>NC_135405.1:5283905-5942655 GCF_051989625.1 Stigmatopora argus | reverse complement strand
TTTTGAAGGAAACCGGAATACCCAGAGAAAAACCACGCAAACCCATGGAGAACATGCAAACTCCACACATAAGGGCCGACCTGGATTCGAACCCATAGCCCCAGAACTGTGAGGGCAACGCCGGGCCGCACACAATAACTTTAATCTCATAATATTAAGATTTGAATCTTGTAATGGTGAAATCTATGCTTTCAAGTACGCCATATGGCAAATTTAATCTCATAATAGTTCGATTTCAATCTCGTAATATTAAGATTTCTCTCTCAATATAACAATGTATGACTTGTAATTTCCTGCGGCACACCTGACGGCACATCATTGTGCCGCAGCACAGTGATTAGGGGAACACTGGCCTAGACAACGTGGGATGTCTTTGCAGAGCAAGTCATCATCTGAATCATTCAATCTTTGGTGCAGCAAACCTCTTCCTCATTTCTTTTACCCGCCTCTCTCCTCTCCCTCCTCTTCTCCCACAGAGCGTCATCAAGTTACCATAGTAACGGCCTGCCTATGGGAGACAGAACAGATCATTATGGACCATGGGACTCAGAAATTGAAGGACATGTTTTTTTTTCTTCCTTAAGAACACAGGAAGTGGGAAAGCTTGACCATTTTTTTGTGTTAAACCCCCAAAGCAGCTCCTTGGAGAGAAAGAGTAAATGATAGTACTCTTGTGCTCCATTTAAGCCCTTAAAAATATATATTATGCATATCCACTATCCAAGCATTTTGCTAAAAATAGACACAACTTGATTAGATGTACAAAATATATATATAATTTTCTCGGAAAAACATTCAATTAAACTTAAGTTGTATGGTTCTTAATACATTTCTCTAATAACTTGGCAGCTATGAAGCCAGTGAAAAGCCACAGTGAAGTACTCCAAATATGCTGTTGTTGCATTCATGGGTGGGAACGTCAAAAGAGGAAAAATGCATTGCAGCGAATTTGAATTAAGCCATGGAAGTGCACATCATAACAAAAACAGCATTGCTGCGGAAGGATCAACGAGAATTTTTGTAAAGGAAAAGAAGAGTACTTGAGTAGTCAAGCACAATTTCACCTTAACATAAGTGGGAGGTCAAGTGTTTTTGTGTGTGTTTGTAATGTGAGGTAAAAAGCTTCTGCGCAAAGGATAACACTCACATATCAACACAATTTTTTAATATAAAAAGGGCTAAGATTGTCTTTTTAGCTGTTCAATGGCCAGTTAGTATATATTATTTAATACCCAGAGACTATACCTGTACTGCATATTTAGATCTACCAAAAAAAGGTAGAACTTTTGGTCAATTATATACTACCTATCAATTTCAGGATAGCAGCAAAAGTGGAGGACCTCTTAGCCATTCAGGGAAAGGCATTGTACATCCAGTTCTGATTATGAATCAATCAGTGGACATAATCCCTATTCTCACTTTCCCTAACCCCAGTGTTTGGCGGGATGAGTTGAACAAAAATACAGGGGACAGAAAATCTGTTTTTGATTTAAATTATATGGGAAGAAATAGAGCCGCCTGATCGTGTAGGGCACACGTATCAAAGTGGCGGCCCGTGGGCCAAATCTGGCCCGCCGCATCATTTTGTGTGGCCCAGGAAAGTAAATCATGAGTGCCGACTTTCTGTTTTAGGATCAAATTAAAATGAAGAGTATAGAGGTATATCAAATTTCCTGATTTTCCCCCTTTTAAATCAATAATAGTAATTTTTTAATCATTTTTTTCTGTGTTTTTAGTTCAAAAAATATTTTGTAAAATCTAAAAAATATATTTAAAAAAGCAAAAAATAAACATTGTTTTAGATCTATAAAAAACTGAATATTCAGTGCTTTTAATCCAGTTCTTTTAATCCATTTATTTAAAAAAAATCTAAATATTATATCTAAAATGGTCCGGCCCACATGAAATCGAGTTGGTGTAGGGGTTCACTCGCCTGACTTCAGTGCGGGCAGTCGTGGGCCTGAGTCCCGCTGGTGGGGGTATGATTGTGAGTGTGGATGGTCGTCTATCTCTCTGTGTGCCCTACAGGTGACTGGCGACCAGTCTAGGGTGCAGTCTGCCTTTTGCCCGAAGTCAGCTGGGATAGGCTCGAGCAGCCCCTGCAACCCATACGAGGATGGGCAGTATAGAAGATGAATGAATGGGAAATATGAGTAGTTGGACAATCAGAGTAAGGCCCTAAACTTTATTAATATAGCCAATAATGAAAACCCCTGGACCAAGTTCATAAAATGACCATCATATTTCCCATTCCCATTAGTTTGAGTTGTATTGTACATAGTTTTCATCACATTTAGGGTTAACGTATCAAAAAAGTGATGCATCATATGTCTATTTTAATGATTGTGAGTTAGG
This sequence comes from Stigmatopora argus, assembly GCF_051989625.1. Lineage (NCBI taxonomy): Eukaryota > Metazoa > Chordata > Actinopteri > Syngnathiformes > Syngnathidae > Stigmatopora > Stigmatopora argus. Next base: position 5,940,300 of record NC_135405.1, on the reverse strand, counting down.
TTGGAAGCTAATTGTGTATGTTCACAACACTATCTAAAGTTCTAGTGTCAATATATTTAAAAAAAACTTCAACTTTGCAGTAATTATATTTATGTGTGTTATTTATTCCAAAGAGACTTCATCATGAATGTATTCATTCAGAGACAGAGGAGCAGATTCATAACAGTAGTAGCTCCCGGCAAGGTCTAACAAATGAGAATTTGTTCTGTGGGCCTATGGTATGCAATTTATCTTTATTTTTTCCTCCCCTGTTTACTGGCCTGGGTAATATAAATAGCAGTGGTCAAAAGCCCCTTTTCATCTAGCAGAAAAGTTGAGTTTAGTGTAGTATAGTTAAGTCATCAAACATTTCAATGGTCAAGTTTCTAAAAATATACTGACTTTAACCACTTTTGAAGGCAAATTTAATGGTATAATAAAAAGAAAGTATTCATTCATTTGTTTTCTGAACCGCTTATCCTCATAAGGGTTATAGGGGTGCTGGAGCCTCTCCCAGCTGACGTCGGGCCGGAGGCGGTGGACGCAGGGCACGAGAAGACGGACAACCATTCACACACACACTCATACCTAGGGGCAATTTAGAGTGTCCAACCAGCCTACCATGTGTGTTTTGGAATGTGGAAGGAAATCGGAGAACCTGCAGAAAACCCATATATAAACACACAGGAGGACCGACCTGGATTCGAACCCAAAACTCAAGAACTGTGAGGCCTACACGCTTACCACTCATCCGCCGGGCAGCTGCAAAGAAAGCAAATATTAGAAATACGCAAAATGAATGACTGAACGTATGTAAGAAAACAAAAACACAAAATGCTGGAATTCCTTTGTTTCAATTCAGATGTATTTGATGTTTAACTATCTTGCTCTAATACAATATCCGTTTTCAGTTTACTATGTAGACACTGCACTTGAAAATCATCTGAATTTAGTGAGTATACAGTATTCTGATGTCTTATAACTGTAATTTTGATATTTATTCACAATGCATTTACTGTATATGTATTGGAGATTCTTATTTTTCTAGCTAATGAGTGCTTTGCATCCTGATGGAATGTCTCTGCTTTTATCCATGAGGTGTTCTTTAAACAGCAACTTCTAACACCCTAACTTTAAGCCTCAGGATGTTGTTGCTGAAATGATGATTGATATTTTTTAGCTTTCAATAAATTTAAGTTTACTGGGTCAATTATTATCATACTATTTTCCTAGTTATTTTCTTCTGATTAATTATTCTATTTTAACCTTTTTTTGTTCATAATTACATTTAACAATTAATAAAATGTTAAAAACATAATTCTAATGGTCAAATGTGTGGCCATAATGTGTAAAAAGGAAAATAGTTGATCATCCCATTAAAATTTTAAAATTAGCTGCCAAAAAGGGCATTTTTCTCACTGACTAAATAATTTTGAAAGGCTGTTCATTTTCATGCAACCTGGCAACATTTTTCATAGGTTAATTATTGTACCCAATCCCTTTAGTCTACTCGCCAGCATACAAATAGAAATAGATGACTGTGTTTCCTAAATCAGCAGTTTATAGAATCACTACTGGTTCAAGGATTTTGCATATTTTTGATAGAAGTAAGCCTATCTGTCTTAAGAATTAAAAATTAAACATATTAATTATGTTTTATGGAGCTCAGTATAGACTAAAAACTATGTACACTGATGAGTGCATTCTGTGGGGTATAATGCTGACTCCTGAGTTTTAAGTACAGCTATGAAACATTTGTGTTTCAGTAATGCCAGCTGGACTTTACATAAAAAAACAAATAAACTGCGGTAGCCATTCTGCAAGGATTAAGATTTAGAGATTAAGGCTAATGGTAGCCGGTCAAAATGGACTAAAATGTTGAGTTTGCCGCTCTTGTATACAGTTTATATAAAACAACACAAAAAAAACACAGAGGTCACAAACAAGTTAGTAACCTGAGGGGAGGGCGTGTCTGCCATTGCTGCCTGTCTACCCAAAATTCACTACTCTGTAAGCACGTCTTGAATGTGACAGGAACCAGACAGGCGTGTGGGCTGTCAATCAGACGGGTTCTTTATTCGATTTTGTTTGTGAGTTTCTTTCACTTTTCTGTCACTTAGTTTTACCCATATATTCTTTCCTTCAGGCGTGACAAGGAATGATTTTGACTTCAGGAAAAATAAGCGTCATCTCTCATACATACTCTATGGCACCAGGCAGTGATTTGTCCCTTTAACTTAAATGGACGGTGCTTTCAAATCATTACTTACACTTTTCAAGTCTTTTGTGATTAAGGCCTAAACAAATAAACTTGACTTGACTTGACACATAGGCATTTAACATTCCTCAGGAAAGAAGATTGCTTTCCGAATGCAGCTGAGCACCGCATGGATCGATAGTAATTCTCAGCGGGAGCCGTTTATTTTGGAATGTGTGTGTGACCTAGTGAGTGACATTTCCACTCACACATGCATGCAACATTATACATTTTGTCACAGCTGGAGTTGCTTGCACACTACAGCAATAGGCAGCATGCACTGGTGGAGACGAACTGACAGACAAACTTAAACAAACGGACAAGAAGACACTTGAACAACACGCTCTGGGGCTGACAAGTGGAGACTCTTTTTGGGGTGAGCTCTCTTCTTTCCTCCATTGAGCAAAACTCATGAGGGTCTGAAGTGGGGGGGGGGGGTTGTGATCCGATGCTGTCCCCTGCCAAGGTCTCTGTTTCAGGGGATGGCAGCTTTCAGCAGCTGGTTAAATTGGAGTCCTCTGTGTGCGGACTCTAATCAATCGTCAGTTTAATCTGGCCAAACACAATAATGTACAAAGATATCGGAAATATTAAGAGAACTTTGACCAAACCAATATACGTTTTTTTGGACGAATTTGACATCCATCGCTGTTTTTTTCCGGGGAAATCACCTCCCTGGCCCGGTTGTAATGTCTGAAAAGCTCCAGTATTTGTATTTAATCAATAAATGCTGCTAGGAAGTGGATTTTACCCCATTTTAGTGCATTTTTTTGCCATTTTGCGTATGGACGTATATGGACGTATCGACCTTCATCGCTGTCGTTTTCCTGGGGAAATGATACTCCGGGCCTGGTTCTGATATCTAAAAAGCTCCAGTATTTGTATTTAATCAATAAATGCTGTTTTCGGCTGGATTTTACCCCATTTTCGGGCAATGTTTGCCGGTTCGCCATTGACGTTCATCGCTGTCTTTTCCTGGGAAAATCACCCCCCTGGCCCGGTTGTAATGTCTGAAAAGCTCCAGTATTTGTATTTAATCATTAAATGCTGCTAGGAAGTGGATTTTACCCCATTTTTGTGCATTGATTTATTGATTATTTTTTATGTGTCGCAGCTGTAGCTGCAGTCGAGGTTTTATAGCCATAAAATAGTTTTTGAGGGTTGGATTGATTCGTTGAAGGCGCTACGAGAAAACGCACGGACCGCCATTCATTCATTAATCTTCAATACCATGAAAGGGTTGCTTGAGCCTATCCCAGCAGACTTCAGGCAAAAGTCAGACTACACCCTAGACTGGTCGCCAGTCAACCATAGGGCACACATAGAGGGCTCATATAGACAAACACATTCACGCACACACTCACACCTTTGGACAATTTGGAGTGTTCAATCAGCCTACCGTACATGATGTGAGAGGCAGCCGGAGTACTCCAGAAAAAGACCACACAAGCACCGGGAGAACATCCCATCTCCATTTAGGAAGGTTGGATTGAACCCTCAATCTCAGAACAGTGAGGCGGACATGCTTCACATGATATATTGTACCTTATAAATAAACGATTGGCAAAATACTGTAAACGGAAAATAGGATAATTAGTATGTGTACTGATTGACACAGAGACTGACCGATCAGTCAGTGGCCTATGTTAAAGAGTTAACAAATTTGTACTACAGCCTAGACTGATTGTCATTGAGCCCTGCCAATGACTTCATTAAATGAGAATCGGATGAGCTGTTTTTAATTAGTTGGCTTTATGTGTTTGCTGGCCAAATGTATACTTTATGCTCTGAGTTGTAAACATCAAACATGGACCTTGCGTCCGTGCTGATTCATGTGTAAATATTGCTGTGGTATTAATGCGGCAAAGTTGCTTGATGGGTGCTGATGCTGCATTAGTTTGCCGTTTAGATATTTACCAACCATATTAAATGCCAAACCAGATTTAATGAGTTTAAGACTAAACAGGTCTATTTCTATTTTGCAATATTATATCATTATGCATTAAAAAATGGTTGATTTTGTAGATAGTAGAATACCATGAAGCCCTGTAGTCAGTGTTCCCTCTAAGCTGCGCGTGTGCGCAATTGCGCACTACTCTCGTCCTCGCTGCGCAGCAGCAATCATATGGCGCGCAGTAAAAAAAAAAAAAAAAAAAGTCGGATTTTTTTTTTTTTTTTTTTTTTTACCCCTTTCCCCATGATGGCGCCGTTTAAGCGGCAGCAAGTGGCAGTAGCTCTGTCCACTTATGTTTTTCGTGTTTTACAGCATGTTTTACATGAAAAATGGACAGGTCGCCGAATGAACGTCGTCCATTCGGCGACCTGCCCGTCTGTCAAACGTCCGTCGGCGAAACGTCTTTAGGCGAATCATCCGAGTACCGATGATGTCGCTCACACTGGTACTCAGTGCGCTCAGGGAGGTTGACTTTCTGCTCAGACCAACGAAAAATTAGAGGGAACATTGCCTGTAGTTGGATAAAAAAATTAATTCCACTCTACAAAAAGGCATTTCTTGTTTCACTAAATGGTGCCAAATTAATCATTTTAGTTTTTGATGTTGTTGTTGTTTTTTCCAGTTTCTTATGTATTTTTTATTTTATTTTAATTAATTTTTTTTGTTTTCTTATTATTTTTATTTTTTATTTATTTAATTTTTATTAATTTTTTTTTAACTTTTATTTATTTTTATTTATTTTTATTCATTTTTATTTTTTTTTATTATATTTTAAGTTTTTTTTGTGAGTCCTTAAAAAAATGTCATAATTGGTAGTTCAATAGATATAAATCTCTGATATAAAAATACTCCATCAGAATCAATTATACAAAACATTTAGTGGATATGTAGAGTTTATATTTAGAAAGCATGAAATTACCTGCTGCATTACTCAATAGAATGATGGGAGGACACTTATTTCCCTCTATAGGCTAATGATTTTCCAACAAATATACTATTGACAGGTTTCCCTTTCAATATCATTTGAAACCACTTTTATGCCATATGTGATAAAAAGATGCAGCGGCAGGTAATATGCTGCATCACCATTGGCAATAATTCAGGCTAACCTTGTCAAGCTTCTTGGCTTTCAATTTCAGGAAACCATAATACTTAGGTGGTTCTGAATGGGGGAAAATGGTGCAGTATCGGCATATCCTGCATGTATAGACACATGGGATCTTACCACTTAACTATCTCAGCTCTTTGCAGTCGTCAGCAATACAGATAAGCAATGCACCTCAGCATTACCCCTGTATCCTTGGCAATAGAGCCAACTCAGTGGTGTCATATAGCAGAATCATCTTTTAACAGCATCCATTTGTTCTATCTTCTTCCTGGAACACTGTTATAGATACTAAAAAACTATGATGGAAGGTAGCAGTCATTTAATGCCGAGCAAGTTTAAAATAGCTGTGATAGCATAAAACGAGTGGCAGATAGTGGCAAATCTGTGTGTCGTTGGGATAAAATTATACAAGCAATCGGATTAAGTCATTGAAATAAAAGGTCAGGGGGAGAAAAAAAACAGTTCTACTTCACTGTCGTGCATCTTCGTTTAGTCTCATCTATCGCACTGCGCTGTCTTTCCTTCTCTTTCCCCCTCTCTCACTGTCCCTGGGTGGGATGAGTCATCCAACAGAAGAACAGAAAGGAGAAGAGTTGTGTGTGTGTTTGTGCTGTTTACATGTGTGTGCGCGCATGTGTTGTGTCATTCCTCCTGAGGTGCTGTGCCCTTCACACTCAGCATCTCCGTCAAACAGCAAGGCAAATTCACATACTCCAAAGGTATGCAGATGTTGCAGCAAAATAAGACACAAAGTCAACAAACCAATCTTTTTATGGCTACAAAACTGTTCTACTGAACTCTGACCCTGGCTGCATCACAGCTGAGTAAGATCACAATGAATCCTGCGTGTTTTAAAATTGGTTAGGGTTAGTTAGAAGGTATTTTTTCTGTTTTAGTTTAATAATCAGTCAAAATCACACAAAACATGAGGCAAAAGTAAAAAGATTAGTGTGCTTTAGTGCATTCTAAGAATCTCAGAATCGACAATTCATCAATAGTTTATGCTTGTACGCAAGTTTGTTTTAATATCAATAAATAAGTTAAGATTGCTGTTGAGACAAAAAACAATGATTGACAGTTTGGCATCTAATTTTGTGGAGTATTTTATTCTTTAAAACCATTTCTCATATTCATCAAATCCTCCAAGGTCTAACTCTCATATCATACTACTTATACAGTAGTATAAAACTGTGCTTTGTACGCATAACTTTACAGACACATTTTGCAGCTTGTGTATGTATAAATAAGTACAGGAAAGGCATTTTAGACATAAAGAGATAGGTAAAAAGTATGTTAATAAATAAATAAATACATGAATAAATATATAAATAAATAAGCGTGTTGCTGAAGTATATATATATATACATATACACATACATACACACATATATAAGCACATATATACATACACATAGATGTACATGCATGCACATGGTAGGTCTTAACACTCAGCCATTTGTTTTGTTAAAGAGCCTGACAGCTGATGGGAGGAAGGATCTACGGAAGCTGGGTTTACAATTTAACACTGCAAATAAATAAGTTCTATAATGTCCATTCGGCTGCAATGTATTAATTCACTCATTTTCCGAAGAACTTATCCTCATAAATCGTGGGGGGTCCTGGAGCCTATCACAACTAACTATGGCCACCAGGCGGGTCAGCCAATCACAGGGCACAATGAGACAGACAACCACTCATGCTCACACACAACCAGCCTACCCTGCATGTTATTGGGATGTGGGAGGAAACCGGAGTACCCAGAGAAAACCCACTTGCCTGGTTAACTCTGCTGACTTCAGTGCGGGCAGGCGTGAGTGTGTATGGTCGTTTGTCTCTATGTGCCCTATGGCTGACTGGCGACCAGTCTAGGGTGTAGTCTGCCTTTCGACCAAATTCAGCTGGGATAGGCTCCAGCAACCCCAACAACCCTTACGAGGATGCGCAGTAAGGAAGGTGAATAAATGAATGAATTGAACATATATATACACTATGCACTAAGCACAAAAAATACAGCTTCGGGTATAAGCCACATCAATGCAACTCTGTTCTGTGCACAACTACACAAACAGTTAATCAATGTTTGCTAGCTGAGTAAAGTCCATGAACGGGATACTCGACAAACAAATATGTGGAGTTCCAATTGTATTTAAACCTCATTTTAAGGTCTTTCCTAGTGACCACAAACTGATTTGACAGTTTATTTTTACCTTAGTCTCCAATGATGGCAGCAATTTCCTTGTGTGCTGTTTATCTAATCTTTCCTCATTTGTGCCACTCATTCCTCTTAAATATTAATTCATTAATTTATTTATTTTCTGTTCCGCTTATCCTCAATGGTCCCAGCCAACTATGAGCAGTTGGCTGGGGACAACTTGAATTGGTTGCCAGCCAATCGCAGGGCACTATGAGACAAACCACCATTCACACTCACACTCATATTTAAGGGAAATTTGGAGTGTCAACCCGCCAACCATGCTTTTGGGATGTATGAGGAAACCGGAGTACCCGGATTAAACCCACACATGCACAAGGAGACCATGCAAACTCGATTTCCATCAATCTCAGAATTGGGAGGCAGACATGTTAACCACTCTTTCACCTTGCCCCCTCAATTAAAATCATAACAATCATAAATAATTTGCATCACACGTGACATACACCATAAATTGCAGGATTGATAATCTTTAAACCAGTTGACTTGGCTTTTATTCCACACACTGACTTACATGAATATGCATTTAAAGCATGCAGAAACACTTGATACAAATAATCAGTAGTCTTCCTAAGTGCATTACTGTCAATTCAATAAATAATCCTAAAAGTTGAGTCAAAACCCATGGTGGGGTGTGATTGCCTTTCAGCGAAGAGATGCACGAAAAAGCTTTTCTTTCAAGAGACTGTAGGAGAGGATGACCCACTTAATCGAACAATTTGGAGCGCCAGTATATATGAGTGTGTGTTAGTGCATGTGCATAAAGGCCTCCCAGTGCCTGGAGACAGACAATAAACAAAACCAACAAGCTTATGTTCTTGCAGAGATGTGTCATGATGGCTGTCTTACAAGATTCATGTGTGTTTGTATCTTGCGTGTCCTCCACTTTAAGAGTCATGCATTTTTATTTCTTAATAAACTTCACAAGTAAAGACATGTCTAACAGAATTATTATTACAATAATCACCATATTGTGTGACTAATCTCGAGTTTCTGCCGAAATAAAGCCATTTAGCAGACATATATATATATATATATATATATATATATATATATATATATATATATATATATGTATATATATATAATTTTATATATATAGAATTATATATATATAAAATTATATATATATAATTATGTATATATATCATTATTATATATATATATATATCACCATATTATGTGACTAATCTCGAGTTTCTGCTGTAATAAAGCCATTTAGCAGACATATATTTATATATATATATATATATATATATATATATATATATATATATATATATATATATATATATATATATATATATATATATATATAGTCAACTCATTACTGGTTAATGGAAAGTTGAGGATTCTACTTGAGAGTTATTTTTTTTCTTACTGTGCCCCCATCACTGGCACTCTCCCTCTCTCTCTGCTGCCATTGAGAGCCACTTTCATCTCCCTTTATAAAGCCATGAAACATCAAGCGGTGTCATAAATCCTGCAATGGATTGCTGTAATGACCATGAGCTGACTGACGAATGGACAGCAACAGGGACTGGACAAATGTGGGTACTCGCACAACAAATCTGGGGTCAGGGATGCTGCTGTGTTTTGTATGCAATGTCACAAAGCTGCATGAAAATACAGTGGTTGTGCAATGGAGCTCAAGTCACCTGAATAGGCTGACATTCAGAGTGTGCAAGGCATATTTCAGATGGTGCACAAACTACAGACAGGCTGAAACCAGCACTAATGGGGTTCACTTTCCAAGTCCTGCAAAGCTCTGATAAGTCATAGAGCCAGACATAAATATCACTTGCGCAGCAACACACAATAAATGGAAGTACAGTGGATGAAATATCCTAGAAAAACAGGCTCGTTTCATTTATATTAACAGTGGGGTACAGTGTGTATTTTGTAGGCTTTTTTTTGTCTTGGGGCTGGATTTCCAGCCCATCACCCACAATTGTATAAACAGTATTTTGTGGATTATAGGTCGCATATTTTTGGGCTGGGCCTGCGATATATAGTCAGGGATCACACACAGTATGTATACGTCATGTTTTATTAATATGTCACATTAGCAGACAATCTTTATCGTGATTACTTTCTATAATATCATATATTTTGGGAAGCTATAAAGACATTGGCCATGCCAATGGTTGGCCTTTCTCAGTGTATATCATTTCCTTAACAAATTGGTACAAACTAAGATGGCCCAAAAGAACGGACTAGAGCTGAAGGTTTAAGATCCATGCAACGTTATATCACAATTAATAGCTCGCTCTACTAAAATCCTTTGCCACAACCTTACATTAAACTTGGAGGATCAATACCTATTCATGCCAAACATATATATACAAAATATTATTAGTTACAGTGGCGGGCCGTCAGGCCCTTCATGGCCTTCTCTGCTGGCCTAAGAAATATCTGAATCATATATTATATTATGTCCATCAACACTCATTAAATAATTCCAAATTGTCTGTTAGCTTCCTTTCATTGCTTTTCCCCCTGGTTGCACTGCTTCCAGATGTGTGTTTTCATATTGAAGCATTTAACCAATCACATTTCAGCCATTATTTGTTTCCAGGGTCAGAAATCTACCTCAAAGCCTTCACAATCAGTTCTGCGGGCTCTGCTGCATTAAACAAGCGTCGATAAGACTGTTGCTTTAACCAATCAGATTTCGAGTTGGCAACACCACAATGTATTGTCGCAGGCGTAGGGATACGTCATTGCCCTGTCGCAAGCGTAGGGATATGTCATCGCTTTCACCAACTATGATTAGCTACCAAACTGTATCTGGAGCTAGCTGCATAAGCAAATATATTGTTGTGTTGATTTAAAGCCATTTTCAAGACGGACTATGCCAGAAATACGACAGGACAGGCTCGACTTTCAGCATTAGCTTCGATGGCAATAGAAAAGAAGGAAGAAAGAAAGGAGGATGGATATTGTGTACAGTTAAAAAGGATTTTTGGTGAGTAAAATATGGCTATATTCCTAAATAATATTTCAATTGTGGGCCCGGTTCTGATATCTGAAAAGCTCCAGTGTTTGTATTTAGGCTCCAGTGTTTGTATTTAATCACTAAATGCTGCTAGGAAGTGGATTTTACCCCATTTTAGTGCAATTTTTGCAGTTTCGCCATTGACGTCCATCGCTGTCTTTTCCCGAGAAAATCAACCGCCGGCCCGTTTGTAATGTCTGAAAAGCTCCAGTATTTGTATTTAATCATTAAATGCTGCTAGGAAGTGGATTTTACCCGTTGAAGGCGCTACGAGAAAATGCACGGACCGCCACTGATTAGTTAGTGTCAACAACAAAAAGCACAAAAAAGAAAAGAAAAAATATAATTGGCATTGTTGTCTTGTTCAAGGCCAAATAAACATAAAATCTCAAATGTCAGTCCTCCTATAAAGGTAAGTTCAAATATGATACAGTATTAGAAGAAAATTATATTTACTGTAGGTATCTCAGCAACAGGCTTGCGGTTATCAAGCCTAAATCCTTCTAAAATTAATACCCTCTCAAAGTAATATTTTGTTTATTGAGGTGCCATCAGGGACAGGTTCAAAAGCAGATTGAATGAGGATTTTGGTAGGTGGTTTGAAATTACTTTTTAATTATAATTAAGCACATTTAAGAAATTAAGGCGAGATGAAGGCTACTACTTTGGATGCAACATGTCTTTTTGCCCCCATTCATTTTTTGTGAGGCAATGACCTTTCATTTAAGCAAAGACAAAAATCTTAATGTCACACAGCATTCCTAATAGCAATTTATAAATCAGCTGCAGACAGCATTACTGTTATAGGCCTCTAAAAATCTCATCTACACATAAAATATTTCAATTATATAGCATTTTTAATGTTAACGATATTTTATGAGTTTACCAACTCAAATCAAAGTGACACTTTACGCTGCTTGTTCGGAATCACCAGGCTAAAAATGGTGGCTGATTATGTTTTAATAGCTTTTGTGAAGAAAAAAAAAAAACATCCACCCATTTTTTTTTAAGTCAAACCCAGACAAACATTTCAAAATGCTTTTGGTGCGCAGCCATCAAGTGTGTTCCCATTGAGAAAGCCCGGACCCTATCGGCATGGCCCTGGGCTGTACATCACATGACCTTTCTGTGCACCACTGCAGTCCCACGCCTTTGTTCAGCTAACGGGCTCAACACAAAGACACTTTTGACCAAGAACAGAAGAAGGAGGACAGAAGATTCAGAGATAGTGGCAAAGTGGTTGAGAATGAATGGATTAAGGACTGGAGGTCCGCTCTAATGGCCCCTGTGTGTTTTGTAATTAGGAGCAGTGTCAAGAGATGCAGAGATGGAGATTGGGGTGGGCGCGGGGGGTTGTTCAGACATTTGAGAACGAGGCCATGAGAGAAAGGGAGTCGGGGAGAGGACAGATATCCAGACAGATGGAATAAAGCCAAAGCACGAAGGGGGGAAAGGGAATACACAAAAGGATAGATTATGGGCCGATTAAGAGAGGACTACAGGGGATGACTTCTAAAGAAATTCAAATGATGGGACTCCCAACCTCTGATCATCAATTGATCTAATGTCATTGAGTACTTTGGAGGGAGATTTGAGAATGTTAAGTGTGGCAGTGTTGCTTTCTAAGGATGTAATAATGAAGTGGGTTTAAACATAATTAAAAACGCATACACACAGCCATCTTCTAATCCAGATTTCGTTGATATAAAAAAATATTTTTATTGCTTTATGTAGAAAACAGATTCTCATGAGATGAACCTAGTGATTTGAAATACTGGTTAACAGATACAGAATATAGAGATGGGTCTTGATTACAATGGAGTTCTGTTTCCACTGCAGCCATATAACCCACATTTGAATACAAGTAAAAATGGCACACACAAATTTTCACTAAAATAGCAGTAAAGTCATCATTATTTCAGCCTCCGTATGTAATGTGCATTATTAAAAGTCTTGCATAGGGATTCAAAATCAGTAGGAAATTTACATCTCTCGTTTTATGCCACAGAAATGCAGGAGTGAATCTGATTACTTTTAAACAGTCAGTTAGTTATGTATAATTCTACCAATGTGAAAAATATTTCCTCCGAAGTGAATTAGTTCACTGCCTCTTTAAGGTAGTAGTCTCCATTTTTATAATGCAGTTAATGTTGCTTATACAAGCTCTGTAATTGGATTGGATTGGATAACTTTATTCATCCCGTATTCGGGAAATTTCTTTGTCACAGTAGCAAGAGGGTGAGGATGCAGAAATAGGAAAGGTATTTTAGACATAAATAGATAGGTAATAAGTAAGTTAATAAATAAATACATTAATAAATATATAAATAAATAAGAATATTCCTGCTTAAGCAAAACCAATGTTTTGCTGTGTTTTTGTTTTTTTTCATCAGGAACAAATTACTTAGTTTGCATCATGTGTACATGGTTTTTAATTTTGACAGATCAACGGGACACTATAAACTAATGTAATAAATGTTGCAAATGGGAACCATTCATGTCAACCAGCATTTCCTGACACTTTTGAATACATTGTTGCATTGGTGATAGATGTTGCAGTGTAAAATGTGCCAATAAAATCTCAAATCGGAGTTCTGCACATTGCTTACTGAAAAAGAACATGGTCTTTCATTTATACACCCAGCAGGCTCATGGTATAGCTCCCATGCTGCATGTAAAAGGGAATAATGGTCACAATGCTTCACAGTTACTGTGGCAATAATTTTAATATAGGCCTCCTTAATATGAAAATTAGCAGAGAGGAGCCATAAAGATAAATCCTATCCATAAAGTTAAAAATAAGGGACAAACAATTTTCATGTTGAAATAGTATCTCCAACTGTATTACGTATATGTATGGCAAATTGTTTTTTTTTATCAATACAAAGGTTTTAAAGTGGAAATTAAATTTCTAAGAATGACACAGAGCAACATTTATTTGTACAATTTAACACAAAATAATGTAGTTTTTTCCCCAAATTCATTTCTGCAAAAGAGAATTAAGAAATAGAAATAAAATCACAGGTAAAAGGTTGTGTAAATGTAATGTCAAAATCTGTTAGACAATTAAAAAATAGAAATAAAAACAGATAAAAGTATAAAAATTCCATACAATTTTGTACTTGAATAAAGCAGTGATGAATATTCTGCAGTGAACTGCAATGTTTTTAGCCCCAACTTAATGGAGCTACCCATTTGATCATGCCTCAAATTTTCACATAATTTATTCAAGAGATGAGAAATATTGGAATTAATGATCCAAATGTTTCTTGGAACAAACAACAAACTTGTTCCAGATGACCAAAGTAAATATTTCGCAGGGGTCAGGCATATCAAGTATCAACGTATTTTGCTCCAAGGCCATTAAATATTTTCTAGAAAAGCAGTAACATCTTATAGTGTTTTATTTAAATCACAGGAAGGCAGTGTAATGATTTTATGACCGGTGTAATATGGTGCAGTTTCCTTGTATTTGTAACGTCTCTGGCAGCAACATTGTGATTGATTTTTTTGTCAAGACCTGAAAATATGCCCATTGCAATAATCCAATCTATTAAAAATGAACACATGTATATGTTTATGCCTTGTTTTGACAGAAGTTCTTGAATTATTTTAGGCAAAATAAGCAGATTTAGAGATAACAGTTAAATTGCTGTCGGTGTTCAGGGCGAAGTCAACAAGTACACATATATATCTGGTTTTATTTCTATCTGTGAATGATATTTAACCAATATGAACAATGATCTTTAAACTTTCCTTTATTTAGCTGCACAAAATTCCAACACATCCATGCACTTATAATAATAATAATAATCGGACATAGGCCCTGTCGTCATCATCAACAACAAAAGCCTAATTGTCATCACACCCAGAAACTGCGTATGGAGAAATTGGTAGTGCTTCTCCATAAGGTGCGTTTTCTCGGCAAAAGACCCAAATAAGTGATAGTTTCGGGCTCGTAATTTGGCATTCTGCCGTTATGGATACATCGCATCACCCTCCGAGCGGATCACTTACCTCTCACTGTCTTTCACTTACCTTCAGTTAGCCAGTAGGAGGCAGATCACCGCCCAAACGTCTTTTCATATTACCTCCCCCCGAAGTTATTACACAGAAGGGATTGTGTGTTGTGTTACCGCAAGTTTAGAGTTCTGATGGAAGTGGGGAAAAAACTGTCCTTAAGCCTATTTGTCCATACTTTGTGGGACCTATAGCGTCTGCCAGAGGGCAGCAGCTGGAACAGATTGTGACCAGGGTGGTATGGGTCCCCGATGATGTTCCTGGCTCTGCTGAGGTAACGAGGGCTGGCAATGTCTTCCAGCGAGGGCAGAGAGCAGCCGACGATCTTCTGGGCAGTGTTAATCACTTTCTGCATGGCCTTTTGTCTGCTGCCGTGCTTCCAGCATACCACACTGTAATGCAGTATGCCAGGATGCTCTCCACAGTGGTTCTATAGAAGGTTACCAGAAGCTTGGTATCCAAGTTGTTCCTCCTGAGTACCCTGAGGAAATGGAGTCGTTTATGGGCGTTCTTCACTACTGCCGTATTAATGAATACATTTATTTAGCGACACTAGAGAACTATATACTCATGTAGATACACCTTAACGTAGAGTTGTGTGTTATCTACATAACATAAGTATGCTAGAAGATGTTATGTTCCATATTCTGAGATAGAGGAAGGATATTGATGTTAAATAAAAGCAGTCCAAAAAATGACCCTTGCTGAACTCTATGTGATTTTTTGTTTGTTCAAACACATGGTTTCCGATTGATACAAAGAAACTCCTATTCCAGTCTGCTGAGAAATAAAAGACTTCTTCAGCTAAAGTGTGGATTCACATGAGCATGTGTGTGTTTATGCAGCACATGCAAGAAAGGATGGACATGACCAGGGCAGCGCTACAAGTGAGTGAGCCAGATCAGTCAGACTTTAAGCTCTTCTTCCCAATGGAGGCAACAGTCAAGCTTTGATGTTGATGTGAACAAATAGAAGGGAGCCAAAATGAGTAGAATGGATGATTATCTACTGTGGAGAGGCCCTCTCATGGAATTGTGCCTGCCCGTCTGCTTTGCTTCCAATTTGGGAGAGTGACGAGGAATTGAGGAAGATTGAGACGCTGAAATGTGGGACTCCTAAAATAAGAGTCGGTTTGAATTGTGGATGAATTTGATTTTTTTCATTTGAATCTACCATGAGTGATATTTTCAAGTAGAATATTCCTACGTAAGATATAAAAATAAACGCATGTAATATTAAAGGAGCCATATGTGACATTTGCGGCCAAAAATGATACTGCAACCAGGTTCAAAATATTAAAGAGCACAACCTTAGGGATACTAGATAATCACTTTCCAATGTATTCTCTATCAAAAATGGTTATCATAGCAATGTTGCTTTTCATTTCGAAAAGGCAGAGAATTAAAACTACAAAATAACATGGGCAATGATCATGTGACATTACAGCATATGACGTCAAGAACTGAGCCTCTCCAGTGGATATTCTGGCCTTGTTTCTGATTTTGACATGACTCAATTGAGATGTCTAACAAGTAGTTTTTTTTCCCCAAGTGGTAGAACAAATTGTTTACTGTTTGTAGCAGCCATTGTCTAAGAAGTTTACAGATGACTAAATTCTAGTAACGTGGACACAGGCACAAAAGATCATGAAAACTGATTTTATAACTTGCTGATTGGTGGAGGGTGTTTTAAATACAGAATCAAGACTAAAACATGCTGAGGAGTATCAACATTTAAAATGTTAATATATCGCCTTAACCATTGAAAACCATCTTCGAAGTGTTTCTAAATACTTACAAAACTCAATTTCTTGAGTGTTTGTTGAAATTTTAGGAACATACTTTTTATCGAAAACAGAACAAAAGTATTATTTTTTAAAGTATGAAAAATATTTGTTTTTTGTTTTAGCTGGATAAAATAGGAGTATAAACATGTTGATTTAAGTCATTTCTGTTGAACAATGACAATAAAGTCATTTTTCTTTTTTCCTCACAAAGGATCACGGGGGTGCTGGAGCCTATCCCAGCCAACTATGAGCACAAGGCGGGCGACCCCTTGGTCTTGGTGACCAGCCAATCACAGAGTGACTAAATAACATGAATGTGAAAATAAGATAACCAGGATTATGCTAAAAGAAGAAATCATTTTAAATTTTTAACATTTAACTTAATAAAGGATGACAAATGAATAAAGAAAAGATGATAAACAACTGAAAAACATACCAGATCAAAACGCCTTAATTTCTGACAAGTGACAGTGCACATGGTTAAACTGAAGCCTTAATGCTTTGAAAAAAAACTGACATCCCCACATTCCCAGTTAGTATATCGTCTTCTTTTGTCTCACATTCATCTCTTTTTAAAATCCCTTGTGACTGAAAAAAATCTCCTAGACTGAATCTTTCTTTGGATTTCCAAACAGAGACTATTTCACTTTACGCCAAGCAGAATATATTGTCTGGCATATATTTTTATCCTTCACCAAATATGCAACTTAAGAGACATTCAATGTTAAGAGGTATAACTCTGAAAAATATTACAAATGGATTTTTCACTGTTGCCGTAATTGGCTGGCCACCTGTTCAGGGTATACCCCTCTCCCTGTCCATAATTAACTAACATCCCCATGACTTTGGTGAGGACAACGAACAGAATGATGAAAGAATGATTGAATTTTCCCATGTGGTGATAAAAAGCTATCGATTATCTAGCAAATACATACTATACTGTCTGTCTGTGTCACTTTGTATTCGCCTCATAAATTGAAGGTTGAGTGGACATTAAGTGACCAATATTACGACACTAATTCTGCAGCAAATTATATTGACTGATATTGCAATACTCATCGGCATATATTTATTGAACCTACATACTGTACATACAATATTTAATTATTTCTATTACCCAAAAGTAGCCGCATTATGTACAATGTACAATATATAATGTATAACTTTTCTGTATTAATGATTTGATTTAATGATTCTTAACGTGACCGGACGTTTGGTCCCCGGACGTTTGGTCCCCGGACGTTTGGTCGACCGGACGTTTGGTCGACCGGACGTTTGGTCGACCGGACGTTTGGTAGAACGGACGTTTGGTAGAACAGACGTTTGGTAGAACGAACGTTTGGTCGCCGGTTACGCTCGCTGTCAAATTATGACAGAGTTTACTGTTGATATTTTGATATTAGATATTTAGATATTAAACTCTCTCTCTCTCTCTCTCTCTCATGATTATAATTTTGAGAGCTGGTTTCAACAGTAACAACCCGGCGACCAAACGTCCATTCTACCAAACGTCCGTTCTACCAAACGTCCGTTCAACCAAAGGTCCGGGGACCAAACGTCCGGGGACCAAACGTCCGGGGACCAAACGTCCGGTAACCAAACGTCTTTCGACGAAACGTCCGAGTACCGATTCTTAATGATCCCATATACTTTGCTTTGTACTTTGTGCTTTTTGCTTTGTTGTTCTGCGGCCTTTGCGACTGTATTGTCTAACTTGTAACTATGTGTATCTATGCCTTTCCTGTATCTGCATTCTAACCCTCTTACTACTGTGACAATGAAATTTCAAAACCTGTTTATTTCTTTGCATTACACGTATTTTCTTTGTTTTTCCACAATGTACAAAAGTTTTTTTGTTGATAAAACACATACAATTGTGTTATTTCGGGAAACTGGAATATATTAAAGGCATCCTCATTCATTTCAATGTTGAAAGATGATGGGAATGGGAGGAGATGATGTTAGGGATTTTAGCTCATATCTCAATTCACCACTGTAATGCAAAAAATAACTCAAAGACAATGTTGCTTTACAAGGTGACTAGACATGAGAAACAGAATATTGAAATAAGACTCAAGAACTTTGGATGTGTAGAGCAAAATTACCGAAATCTTTCAAGGAAGTGCAGATGACTTGATTGTTGTTAAATTTACATACAATTGAGTCGCTCATGCAGAATAATCCCATCTGAAAATCCCAAGCCAACGTCTTTTTCTCTTGACGGTATCTTGGCAACTAATGAGTGTTGGGGGTGTTGGCGACTAAAAGTTGTAATTAGTTTGCAATGCCACATCTGCTGAAGGGCAGTCATCATTAATGAACATCAGCAGCCCTAATGGAGCATAAAATGACACTCAGAATTACAAGATGTCGTGACCAACAAGTGATGAGCACATCAGTCAATTGCAACTTTCTTCTGCTTTAGTTTGGGAAGACAATGCAGCACACGTGATTTGTCGTATTCGATATTTCTGTATTATAGGCCATAACATACAGTATTTTAAAATATTCACATATCCAAACTGTCTACTTTAGGATTGAAGTGTTGTGACCAATGAAGTTCAAGTTACTGTATAGTGTTTATTCCCAATTGTCTCGGTTATTTTTCTGTATTTCAGCCACTTTAATTAGACTTTCCAAAATGTTTTCTGTTTTCTTGTTGTTAACTTAGTCGTTGGAACACTGATGCTGGTCCAGGCTTTGATTTATTCATAAGGTTCAATGAGAAAGGGCTTTGATGTCCATGAATAATTTAAAAGTAACAGTTTTTGAATAATCTGTCTCTTTGCGTAGGTTTTTTCCCCATTTGGCCTTACCAGCCGTCGATCATTATAGAGGCTAGCGCTGTGATGATGATGATGATGAGGAGGAGGAGATGGTAGAAATATGAAATGAGTTTAAGTGCAGTAGAAGTACCAGTAAAATGGAAGTATGGTGGGAAATTGATTTTATATCTTAATATTTTGTTTTGTTTCTATTATGTCATCATGTTATTATAATATGCGGGGTGATATTTGATCATACTAATACTTTAGCGCTCTTAATACATTATACATATAAATTATAAAATGATATAAATCAACTGCATTTCAATCATTACAATTGTGGAACAGGTTATTAGGTTGTTTCTTTTAATTTTACTAAATCATGTCATACACAGCCATGGAATAAAATACAAAATCATCAAAGTACCCCGAATGGAAACCACCACAACTATTTTGGGGCTTGATTAGTCAAAATATGATGTTCTAAAATATTCTATAAAAATAGATTTGCAACTATGCAGATTTTTTTTAAACCTTATTAAATCGAAATACTCATTTGCTGACCAGTACCTATGCCTAGGGTTAATTTAGAGTGGTCAACCAGTCTACCATGCATGTTTTTGGAATGTGGGAGGAAAACGGAGTACCCAGAGAAAACCCACGCTAGGTGGGCCAGCCATTTTAGACCCGTTTGGTAATTTAATGCATCCCTTTTAAGTGTCAATGCTGGCTGTTCTTCGTATCAATATTACCAACACATAAGCTTCTTTACATTCCATTTTAAACATTGGCACAATTCCTTGACTTTCTCATTAACTATCTAACCAACTTTTTAGTGATATCACGGTCTTGTAGGGACATGTTGGGCATTCACTAACTATCCAGATCTTCATCAATCTCAATCATATAGTAAAAAGTGGCACCTAATCATTTTTCTTTGCTTGAGGAACTCAATCAGAATTAAGGCCTATTCAATCCTGAGTCCACTGCAATAACTACTCCTAGTGAGATTGGTTAAAGGTGGTCAAAATGCAGCTTTATGCATACGTTTAAGCCTTTGGCCTCAATCCTCCATCGAGAGGTTATTAGGTCTCTAGACTCGACCAGCTTCAAATATCTGCTAATACGCATCAGATTTTAAACAGCTGCAATCTTAATACAATGCATTCAATTTCAGAAAAATCCTAAACACAGATTTAAAGGGGCATTCTTGTTCACTGAGCCATGCACACAACCCCGATACTTAATTAAAAGTAAATGTACCGGTATCATTATGAATGAATAATTTATATATCCTGTTTTTTATTCTTTGGGCAAGGCATTGGATTATTCTATTCTGTTCATTGCCAGAAAATATATTTTTTTGCCTATTATGCATAACACGATGCCTTGCTTTGCAACGTGGAACAACCAGAGACAAAAGTTGATTGCGCTTTGGAGCCACTTTTATGGTACATGATGCCCAGGGGATACATTGTGTTTATTCATAGCCATTTCATTTTTCTCAATATAGCTTTTTGACTTTGGCTTTAATTATGTGAATTGCAATGCAACAGCTGTTCGGGAAAAAAGTTTTAAAGTATATCTCACTGACTTACCTTCCTTCCAAAGTGCCTGAAACGTCACTTATTAATCATCAATACCAATAAATCAGTGACTTATTTTCAAAATATGAGTTATGTCAAATATTACATGTTGTTGAGGGAGTTGTGAGGTGAGAATGTGTTTACAATGGTTAATGGCTTGTGGTCAGATGGGTGTTAAATGCCAATATTCTTAAAATTCGACAGCGGTTATTTTATATTAGATGTCTTGTTAAATAATTTCAAAACCATGGCTAGGGATTATGTAAGACTGATGACATCACAAGGAATATATGTTCGAATCTGGAGCCCTAATAGTGGTTAATCAGACAGAAATGGCATTCACAGTAATTACAGTTGCTAACAGGGCGATTTTGTAAATATTAAATGTGATGTATGGTTTTGTGCATTCAAAAGGCTATGTACTTATTTTCTTCTTTTTTTTAAAACCAGTGATTCCCTTTCCCCTCCTCTGTAAGTTGATTGATGTCATAATTAGCTGGTAATGTTCAGGAAACATGTACATCGAAAAAGTGAGCAAGCAGTACACAAGATAACACCTACATTTGAGGGTCAATATCATGATCAAAATACAAGTGATTAAAACATGACAAAAACATCTAAAATAATAATTAACACAGACAACTCACTATAATTAACAATATCTAAGGTACAGCATGCAGCTGATGTTCACATCCACTTCTGTGGTGCTCACAATGGTAGAACTAATAGTTGTGAGGAAGTCAGAACCAATGATTACTACAGACAATAAAGGTAAGACTTCTGGTAAAAAAAATGTATTGATAACAAGAAAAGACGGTCATACCAGGAGTTAATGTTATTGTCGTCCACTTGATTCACGTCATGGGTGATTCATTTATGGGAGAAGATGAACTGGTTTGTTCAGTGGATGATGAACGCTTGTTTGGTATGATAAAGGAGAAGCAGGCCTCACAAGAAGATTCATAAGATCTTATTTTTGCTTCATAAACACTAAAATCGTCATATTGAATGGGATGAGGGTTTAGCAAAGCTTAGCTTTGGGCTGGATTTCCCTCCATTTAAGTTTAAAACAATTATGCTTGGATTACTTGACCGCATTAGGGTCGTGGTTAACTGGAGATAATCCAGGATGACTTTGGGAAGAACTTTATTCTTCCCTTGTCATAATATCACTATAGTGAAAGGCCATTCAGATTGCCAAAATGCCAATCATATACTAACCCTGAAAAGACATATATTGGTGTTCTGTCTAGAGCAAGGGTGTCAGACTCGGGTTGGTTCGCGGGCAGCTTTAACGTCAACTTGATTTCATTTGGGTGGGCCGGACCATTTTAGATATAATATTTAGATTTTTTTTTATAAATGGATTAAAAGAACTGGATTAAAAGTCCGGAATATTCAGTTTTTTATAGATCTAAAACAATGTTTATTTTAGCTTTTTTATATATATATTTTTAGATTTTACAAAACGATTTTTGAATGAAAACAGAAAAAAATGATTAAAAAATTACAATTATTGATTTAAAAGGGGGGAAATCAGGAAATTGAATATACATCTATACTCTTCATTTTAGCTTGATCCTAAAACAGAAAGTCAGCACTCATGATTTACTTTCCCGGGCCACACAAAATGATGCGACGGACCAGATTTGGCCCCCGGGCCGCCTCTTTGACACATCTGGTCTAGAGACTGCTGTGGAAAGTTTACATTCATTGACTTGCTCTCCCTCAACAGTACAGCCTATTAGCTTTCACCCATAATTTCTGAGGAAAATTTGGACTTTTTAAAGTTGTTTCAGACTTTATTTTTACTGTCTTATTAGATGTTGAATATTCAATGATTAATATCAAATAGCGGTCCCTACTGGCACTCCAGTCAGCTTACTTGTACTCACAGTATGTTCTTATGTTTGTACCATCTCGGTGCAGCATGTAAGGCATCCGGGAAGCATTTAGCCTCTTCCTTACTCTGTCTCAACTTTCATTCCCATACAAGTGATCCAAGCACACATGTGCCAATTCTCTCTCTCTGTCTTACCCCTGTATTTGATGTCATATGGGAGCATCGTATAATGTGACGCGAGGGCAGTGGGAAGAGCAGCGACAAGACTGCTCGCTTGGCCACGCTCTGCTGTTTTACCCCATGCGGCGGCACACGATGCAGGCAGGAGTGATATAATTAGAATGGAAATTGCAGAAAGTTACAGGCGAGCTATATCCCCCCAGCACTCCCTCCCCCACCCCTAGCCACAGTCCCCCCACCCACCCCGTGTATCGCGTGGCTAAAAATGTCCCGGGCAACGCCAGTGGATGTATCACCATAGCAACAGCCTTCTTCTGCACTCTATTTTCAGACTGAAAAGGGAGAACCATCCAGAGAGAGCGAGATAGAGAGAGGGAGAGAGAGAGAGAAGGAGGGAGGGAGAGTGAGAAATGCAAACATTGCCATTTCTGAAGAAATTGATACATTATTCAAGTAAAGGAAAACATCTCAGTGGGAACCCAGGCAGACGGGAGGTGGGTTCTGCGGCGGCGCCTGCTTGTCAGGGCTAAACTGAACTGTCTTGAGGGCATCAGTGTGACGGTCGTACAAGGACAATGGGGTGCTGTGGGGCTGACTTCTATATTTCAGCAGAGGTCAATGCTGAAACATTCACCCAACGCCAGAGATGTTAACATCAATGCATCAAACGTGATGACTCTCACAAGCCATCACAGTGCTGGCTTCTATTTTAATCAATCACGCATGGAATGGTTTGACGACGAAGCGCCTTGAAAAGTGAGTCATCTTATGGAGGAAAGAAAGTAATTTGGACATTAGGGGGGACTTCTATTAATCTGGATTGTGTCAAGGGCAAAGTGTGCTTTTATGAGTCAAAATTGTGAATTAAACCTGTGTTTATAAACTCTGAAAGAGGCACTGCAGAAGAAAAAGTACATGGCAAATCTACAGATACGCTCCATTCCAATGCACATGCCTCCTTGTGAGTCTGATTTATTCTAATTCAGAGCGGCTTTTTGGCCTGACAGCTGAGACTAAAATGCCAAGTATGGAGACAAAAGCTCCACATGTCCCTCGTTTGGTCTGCACACATCTCTCTCCCTCATCCACACGCACACACGCATATGTGTCCATCTCCTAATGTTCCTCTCAGCCCCCCGGGGGTCTGATTGAGCCGGCTGGGAGGCATGGATCTTTCTTTATTGATCTACCTCCTGAATCACTTATCCTTTTTCCGATGGCCTTCATCACCACATTGAGGTTTTTGCACTCAAGGCAATGCACTTATTTCCTGTGCCGCCAAAAAAGGCGAAATTTCAGAATAAGAATCTTCCCAAATTAATTTGACAATAAAGAATTTGTTAAGTGTGATACTTCAATTTTGCCTAGTGGGAAATGAATGCGATGGGATGAAGAAAAGGGTGATGCTTTGGATGAACCCAATTTCCTCTTGCAATCAATTCATTTACTTGAAATCAATAGTATTGCAAAAGGAAATTAGGTCAGTGGTGTACATAAAAGAAACAAGGAAAGGAAGGGTCCAAGCTAATGGACATTAGAGTATTTTTGGTTAGTGATGTTACAATTCCCAACGATAAAGGTATTTATATTTATATATATATATATATATATATATATATATATATATATATATATATATATATATATATATATATATATATATATATTTATATATATAATATATATATGCATATATATAGGGCGGCCCGGTGGAGCGAGTGGTTAGCGCGTCGGCTTCACAGTGGGGGACTTGGGTTCAAATCCAGGTCGGTCCACCTGTGTGGAGTTTGCATATTTTCACCGGTCCTGTGTGGGTTTTCTCCAGGTACTCTGGTTTCCTCCCACATTCCAAAGACATGCATGGTAGGCGGATTGGACACTCTAAATTGCCCCTAAGAATGAGTATGAGCGTGAATGGTGGTTGACTCCTGGTGCCCTGCGATTGGCTGGCCGCCAATTTAGGGTGTCCCCCGCCTTTGGCCCGGAGTCGGCTGGGATGGGCTCCAGAAACCCCCACGACCCTAGTGAGGATAAAGCAGTTGAGAAAATGAGATGAGATGAGATTCTGATTGAGTTCCTCAACCAATGACTATATGCCACTTTCTACGATATGATTGAGATTGATGAAGATCCAAATAGTTAGTGAATGCCCAACACATCCCAACAACACCGTGATATCACGAATAAAGAGTCTTAAGACCACACTTTCGACTCTATGTCCTATGTTGACAGGATAACAATGTGGTGAGTGAGTGTTGAGTTTATTATGTTTTGTTTATTTTATCCATCAAAACAAAATGAAGTAGAAACACTCACACGTGATTATACTTTCAAAGTCAGGTTTAAATTTGCTGGAATTTTAGGGGACAAATTTACAAATGGATTTAAAATATAAATGTAAGATTAAAAAGCTCAAAACAATACCAAAATGGCAAACACCCTTTACTCAAAGTAGTCTAGTGCAGGTTACAAAGTTTTGACAAAGTAAATTGTGTGAAAAGAATGCTTTTGAAACCAGAATCCCATCAGCTATATTCACTAAACTGTAAAATAGGCAGATTTATGTATGTTACCTGAGAGCAACTGATTGTTGCTGTGCCCAATACAAACCTGTTATTATCATCATCTATCAGATTGCTTTTGCATCATGTATCATCTCTGCTGACTGGACTGCTGAAGAAACAAATGAGAAAAACATGTGGGTGAAAAAAGCAGAAAATAATACAATAAAAGGAGCCGTGACCGGACGTTTGGTAGCCGGACATTTGGTCGCCGGACGTTTGGTCGCCGGACGTTTGGTCGCCGGACGTTTGGTCGCCGGACGTTTGGTCGCCGGACGTTTGGTCGCCCGGACGTTTGGTCGCCGGACGTTTGGTCGCTCCGGTGAATATAATTTTGAGAGCTGGTTTCAACAGTAGATATTTAGATATTAAACTCTCTCACTCTCATGAATATAATTTTGAGAGCTGGTTTCAACAGTAGATATTTAGATATTAAACTCTCTCACTCATGAATATAATTTTGAGAGCTGGTTTCAACAGTAGATATTTAGATATTAAACTCTCTCACTCATGAATATAATTTTGAGAGCTGGTTTCAACAGTAGATATTTAGATATTAAACTCTCTCACTCATGAATATAATTTTGAGAGCTGGTTTCAACAGTAGATATTTAGATATTAAACTCTCTCACTCATGAATATAATTTTGAGAGCTGGTTTCAACAGTAGATATTTAGATATTAAACTCTCTCACTCATGAATATAATTTTGAGAGCTGGTTTCAACAGTAAACTATCTGTCATGTTGTCAAACGTCCGGCGACCAAACGTCCGGCGACCGAACATCCGGCGACAAAACGTCCGGCGACCAAACGTCCGGCGACCAAACGTCCGGCGACCAAACGTCCGGCGACCAAACGTCCGGGCGACCAAACGTCCGGCGACCAAACGTCCGAGTACCAAAGGAGCATAACTCTTACTCTTACCAAATACAAGATGTGAAAAAATATTACATGGTGAAGTTGGGATTGATGAATCACAGTTGGTCAACTCGCAGATTAGGCCCCGTGCCATTTCTTCTTTTTTCTTGTTCATTTGGAAATGTGCACAAAAGCATGTTCCTACCCTTGAAAACAAGCCGCATAAGAGGCAGATGGCGCAAAGATCAGGTCCCTTGTGGTCATGATGACTTTTTGCAAAGTCATCTAGATGCCTGTGGGCTGATACAGATGTTTTTATTCTCCATGTTGCATTGACTCAGTAAAAGAGGCAAGTGCCAACCTATGAAACAAGTCCCAGCAAGCAGCTCCACAATGGCTGTCTGACTGGATCCAAAGTGCCTCTTCCCCTTCTCTAAATTGCTTTATCCGTCCATTGCTCACGCTTTTTATCCCACCCTTTTTAACTGTCTTTGTCGGTTCTGTGTCCTTTAATCTCATCATTCCTTCTGACACGTTACTGTTCAGTTATGATCGCTCTAACGGAGAAAGGCAATGACAGAAAGTATGTGGAATTGACTTGAAAGTCAGCTAAAAGTCAGAGCTGGACAAAGACTGTAAGTAGTATTCTGATTATGACTGAGCACTTGACAATACAGAACCGAATAAAGTTCTATTGTGAAGAAATTTAATGTCTGAGAAAAATGTATAAATCAGTCGAAAAGAAGAACCTCTAAATGAACTTCAGGTTAAAGAAGGGTTTTAAATGTTTTACTGACAAAGGCATGTGCTCTATTCTTCCCCACATTTCAAAAATATTCAGGCGAGCTAAATTAAAGACTGAATTGTTCATGGATGAGAATGAGTGTGAATAGTGCGGTTGTTTGTGGTCAGGAAAGCCTTTAATAGTGTACTTTGCCTCTTATGCATCGTCAGTTGAGAGTCACAAGTCACCCTAAAAAGGATAAGCCGTATAAAAAAGGGATGGATGCAGGAATTTTATGCATCTGTAATTTAGATGCAGATATAGGAACAATGCCAAGCAGAAATGCATTGCTTCATGTGTAGAAAAAAACTAAGAAAAAAACAGTAACACATGAGTGACAAACAAACTACACACTTATCTTTGCAAGTATGAATCTGGCCTACTAGTGTCACAGCTGTCAGTCAATTACAGATGTAGGTCAAACACAGAGAATGTTTGGCTGTTCAGTTAGGTCAGCAGATTACTCTGCTATCTAGATGTTCTAACAGAGTCAATATTCTGTAAAGAGATTTACAATGGGAAAAGTGATATGAAAGATATCAAAGAAATAAAATGAAATAAAACAAGAGGGAAGCCGACCTTCTGCAGACAAATCTACCGCATTTTCTCACCTATAGGACACACTTAAAAGTCTTGAATTTTCTCTAAATAGAATGAGCCGCCCAATCAGTCTGCCCATGTCTGCATGAAAATCTAAATTCTGTAGGTACCGCTGCATGACCCTGACCGCTTGACTGTCTGGGTGCATTTCTTGCCGATATGCTACCTGTATATAGGGCAAAGGGCTAGTGTTAATGACGGAGGGTTGCAAATGTGAAAGCGGAGGCAAGAAAAAAAATAGTAGTGTAGGTATGCATTTTGCAAAGCAATATCGGTTTGACCCCTGCACCTGAAATGTATCTATGTTGCCATTTATTTATTTTCTTTGAAAAAATCTAATGTTATCTAATAACTGAAGGCTTTTAGCTGTTGAATGAAAAATAAAGTATATTTATGGATCACAGTGAAAGCAGTTTTCGCAAGGATGGCTAGATGTTCCTTTTCCGAGTCATTTTTTCTAGCTCTTTTGAGGAGAACCCTAGGCAGAGAGGCTTTCTGATTGGGTGGCCAAGCCACCACATCTGGCTCCTTTCAATGTGGCGGAGCAATGACTTGACTCTTGAATCCCTCTAGGGCTCAGGTGTCAAAATGGCGGCCCGGGGGCCAAATCTGGCCCGCCACATCATTTTGTGTGGCCCGGTAAAGTAAATCATGAGTGCTGATTTTCTGTTTTACGATCAAATTAAAATGAAGATTATAGATGTATATTTTATTTACTGATTTTCCCCCTTTTAAATCAATAATTGAAATTATTTTAATCCATTTTTTCTGTGTTTTTAGTTCAAAAATCATTTTGTAAAATCTAAAAATATATCAAAATATTTTCTATTTTCCACTTTAATATTGAACATAATGATTAAAAGAGATTTTCCCTTACTAAGAAAAAAAGCTCAAATAAACATTGTTTTAGATCTAAAAAAAAAAACAGAATATTCAGGGCTTTTGATCCAGTTCATTTGATCCATTCACAAAAAAAAAAATTCTAAAAATTATATCTAAAATGGTCCGGCCCACATCGAATCCAGTTGATGTTAATGCGGCCTGCGAACAATCCCGAGTCTGACACCCTTGCTCTAGGGTGATTGAGCTTTTTACCCTATCTCTAACTAATTTCAGCTGTCTGTATTTGGGGTTTTATTCTTTTGTTCAACATATTTCCCGGGATAACTGGGACACACAAATCCCTCCACCACAATAAGGTAACAGCTCACAAAGTGAAAAACCTCCCAAAAAATAAATATTTGATTCTATTATGTACAGTACAGTCCTTCATTCCACAATTCATGCTCAGACCATTTATGTCACATGTGTCAAAGTGGCGGCCCGGGGGCGAAATGTGGCCCACCGCATCATTTTGTGTGGCCCGGGAAAGTAAATCATGAGTGCCAACTTTCTGTTTTAGGATCAAATTAAAATGAAGAGTAGAGATGTATATTAAATTTCCTTATTTTCCCCCTTTTAAATCATTTTTTTTTCAATTTTTCTGTGTTTTTAGTTCAAAAATCATTTTGTAAAATCTAAAAATATATTAAAAAAGCTAAAATAAACATTGTTTTAGATCTATAAAAAACTGAATATTCAGGGCTTTTAATCCAGTTCTTTTAATCCATTTATTTTAAAAAAATCTAAATATTATATCTAAAATGGTCCGGCCCACATGAAATCAAGTTGACGTTAAAGCGGCCCGTGAACCAACCCGAGTCTGACACCCCTGATTTATGTATTTTGATATTCATTCAGTTTCCATACCGCTTATCCTCACAGGAGTCGTGGGGATGCTGGAGCCTAACCAGGCAAACCGCAATGGATTGCAGCACAAAACACCACTCTTTTATATTACACTCCCGCAAACTACCCTCTCTTTCCCTCTTTTCTCCCACTCTCTTTCTTCTGCGTTCACTTTTTTAACGCTGGTCCTACACCAAAAGAACAGCGGCCCAGGTGGTGCCGGTAACACGCTTCACTTGTTCTTCTGAACAGGCAATCTACAGGCTGATTTAATGTTCATGCTGCCACTCTGGTGTATTCAAGTACTGCACATTATACTAAGACCAACTCAGAAGCCAAAGCAAGCCATGGCTCGCAAAATCGGGGGCTTCAGCCCAAGTAGAAACCCTTTTTATCCGCTTATGGTCTCAACAATGGCACTGTTATAACGACTTTGTGAAAAGGCCTATGTTAGAAAACAACAAAAGGCTTGTTGTGTTCTAAGTTACTAGCATTTTATGATGGTGAAGAGAGTCATTATTATTGGGGGAATGAATTATGGATGATCTGAGTGACATGAAAAGTCTAAAACTAAATTAAGAGTCCTCAAATAACAACAACATTTTTTTTATTTGGCTGATTATAATATATCACTGCTGTGCAATTGGCTGGCCGCCTATTGAGTTTGTTCGCCTGGTGCCCATAGTTGGTCGAGATAGGCTCCAGAACTCCTCGCAACTCGATTAAGAAAATGATTGAATGAATATATGACATCTCAATATCCCTCATTAAATCCTAATGAAAATTGACTCTTTAATGACAAGTTATGCTTGAAACATATTTGTCGATATCAAAGGGGTGGACTACAAAAGAATAGCAACAAAATCCCCCAATCCCCCCAAAAAAGGTGTGTCCTCACCAATGTTCCCTCTAATTTTTTGTTTGTCTGGGCAGAAAGACAACCTCCCTGAGCACACTGAGTACCGGTGTGAGCAACATCATCATTGCTCGCTATGGGCACACACCAGTATCACACCTGCCATAAGCAGGTGTATGTCTACTACACATAAATGATTTAGTAATAATGAAATGTAATGATTAATATCTATGAATGGGCGGCCCGGCAAATGAGTGGTTCGCACGTCGGCCTCACAGCAAAAAAAAAAAATGGGGATTTTATTTTGTGCGCTCCATATGATTTGCTGTGCGCAGAGAAGACGAGAGTAGTGTGCAATTGCGCACGCGCGCAGCTTAGAGGGAACATTGGTCCTCACATAAAGTGCAGAAATTGATAAGTTCCTCTCTTATTCTCTCTCACCTGTTGACTCATCAACAGGTTCTCATTAATTTGCACATATGGCACTTATTTATAACTTTGTGATTAGCAGGAACAAAGTGAGCGCTCCAGATAAAGAGAGGGCGGATGTTGCGAAGGCGGCTGACAGTAGCGACAAATGAGCAAGTCATCACTCCGAGTGACTGTGTATTGACAGCGAAGGTCATGTTGACAGATTGAACACACCTGCAGCTGGTAGAGTTCAACATAGAGGCCGACACCTTAGGACTGTTAGACAGCCGCCGACAAGCCCTTCCGTTACAATCTCTGCAGCTCTTAATTAAATATGACATTGTACGCAAACAGCAGATATAACAAGAATATACAGTACAATCAGGCAGTACGTACAATATAAAGGGGAACCCTTGACTCCTTCATGATTGCCCCTACCGAAGACATTTTGTGGCTATGAATGGCACACAATGAAGTAGGTATTATTACCCTTTAATGTGGAAATCAGCCCCAATAAAAGCGGATATAAGCTTTTTTCCATATCATTATTATTAAACCGTACTTTATTGCTGATCAATGCCATTTTATTGGATGAGCATTGTTCATCGGCCTGAGACGAGGCGAGGAAGTGGTCGGTGGGATATGAGCTGGGTGGCTGGCGTCGACGAGCACGTCGGTGGATTCCCGCTGGGTCCAAGTGGTCGGATCGTTCTGTTACGATCGCGCCGAGACGTCGCGGTCCAATCGGAGGGATTTTGACCCAGTAGCGGGGAAGCAGGAGGGGACGAGACGAACTGTGCTCATGATAGTAACTTTAATGACTCAAAACGCCTTACAAAATAACAAGGATTTTCACATCCCAAAACGAAACAAAACCGGAGCATGGAGAACCGTACCTTTGCAGCAATGTATGCAGTATCACGCAGTACGATCTGACAACGACTACCACTTCCGTGGTGCTTAAATACACACATCAGGAAGTAATCATGAATCACTCGCAGCTGCTCGAACCCAACGGCAAGCCAGGAGGGACAAACGAGCTGCTCCTGACACTGGTTCATTCTAAAAATAGAGTGTTTTTTTTTACATCCTACCAGCATTTTAAATAATAGACATATAAAACACTAACACTGGATTTTCTGCAGGAATTCACCTGTCCTGAGACCAAATCCATAAAGAAAAATAATGCTTAATTATTTTTTCTTAGATACCAGGAAAATTTGGACTACCTCCTAAAATGTCAGCTAAGGCCAAGTTGAAATTTAGAGAAAACATTTGAAATGAAATGGAATTGTTATTTTTTGGGGGGTAGAGGTATTAGTTATTTTCATTCCTTCATTAATTTTCTGTACCACGTATCCTTACAAGGGTTTCGAGGGTGCTGCAGCCTATCCTAGCCAACTGTAGGGAGTAGGTGGGGGACAGCCTGAATTGGTTGTCAGCCAATCGCAGGGCACAATGAGAAGAACAGCCATTCATGCTCACACTGGCAAAGACAATTAAGCATGTTCAACCAACCTACCTTGCAAGTTTTTGGCAAACTGGAGTGCCCAGAGAAAACCCACACAGCCACGGGGAGAACATTCAAACTCTACACAGGAAAGTCGACATGAATACATGATTTTCAAGAATTTTACACAAAAAGTCTTATAATTCTGGACTGTAACCCTAAACATAAATTTTGGAATAACATGTGAAATGAAATATCTTAGATGATTTTCCATGGTAATCTCACAGTTCACAGTGGTTGGGAAATATCATCCTTGTGTGCAAGTTTATGTTAAGGGGAATCTAACCACTCTTGTGCAGGTACCCGCCGGCATTCTGTTATTCATTAACACTTGTGAAGAAGTCCAAATACGCCCACAGTAGCAGACATGCACACACAATTTTGCCAGCAGAAAAAGATTTGTGATATGTAAATGCAGTTCTATCCACGCCTTAGGTAATAGGAACAACAAAGGCATGATAAAAGTCCCATTTTAGTCTTTTTAGCTGCAGGATATGATTAGCAACAACCCACAGCAGGTGAGGCATGCATTGCTCAGCGACACCGGTGATGGGAAAGGACATGGAAGAACTAAAGGCAGAAGAGCGGGACGAAAGGCGTTGTACAAGTGGGAAATTAGAGCACAATAAAAAAAAGGGAGAGATGATTCAGATAAGATGAGCTGATCCCATATAACTACAACATTAGAATTCCTTCGACCAACTAAAGGAAGCTCTCAACACTTGGTATGACACAAAGTGGACTGGGAGAGAGGCAGAAATGGCTGGGAAGAAAGGTGATAGCTCTCTGTCTGGCACTGCAGGTTAATTTGCTCTTGTAAGAACGAGGGCTTTCCTTCTACATGTCCTTATCTTTGTTGTCCTCCTGAATGTCGGTGTCAAGACGGGAGACGGCGTGTGAATTCTTCCTCTCTGCTGTCACCTCACTGCTTGCAGCCCGAGACTGGCTTTGTGCAGTAATCCTCTAATTATGTCAATTAAAGGGGTGAGCAAAGGAGAAGTGCAAAGATATTTTGAATAGGGAAAAATAAGTATAATGACATAATAAGTGCATGATGCCGAGTTTTAAAGGGAAATAGAAATCAAGTCTCTATTGGCTGTTTGTTTATATGCGAACATTTTAGAGCACTGGTGTCAAAGTGCCGGCCCGGGGGCCAAATCTGGCCCGCCGCATCATTTTGTGCGGCCCGAGAAAGTAAATCATGAGTGCCGACTTTCTGTTTTAGGATCTAATTAAAATGAAGAGTATAGATGTATATTCAATTTCCTGATTTTCCCCCTTTTAAATCAATAATTGTAATTTTTAATCATTTTTTTCTGTGTTTTTAGTTCAAAAATCATTTTGTAATCTATCCTATCCTAATGGGTTTTCACATTTTCTTCTTTCAAATTGGTGAGTGAAACCTCATGAAAAGTTTTTAAAGAATTCGAAGGCTAAGTGGCCAGTATTCCAGCATGTAAAAGCTCTTTACAAAGTGACATCACCAACTATTGCATTGGCATGCATAGTACACCATTATCACTTGCTTTTGTGGGTTTCTTGAAGATGATACATGGTATTTGTACTCGAATGCCTCCATAAAAATAATAGAGAAGGAGGCATGCCACTCATGAATGGACTCAAACCGATATTGTGAGTGCTTTTGTGATGACAATCATGAGGCATTCACAGGACAATGTTCCTGATTATCCACTGTACTTCGCTGAAAATAAAGTTTATTTGTCTTATTTGTATCTCATATATCATTTTGATTTTCATTACTATTATTATAATTAAAAGCACCATTTGTCATATTATAATGAAAGTTTAATAGATTTTTTTTTTGGGGGGGGGGGGTTCATGTTTAAATAAGCATTAAAAAAATAATCAAAAAGAGCCTTGGCCTCAAATCATTTGTGCCTGCTTGGAGATCAATACTATAGCTTACAGCAAATGATAATCAGCGACCAGTGTTTGGAGTTCAGTGAGGCTTGAGTTTAAGCCTTTCTTCCTGTAGGGCCTGACTGTACCATCAATGGGTGACAATTGATTTCTGTGTGTGCGCGTGTATGTGCAAAAGTGTATGTAGTTTTTACTGACTGACTCAATGCAATGTAGGTTAACACATTACATCACAGGTACACCAATATTAACAATAAAAGTATCTTACTTCAAAAGGACAGAAATGGTTAATTTATTATGTATTACAGAATATTGTGGACATGCTTTAACCTGCACAATGCTATCAGCAAGTCAAAAACTAGACGGGTACGGATTTGCTCTCGTGCAGAAAGCACTTGCGAGAACACTGGATTGTGTTGCGTTCAGGTGCAACTCCAAACAAGCGTGACCGGATGTTTCGTCGAACGGACATTTGGTCGACGGACAGTTCGTCGAACGGACGTTTCGTCGACGGACAGTTCGTCGAACGGACGTTTCGTCGAACGGACGTTTCGTCGAACGGACAATTCGTGGCCGGATTCGCCGCCGGACATTTCGTCGAACGGACAATTCGTCGCCGGATTCGCTCGCTCTCAAAATTTTGTGGTCTAAGAATGTACTTTAAAAAGAAGTCTCTTGAGTTTGTGTAGCAGCATCAGGGCTTCGGAGGTCATCTGTCCAGTTTGAACAGATGTGACCTCTGTCCATGGTGCTGACTGACCAGTAAAACAATGATTTAGGGAAGCAATAATTCGGTCTATTTCCTATGCTGATTAATAAATGTTGTTTAATGTCGGCTTTTTTCCAATGAACGTAGTTTCCTATTCAAACAACAATAAATGAACAAACCAATGGTGATAAACACTCAGTTTGTTGTGCTGTCCATTGAAGAATCTGCCAGTATTGAATAGACAAAATTCCACAGAAAAGCTTAGACAAGTCAGTGTGTGAGGTTAACTCATATTCTGCCATTGACGGCAATAGGCGTCCAATCCCCTTTCATTGGGCGATTGGCAGTTAAAGAGCCCATTCATTCACTGCTCTCTTCAACAGTACATTTCAACCAGAGGTTCCACTTTAAATGGATTGGTTGTCTGGCAACTGCATTTGAACTGCACTTGAGTTTGAGTTAGATTTATTGGATAAAGGGACTATACAAATTAATGAACATATACATGTAAATATGTAAGATTATAGCCACAGGTTAATTCCCTTTGTGAAATTAATTGCCCACCCCTGCTTTAATATTAAACTTCTTTAAAGCCGACATTAAACAACATTCATTAATCAGCATTACATAGGAAATAGACCGAATTATTGCTTCCCTAAATCATTGTTTTACTGGTCGGTCAGCACCATGGACAGAGGTCACATCTGTTCAAACCCTGATGCTGCTACACAAACTCAAGAGACTTCTTTTTAAAGTTCATTTTTAGACCACAAAACTTTGAGAGCGAGCAAATCCGGTGACAAATTGTCCGTTCGACGAAATGTCCGGCGGCGAATCCGGCGACGAATTGTCCGTCGACCAAACGTCCGTTCGACCAAACGTCCGGGGACGAAGTGTCCGTCGACCAAGTGTCCGTCGACGAAACGTCCGGGTACACCAAACAAGTGTCCCCCTTTAAGCTCAGGGTGCAGAATGAGGCTGTTAAATGGATACGACAGGACGAATGGCCCCCCTATATCCAGCCCATGTGTGACCTTAAGTAAGATAGAAAAGATACAGTAAATATTCTATAGTAATTGTATTGAAAGGCTCTAGGCACACTTTATGAAGTTGACAACATGAACGGACGCAGCCTAAATAATAAAGAGGAAGGCAAAACCGTAAATTTGGAATGAGTGTCAGGCAGGGAGATTTAGCAAGCTTTAAACTGTAGTACATTACTTCAAATAGGATTTGCAGAAGCTATAACTGTGAGAGATTACACAATAACATAGTATATAGTCATGTTGTAATCATGTATTTGTCAAAATCCAGCAGAGGAAAGACATTTTATACTTCTACATCGGGGTTTGTACAACAACGGAATCAAATTTATTCATTTAGTTTAATCTAAAAAAATAATCTAACAAGATGGGTGCTTTGTGTATTGCCCACGCATTATTGAGACTGAGACTTCTTGGAGCTTTTTGGTTTGCAATGTTCACACTACCTGCAAAATTTGAGTTGGACAAAGACATCAACTTCGAGGGCGTTTTTTGGAAAGGAACGTGTAAAGTGACTCACTGATAGATTACATCTATGCGGGAAAGTGTCACTGTTGACTAATCTGTGAAGGGAAAAAAGGTAGATTTTAATTAGCTAATTAACATAACAAAAAATGCAACGATGAACTAGGGCTAACACCCCACGGCCATGCAAATGTGGAGAGGAGGGCATGAAATTAAAGCAAACTGGAGGTTTCATTCAACTCACTCATTGTTTCTTAAATAGACTCGGGTTGGAATTGGTACCACTCTCTGGAATAAGATTAAGGAACCAAGAAAATGGCCCAAATTATCCTGAAATGTCTTCTTCACAAGTGCCTTGTGTCCTTTCAGGCATGGGTTCCTGAGACTTCTTTGTGGATTTACTTATGGTAATCACGAATAGTAAATTTCATGTTGCAAAGGGAGACTGGCTTCAGGGGTTACATTTTCTTAAAATCGCGTTGGGTGCTGTGGAAACAATTTTGGGGCTCATGCCTCTGAGCTGAAATTTTCACCAGAATAAACAGTCTGGAAAAATTGGTGGGTTTGTATGAGAACACACTCAAAGAGGCTGTTATTTAAAAAAAGAAAAAAAGCATTAGACAGCTTGCTTGTGCATTAACTATGAATAAATAATTTCTCTGTCAAATAATCTCCAAAATAATGATAATAATAGCCCAAAAACACACCAAAAAATTCCAAAATATCTCATAGATACACATTTGACATTTAAGAATGAGTGTAAATAAATAAATGAGCATATATAATAAATAAAATATGAAATAACACCTTCGGAAAATAATGCCCTATGCCTTTATTTCAAAACAAAAAAGATTTTAAAAATGACTTACGCAATTATTTTAGGATAATTATAATAATAATCTTTTTCAAAACAAGTGAGTGAAAAGAACATTATTAACAATGTTGTTTTGACAGTTTTTTTAGTCTTGTCTAACTAGTAATTGGACTGTGATGTCCTATTAATTATAATAAAATTCTGATTGATCTAAACAATTTATCTGTGTCTGTTTTTTTTTATTATTAAATTTGTCCATTTTTGGCCAGTTCCTTATCTCAGTGTCAAGTCAACTATAGAGAACATATGTCTGCCCCTCCTCCAGACCAACAGGGGGCAGAAAATAAAACCCAATCTAAGTCACCTCACCTCATTTCCTGCCTGAGGTCATAGGTCATGAGCCAGGATATAAATTCAGTAGTCCAGCCTTGAAAGAAGACAGGCAAAAAAGGAACAAGTAATACCCTTCAGACCCGATCACATGCAACTGGTAGGATCAAATAAGTACCACTTAGATGCGAGGTGATTGATGCTTAGTTTGTTTTCTCACAACCATAAGTTGCATTCTTTGTGTTTCCCTCTAACTTGGATTACTCTCACGACCAATCTCTGTAAAGTGAATATTCGCATTTGATTTACTCAATCAGTTAATGTACCCATTCACTTCCACTCTATCATTTGAACGCTCTTCTGCATTTCTGTAGTAAATTCAAGATGTTATTAGTAAACTCAAGAGCAACACTTGATCAACATAGTAACTTGAAACTTGAATGATGTCACATGTTTCCTTCTTTCCCCCATCTTTAAGGTTTTCAACCTAATCACTTCCTATCACCATAAACTTTAATAAAATTGTAAACTGGAAGGATTTGAGTTGTTCCTGCTGTGAAAAGATCGGGGCCCCTTTTCAAGTTTGGGGCAAAATTTGAAGAAAGTAGAGAGAACTTGACACTCGGTGATCATTACATTCTTTTATTGCAAGAGAGATAGCACCAATGTTGACCATGCATATAATTTGTTCTGATGAAAGTACCTTACATTAACGCTAACATAGTGTGAAATTTCATAGAAAGAAAACCTAACAGCTTCAACATGCCTGAAGCAGTAACACATAATTTTAACAGCATTAAAATGCTTATTGCATATATGTAGTATGTGTTTGAAAACTGCTATGGATTAATTATAAAGAAAGTGTTTCATGGGCGGCCCGGCGGCTGAGTGGTTAACGCGTCCGCCTCTTAGTAGGAGACCCAAGTTCAAATCCAGGTCAGTCCACCTGTGTGGAGTTTGCATGTTGGTCCCCAGGCCTCCATGGGTTTTCTCAAGGTACTCCGGTTTCCTCCCACATTCCAAAGACATGCATGATAGGCTGATTGGACACTCTAAATTGCCCCTAGGTATGAGTGTGAGTGTAAATGGTTGTTTGTCTCCTTGTGCCCTGCGATTGGCTGGCCACCAATTCAGGGTGTTCCCTGCCTTTGGGAGTGAGCTGGGATAGGCTCCAGCAACCCCCGCGACCCTTGTGAGGATGAAGCAGTTCAGAAAATGAATGAATGAATGAAAGTGTTTTATAAGAAAATGTCTCGGTGCCATCTATCAATTTCTCCCTGACCGGACGTTTGGTCCCCGGACGTTTGGTCGCCGGACGTTTGGTCGCCGGACGTTTGGTCGCCCGGACGTTTGGTCGCCCGGACGTTTGGTCGCCGGACGTTTGGTCGCCCGGGTGAATATAATTTTGAAAGCTGGTTTCAACAGTAGATATTTAGATATTAAACTCTCTCTCTCATGAATATAATTTTGAGAGCTGGTTTCAACAGTAAACTCTCTGTCATGTTGTCAAAAGTCTGGCGACCAAACGTCCAGCGACCAACCGTCCGGCGGTCAAACGTCCGGCGACCAAACGTCCGGGCGACCAAACGTCCGAGTACCCACTTTCTCACCCGGTCCTAAAGTGTACTTGACTATACATGTTGGTGATGCAAAGTTATTTATATTTCTCTGCATCAGTCGGCAGACTTTTCACCTCACTGATTCTGATCCATGTAAGCTATCAGCAACAATCCCCCAGGACGCGTCCCTCGTTGATGACATCGTCTCTCGGCGAGGCCACTTGATTGATCCCTCGCCGTTTTTTTTTCCTGAGGTTTTGATGAAGTGGTATGCAGGTAACGAGGGGAGGATGACTGCCAAAAACACCTATAGTGCTTTATCAATGTCAATAGGACGCACTCAGGGTCCCCATGCAGCACAGACAGAGATTAAGAGTAGGAAGGATTGTGGAATTGTACGTGATATTGCGTATGTGTGGGTGTAAGTGTGTTACGCCAAAACTACTATGCATCATCAGCTCTATTGGGTTATCTTGTAACACTATCATCTATTATATCGTGAAATATCTCCACATGACTAACTACTCAGGGGACACAGACACTTACGCGAGCAGACACAGGCAGGCTCACACTTACGGAATCATTGCATCCAACCTTTCCCCTAAGATCGAGGGTCGCAAGGGAAGTCAAATGAAGTGGCTCAAGGAGAGAGGATGGATGCAAGCATGCCGCATCTCAAATGTGAAAAGATTATTTTTCTCGCCTAATGGGACAATAGGGGGGCTTGAAAGTCTGTGAACATATGTGACTTTGGGCATATGGAGTTGTGAGTGTGTGAATACAATAGTTTAAATATCTTATGCGAACTGTATTTCCATCAAGGGCGACGCAAACCTGTCAGAAAGCATCATGCCGTGCTACTGTGGAAACGACATTAGCACCGGCGAAGGTCACGAGATGCCCCTCCTGCTGCGCAGCTGTCACCAATGACACACGGCTAAAAGCCACAGCAACACGCACAAATTCAATCCACTGCCTGAGTAGTGTTCATTACCAACTATTTTTTTTACGGTTGCTGGGAAGCAGGCAGGATTTGCGTTGCCACGGGAGACGGCTGATGCTGCGGCTCAGACAGTGTTGATTTCATTTGGCTTTATATTTAGAAAAGAAGAAAAACTGGCGGGAGGAGGTTTAATCCATAAGAGATGTAGCGCGGCAAAAGTGTCCTATTTTTACTTAGTCTGGGGATACGAATTTTTAAAAGCACACAAACAGATGTGTGTGCACAGTGCACACACTTCTCAGCAGGTTCACATGCTCATTAGATTTCCCCCATCTGTCTGGAAAGGATCTGTGGGACGTCGCCATCACTTACCTCAACTACACAGGGATCTAACTCTATCTCGTTGTAACTCAGCACACACAAGGAATGGGCTGCAACGTTAACGTTAGTAAGATGATGAATGTTCTGCTCAGTCATATGTCCTTCTTTTGGTAATCGAGCGGTCTAGCCACATAGACACATTTTGCCCATTGACCCCAAGGATTTCCATTTGGTGGTGGTGTAAACGTGGATGCAAATGTTTCTCTGTCTCTATACGTGCCATATTGTTGACTAGTGACCAGTCTCTGGTCTAGTTCACCTATCGCTCAAAGCAGTGGCGGTCCGTGCATTTTCTCGTAGCGCCTTCAACAAATCAAACCAACCCTCAAAAACGATTTTATGGCTATAAAACCTCTACTGCACCTACAGCTGCGACACATAAACAAATAATCAATAAATCAATGCACAAAAATGGGGTAAAATCCATTTCCTAGCAGCATTTAATGATTAAATACAAATACTGGAGCTTTTCAGACATTACAACCGGGCCAGGGGGGGTGAAAAGACAGCGATGGACGTCAATGGCGAAATGGCAAAAATTGCACTAAAATGGGGTAAAATCCACTTGCTAGCAGCATTTAGTGATTAAATACAAACACTGGAGCTTTTCAGATATCAGAACCGGGCTCAAAATTGAAATATTATTTAGGAATATGGCCATATTTTACTCACCAAAAATCCTTTTTAACTGTACACAATTTCCATCCTCCTTTGAAATGGCTTTAAATCAACACAACAATATATTTGCTTGTGCAGCTAGCTCCAACTACAGTTTGGTAGCTGTGGCTAATCACTAGCCAATCATAGTTGGTGAAAGCGATGACGTATCCCTGCGCCTACGAGAAGGCATTGTGGTGTTGCCAACTCGAAATCTGATTGATTAAAGCAAAAGTCTTATTGACGCTTGTTTAATGCAGCAGAGCCTGCAGAACTGATTGTGAAGGCCTTGAGGCAGATTTCTGACCCTGGCAACAAATAATGGCTGAAATGTGATTGGTTAAATGCTTCAACATGAAAACACACATCTGGAAGCAGTGCAACCAGAGGGAAAAGCAATGAAAGGAAACTAACAGACAATTTGGAATTATTTAATAAGTATTCATGGACAAAATATAATATATGATTCAGATATGTCTCAGGCCAAGCGGAGAAGGCCTTGAAGGCCCTGACGGCCCGCCACTGGCTCAAACTGAGATGGGTACCCCGCAATTCTGATTTGGACGGGTTATGTTGAAAATGAATTAATATCAATCGCCATCAATGGCTGCCAATTAGTTAAAATATGTTTTAATTATCGGCAAAAATGGCATTAGACCTAGTTGTTAAATTAGTTGCTAAAGTTCTGAAAAGAAATGTTTTTTAAACATTAAATTTAAATCTTTTGTTGTGTAAGTTAAATATAACTGAACTGTACTTGATTCATGCACTGATGTGAATTAAAAAAGTTGTTTGAACATTTCAGTCAGTCTTTTATGTACCACTAGAGGGAAGGCATGTATCACTGGTGGCATCATGTGACACTTTGAGTGCGGGAAGTGTCAAACCGGTCCTCAAGGGGCCGCAGTGTGTGCAGGCTTTTATTCAAACCGAACAAGCGAAGTCTGATCAGTTGATTGCAGTCAAGTGCTACTTATTGGAGAAGACACCTCATTGGTTAAACTAGCCGCACTGGATCGGTTGGCACAATGGCGAAGACCCACCGTGGCCTTTTGTGCAATTGGTTTGACACCCCGGCACTTAGCGATTGGTATTCCAGTACGCTCACCAATGTGGCTTTTGCATTAATATCGACATATAATTGGGGTTTAAATGCTACCTCTGTCTGTACCCGTATAGTAGACATACTTTAAAATGATCTATTGTTTGCTGTGTGGAGTCAGTATTGTCAATCAGTATTGATACCTTCTGGAAATAGATGCAGACAGCGGTAATACTGAAACAACATGTTCGATAGGTTCAAATAAAGCCTTCTCCATACATTTGTCGCATTACATCAACTTTCCCAAAGCACAACCAGGAGTTTTTTCTTTCCCAGAATGTGTTTGGATCATCCTCTGGTGCGTAGGCTCACTACCAGAAGCCTTTGAAGATGCACAATGCTTTGGGGCCATCTGAGGGCTTAAAACTAAACTAGAAGCGTTCTCGCACAGAACGTGTGATGTTACCGGCTGCCAATCAGAGGCCAAAAGCAGGAACGATGCTTCAGTTATTAGCCGTACTTCCTGATTTAAAAAAAACTTGATTATTTTATAGGCATAACATATTGCCCATAAGTAGTGTTTATACAATATTTACTGTCTGGCCTAGATTATGGCATAATGGTAGGTTAGTGATAGACTATGGCCTTTCCAATAAAATTCTGGAAAATTCTTGTAATTTTTTCATTTGCGAGTTAGAAGGTATAAAGTAATTTGACGTCCATTGAGATTAGAAAACCTTTATTGTCAAAGATAACCGTTGCTTACTCCCAACTATGCATTGAAAGGAGGTCGCGTTATTGACTTTAGTGCCTTTTTAGTTGATGTGTTGTCTGAGCTAGGTCCCTGAGAGTATCGGTTTATGGCCAGGTGTTTATGCATCAAGGCTACAGAGTCCTCATTGAGGTGAGTGGGAGGATAAGCACTTATACTTCCCTTCAATCCACCTTGACCTGTCAATTCACTCTCAGAGACGTTTTTTTCCCCGATAGCTCATCGTTGTATTGGAATAGTAGACCCTTGTCTTTGTTGTTCTTTCCACCATTCTTCTATTTTTTAAGTTCTGTTCAAGAAATACTGAGTGTCACTTGTAAATTAGTTTAACAAAGAAAAGGAACATAAAAAAATGAACAAGAGACAACAACGAAAGAAATTTTGCATTCAGTCTATTTTTAGAATGTGGTTGTTGATTTCAAGATGATGAGAAAGTCCCTTTTGACCAATCAATAGACCATAATGCTCATTTCATTCTGTATTTCCCTCTTTAGATTTTTGAGTTCAATTTATTTAAGAAAAGGACAACACAAATTAATGAACATATATGTCAATTTGAAAGATTATAGCCAAAGGCTAATTTCTATCTATTGGGCAGGTTGATGTTAAAAACAAAAGATAAAATGAATAAGGGAACAGTACAGAAAAAAAAGATAATGGAACAAAAATATGCTTTCAAATGTATAATAATATTGTTATCTAAGTTAGCAATCAATAATATTATTTTGAAACCCAAAGTCTTGAATACAAAATGATTGATTGCTACCATCTCCTTGACAAATGATTTATCATTGGTATAAATGGACATGCTCTGCTTTCCATTTGTGTTTTCCTTTTCAAGGTTGTCTTGCAGATTATTTCATCGCAGAAAGGGAGTCCTCCAAGACTAGTTTAGGACCTTTCCCTTTAACACTTTACCGACAACATTCCATGCTAAGTATGCATTTTTTTTGCCCATCTTTATTCTGACCACCCAATATTTCATACGTCCCATTTTAGCATATAATATATTCAAAATTTTCTAGAATCCGACCTTAATTTATTTAAACAGATGCATTGGTTTTCAGCACTAAATATATAAGCAACCTCAACCCTTTAGTCTCCCATCACCATCAATAAATAGAGAGTGTGGAATCATTTAAATATCTTGAAATTTATTTAGTTCCTGAACTCTGGTTGAAGCCCCAGGGTTGAATTTATACTATATAAATATGTATATGTCTTTCCTCACTATCAGTTATTTTATATTTGAAGTAAGGGTAACAATCATGCAGCTGTTACCTTCTATCATTGATTCGTAATGCGTTGTTCAGCAGACCTACTCAGACATTTATTTTAAATTATTTAAGACTTTTTTCAAATCCTAGTGCATCCTTTGATGAAATTCTCATTGATATTGTCACTTTCAAATCCATCATTTGTCCTGATTCATTAAAC
Source organism: Stigmatopora argus (assembly GCF_051989625.1). Lineage (NCBI taxonomy): Eukaryota > Metazoa > Chordata > Actinopteri > Syngnathiformes > Syngnathidae > Stigmatopora > Stigmatopora argus. The sequence continues at coordinate 5,896,270 of NC_135405.1, read as the reverse complement.
TGGCTAAGACTACATTCAAGATATAAATTTCACGGTGTTCCGTTTGTCTCTTAATGTGTTCACTTTGATTGTGTCCTTATAGCACATGTGTCAAAGTGGCGGCCTGGGGGCAAATTCTGGCCCGCCATATCATTTTGTGTGGCCCAGGGAAGTAAATCATGAGTGCCGACTTTCTGTTTTAGGATCAAATTAAAATGAAGAGTATAGATGTATATTAAATTTCCTGATTTTCCCCCTTTTAAATCAATAACTGTAATTTTTAATCATTTTTTTCTGTGTTTTTAGTTCAAAAATAATTTCGTAAAATCTAAAAATATATTTAAAAAAAGCTAAAATAAACATTGTTTTAGATCTATAAAAAAATGAATATTCAGGATTTTAATCCAGTTCTTTTAATCCATTTATTTAAAAAAAAAATCTAAATATTATATCTAAAATTGTGAAATCAAGTTGACGTTAAAGCGGCCCGCAAACCAACCCGAGTCTGACACCCTTGCCTTATAGTATTTCCCGAAATTCTTGATATCATATAGATCTATCCATCTAGATTTGGAAACTGTTGAAGCATAATAAGAGATCACACTGGATTTCCTTAGAACAGTTGTTCCAGGGGTTAAAAATAGGTTTCCTGATTGATCCAGTACTTTTCAGAAAACCCCCTGAGATACCACAAAGAGATTTTTCCCCCATAAAGGAAATTAAAGTACTACACTGCCCAGAGAACTCACAGGATTGAGCCCACTTGAAAATCTCTAATCAATTACCAAGGAACAATTTCATGGTTCAGACTTTTACAACAAAAGACAACCTTGGAATTATTTTTCAGAAGCGTGTGTTTCAGACAGTATTGTTCACTCATATAAGCCACACCATTTCTGTCAAATATGACTATGCGATATGTTCCGAAACACTTAATACGTGCCAGAAAGTCCACTTTCACATTTAGTCAGATCCAGTGGCGGGCTGTGAATTTCAATCCGACGCCTTCAGTGCTGTCTGAATCAATCCGACCCTCAAAAACTATTTTATGGCTATAAAACCTTTACTGCAGCTACATCTGCGACACACATAAAAAAAGCATCATTGGTTGAAGCAACAGTTTTACCGATGCTTGTTTTATGCAGCAGAGCCTGCAGAACTGATTGTGAAGCCCTCAAGGCAGATTTCTGACCCTGGCAACAAATAATGGCTGAAATGTGATTGGTCAAAGGCTTGAATATGAAAACACACATCTGAAAGCAGTGCAGCCAGGGGAAAAGCAATGAAAGGAAGCTGACAGACAATTTGGAATTATTTAATACGTATTCATGGACAAAACATAATTAACATCAGTCTGTGATTCAGATATTTTTTTAGGCCAGCAGAGAAGGCCTTGCTGGCCTTGACGGTCCACCACTGGTCATATCCCAGCAGAAATGGAATTACATGACAAAGGCAAATTGAATTTGTCAACTACTGTATTCCGGGACTTTCTATAGTCCACCACTGACAGTGTTGTCAGGATGCTTCCTCTACTCAGCAATGGAACAGTCAGTTATAATCTTTTATCAGCTTGGGCACCCAGCTGTGTTTGTGTGTGACACACTTTCATCGGGTGTCATTTAACTGTATTCGCCCTGCATGAAGCAAATAAACTTGCTCAGCCTCAGGGGGTTATAATGTCAGAAACACAAACACAGGATCTCTCTGATCAGCTGTGGATTCCCGACAGTGCCCTTTGCCTCATTCTCAGAAGAATTATATTTAATTAAAAGGTATTTTATGTGAACATAAAATGTTGCCAAGTAGGAATTCAATTCAGCATGACGTGTGAATATAGGCCAGGCTGGCTTTACACGTCCATAGTTCTATTCACAATCTAACCATTCCTATTTAATACGTTGTTTATGTTCAGCTGCAGGAGGCATGATCTAGCTGTTCACGCTGAATAAATGTTTCCATCTACAGGTCCAGTAGTCATTATGCTAAATGACCTGTCAAATATCATTGCAATGAATAAAGTATGCAGTCTTTGAACAATAGCAAAGTGAGAAATGAACTTAAGCTATGTTAAGAGGACTGTTTCAGTGAAAAGTAAAATATTATGCTTAGGGCTGGAATGTTTTTGTTGTTGTTGTTACTTTACTTAACATGCACATAACTTAAACTGCAAGACAAGGCCTTTTTTATTTTATTTTTTTATAGATTTTGACAATAGCCATTGACGTAAACATTTTTTGAACTTGAAAAGGATTAATTGAACCACTCTAAAGACTTTCAATGCTGAAACAGCCTTTAATATGCTCTTCCTCCGTTACAGGAGCATTCCAGTAATAAAGATTTTGACATACCATTATCTAAAACAACAGTAACAAAAAAAATTGCAAAACACCAAACACCTTTGTGTAGATGAGAAGCCACAGATATGGCTTTTATAATGTTAACATTAGGTTATAATTACTTTTATGTTATGCAAACCTTGTTGTTTTTACTCATCTGCTTAATAAATAAATACAAACAGGTGTAGCCTTACTAAAATAAATGCATTGTAATATTAAATGTCTAAAGTCTAAATATTGCAATTAACAACTAGACTTGAAGTATTGCATTAAAAAAATATTCATTTTCACGAAATAATAAAATCTTTTATATAGTTACATTACATTCGGAGGTGGCCCGGTTCGATCCTAAGTCGGTCCTCCTGTGTGGAGTTTGCATGTGCTCCTTGGGCTTGCGTGGGTTTTCTCCAGGTACTCTGGTTTCCTCCCAAATTCCGAAAACATGCAGGGTAGGCTTTTTGAACATTCTAAATTTCTCCTAGGTATGAGTGTGAGTATGAATGGTTGTCTATTTTCTCGATTGGCTGGCCAACAATTCAGAGACCCCCCTGCCTGCTGCCTAAAGTCAGCTTGGATAGGTTCCAGCACCCTCAGCAGACCTTGTGAAGATAAGCGGTTCAGAAAACGATTGAATGAATGATTGAACATTACTTGCGGATAACTGCCCTGCGATTGGATGGCCATCGATTCAGGCTGCCCCCTGCCTGGTGCCCGTAGTTAGCTGGGATTGGCTCCACTACCCCCCACGAGCGGGTCAAAAAATGAATGAACTTTCGGAAAACAACATGAATCTTCTGAAAGATTTAATACAAAACTGATCAAAAAACTTGCCAGATCAATTTTTGTAAACACTACAAGTGGTTGCACCTGGTTAAATCAACTGTAAAAAAAGTATAAGCAGTGTCAAAATTGGGCTGCAAATGATGAAAACTTTTGTGTTGCAAGACATCTGCCTTATCTTAAAATGTGTGAGAATCTTTGCTATGGTTTCATCGATTTGTGCGTGTTTTTTACTCCCACATCCCCTAAATACGAAAAGCATGAAGAAAAAATATTTTTTGTGGGCCTTTGCCAACAGCTGTCTAAATTGTCACATGCTTTGGCCTAACAGATTCACAAGTCCTAGTTTGATGTGATTTTCTTTTCTTATTTTGGCAACGTGATGGTGCTAAATGATCACCTCTGTGGCGCGTTGTCATGTTTTGCCTAGCGATCATATCAGAGCAGTGTCAAATTTACATGACATCACTGGAGTGGCAGCAGCTGCCACGGCCTAAAGCAGGCCCATCCTCTCATGACATAAATAACAGAATGAGGTCCGCAAGGGGAGACACTACTGTTTACATTGTGCAAATTTCTTGGATGAGAGTATGACAATGTGGTTGTGATTAATGATATCAAGCAAATGCTACCATAAATTTAAGTACGTCTTTGTGATTTGTATTCAGGGCTCTCATTGCAACATTCACACAGCAGTCCAATGTTCAGGTGACACAATTCCACACCTGTCAACTTAGTATACGTTTTTCCCGTATTTTATTCGCCGTATAACAACTTTTGTACGGAAAGAAAATTAAAAAGTAAGTTTTTTTGTAAAACCAATCTTGTATCCCTCATTTCAGCTCTAATCCAGATCGTCTCGGTCACTGGTAGCCGACGAAAACTTCATTGTCGATTGCTTATGTTGTAATGATTTGAGCATAAGTGCACACGCGTCAGTCACTTCCGCGTTTGCCACTAAATAAATATAGCGCGTCAGCAAGCAATTGACCCAGACAGTCAAGCTGTCAGCGTCATACAGCGACCACTATAGAATCTTGAATTTAGTGCATACAAAAGGCACATCGACTGATTGGGCACCCTGTTCACTTTGGGGAAAAATTTAGACCTAATTGTACCCTATGTGAGTAAATATGTGCCGCGTTGCATTTGTACGGTTTATTATCACTTAATAAGGGGAATTGTACATTAATAAGGGGAGCGATTGGCCGAGGTTGACAGGAATGCAATTCAAATCTTTTTTTCTCTTGTGTGACATTATCTGGCTATGTGTAATGGCACCCTAAATACATGAAATTGCGGTACTCGGACGTTTCGTCGAAAGACGTTTGGTCCCCGGACGTTTGGTCGACCGGACGTTTGGTCGACCGGACGTTTGGTAGAACGGACGTTTGGTAGAATGGACGTTTGGTCGCCAGGTTGTTACTATTGAAACCAGCTCTCAAAATTATAATCATGAGAGAGAGAGAGAGAGAGAGAGAGAGAGAGAGAGAGTTTAATATATAAATATCTAATATCAAAATATCCACAGTAAACTCTGTGATAATTTGACAGCGAGCGAACCCGGCGACCAAACGTCCGTTCTACCAAACGTCCGTTCTACCAAACGTCTGTTCTACCAAACGTCCGTTCTACCAAACGTCCAGTCGACCAAACGTCCGGTCGACCAAACGTCCGGTCGACCAAACGTCCGTGGACCAAACGTCTTTCGACGAAACGTCCGGTCACGGAAATGGTATATCTTCCTATCAGAAACAAAAATCTTCCAAATGTGAATACAAACCGGGTACATAGATAGGTATTCACCAAAGTTAGGGGAGCATATATGTCCAGATCATTTATCTCATAACCAGTTATTGGTATTATATAATTGAAATACACATGCTGTGAAGCTGCGCTACAACAAAAGCATTGGCATTTAAATCTAAAATTACAACATTGAGTTAAATTGTGTTGGCCTTTAAACAAGCAAAAACATTGGGTGATTAGATTACACAGAATAATTTGGGACATTGTACCACTCAAGCAGTATTATTTTCTTCCATGTTGACACTGCCTGAACTTAACACTGTACTTATTTATATGTCTAATGGCCATATGCAAATGCAGTTTGTTCTTTTTGTTAAGTGAATGTAAACATAATGTGTGTACATTGTAGTGGTGGGGTGTGGGGGTCTAAAATAAACAATGGCAAATAAACAATCCAAGTTGATTACTATAGTTTTTTATTTGGTGAATTAATTGGAAAATGTCTTATCTGCATAATTGTAAATAGATAAATATTAATTATCATGTAAAAGTTTGTACCTGCTCTCATTAATATGTATTTGTTGTTGACCTCTGTGACTTAGTAGCTACTATAATGTGATTTGTGGGGGGCGATTGATTGGGAGATTCAGTATGTGTGATGTCAGGTGCTTGAAAAATGAGTGATCACATAAAATTATCCTCCGTTTTGTCCTCTGGTGATTTCAATTTAAGCGTTTCTATTCCAAGTAACTTTGACTTAAGTCACTAATTAATTGACACAGTTAATCATTTTACCAAAAATTAATATTACATCTAACAAAGAAAGAATATTGTGCCTTAATTTATTTAATCGAGAACCATGTGCCTTTGTAATAAATTGAACCCACCATAATATGAGAGCTTGGACATAAACGTGGTGGTCAAAAAGGAGCGTTTCAGATTATGTGTAGAGAAAGAGGAATTCAAGTCATTTTGATGAGAAGTTATTTGATTATTGATTGCTATAGGAGGTTTTTTAATTGGTCTGTGAAAGCCATTGCTCCAAGCTTGAAGCTGTCATCATGCCAGATGTATGATGACATGCCCATCCATTATCAATGAACTTTTTCATAATAATGGACAGCTCGAAATATAAAATACAGAAAATTAGGGCACGCCAATGGTGTGAATACACACTTTAAGTGACTTACCACTTAACCAAAATGTATTTTGTTTTCAGTAATGTGCTATGTTATTCAAAGCAAAGTCCATAGCCACTAGGAATACATTTGAAGTTGCCCTGAATTAAATTTATGTGCAATAAACAAAATCATTATTGACCAATAAGGGGTTGTAGTGAGTTCATCCCCAAAAGCACTGCTTTCAAGTCAAATTTCTTAAAAACAAATGTCAAAATAACATATTCAAAAGGATAGGAAAATTTGTCTACATACTTTTTCTTTCAACTACACTTATACAGATTTTCACCAATGTATAGTTACCCTCATAGCCACAATAATAATACAAAAATCACAATATATATATATATACATACATACATACATATATATATATATATATATATATATATATATATATATATATATATATATACATATATACATATATATATACATATATATATATATATATATATATATATATATATATATATATATATATATATATATATATATATATATATATATATATATATATATATCCCTCCTCTACCACACCTGAATCAAATGGTTAACTCATCAGCAAGCTGTCCAGAAGCTTCATACCGATCCCCATTATCTGATTCAGGTGAGTTGGTGGAGGGACGCATGGAAAACAGACTGGATAGGGGCTCTCAAGGACCAGAGTAGGCCACCCCTGATATATATATATATATATATATATATATATATATATATATATATATATATATATATATATATATATATATATGTATGTGTATATGTATATGTATGTATATATATATATGTATATGTGTGTATATATATATATATATATATATATATATATATATATATATATATAGTGTATATATTTCTAACAAAGGCATTGATTGTTGTTGAGTCAAAGACTAATCCCATTCAACATAAGTGTCAAGTTCAGTCTCAGGTGAAAATGTCAGCGTTGCCGCAACAACGCCCAAGAGTCTCGACAGTCGCGTCCAGCTCACCCGCCAAATTTATTGATTTTCCTGCGGACCAATTACCGCTATGTCAGAAATCTAACTCACGGAATAGAGCACAGCGAGGGATTCTCTGACTTTAATCACGTATCAATGCTCAACCCTTGGAGCAAAATCTACTGTTTATCCATGGCTCCAACCTTACCCCACAGTGTATTGATTTCTACAAAGCTTCAGTACTGTTCTGCGATCTGTCGCAATCTGTCTGTTTGCCGGGAAGGGAGAAAAAAGGCAGGCTCGGTCATAGGAAATGGTAAATTGTGAACAGGAGTGATGATTTCCTTATGAAACTGTGATTGATTTTATGACATGCTGATGCAATATTTTTCTACATCAGGAAACAGGAGGCGAATTATTACATATTGAGGAATTATTTTGGTTTACAAAAAGGAATAATTCTGAAAATTGAGCTTGGGCCATTTGTTGAATCAATGTTCAATCAGTGAATATAATGCTCTTACACTGTATTTCAGGAAAGAGGATTTGTTTGTTATTTTGTTTGTAGTGTTGCCTCTACTCCAGAGAAAATACTACCAAAAAGACAGTGGCGGGCCGTCAGGGCCTTAAAGGCCTTCCCTACTGGCCTAAGAAATATCTGAATCATATATTATATATTGTCCATCAATACTGGCTGCACTGTTTCCAGATGTGTTTTCATATTGAAGCATTTAACCAATCACATTTCAGCCATTATTTGTTGCCAGGGTCAGAAATCTGCCTCAAGGCCTTCACAATCAGTTCTGCGGGCTCTGCTGCATTAAACAAGCGTCGATAAGACTGTTGCTTTAACCAATCAGATTTCAAGTTGGCAACACCACAATGCCTTGTCGCAAGTGTAGGGATACGTCATTGCCTTCTCGCAAGCATAGAGATACGTCATCGCTTTCACCAACTTTAATTGGCTGGTGATAGAGTAGGCGGGCCAAAGCTACCAAACTGTATCTGGAGGGAGCTGCACAAGCAAATATATTGTTGTGTTGATTTAAAGCCATTTTCAAGACGGACTTTTCAAGAGAAAAAAGCTGGACATCAATAAGAAAGGTCGGACAACTCCAAAGCCAGCAAATCTGTCACAACCGGCAACGAACATTTTCAGCACTAAATCGAATAAAAACGTATGCCGGAAATACAACAGGACAGGCTCGACTTTCAGCATTAGCTTCGATGGCGATAGAAAAGAAGGAAGAAAGAAAGGAGGACGGATATTGTGTACAGTTAAAACGGATTTTTGGTGAGTAAAATATGGCTATATTCCTAAATAATATTTTAATTGTATGAGGTTATTATTGATTATTTTTGTGTCGCAGCTGTAGATGCAGTAGAGGTTTTATAGCCATAAAATAGTTTTTGAGGGTTGGATTGAAGCCGTCGCTAGAAAATGCACGGACCACCCCTGCAAAAAGAGTATGTTACTGCTGTATTTCATATCATTGTGTGTCAAATGTGTTATCAAAACGCAAGGGAAATCATCTGTAAGTGAAAAATGGCATGTCCCCTTTCAGAAAACGGAAAGCACACTTGTATTTTATAGCATCCTACTCACCAACTCCCTTTTTACACTGCTCTGTTTAACATGAAAGAAGCCTTATGCATCCCCCGCCAACCCACCAGGATTTTTGAGAACTAAATCCACTTCAGTAACTTTTGAATTCCGCTTACTCCAAACTGCATCAACATAAATTAACACAAAATTAGGTCAGCTCGCCGCATTAACGTGGGCAACATTCAAGAAACAAGTCTCTTTTACTTTGCCTAATTATTGTATTGTCAGACATTTTACCCATCGTAGGGTTCTTTCCACACAATCACACTGGTTCTATATACCTGCATGTTTGTATGCTGGGGTGCATCCCTCAATTATAGGCTCTTCACGATCTTAAAAATAAATAAATAAATAAATAAAAAGCTGAAGAAATACTGCACCATTGACATTAGCTAGAGCAGCAGACATCTTACGCTCAGCAGTTAAAAGGTGTGATTTGTACCTCAGAGAGCAAGCTAGCCCAGATCCTGCTGAAACTACTAATTTGTACCTCAAGAAATAATAAAAAGTCACTGTAGCATGAAGGAGTAGTAGCAGCTCTCAATGTGAGTCTCTACCCCCATTGCAGAAACCTTAAGGGAAATGCTGTTCTGCTCATTGTTCAAGCATGTCATCTACTGTATATACTGTATACTCTCCTGCCATAATATTCAATGCAATGGCATAATCTAAATATTCTACTGTAGAGTACCATTTTAATAGTAACACTAAGGCATATATTTAAGTGAAAGAACTGTATTATCTGAGGGATTTCCTCCAAATTAATCTGCTTGTGCAATGCTTTTGTTTTGATGAACTGCACTGCACCGAATCCCCAAGATGCAGTTCTACATAAACACAATGAACAACCAGTTGAATTGAAATATCATTACCTGTAAGGGTAATTTGTTACTTGGAATGGACTATTACCATGTGAATTACAATTAATTAAATGTTGAAACAAGAACAAAAATCAACACACTTATTTAATAGCTCATTACTTTTGCATTCTACTTCTACGTTCTTGTATACAGGATTACAGAACAAGACACCAAATAGAACTCATTCTGGTTAACGGGTAGAAATTTATGTTTTTAACAAATTAGTATTGCTGGAAACTAATCCAGCCTTAGAACACATTTGCACGACAACGGTCCAAACTGAAGGAATCATATATTTATGGGTCATTAGTTGAGTAAAATACGGACAGATTAAATAACGTGCATATTTCTGGCAAAAAAATAGGCCAAAGCACCTTCTCTGTTCTTGCCTCACATACCTGGAAGTCAATACCAATTAACATACGTGAACTCCCGTCTCTGAACCTGTTCGCCAATCATCTTATAGCCTGGCAATTGGATGAACAACATTGTAATCACAACGCTGACAAGAACTGTGCTACTGGTGTGTATGTCTCATCATTTCTATGCCTTACTGATTTTCTTTTACCTGTACTAAACATGGAAATTAGCCTTCAGCTATAATCTTACATATATATGTTCATTAACATGAATACGTGTATGTTCATGAATATGTATTGTCCCTTTTTTAAATGAATCAAACTCAAAACCATTAAGAATAGTACCTTGAGAAAATCCAAGACGGTCTACAAAATGTGTCCTTGCATATTATTAAAAGGGCCAAAGACCAAAAAGACCTCAGACAGTAAGATGTGGTCTTTTGCGGAGGAGAACGTAGTATCTGGACGGGGAAGAATGCAAGGATGTGTTGTCTTTGCAAACATGAGTTGCCTGCTTGCCTGCAGTAAGGAAAGCTAAGGTGAAGATGGCGTCACCTGGACTAGGCAGAGGCACGTGACAGCCTGGTATGGACATTGAAAGACCATGGAATGGGCATGACAAGACCACCCGAGATGATGCTACATGTGTCAGGAGCGGCTCATTTGTCCCTCCTGGCTTGCCGTTAGGTTAGAGCAGCTGCAAGTGATCCTTGATTACTTCCTGATGTGTGTATTTAAGCATCACGGAAGTGGTTAGTCATTGTCGGATCGTCTTGCGTGACACTGCATACATCGCCGCAAAGGTACAGTTCTCCCTGCTCCGGTTTTGTTTCGTTTTGGGATGTACAAGTCCTTGTTATTTTGTAAAGCTTTTGAGTCATTAAAGTTACTGTCATGAGCTCAGTTCGTCTCGCCTCCTCCTGCTTCCCCGCTACTGGGTCCAAATCCCTCCGATCGCGCCACGATGTCTCGGCGCGATCGTAAGACCATGTTTGATCTGTGCACCACACAGGAAGCATTTGAGATGCCAAGCCTTTGGAGTTTATACATCTAAGCTCGGCTAAGAGAAAGTACTGATATTTACCTGTAACTAGACTTTACACTGGTCAAGTGCGAGGTAATATTAGGTCGAGATCTTGTATTGTACTTTATCAATAACTCTGAAATCAAATATAATCAGAAGAAATTTTAATCTATCTCTGAGTTCTCCATTGCATTTTTAACTACCCATCATGGGAAATCCTGAACAGACAGAATTTTAGGAAGCTAAAGTTAATATGGATTCTCTGGGCCACATTTGGGATTATGACGCTCAGGGAGACATTCATTTTCAACAATTTGGTGACAGCTCACATCCTCGTTGTTTGAGAAGTTGCGGCTTTGTGCGCTCTCTGCCTGTAATGTTTCTTCTGCCAGGAAAAGTTATTTTAATTCCACGTTACCGGACTGTTTGTGTGGGTAAATCTGCATGCACACACCTATGCAAAGGTCGCATGTCTTGTCTTTTTCCTCGTCGTGTCTTTGGTGCACCAAATATCTCCTTGATGTGCTGAATTGCTTTTACCAGCTCTGCTGTAATAAGCATAGCCAATAAGCCAGTAAGTATAGTTTTCATGACCCCTGATCTAAAACTTTCATGCATTCTGATATGTGCTCCGCAATCGGAGTCCTACTTGGTATCCTGACACATCCACCACGTGTCTTCCTCGTCCTCAGACTGGCTGACGCCATTCAGACAAACCAAGTAACCACTTTGACACCCAAGACAATTTATGCTATACATTTGTTTATCCTAGGCATCTGGTCAGGATCTCAGAGAAAACGGAGCGACGGAATGTGCTTCCTGCTTCAACTGACTTTGATATGTAAACTTTGCAAGTGAAATGGTGTTATTGTTGCACAAACTGTAATTAAACAATGCATTTGAAATCAGTCAAATGAATGCGAACATACAAACGGAATTTTATCTGTTTTAACTCCAATTATGACTTTTATTAATAATGTTTGTTTTCACCCCTCACCTATTGCAGGCCACATTGCAGAAAAAAGACAAATTCCACCTGAAACTAAGGATTTCATCTTCATCCGAATATACTCATTGTACACAAACACGCATTACAATACGTATAAGCACGAATAACACATTAAGCCTATGGAAAACAAGAAACCAACTACAATTATGTTGCAGCCCTTCAGTTTGACTGATTGCACTGTTTTTATCAAACTTTTTTCATCAAAAGTTTGTAGTTTTCTTTTAAATCAGCCAAAGGTTAAGTAAGTGTAGTACTCTACCGAGCAAAAATATAAATGAATTCACAGTAGACTGCTTTCAGTAGTTTTGATTCCTATAGTATCTTGTTATACTAATTTGCAAAGAATGTGTAAATATTGTAAAAGTGCATATGCATATATAATTGATCATTTTGCACTTAATTGCAAACATGTTATTTAATGATTCTACTGTACTATTTCATTCAATTTCCATTGTTTTTTATTGAAAAGCAAGGTATTTATTCTAATTGTTGAATTGAATTGAGTTGAATGCTTTTATTGTCATTACACAAGTACACTGAGAAGTGCACAATAACAACAAACAAACAGACAAATAAATAATCAATAAAAATAACTTGTAAATAATAAATAAATAAGTAGACCTCTTGTAATTGATTGGTAATATAATAACTAGTACTTAGAGACCATTTCTTCAGTCATTGATTAAAAAAATTAAAAAAGGGAGAAAGTTATCTTTGTAAAGAAAGAGTCTATTCATTAATTTTAGCACGTAATTACTGATACAGCCTTATATTTGAGTTTGGTGCATTGTTTTTCAAGCCTATCTGTGCATGTTGCTTAATTTGGATGAGTCACTATGGTTCTGGCAAGGTCAGATGGACTGTTCCAGTCTGAGATGGATCGAGTTTGGATAAGGTGGAGGAGTTGACATCAGAACCTTGTCTCCTGTTCTCCCATCTGTTTCACTCCATGGAGGTGCTTGTGGGCGATAATTGCGCTTTGTGTGCATATGTGTACACGTCCATGTTTGTGTATGTCCTCTGTGTTTGTCTATTTTTTTTTTTTTATTTAGTTCAATTCAAACAAAATTGCAGACATGAATGAAATAGGGGAACATGTTAGAAAGCTTTCGTGGCACACACACACACACACACACTCCCACTGATGTCTCTGAGCCACAGATGGCGGAGAGAAAGGGACGTGGCTTCCTGAGGTCAGGTGCCTGCTCATCCTGCGGCAACATCTCTATAGCCAAATTTCATTGTCATCCCTCCTGACACGACACTAATTCATCACTCACAGGCAGCGTTTCTGCTTTGGAGCCATTTAAATGCAGATGGTGCATTAGTCTCACCTTGCATGAAGGTTCACCCCCTGGGTGGAACTTGTGATGCAGGCGGAGGTGACATGGTGCTTTTTTTGCAACCTCCTTAACCTCTAATAACCTTAACCTGTTGCTATTATTTTTTATGTCAGTATAAGTTGACCGGTACAATTCTTCTGCTGGCACTTTCCATGATAGTTTCCGTCTTCATTAAATTTTGCTGAGCTTCGTGCCTAATGACAATGAATTAATTTGGATTCTTTCTTCAACCGATCTATCTTTTATGTAATCATGTTCTGCGGGTTGCACGGAAGCAACTTGCGTCAGCTTGAGTATCTTTCCTAGAAGGATCCGGGAACCTTTTTGAGAGAGAGAGACATAAACAATTCATATTTTCAAATATTATGCCTTGAGGCCCATACTCAGAATTTAAAAGTAAAAATATGTGAAAATGCGTGTTTTTTAGTCACCACTTTTAAAGTAAAAAAAAGAAAATCTATGGATTCTCTTGACAACATTTTATGCTGTTGTGAATCAATGAGTATCAATGAGAGAGAGTATACATACAGAACAGTCTAATGAAAAAATAATAATAATTTAAAAAAACGCGCTTCACTTCGTGTGACGTTCCTATTTTTGCGTTTGGGACTCCGCTCTCTCACAAGCGGTTTCCATATTTTACCTCACAGGTTAGCGGTGAGCCATATTCACTCATCAAAAGCGCCATGGCTCCTAAGCTTACACTTCTATTACAAGGTAAAAAGTAAATCTGAAACAAGCGAGAAAGGGGAGAAAAAAAATGGATGGTGCCAGTAAAGAGTGGTCATCTGGCTTGTTCTGATAATTACATTACAAACAAATAATAATAGTATTAATAATAATTATAACAACAAGAATACATTGTATTTATAAAGCACTTTCTATCGGTAATCGGACATTCGTCGAAAAACGTTTGGTCCCCGGACGTTTGGTCCCCGGACGATTGGTCGACCGGACATTTGGTAGAACGGACGTTTGGTCGCCGGGTTCGCGAGTCCCGAGGTTTGAGTCACAAGACTTTCATTTGTTTAACCCTATTCACTCAATGTTAAATAATAGTCATTAAATCCCTATTCACCCAATGTTAAAATCTATCAATTGCATGCGAACCAGGTCTACCAAACGTCCGTTCTACCAAACGTCCGGTCGACCGAACGTCCGGTCGACCGAACGTCCGGGGACCAAACGTCCGGTCGACCAAACATCCGGGGACCAAACGTCCGGTCGACCAAACGTCCGGGGACAAAACGTCTTTCGACGAAATGTCCGGTCACGCTTTAGATCACAGATGGATCACAAGGTTCTACAATGTAATAGCAATTTATGTAAAGAAAGGCATTGTGGACTGCTGTTATTGGATGGTCTTCCTCACAGTCACAAATATTGTACACAAATGGGGCTTCTTCCTAAGACAAAAAACTCAAGTTTGGAAACTTTACCACCCTGTGCAAGCCACGATGGCCAATCATTGCAGTCTTCTGCAACATCCAGCCACTTACCACTTCAAAGTGTTAACATTGACACTTGAGCATCGAGGAAACGTGTGAACCTATGGCTGAAGGAGATGAGCCTAGTGGAAGTACAAGTCTCTCCTCTTGACTGATCACATCACAAATGGACAAGAATCCAGCACTGTACTCCAATTGTAATTGCACTTTGCATTTTTACACTTTTTCATTTTTTTAGGTCAAAGTCCCAAAATTAATACTAAGCAGTTTTGACTCTTATTGAAACATTTCCTCCACACAGCATTATAGAAAGGTTGTGTATAGTTAACCTCTCCCTGGGTGGCCGAGTAACCTGATCTATATATACGTAAGTGCCCCAAGGATGAGTAGAGCAAAAACTACAGACTATGAACGGCAACAATATGAATATCCAGTGCAAAGAGCCCATTCCTTTGATAAAACAGTGGGAAGTGATGATAGCCATAAAGATCCCACGCATCACGTTATGTCTAGTACCGCGCTCTAGCCACTACAGAGAGGAAAAATGTGAATCATTTTGAAGACAATAGCATGAGCATTTGCTTATTTTATAGTTGTCGAACTCATGATTAATTTGTACACGTTAAAATAATAAAATATTTTGGTGTGAACAAGTAGTCACCATCTAAATTGGTACAGCTCCAAACACAATCATCCCTCCCATGAACTACTCTCCTGAAACACTCTTAACAGGTAACATTCTGTACTGTCCCTAGTTAGAAATAATCTTTTACAACAGATGGGTCCAATTTCCCAAACCTGCCAGCAAGACCAGTACTGCTCTGCGGGTGTTTCGTAGCAGAGGAAATACAATTCATGCCAAGATATTGGTCCAATTCTCGTTGCTGGTGCGGCAAATTCAGTTTTAAACGCACAAATTCACACATTAATCCAGCCATCGTTAACTTTTCACTTTACTGGCAATTTCGTGACAAAGGAGGATAACATTCAAGACAAATTATGAAATAATTGTCACTGTGAATGTGACATGCCAGGGATTAGGATATTTATATTATCTTCCAAAATAGAATAATATACAGTGGTACCTTGACATACGAATGCCCCGACATACGAGCAATTTGAGATACGAGTAAAATTTTGTTTTTTCCCGTTAGTCAGTGCAAATGGGTACACGGTCGATTGGTCACCGGTCTTTTGGTCGCGGTCTTTAGGTCGCCCGGAAGTTTGGTCGTCGTCTTTTGGGTCGCCGGTCTTTTTTGTCGCCGGTCTTTTGGTCTGGTCGCCTGATCGGCTGCTGCCATCTACTGTCAATTTATTAAATAGCAGATGGTGTTTTTATTGAAGCAGTCCAATGAACCTTCATTGTCTCTGGGAGAAATTGCAATGTTGAAATACTTTAGATTAGATGGTCATTTTTATCAAACAAATAAAAGTATTAGTATAGTTTTAGTTAGACAGTATTTAGATCGTTTCAACAGTATTTAGACTCTAAATACTGTTGAAACGATCTAAATACTGTTGAAAGGATCTAAATACTGTTGAAACGATCTAAATACTGTTGAAACGATCTAAATATCTAATATCAAAATATCAATAAGAGCACTCATTTAACACATCGGTTGCTGCCATTGACTGTCATAGAAGTCCAAAATATTGTTTTAAAAAAGTGAATTTGAGCATTTTTCATATATTGACACAAAGTGTATATGCATTACAAACATATCTATATGCATGGATTTTCACATACGGTGCATATGAATGTATATATGTAGTATATAATATAACTACACACAATAATTCCTGGGCATGATGTTCTGCGAATTGTAGAAAGGCTGCCAATCAAAATCCAGTCATGCCTCTATTTTGTGTCCAACACAATAGTGACACAATAGAAGGCTGCATGTTTTGAAGCCCAGTCGAGCATGACACTGAAGAGCAGTAGCCTTGTTAAGAGCTCAAGCAACTCTGTGCCTCCCGCTAATGGATGGGTAAATTTAGAAATAGAGAGTTAAAAGAGAAGAGCCTAGGAAGAAATTGTTTCCGCTGTTGGAGTCATCTTTTACAGCAAAGGATTGTAAAGAGCTTTCCATGGTACGCTAGAAGGGGTTTTAAAAAGAACAACCTGCTCAAAGTGCTTAAATCTTGAACAAAAAGAATAGACTTTTCCCCAATGCTACAATCATGTGTGTTGTCATAGGAACAATACCTGCCCTGGATTTTAAGACCAACAACACATTGTAAAATATAATGGAAATATGATCGGATAAAAATGACTGACAATGAAAAGGACCTGAGGGGGATGACATCACTGTAATGACCCTCATCCTAATGTACCATCTGGTGTAATGGCCTTTGGATGGGGCCTTGACCAAACCCCTTGGTATAATGATTTATTCACTTGTTGACAGCGGCTCCCTTTATGGATTTATGACAAAATAAAAGTTTACTACTACACCATTCAGACTTAATTATTTCATGCATGCTATTTAGCTGCTCTAGTTACTTTGGACTGCTAATTAAACGGGTTATTCAGTTCCAAGACAATCAGAATACTAAATGGAATTTAAATGCTTGAGGATTGGATGAACAAATTTTACGTTCTTACTCAGTCATTCTCCTCGTTTTGTGTCCTACGAATAAAAAGCATGTTATTGCGACTATCATAATGTGTTTTGCAAACGATATTGTCAGGAGCAGCTCGTTTTTCCCCTCCTGGCTTGCCGTTGGGTTCGAGCAGCTGCGAGTGATTCATGATTACTTTCTGATGTGTGTATTTAAGCACCACGGAAGTGGTAGTCATTGTCGGATCGTACTGCGTGATACTGCATACATCGCTGCAAAGGTACTGTTCTCCATGCTCCGGTTTTGTTTCATTTTGGGATGTACAAGTCCTTGTAATTTTGTAAGGCATTTTGAGTCATTAAAGTTACTATCATGAGCACAGTTCGTTTCATCCCCTCCTGCTTCCCCGCTACTGGGTCCAAATCCCTCCGATCGCGCCACGGCGTCTCGGCGCGATTGTAACAGATATTGTGTTTTCTGACATTTCTTTTTTTAAACATTGACTGTGTGTCTTTGAGGGATCGGTCATAACAATTGTCATCATCTTGGTAGTCGAAAACAAGTTCATCAGATCTCACGTCTGTTGTTTTACATTTGCCTGCTGGCAGGTACCATTCTAATGTGGCATTAATGTTATTTGCTTCACCTGTCACTGGTTAAAATGTTGTGGCTGCCAGGGGTCTTTGTTTAGTCTCAATGCCACGCTTAGCCGCAGAAGTTGACCTGCTTGGATCTTGTTGTGATTTGCATTTATGCACTTGGTTGGCTTGATGATCTCAGTTGCTTACCCTTCTCTTTTATATGCCAAGCTACGAGAGCAAACATTGTATATGTACATCATTCATCGTTATAAAATTGACTTCACAATCAATAGGATATCTCAAATTTAAAAAAAACTTTTTAAAAAAATCAACAACCTTTGCAGTAAAAACTAACTGCACGTTACATTGATCTTTCAGTTTTGCAATTCTCCTTTATGTTGTATACAATCGTATCTCATTTGGTGATTTAAAAAAAAACTATATTTTACTTGGTTTCAATGTGATAGCTCATAGGGAAAATTCAGTTATGCCGCATGTTTTTTTGTCTGTAACCCACCGCATAGAGTACGGATGTCAGATTAATGGTGCAAGTAGCTACAATTTCTCTACACACAGTGGAACTCAATTGATCCAAGGCCAAAGAGCTAGATGTGCTACCTGTTATTATTGTTTCAGTTCATTGTTTTCTTGTGCTCTTGCTTGATGACCTGCTTGTTCTTTTGTTGCCCTTTGTTGAAACATTGTAGACAAGGCATTCTTAAATGTTTGATGTTACTGTTACAGTTGACACCAAAAATAAACAATTTTAAAGTCTCAGATGGGTGTTTTTTCCCCACTTTTGGCTCTGAAACAACAATTGAAACATCTCTTTTCCATGATTTTACTGAGGTTATACAGTCACTGACAATGCAAGAAGGTAGAACTGAAATGAACATCACCTCGGCATGCAGATGTCAAAGACTGAGTTAACAAGCTGTGGACATAGTTGGAAAAAAAACCCCTTTTATTTAGTTCTATATGAATAACTTCATTTATTAATTGAATTCTTTTTATGTTTTTATTACTCGATTTTATTAGGGAAGGTGTTTCTTTTATTTAGGGGGTAAATCATCTTTTCTTCTGCTTTTTCATTGCATGGACATGTAAATATATTTGAGTGTTTACACAAAAAAGTGACAGCATACTGGAAGGGAATGGTTAGAATGTCCACCTCATAGTTCTGAGATCGAGGGTTCAATCCCTGCTTGGTTCTGAGATTCCTGTGTGAAGTTTGCATGTTCTCCCCATGCCTGCATGGGTTTTCTACGAGTACTCTAGTTTCCTCTTACATCCCAAAAACATGCAAGTTAGGCTAGTAGAGAACTTTAAATTGTTGGTACGTATGAGTGTTGGCGTGCAGGGTTGATAGTCTCCGTGTGGCCTGCAATTGGCTGGCAACCAGTTAACCAGTTTAGGTTGTACCCTGCCCACTGCTTATTGTAATAGGCTGCAGCACCCCCGCGACTGTATGATGACTTTGATTTGTTGTCAAATGTTATAGTTGACAAAGAAATGAGAGTGTTATTTTCAGATCATTAGTTCATTTCAATGTTTTTCATTCAAATGCCATTTCTAGAATTGGATGCTGAGTCATTTGAGACAATTTCATGCCTTTTTTTACCATCCACAGTCGTCCCAATCTTTGTAAAAGGCTAAGATAAATAGCTAGTGCCTATATTCAAAACCTGTTTAACGCACTGTCAGTCATCGCCACAGTCTCCCTATGAACGTTCACAACTTTATTACTTCAAATGTCTCTAAGAAGAATTTCTTCAATCCAATCTTCAGGGATGTTGGCTTTTGGAGATAAAGCAGAGCGTTTGTCCAGTTGGGAAAAGGCTTCTTTCCAAGCTTCAACATACTTGAACATCTGCCTCATACTGCAGAGGAGGTGCAACGTGTCTATGGAGGCTTTAGCAGCTCCCCGGTGAGTTTTGTTCTGCAGCTGAATGAGGACAAGCGAGACGTTCTGGGGAAAGGCAGGTGTGTTTTTTTTTTAACCAATCCAGGCTAAGTGCAAATTTGGTACCTCAGAATATTTTCCGCATGAAAAAACAACACTCCCCCCTGTTGTGAGCCTCATCCAAATTCTAGATTATGTTTACAGCTCTGCTTAAAAAAGGTAAACAAGGCATGATTCAGGTCAATCCCAGTGAAGTGTTTCAACCTTATTGTTCTGGTTTCAGCGACAGCCTCACGTCTGCCATAAGACACTCAGGCACAAAGACAGCCACAGCATTGCAAACACGATTTTTACACCCTGAGACAAAATGAGATTATTTTTCTTTCTTTATTTATCCTTGCCATTGAGAAGATTCCAAGAAGGCATCCGTGTGGTGTCTCAGCTCTGCACAAGCTCAAATCACATATATGTGGAAAAATAAATTGGAAAAAAATAAAAAAAATAAAGGAAAGCAGCGAGATAAATTATATTCTAAGAAGGCAATTGCTTGGTGTCACCTGCGGGAAATGCGAAAGCCCTGTTTGGCTTGGCCTCGCTCATTATTCACATCATTTATTCTCTCCTCTTTTGTGGTGCATCTCTGTGTGAAATGAATTATCCACCAGGCTGTAAAAATAAACAAACTTTCAGGCCATTTTTAAATGGGAGACGCCGAGCCCTCTCAATGGCCACTTTTACTTGTGGTTAGTGAAAATGTCTGTTGTGTCCCTGCTTGGAAGAATACGGTGATCGAGAATGAGCAGCTGCAAAAGGCATCCCATAATTGTCTCATTTACTTAATGTTCCTCATAGCGGGTATACAGTAACTTTGCTCAAGCACAGTGTGAAAAAAATGACATTGTGGATATCTGGTTCAGACGACCGCATCAATCTCTATTACTTTTAACTTCAGACAGAGTTACTGTTTGCCAATTCCTGTTCAAAAGCTGAACATGTCACGGGTTTGCCTTAGCGCAATGAAACCACTGTAGTAGTTAATTTCCCATACTACTCCTGTGAGGCTTCAAATTGCAGCAATTGGATTTTAATCTGTGTACCACTGATTAGTCATTTGGCTCCCCAGCCACAGTGTAATTTGTTCCACAACAGAGAGGGAAACAGTCACGTGTGCAGACACAAACACACATGCGCAGCATGCATGTAGTTCAACGCCATGCAAATGAACACGTTCACACAACATTGAGCATCCATGCTGAGGAAGGCAAAGATTGTAGATGGGCACGTGTACACTCTGGGTGAAATAACATAAGTATTTCAGCACCATCTCATGGCAACAAAAGGCACATCAAATGTCAGATTGGGTTGAGTGCAATGGGTGAAGAAGAAGGTCAAGGTCATTCAGAGTCATACAAGGCCATCTCAAAGATTTTCAGCAATTTTGTTCGACCTCATGATTAGTTTGTGCTCCAGCATGCAATGTGTTACCTGTGTGAACTTATATATGGACAGATTTGCTACTTTCCCAAAAACCATATCCAAACAACATATTTACCACATGTGGACCGCTCATAAATAATCAGAATATGATCCTGACATTTTTTTTTTCAACTTTGTGAGAATGTCTGTGAAGAAATTGTACATGTAGATTTTCGTTTTCAATAAATTTGCAAAAATCTGAATTGTTTAGCAGTATCTTGACAAGAAAATGTTGAAAACCTGGCGCACTGTAAATACTTTACGGATACAATAGTAACACTCACCCTTTGATATCAAGGGTTTAATTGCTGGTGGGTATTGCCTATCAAGTGTGGAGTTTGTATGTTCCCCCTGGGCCTCCGTGGGTTTTCTCCGGGTACTCCGGTTTCCTCGTAAATCAGAAAAACATGTAGGCTAGGATCTACTATACATATCTCTGGGTTTAGAAATGTGTCATCTGTCTGTATGATGTTGTTTTTTGTTTGTTTGTTTTCACACCAGGTTGTTAAATAGGAATTATTCATTCATCCATTTTCCATACTGCTTATCCTCAGGGGGTAGCAGGTAAATAGGAATTAGATGAGGAAATTGACCATTAATGTGAGTGTAAATGTTTTTTTAATTGTTTGTTTGTTTTAGGAATGACCCCTGTAGGAGGCTTAAGCGAACAATTCCCGTGTATTATGGCAAATCAATGTACAGTATCATTTTGACCACTAGATGGCTACAGTATCCCACGTGCACTCTAGTAGTAGTCTGGCTCAGTTTCCATAGTAATGCTTCCCCCAACTAGAATAGTTACATATACTATAATGTATGCAGTGAAAAGAGAAAGATTTCTCATCTCATTTTCTGAATCGCTGTATCCTCGTTACTGTCGCAGGGGGTGCTGGAGCCTATCCCAGCTCACCTCGGACCAGAGGTGGCCAGGCGATCGCAGGGCACAAGGAGACGGACAACCATCCACTCTCACATTCATACCTAGGAGCAATTTAGAGTGTCCAATCAGCCTAACCTTCCATATCTTTGGAATGTGGGAGGAAACCGAAGTTCCCGGAGAAAACCCACGCAGGCCCGGGGAGAACATCCAAACTTCACACAGGTGGATTCGAACCCAGGTCCCCCCACTGTGAGGTCTACGCACTAACCACTCATCCCCGGGCCGCCCGAGAAAGATTTTATTATTATTATTTTGTGAAACCCAAGAAATCCCCATGTTACTATTGGGTGGAAGCAAAAAATTGCTTCTATGGAGAGACAGACAAACAAACAGACAGACAGACAGCCTCTTATGGTCTAACAATAACTGTAACATTCTGACTAATGTTTTGTGTTATCAGCAAAGGGCTCCTGATCGTGATATGCACTCACCAGATGCAGAGCAAAGCAGCAAATGATTACGGAATACACAAACCTCTTCACTCACTCAACTACATTTGCAAATCGTTGTTTAAAAAAAGAAAAAGAAGCATACAAAATTGAGTAAACCTTAATGTACACGGAAGAAACCATAACAAATGAGCAAAGCCAAATAGAAAGAAAGCTAAAAGTTAATTAATAGAGGGACAACATTATTACACATGACAGTTGAACAGTTGAGTCTTTTTTTACATTTAGCTGAATCATCTTCCAGCACTTCTTTTCTTTTCTCTTTTGAAGATTAAAAAATGTACTTTTTGTGACCTTACTGCTGTCAGTACAGTATTAAGACTAATCACTTATTTCCATTAGCTATTTTCTTGTGTCTTTGAGACTAAACAATGTTTTCATTTTATGGTATTTTTATGTTGTGTTTTAATCTTATTTTCTTTAATTTTACATTTAAGAAAGAATAGCTGGTTTTGAAAGCACTTTGTAACTACATACCCAGAAAAGGTGCAATGTAGACATATTATTTTTCTAATCAAATCAGATTAAAAGCCTTTATCGTCATTATACACAGCTGCGTATAACGAAATTGGTGGTGCTACTCCACAAAGTGTATTTTCCCAGTAAAAAAAAAGTAATATAAAAGTATAAAAAGTCACATCCCGACTAGGTAAATTCTAAAATATTGCACATTGTTATTGCAACCCCGAAGTTATTGCATAGAAGGGATTGTGTGTCGTGCTAACGCAAGTTCAGAGTCCTGATGGCTGTGAGGGAAAAACTGTCCTTAAGTCTATTTGTCCGTGCTTTGTGAGACCTGTAGCGTCAGCCAGAGGGCAGCAGCTGGAACAGGTTGTGACCAGGGTGGTGTGGGTCCCTGACAATGACGATCGATCATCTGGGCGGTGTTGATCACTCTCTGCATGGCTTTTCTGTCTGCTGCCGTGCTTCCAGCATACCACACTGTAATGCAGTATGCCAGGATGCTCTCCACAGTGGCTCTATAGAAGGTTACCAGAAGCTTAGTGTCCAAGTTGTTCCCCCTGAGTACCCTAGGAAATTGAGTCATTTCTGGGCCTTCTTCGCCACTGCCATGGTGTTGGTAGACCAGGAGAGCTTGTCCGTGACGTGGACCCCCAGGAATTTGAAGGACTGGACCCTGTCTACACATACTCCATTTATGAGTAGTGGGGCCAGATCTGTGCTGCGTTTAAGAAAGTCCAGGATTATTTCTTTAGTTTTCATGGCGTTTAGTGTGAGATTGTTCACCAAACACCACGAAGACAGTTTGTTGACCTCATCTCTGTAAGCAGACTCATCCCCCCCCCCCCCGAGATGAGTCCGACCACAGTGGTGTCATCGGCAAATTTGATGATGGAGTTAGACTGGTGGGTTTTTACAGGTCTTAGCATATTAATGTGCAATTTGTGAATATATATTACTTTTATTTGATATTATTATTATTACATTTAATTATATGTATGTTGCCTCGCTGAATATTTGGAAATAAATAGAGTTTGGATTGCTCGATGGATATAGTATTCATATGCTATTAATGTTCACCCTTGCTGTAAAACTAGGATTTTATTCTACTATGCAATCAAAAATTCTGTGCTGGAGAATCCGAAAAGAGGAAACATCCTTTCTTGAAATAACCTTACTCAAAAACATTGAGCTGTTATACTGTGGTATTTGTTAAAAGCATATCCACAAGAACACACACACACACACACACACACACATCCCGATGAGGACAAGTCCTTTAATAATGCACATCATAATCATGCCTCCAATCATTTTAGAAGTAAAAGAAAGCCACTCAAGCAAATCACAAGTTCCCTTTTCTTTTATGTCCATACAACGTTAAATATTAGCCTGGAAAAATATTTGAACTGCAATTGAGGGGGTTTGTATGAGAAAGGAAGGGTAAAAATACAAAATAGCCATAACTATTGCAATCACACAAGCACACATTTCCATCAGTAATAAGCGCTGTTTTATGTCCTTCAGCTGCCATGCACAGCCAACTCAATTCTCTATCACAAGAGTCCTTCATGCCTGGAGCTAAGATCTTGCCTATGATAATCACTTGTCATCTTCTTTAATCCAATTTTTATTCTTTCCTTTCATTGCTTTTCAGCTCCCTGCTCTAATTTCTTTTTTCAACAGTGGCCAGGTTAGACTAAATGGAATTCATGTTAATTAAAGAATATTCTGTAATAATATACGGTATGATCATTATTGAACATGTGGTACTGCTTCCGACCCTAACCTTATCATAAAACAGACTCACAGCTCCGTGACAAGATAATTATCATGACAATCCTGAATAAGACCAGCGTTTGAGTAGAATCTCTTTCTCTTCGTTTTCCCCCAACCACACAATTTTCCTGGGTTGCCAAGGAACAGTTTAAAGTCACGCAGGGGTGGGTGGTCAAAAAATGTTGAAATTGAGATCATGGTCATATGTTAAAAATGTTGAAACGAAGGGTCATGTTGCAGTTGTTGTTTTATTTTTATTTTTTTAAATACGTTTTTGCATTACACAGTTTTTAAAATTGATTTCAGTATTGTTCTTTATAATATGTAGCTTACATTTTTAAAAATCTATTTAATTTGTTTACTTTGTAAAAATAATGACAATAAATATAATATGGTCATAGCATAAGGGAAAGTGAATCAAATCAATTTTAGATCTCTGAAATGTTATATCACCTTGTCCTTACATTTTAGTTGCATAATTTCACATTCACACACTCTTTGGGTTCAGATATTTAATTTAAAAAAGAAGCTTTTGTGCCTGAAAAGAGAAAAACATAGGTTTATATTACAGTGCTGTCTATTACTCAAATTGAAAAGTGATGTTAAGCAATAAACTGTAATGTAATTCTTAAAAAAAAAGCAAGTTTCTGACATCTAATTTAACCTATAAAAGCGTATAATGTATTCACAAATTATATACACTGGAATTGTCTGACCAAATAAAGTTGACTAAAACAGTTCTAAATGCTGCACCAACAATCTAAAGACACCTATCACAGTGAAATGGTTAAAACACTATTTTTGAAATCTTAGGTACTACATTGTGCTAGTTAACTGCCAGTATTCGAAAATGGAGAAAACATAAAACGTGTGAAACAATAATGATCCCAAGACCACAAGGATGACTCATTCAGGAGGTCAAGAATTTCCCCAGGCAGTTATAAACATTGAATGTTTTTAATTCTGTGTGTAAGGGAGGTGCATGTTTCATGTTATGTACCTATTCTCTATATACACCCCCCCCCAAAGATAGTTCCTGTACATTATGCAAAGTAATATTTACAAAGTATTAGGGGAAGAATGCATTTCAATACAAGGGCTTGGCAGGGTGAGATCTGTGCATCTCAATAGACTCCATATACACTGAAAATTAACAATATATATGTACATTGAGTACATGTAATGTTAACCAAAATTCATCGGACGGTGCAGTTACAGTGACCTGGTTTTGGTGCAGGAAGTGTAGTTTCACTAACCACTAACCACATCACATGTGTCAAAGTGGCGGGCCGGGGGCCAAATCTGGCCCGCCGCATCATTTTGGGTGGCCCGGGAAAGTAAATCATGAGAGCCGACTTTCTGTTTTAGGATCAAATTAAAATGAAGAGTATAGATGTATATTAAATTTCCAGATTTTCCCCCTTTTAAATCAATAATTGTAATTTTTTAATCATTTTTTTCTGTTTTTAGTTCGAGTAGAGTGTAATACAGTAGAAAGCACTGCTGATGACTTTATTACCTCCTGAATCAAAAGCCAAGGTTGTTCCTCTCAAGGCTGGTTATGGGTAGTGTTTACTCCATATTCGGCCATTATAACATTTCAGAAGATGTAAAATTCTATATTTTGGCATAGTGTAGATTACACCTGAGTATAAGTCACAGGTGCAGTCAGTATGAACAAAATAGCTATAAGATAACTATACTATAGTGGTGGGGGTGAACCCAAAATCAAAAGTTCTAGGTGAGGTCACTTTATTGATATTAACAATATCATAAATACTATAATGCACTAGAACACATGTGTCAAAGTGGCTGCCCAGCCCAGGGGCCAAATCTGGCCCACCACATCATTTTGTATGGCCCAGGAAAGTAAATCATGAGAGCCGACTTTCTGTTTTAGGATCAAATTAAAATGAACAGTATAGATGTACATAAAATTTCCTGATTTTCCCCCTTTTAAATCAATAATTGTAATTTTTTAATCCATTTTTCTGTGTTTTTAGTTCAAAGATCATTTTGTAAAATCTAAAAATATTTTTAAAAGCTAAAATAAACATTGATTTCGATCTATAAAAACTGAATATTCAGGGCTTTTAATCCGGTTCTTTTAATCCATTTATATATAAAAAATCTAAATATTATATCTAAAATCGTCCGGCCCACGTGAAATCAAGTTGACGTTAAAGCGGCCCGCGAACCAACCCGAGTCTGACACCCTTGGTATAGATCTAAGTGTGAATGGTTGTCTGTCACCCTCGGTCTGTCACAAAACATTTCATAGGAAACTGCCATATACAACTGTACTTCTCTAACATTTCTATTACCACAGAGGGCAAACACACAGCATGAGGTCTTGCATGTTTCATGAAGTGTTTGATTCAGAGAGTAAAGATTAGAAGGCTATAAATCCTTTAATGTTCAAAGACTGTTTCCTATTTTAACCACACACTTTACAGTGCATCTATGACTAACGAGTGGTGAAATAATTGGAAATATAATTACAGAATTGCTATTTGTGATAAAAAGGAGAAAATGTAAATCAGCTTTGTTTCTGTACGGTGATGGATTAGCTCTTGATTGACTGAGAAATGCTTCTGTGCATATCACATTGAAGCCAATGAACTCCTTCACCATACATTTCTATCTCTGTATTAATTTTTCTTCATCTACCTCAGAAGTCTACTGTTGCTTTATCTGAGTACTAATGGCCAGTGTTGTTCAAGTTACTTTTGAAAAGTTAAGGGATATAGTTATCGTTAATTCCGTGAAAAAGTAATCAAATTATGTTACAAGTTACTCAATTAGATGAATGTAACTACATTCCTTTACTTTATTTGAAAAAACAAAAATATTAAACATTCTTTGGTTGACCACAAATTCAGGGTGTCCTGGGCCTGGTACCCATAGTTGACTTGGATAGGCTCCATCACCCCCAGTAATGTTTGTATTTCCACCCCCATTTATTCATTTATTTTCAACAGTTGGCCAGATTCACGGGGACCTGACAACTGAACTTTTCACACTCACATCGCCACCGAGCGAGAATCGACGCTTTCCCGCACTGATATACGGCAAGTTAATCACTACAAAATCAGGTGGCGAAAAAATAATAATAAATCCAAAACTTGTTTATCCATTAGAACAAAAAAAAGGAAAATCCACAGAAGCACACATTAATTATCAGGTCAATACAAAGATTTGGGAATAAATATTGGTCTAAAACAAATCCTTATATCCTCTAATATAATATGTTGCACATTAATCCAATTTGAGCAAGTGAATTACGATTGCATCAATTTAAATCGGGCCTGTGGAATAAATTAGAAAAGACCTTACAATTGTACACAAAATAACTGAACAACCCCAGTGATGACGTCCACCAGGCACTTACATCAATACAACAATAAGTGCCCCCCTGAATTAACCTTAGTGTCAATACAGACAGATGATTACAATTGCTTTTGAATTGCTTTTAAATTGGGCTTGGATGATGGAGTCACACTGTAGTGCTTTCTCAAGTCGTAATGTGTTATTTATCATTAAATGAAAAAATAATGTAATAGTTTTCATTTTAAAATTTCAATAGAAATTCATTTTCTCATAGCAGACGAGACATCATCCAGCTATTGTATTTTGAACTATGTTTAAAACGCCTTATGTGCACACACACACACAAAATGTAAGAAACGTTTTACAATGCTTTCTGAGTATCCCTGAATTGGACTGTGATTGTAAAGTAATGATATACAGCATCTCTGCGTTTGTTGAACGAATATCGACTTCACAACACATCTAACTACACACACTGAAAGCCTCATTGATGTTTGTAAACATTACCTTCTATCCCCCTTCCTAGTTACTATGGTTACTCAGGCTCAGCAGATTCTCTCACTGAGTGGGGAGGAACCACCTGAAAAATGTCAAAACACAAATTGAGCATTGTTATACTATTTAAGAGTTGCAATCACATACACACTTGCATGCTATGTAGGATTTACCTTCTGTGTATCTTTTATGCTTTTGAGGCACAGAGTTCACCAAGAGTGGTATCATGCTTAAGTGGGGATAGCTCATGTGAAACTAAGGATCAAAAGATTGTCTCAAATTTCACCATGTAACACAAACATGAAGCAGATGACAATTTATGACAATTATTTATTTATTAACTTTATTATTACCTATTTATTTATATCTAAAATGCATTTTCCAGTGTCTGTATTGTCACCCTCTAGCTACTATGGCAGTGAAATTTCCCGAATACGGGATTAAAAAAGTTATCTAATATATATAGATAACTATATATATATATATGTGTAGAGCTTCTCCTGAGACTGTGAGAAATTAGTGCGCCTCAAGGAAAAGGGATCAATAGAAAATTATTGGGCATCTCGCTAAATGTCAATAAATGCAGTAGTCACAACATCAATTACTGTGCAGAGAATATTGACAATATAAAATCAAACGCCTCCATTGACTGATTGTCAAAAGATAACACTATAACCAAAATTATCAAAGATATTTTATAAGTGACCAATTTTTCTTTGTTATAAATAATTATTCACTTTGAACAGGTCTCACGGATGAAATGCTTATTAAACTAGATTTTTGCAACAGACTACAGACCGTTGTTTAATAATATCATTAATACCTAATGATTTACATATATGTTAAGCCACTGATCATGTCAATGAATATTAATTAATTAATAAACTGAAAATTATTAATATTTAAATCAATACAAACACATTCTCCACTGTATCTGCCAGATGAACGCGTTTAAATGGTAACTCCTACAACATTCTCGGAAAATTACAAGTGGCAAGCTATTTTTAGCAAAGGCTTGCATGCTACCAGCAAGTGACATCTAGTCTATTGGATTGGATTGGATAACTTTATTCATCCCGTATTCGGGAAATTTCATTGTCACAGTAGCAAAAGGGTGAGGATGCAGAAATAGGAAAGGCAGTTTAGACATAAATAGATAGGTAATAAGTAAGTTAATAAATAAATGAATACATGAATAAATATATAAATAAATAAGCGTGTTGCTGAAATATATATATATATAGATAGATAGATATATATATATGAGAGAGAGAGAGATACACATACATATACATACACATATATATAGTACATACATACACATACATACACATACATATATATAAGCACATATATACATACATACACATAGATGCACATGCATGCATACGGTAGGTTTTAACACTCAGCCATTTGTTTTGTTAAAGAGCCTGACAGCTGATGGAAAGGGAATGTGAGAGAATGTAAATCTAGCAACAAAATATTCAAGACAGTTTGTTCATTAAAGAGAAAGTCGGCGGGAGAGTCCAAAAAAAGGGGAGAACTTCAAGAAAACCATAACATATTTAGACCACATTTATTGCATCAGCCAATATTTCTTCCCCTTCTCGTATTC
Source organism: Stigmatopora argus (assembly GCF_051989625.1). NCBI lineage: Eukaryota > Metazoa > Chordata > Actinopteri > Syngnathiformes > Syngnathidae > Stigmatopora > Stigmatopora argus. The sequence continues at coordinate 5,866,063 of NC_135405.1, read as the reverse complement.
AAACACTATTTTTACTTCTAAATTTCTACTCAATATAAAAAATATATATACCCTACCACTCACAGAAAGATTTTAATATATATCTAATTTTGCAAGTTACACCAGTTAATACAGTACAGTACAGTACCCCTGACCCATAATCACAAAACTCTATATTCAAGATCGTGTTTTAGCATGGTTTTCTCTTATATACAACTGTGAAAGTCAATGATTGTAAATACAAAAACTAATGGAATAAATCTGTTATATCAATTCTGTCAATACATTTTAATCCTGTGGGTACATGTTTAAATAAATATATCTAAATATGTCATGTATGGCTTTTAATACGGAGAATATTTGGTGGAAAAAAAATCCCCCTGACGCACACACATGCAAAATCAATGGCGATACATGTTATTTATCACATTAATCACTTCCCTGCGGTAATTATAATACATTCTGGTGGTGCCGCTCACCGGCCGTGGTGCGTAAAACGTGCGCTTTGGGAATGTGGGGGCGTTTTTGTAGATGCAGTTTTGAAGATGATCACAACACGACATCCACAGGTTGTTGCGCGCATCTCCCTTCTTATGAGCTGAAAGATGCATCTAATTTGGAACAGACTGTCATCATTTGAGGATCCGCTCATCACCTTTTATTTCCAAAAGACTGTTTCTCCGTGCAGTGACTCTAAAATTGCGCGCATCTTTCTATGAGGCTGAGCGCGTGTTTTCTTTGAGAGCATCATGACACTTGCCTCTCACCTCCGCTGCATCACAATACCAACATAATGGCATTTAGGAGCGGTTGCTGCTGCGGTTCAGGTCCAATTAATGAAGATAATGCGAGATTTTTGCTGCTGGCCTTGTTCATTATTCTCTATCTTCTGTGCGGAGCGGCTGTGTTCTCTGCGCTGGAGCAGCCCAAAGAGGAAGAAGCCAAAGAGCGATGGGCGCAAAGGTTTGAGGACTTCAGGCAGACTTACAATCTGAGTAAGAAAGAGCTCAATGGCTTCCTCAGGAACTACGAGGAAGCTAATGTGGCTGGAATTCGAGTGGATAACATCAGACCTCGATGGGACTTTGCAGGGGCTTTTTACTTCGTGGGGACTGTGGTTTCCACCATAGGTGAGTGTCCAAAGCATTAAAGAACTTGGTCATTTTTTTTATCATTTCAACAGCCTGGTTAAATGTATGAGTGCACACAGTGCAGTGACAGTTTTGAATTATGCAAATATTCCGCCCCACACTGATCCCTAAAATCGTTTAAGAATGAAGGACTTAAATAAGCATATTTTATTTAGAGTGGCGCCTTCATAAGCACATGCAACCTATCAGGGGTAATCCGTTTTTCTGCATTGGAAACAACATGAATTGATAAACGGATGTTTTAAGCATCCCATTAACATTTTCAACTCCTTGTATGTGTAAAAATGTTTTATGTAGTTCAAATTTCTAAAAGTAAATATATTATTTATGTGTATGTGGCTGCAAGATTAGGATAAACACAATTATTCGGTTTATTTCACTAGGCAATCCATGATATTTTTAGTGGTTTGGATTAATTTGATGCTATCACTTATATTGGCTGGTGGAAGAAATAATCATTTCAGTCTGATTCATATCTGATCTTCAGCAATGTTCAGGGCATGTCGTGACCAAACATTTAAAAAAAATATAGTAACGTATATCTTTTTTTGCCCACCAAGTTTGATGACCCTAGACAGGGGTGTCCGACTCGGGTTGGTTCGCGGGCCGCGTTAATGTCAACTCGATTTCAATGGGCCGGACCATTTTAAATATAATATTTAGATATTTTTTTTATAAATGGATTAAAAGAACTGGATTAAAAGCCCTGAATATTCAGTTTTTTATAGATCTAAAACGATGTTTATTTGAGCTTTTTTATATATTTTTAGATTTTACAAAATGATTTTTGAAGTGAAAACACAGAAAATAATGGATTAAAAAATTACAATTATTGATTTAAAAGGGGGGAAATCAGGAAATGTAATATACATCTATACTCTTCATTTTAATTTGATCCTAAAACAGAAAGTCGGCACTCATGATTTACTTTCCCGGGCCACACAAAAGGATGTGGCGGGCCAGATTTGGCCCCCGGGCCGCCACTTTGTGTTCTAGTGCATTATAGTATTTATGATATTGTTAATATCAATAGAGTGACCTCACCTAGAGCTTTTGATTTTGGGTTCACCCCCACCACTATAGTATAGTTACAGTATAGCTATTTTGTTCATACTGACTGCACCTGTGACTTATACTCAGGTGTAATCTACACTATGTCAAAATATAGAATTTTACAGCTTCTGAAATGTTATACTGGCCGGATATGGAGTAAACACTACCCATAACCAGCCTTGAGAGGAACAACCTTGGCTTGTGATTCAGGAGGTAATAAAGTCATCAGCAGTGCTTTCTACTGTATTACACTCTACTAAAGCATATTTCTTGTGCACGCATATGTTTATTTCTATAAAAAGCTGGTCCAGACAAATATGCGAATGTGTTCATTTTGAAAACCCTTGCAAAGCATGCAAAGTCCAAACAGAAAGGTCCATGATAGATCTGAAAACCAACTTCAGGAGGCACGTTAAGAAAGAGTGAGACCAATTTAAAGGAGATTTAGTTTATTACCAAACTGCAGAATGGGGAGAGCTCAAACAGCGTGAACCGCTCACGGTCTGTTGTCCTGCAACTCTCACCGAATGACCAGTGAGTGAGTCTTAAATACAGGCAAAACTGACAGTTGTCAGCAGGACTTTGGACAGATACGTTTCAGTCATTTGCAGGGCAAAAAGTAATTGATCAGTGTCGGACAGTTGAGTGTTTGTGCTGACATGTCAACCCAATCACAAGACTAAAATTGATTATTCAGTCAGACAGTTGAGTGTTTATGCTGACATGTCAGCCATCCACAAGGATGACTATGATGCTGTTATACTTACAAAAAGTGATACAATATGAACAAGCAATTGCAAAGAGACTTTGTCTTGTCTTACAATTCAAACCTCAACCTCAATCTAACAACTGTGAGGTTGCAGTGCTAACCACATGCCCACTAGGCCATTTTCTTGTTAGATGCTCCATATGTCCATATGTTGAAAAAAAATTTAAGATGTGTTTTATATGTCCAAGGTTTTGGGATGACCACTCCAGCAACAATTGGGGGGAAAGTCTTTCTAATGTTCTATGGCCTTCTTGGATGTGCAGCCACCATCCTCTTCTTCAATCTCTTCCTGGAGCGGGTCATCACTGTTATTGCTGTCGTCCTTAAATATTGCCATGAGCACCGCCACAACAAGGCTCAACTCCACCAAAATGGTCAGGGGATCCGTGCAAGGTTAAGTAGAAAAGAGGAGAATCTTGCAGGCTGGAAGCCTTCAGTCTACTGTGTCATGTTCATCCTGGGAGCGGCGGCTATTATGGTTTCTTGCTGTGCCTCGCTCATGTACTCTGCTGCCGAAGGCTGGGGCTACCTGGACTCCCTTTACTTCTGCTTCGTGGCCTTCAGCACCATCGGCTTTGGAGATATGGTGAGCAGCCAACGGCTCGTCTACGAGGGCAATGCAACGGCAGCATATCAGCTGGGGAACTTCTTGTTTATCCTGACGGGCGTCTGCTGCATCTACTCCCTCTTCAACGTCATCTCCATTGTCATTAAGCAGGTCCTCAACTGGATGCTGCGGAGATTTGAAGCCCCCTGTCGGTGTTGTTACCCCAATAGGGGTCACCACCCTCACCGACACCCCCGTCGGAACGTGGTGGCCCCGGGTCACTTACGAGCCCATAGGGAGCATTCTATAGAGACAGATGCCATCAATGAGAGTGAGACTGATGCCGGGCGCAGGATGTCTGGCGAGATGATCTCTATGAGAGACTTTCTTGCTGCAAATAAGGTGAGAAAATGTGTTAGAATAAAATCACGACTCTTTACAAACCAATTAATGATAGGATACTGTCAAGGAGTATTCAAAAATAAATCATCAAAACTCACAGATGCATAACTATTGAAATTGTACAACAACAACAAAAGTTATTGGGGAAAAAAACGAAAATGGTGAGTCAGTTAAGTCTAACAAATATAGCAAAGTAAGCCTTGAAGTGATAGTGGGCGTTTAAATGGAATTCTCTAACCCAAAGATGATTATATTATACTTTTTCCACATATAGACGAGCTACCTAGTTGAGATTGATGGACTACACATTGCTATGCGATGTGCAAAAATAATTTTGCTCTGATTGTTTCTGATAATTTAAAAATGCTCTATTAGCTCTTGGTGGTATGCTAGTTTCATTCAGTTTCTGAACTGCTTATCCTCACAAGGGACGCAGGGGGTGCTGAAGCCTATCCCTGCTGACCTCAGGCTCGAGGCGGGCGACACCTTGAATTCATTATTGAACTAGAAAAAACATTAACAAATAAAAAAACAGAAACGATATGCAACAAATCCATTTGTGTAATAGATACTGTAATTGATATGTTGTATAGAACATAAATTTCTATATTCAGAACTGTGAGTTCATGAGAAGACTGGAATACAAAATGCTCTATTGCAGTCATTAATATTACATTTGACCAATCATGTAATAACACGGATTAAATTAGCAACTGACTAATTTTTTTTCTTGCTTATTAGCTTTCAAGGCAGGCATACTTACCACTTGAAACAAAGTGTCTGTATCAGCAAGCATTTCTTAATCCATTCATTCATTTTCTGTACCGTTTATCTCCACAAGGGTCATAGGGGGTGCTGGAGCCTATCCCAGCCGACATGGGAAACCTTGAATTGGTGGCCAGCAAATCGCAGGGAACGAGGAGACGGACAACCATTCATACTCACACTCATAACTTGGGGGAATTTAGAAGAGTTCAACAATACCTACTATGCATATTTTTGGAATGTGGGGGGAAACTGGAGTACCTGCAGAAAACCCAGAACCTGCAATAGCATTCCGAACCCCAGAACTGTGACGCCGATAATTTTGCGGCACTTTGAACTTCGGTGCACTCCACTGTTTCATTAAACATTATGAATGTAGTTAGAGATTCTTGTAAATCACAACGAATGTCTACAATGTAATTACATTTACTATTTACCTAACATGATAGTGTGGTGGCTGGCTAGCTCCAAATGTAGAAATACTCATCTTACCATGAAAAGGTTTCTGTTTCAAAGTCACCCACAGCACTTTTGAAGCCAAAATGCTTTGAAATTTCTCCCAATACAAAACGAAACCATTTATATTCTTCAACCCAACCAAGGTCATGCAAACCTTTGTACATAAACCCAACCGTGTTATCACTCAGTCTGCTGTGTTGAGATAAGTAGCGCGTTACTTACCACAAAATGAGCAAGTAATTAAATAATTTAAGGCACATGTGTCAAAGTGGTGGCCCAGGGGCCAAATCTGGCCCGCCGCATCATTTTGTGTTGCTCGGGAAAGTAAATCATGAGTGCCGACTTTCTGTTTTAGGATCAAATAAAAATGAAGAGTGTAGATGTATATTAAATTTCCTGATTTCCCCCCTTTTAAATCAATAATTGTAATTTTTTAATCATTTTTTTCTGTGATTTTAGTTCAAAAATCATTTTGTGAAATCTAAAAATATATTTAAAAAAATATAAAATAAACATTGTTTTAGATCAATAAAAAAATGAATATTCATGGATTTTAATCCAGTTCTTTTAATCCATTTATAAAAAATATCTAAATATTATATCTAAAATGGTCCGGCCCACATGAAATCAAGTTGACGTTAACGCGGCCCGCAAACCAACCCGAGTCTGACACCCCTGATTTAAGGAATCAATGTTGCATTATGACTGATTTCAAATCTGCTCAATTGCAGAGACATTTGGCATTCAATGTAAATTTACAAACTTCTGACAAAAATGGAAATTTGATTTTAATTGAGGGCAGCCCTCATTACAAACAGTTGGCAAGGGTCAAGTGCGGATTTAAAGTTCTATGACTAGTATTAAAGACAAATTCTGAACACGCTGTTTGCGTTCAGTGAGTACAAGCACTCCCCACCACCCAAGAGAGCAACTTGGACATCAGTGTGATTTTTCTCTGAATAACATTATTCCCTCCCCATTGTGATGACCTCCTCAGTATCTCTTCCAGACACTCAGTGGCAGCATTTGTCTTTAAATTTACATAAGTGACACTGCTTCAATCACAAGTGGAACACACAGTGCGCGCAGCTGGCTGTCTAATCAGTCTTCTGATTATATCTCACAAAGAAATGAAAACTATTGGTTCATTTTCATCTGAGTCATTTAAATAATGAGCTGAAGTATGAGAACTAAAAAAAAATGTAGGTAGACAAGAGTAACAGAATATGTGGGTGACAACCATCTATCCTCCCATTTCAACAATTTTAAATCTAAAAAGAATTAAAATGTCATGTGTTTAAAATGTGGAATTAAAATGTAGAGGGTTCAATCCCAGGTCGGTCCTCACTGTGTGGAGTTTGCATGTTCCTGCATGGGGTTTCTATGGGTACTCCTGTTTCCTCCCACATCACAAAAACATGCACACTCTAAATTGGGATATGCTCCAGCACCCCCTACAACCACTTGTGGGGATAATCGATACAGAAAATGAATGAATGGATTAAGAAATGCTTGCTGATACAGACACTTTGTTTCAAGTGGTAAGTATGCCTGGAAAGCTAATAGGCTCGCTACAGTTTGGTAGCTTTGGCCCGCCTACTCTATCACTAGCCAATCAAAGTTGGTGAAAGCGATGACGTATCCTTACGCCTGCGAGAAGGCAATGAGGCATTGTGGTGTTACCAACTCGAAATCTGATTGGTTAAAGCAACAGTCTTATCGACGCTTGTTTAATGCAGCAGAGCCCGCAGAACTGATTGTGAAGGCTTTGAGGCAGATTTCTGACCCTGGCAACAAATAATGGCTGAAATGTGATTGGTTAAATGCTTCAATATGAAACAACACATCTGGAAGCAGTGCAACCAGGGGGGAAAGCAATGAAAGGAAGCTAACAGACAATTTGGAATTATTTAATTAATATTGATGGACAAAATATAATATATGATTCAGATATTTCTTAGGCCAGCAGAGAAGGCCTTGAAGGCCCTGACCGCCCGCCACTGGTCAAATGTAATATTGAATACTGGAATAGAGCATTTAGTATTCCAGTCACCTCATGAACTCACTGTTCTGAATATAGAAATCTATGTTTGATACAACATATCAACTACAGTATATATTACACTAATTGATTTGTTGCAAATTGTTTCTGTTTTTTTATTTGTTAATGTTTTTTTTCTAGTTCAATGGTGAATGCACCAGACTGTTGTCGTAACAATTTCACTGCGGTAGAAGAAGAAGAAGAAAGCAATGATTCACAATACGCTGGATTTGGCAGTTTTCCGAAAAGAATGTTTAGAGGAAATGTGTGGTCTCGCTTTTATTTGTCATTTTCTTAGAAAATAGTCTTGATAAAATGTCTCACTCTACTTCACTTTTTCTCTTAATTTGTTAATGCTCTTGGTCAGCAGTAACAGCTCGACAACTTCTGAGAAAAGAATTCCATGAGCATGGATTTGTAACCCAGTTACTGTGATTATATAAAATTAAAACAAATTAGTCATGTAAAACTAATTTTGCCTGATTTTCAGCAATGACAATTTTGATCATTAGCAACAAATACGTTACATGATAAACGCAGTGTAAAGTAACAAAAACTAACCTTCCAAGATTTGATGCATTGAAGTGAATGATTTTTGTAACCTAGCAACAATACGACCCAATTTATCATCTACAAATAAGGATTGGAAGCTGCCAGTGCCATTAGGCACAAACTATATATGCGAATCTGATTGAATATGTTCCACATGTAGTCCTGTGATGTCTCAAAAGAAGAAAGGATTTGGTCTATGTGAGTCATTTTTTTCATCAGGCAATTCACTTTGTTATCTTTATTCGCTTCAATAATCACCTGTGTGGGATAAGGGTAGATTTAAGAGAATAATTGATGCCAACAATTTAATTAGTGTCTCTCTCTCGGCTGAATTCTTTTCATGTCTGCTGCAGGTCAACTTGGCTATCATGCAGAAGCAGCTATCCGAAATGGCGATTGATCAACAGCGCCAGCCCGGTTCCACTTCACATCATAACGGCTTCTCCGGGGGTGTCGGGGCCCTTGGCATCATGAACAACCGGCTGGCAGAGACTAGCGTGGACAGATAAGGAGAAAACATGTGGCTCTAATGGATACAAAATAGCGTGAGGATGACAATAGAGAAGAAAACTCAACCAAGACCTTTTGTTCCCTGGAGTGTCAAATACTGTGTATTTCAAATCGCCATGTGTCGACTCAAACAAAATGAATGATGCATGAAGGTTGCTTGCAATCTAACATGTGGGTCAAGTTCAGTTTGCTGGGATGATCCTGCCATAGCGCATTCAGTTTCCATGGTGATAGAGAAGCCTGCATTGTTCTCTTGTCTCTCAGCTTCAAAAGCTTTTTGCCATATGTGACTGCACAGCTGACTTTCATTGGGCTTTAAAACTTCACATGACTGTACACTCATCGTACAGCATTTCATATCAATTGCTGAATACACAAAATGACAATGTTGGGAGAAAAATTGCCTCAATAAAGTTGCTTTTTTGCTGGGTTTACTCTATCATCAGAATAATGGTGTAATTCAGACTATCACAGACGAGTTACCGAGCACAGTGCTATCTCTATTTACCATATTTATTCGTTCGAGAAGTCGTTTTGCAACTTGAAATTTTCATAAGTAGAATCAAATGTGAATCAATTTCAAGGTCCCCAATACAACCCTTTACCAAACCTTTTAAAAATAAAAAATACATTTGTATGGAATATGTGAGAAAGACAAAAGCGAGAAAAAGTAAGAAATGATTTATTAAGCCATTAAAATGAATAAGACATGCAAGATAGAATCAATCAAATCAATCAGAAATCAAAAGCCTTTATTGTCATCATACACAGCCGCATATAACGAAATTGGTGGTGCTACTCCACAAAGTGTGTTTTCCCGGTAAAAAAAATACATAAATAAGTAATATAAAAATATAAAAAGTCACATCCTGGCAAGGTAGTGACTTTTTATATATTTATATTACTTATTTAGGGAGAAGGGCAAGTGTGGCCAAGTTGAGTTCATGGTGGGTGGTTGAGGGAGGAGCCAAATGTTTGGCAGCTGAGAAAACATGCACGCAAACTCACAATTTAACAACTTAAAATTATGTTATTGCCAATATTCACGTTTTAATCTTATATATGAGTCAGACTGCATTATCCATCACTATAAAATATTTCACAAAGGGCCACAGTGGTTGCGGGTTTCGTTCCAACACATGAAGAGGACACCTTTCACCAATCTGGTCTCATGCAAGTCCAATTAGTGGATTGCAGTCAAGTGCTTATTTTTTACTGCAGAAACTCTTTGGTTAAACTGTCTGTGCTGGATCAGTTGGAACAAAAACCTGAACCCACAACGCCCCTTGGAGACCAGTTTGTCCACCCCTGTTCTAAGTCTTCACTTAATACATCTCAGGTGCCGCCTGGGTTGCACCGTAATCCATATTTCAATGGTCCAGACTTTAAAAGTATACATATTCGTGTATCCTGCTTTGAATTAGTTATGCGGTCGCAGGGTTTACATTAAGATGTCCATTAGCTGGATAGGGATGAGTGCCCCGATTAAACTGGAGAACAATGTTCCCTCTAATATTTTGTTTGTCTGGGCAGAAAGACAACCTCCCTGAGCACACTGAGTACCGGTGTGAGCAAAATCATCATTGCTCGCTATGGGCACACACAAGTATCACACCTGCCATAAGCAGGTGCATGTCTACTACACAAATGATTTAGTAATAATAAAATGTAATGATTAATATCTATGAATGGGTGGCCCGGCGGATGAGTGGTTCGCGCGTCGGCCTCACAGCTAAATAATAATACCAATTTAAAAAAATGGGATTTTATTTTGTGCGCTCCATATGATTTGCTGTGCGCAGAGAAGACGAGAGTAGTGCGCAATTGCGCACGCGTGCAGCTTAGAAGGAACATTGCTGGAGAACCATTCATACATTGTGTTAGTATTTGGGAAATCAAACATGATTCAGACAGTAGTAATCGTAGTAAATGTGCTTTGTTCTCCAAACATAATTCCGTTTGTGACACTGCTGTTTCTGATAACCATAAGGAGTTAAGTTGAGTTTACCACCACAATGCAGTAATTCAGTCTCAGGTGTTGGCAATTTCAGGCGTAGCCCTGCAAATCTGTACATCAGTATTTAGACATTGTCTGAGTAGGTTTTTGTTCAGACCAACATTCTCCCATCAAGATGTCACTCCTATGTTTTATCCTTGCTGCACCTTAACACGCATCTTAAATAGGCAAACGCTTGCAACATGCCGTGGACTCCTTTGAAAACCAGGATACAGCTGCATCTGGACCCACAAGCAGATCCAACATTTACATAAATACAGCCCTCATACTTTTTGTCAACAAAACAATAATTCTCACATGACTTTGATTGCTAGGCATTGATAGAAATAGTCAGGAATGGGTCACTGGCTGCAGATCCATTCTAAAAATGTGCAGATATGTGTTATGCTGAACAAATAGTCCAAACTATATATGCTTATTTATGTTATTATGGTAATGAAATAATTTGGCTGTCAGGGGTGGACTGTCAGTATTGTGTCCATACTTAAATTATCTTCTGAGTTAAAGATATGAAAAAGGGGGTGAAACTAAATTTGGCTATTTTAACATTAGCCATAATTTCAAAACAATACATATTGTTAAATGACGAGTACAGGAAGAACAGCAGTCATCAAGCATAATAAATCATAAAAATAAAAGAGATGCATCCAGAATTTGCTACCATCAATTTAAGCTGTGAGAAATCTTCTTACAGATATGAAAGATAAGAAGAAATCATGAAATGTAAATACACAATAACAAATGTTCAAGTTATAAAAAGCAACAACTACAATTTGCAGTATTTTTGGACTACAATATAGATCACGATCCATGAGATAAAATGTACAAACGTGTCTGTGCAGATACTGCAGTGTATGATTGTGCTGTACGTTATAAGGCATTGTATACTTTTAACACAACACGTATTAAACACTTATAATTGGGGGAACGCGAACAAGAAACGAGGTAAAATGTGACTGTTACTTTATTTCGGCTACAGGGGGCGCTAGTGTCCCATTGCATGATTTGAAGGGCGACTCAAAGAGCAGATGAAGTTAGCGGCCGGCGGTGTTTTTTGACGTCATTACAAAGCGACGAGAAACAATGGTAAGTGAGCAAGCAATTTTCTTTGCGTCTCCTAAGCGTTATCATACTGTAATGCGTGTTACTCTATGTCTTGTAAACACATCAATCCACACACTTGTATTTAATATACCGTTTCCACTGAATGAATTGAATTTGTAATTTTCTCGAAAATCCCCACATTAAATGACTACTTCCGACGTTAGCTAATAGCGTTAGCTTTTGCTTTGCTGTCAGCTCTCCTCAGTGATGCCGAATCTCTTAAGATGACAAAAAAATAATACCCCATGTAAAATGATTGATTATATTAATGGTTGGCGCTCTTTATAGCGATATTTTCTTCTGCGTTGTACACGTCTATTTTCAATAACACCGCCGCTGTATGTGGGCCATGCGAGCGAAAATCAAAACTGTCGACCGATCAAATAAAAGTATGTAAAGTACATATATACACATTTGACACTTTTCTAATACATGTCTGATTACTCAAGGGTCAAAGCCAGAGTGGCGGTCACGGTCCGGGTGGAGGCAAAAAGGATGATAAGGTAAGATTCCATAGCACGATTTAGCTCATGCTAACCTGTTTTTTCTATTGGATGACAAGTGTTCCACACAGGCAGTGTTGATGTTATTATTTGCATGTTTTCATCAAATAGTAGCTACCTGATAGGCTGATGTAAATATTAAATCTACACTTCTAAAAAAAATGACTTCATTTTTTTCTCTAATTTCAAAAGTTTTGAAAAGACTCGAAAATGTGTCCCTTTTTTCCAGGATAAGAAAAAGAAATATGAACCCCCAATACCTACCAGAGTTGGAAAGAAAAAGAAGAAGACAAAAGGGCCAGATGCTGCCAGTAAACTACCATTAGGTAAGCAAATAAAACCATAACATTGTGATGAAGTCGTCAATCAGGGTAAATTAAGATGACATAAAATTAGACTAGGTAATTACTTTTCAGAAATTAACCTTTGCTAAACTTTTGTGAGTGTGCATTCATTTTTGGCAAATTAAAATATTTTTTCAACAAAAATATAATATTTTCATTTGAAACTAATTGTCAATTGTGTATTATAGTATATGGTAACAAAGGAAACATTCACCCTGAGCACCTGGAAAAAACATGGAATGAAAATCAATATTATGCTGTCATGAAACAGATGTGAACTAAATTCTATTTAATTGTTTTTTTTAAGTTACCCCTCACACTCAGTGCCGTCTGAAGTTGCTGAAACAAGAACGGATTAAGGACTACCTTCTAATGGAGGAAGAGTTCATCAGAAACCAGGAACAAATGAAACCGCTGGAAGAAAAACAGGAGGTTGGTCATTCATGTGGATGTATTGATGAGGAAAAAAAGAAATACATGGGAATTGGCTGATTAGATGTGTTTGTACTTCTAAATCCACACTCTTTAGTCTGTAGCATTAAAGATTTGTCTTTGTATAACTTTGCATAACAGGAGGAAAGGTCCAAAGTAGATGACCTGCGAGGGACCCCCATGTCCGTGGGCACTCTGGAAGAGATCATTGATGACAACCATGCTATTGTATCCACTTCAGTTGGATCAGAACATTATGTCAGCATCTTGTCCTTTGTGGATAAAGATCTTCTGGAGCCAGGCTGCTCAGTCCTGCTCAACCATAAGGTATTGTTTGGTAATTCTCCATCATTTATTATCATCATACTTTTTCTAACTTTTGTTTATCCTTCAGGTTCATGCTGTGATCGGAGTGCTAATGGATGATACTGATCCCTTGGTGACTGTGATGAAGGTGGAAAAGGCCCCTCAAGAAACTTACGCAGACATTGGGGGTCTGGACAATCAGATCCAGGAGATAAAAGTATTAAGTCACATCAGTTAAATACAAATACTTAAGATTTTGTGTATATTGACCCCATTAATTATGTGGTTATCTTATAATCTTGCAGGAGTCAGTGGAGCTTCCTCTTACACATCCAGAGTATTATGAGGAAATGGGCATAAAGCCCCCCAAAGGGGTAATCCTCTATGGCCCACCTGGCACAGGTGAGTACATACAGTAGTAATTCCTAAATAGGGTGCAATGGTACGTGCTCTTAGATATCACTAAGTGCAATTATCCAACAATAGTATGCATTTATTAAATGCATCTTTGCGGCTCTTGCTATGCCAGAAATGTACGCAAGTTTCTTAGATGATCGGGGGAACCTGGATGTTTCGATTCATAAACAAAGTAATGGTTTTCTGCGAGTATTATATTGTACTAGTAATACATTAAGACAACATAATTTCCACTTCAAGTATTGTTCATTATTGTAACTTTGCTTTTTCTTAGCATAAATAATATATAATAGCTAATAAAGCTTGGAAAGGACTGGTATCCAATAACCTTATTTTTTTGCTCTTTGTTTTTATTGGTTATAGCACGAGATAAATCTCAAACTACTTTAGGGAACACTTTCAGCAATTTTTCATTACTGAAGAAGGCCACAAGATGGTGCCAAACTCCGATCTTATAGAAAATACGTCTTTTTCGGGGTTTTAGTGTCATCTTGTGGCTTCTTTCTGCTGACTAACTCGAATGGCTAAAATAAATTTCTTGCATTAGTTAGTAGGTAGCTTGTTAGCAAGCATGTATTGAGTGTCTTCACTGCATGAAGATGCAAAGAGGTACATTTCACAAAATAATCTGTAAACTACCGTATTTGAACAGGTAATGTTATAGTATATTAAATGATATGATTTTAACTGGCTTGTAGCATAATTAAATATAGTTTGTGGAGCTTTTAATGCTCAATTTTATTGGCTATTTGCTGCACAGTTTATTCCCTAACCCTAGTAAATTGCATGTTAATGCACAAGTCTATTTCCCAGGAGACAATTTACATATTAAGTCACTTAACAGGTTACACTTTTAATACACCTTAATTATTGAGTCCCCAAAGGCTTTGTTGAAACTTAATTTTAACAGTCTCACTACTTGTGTTACCCAACTTGCTGAAAATAGTGACAGCCTTATTCTGCATTTAAAGAGTGCAATGTTTTAACCTGGACTATTGTGGGGCTTTTAAACTAGGAAATTGAACTCACTTAAAAAGTAAAGATTGACACGGCACCATTACTTTAGTTTAATCACTCTTAAATTTACTGCAAACAAAAATCCAAATGTATTGGATGGAAATGTAATGCATCCATCGATTATTCTGATCTTTCATTGTCCTATTTCTACCATGACATCTGTGCTCAACAGGTAAAACACTGCTAGCCAAGGCTGTAGCCAATCAAACATCTGCCACCTTCCTGCGTGTGGTGGGCTCCGAGCTCATCCAGAAGTACCTGGGAGATGGGCCCAAACTGGTACGAGAGCTCTTTAGGGTGGCAGAGGAACACGCGCCCTCCATTGTCTTCATAGATGAAATTGATGCCATCGGGACAAAGAGGTGCAAAGATGGTCCTTTTGCAATTCCCAGTCAGAACAGAATGGCCGTTAACTGACGTGTCCATATGTCGTGCAGGTATGACTCCAATTCTGGTGGTGAAAGGGAAATTCAAAGGACCATGTTGGAGTTACTCAACCAGCTGGACGGCTTCGATTCGCGGGGAGATGTCAAAGTTATCATGGCCACCAATCGGATAGAAACTTTAGATCCAGCCCTAATTAGACCTGGTAAGTATGCCTCTGTGTAAATCATTTTTAATGATCTTTCATTTAATTAGATACTTGTTATTTATCTGTGCTTCTTGTCTTTTTTTTGCCTATGACCTTCTCAGGGAGAATTGACCGAAAGATTGAGTTCCCCCTGCCCGACGAGAAGACCAAAAGAAGGATTTTCCAGATTCACACAAGCCGCATGACAGTCGCTGACGACGTCACCCTCGATGACCTAATTCTGGCAAAAGACGATCTTTCGGGAGCAGACATTAAGGTTAGTTCAACATAGACACTCTCTTCTTTTTGTAGTATTCTCAGAGCAATTTTGTCAACCGCACTCACACGCCTTCTAAGAAAATTACATGTGGATATTTCGTTGCCTGGGAAACCCTGGAAACTAAATTATCAATCCAAAGTCGACTAACGTGTTTCCACTACTCTTGATTCCCATATTCATCAAATGGCTTTGCAAACTTAAAATTTTCTTTTTCCGGTACCACCCTTGTGTGCTACAGGCCATCTGCACAGAGGCAGGCCTCATGGCACTGCGAGAGCGCCGCATGAAAGTCACCAATGAGGATTTCAAGAAGTCCAAGGAAAACGTATTGTACAAGAAGCAAGAAGGCACACCGGAGGGGCTCTACCTCTAGTCTCTCAACTTTTCAGTGTTCCCCCCCACCCCACCTTTATACATCACCGTTCAAAAGAGTGGAGGCATCAGTTGTTTGTCGCCCCAAAAAAGAATTTTGTTATATTTTGTGCATGTTCTGTCCCCATTGTTTCCCTCTATCTAGGTTCTTTGTTTCAGATATGAATACAAAAAGAATATCTCTAAACTCATGTGATGTTATTATAATTACAATTCAAAACTTCTAGTACTTTATACACTCTACACCAGTGTTTCCTAACCGCTTTTGAGCTGCGGCACACTTTTTGCATTAGTTTTAATTTAAAACTAGTCATTCTTATCAAAGTTTTATCAGCAGGAATCACATAATTATTTCCATATTAATTTTTCTCTCTGAATATTACATTGTATGACTTCCAATTTCCCTGTGAAGGACTCGGATACCACCTGCAAACAATATTTCAAGAGGAAAACTGTCAATGATCTACTTCCTGCTTCCACAACACAATCAAAGAACTAAATCTTGTGTTAACATCGCTGTGTAAAATGGGGGGAAAGTCAAATTATAAATTTGGATGGCGTGCTTAGTAAATATCTGGTACCACTGTAATCTGAATTGAATCTGATGTCGGATTTTAATCAGCAGTTAGATGATTACAGGACAGTTCTGTAAATCCAGCTAAAATGACAAAATGCAATAGAACAGCAACTGACTTCATTCCTCTTGATGTGGAGTCATGTATTTCTATGCTCAAGAGTAAGCGCTCCCATGCAGTAAATATCTGAGAATATATATACATATATATTATATATTCATCAAAACGGTAATCACTAGTTCTTCCTCTGGCCAACACGCACCCTCCCCATGGGTGTCAACAGTGTCTGAATAAACCTGGACAAACAGAAACAAAAAAATATTGTGAAATATACCGTGTAGTGTGACATTGCAGACCAACATTTAGTAGTATTCAACAGATCATGCAGTTGCATTGTACATAAGTAAAAACATACATCCCAGAAATAATTTCATAATTATTCCCACCCTGCTTTTAATTGAGACGTATGAGTAATTCTCCTCTCTGGCCACTATGTGCCGCTTTTGAGTCAATCCAAAGTCTGTGACAGACGTGACTTCAAGTCAATTGGGACGTTAGGAACTATATGTCAACACTGTTTTAACAACTACTGCACCACAGGAAATGAGTTATAGTTCTTTGTTCCCATATACACACGACATAGGCAAAATGTAAAAAGTGGCTTGCTGGGCCCAAAGAGAGTTGTCAATTTTACTTGGGCCTGACACACTTGTGGCAGCCAATAGTAAATCTGCACTTTGCCATATCATTTTCTATGCACCAATGAAAAATAATTACGATTTTATATCCCTCGTCATAATGTCAGGGGATTAGAAAATGAAGCGTTGGCAGAGCGCTGCTAAACGGTACATTACTTTTCAACTTTTCTAAATTTATGTTTATTATATTCCCATCAAGCGCCTTTGCCTGGTGCAATGCAGGTCCCGTGTGACCAATCAGAAGGACCGACACATAGAGTATAATATTGCGGGTCTAAAGTAGCCAATCAGAAGCGACTTCACAATGCCGGGTACCGCAAATTCTCCAGCTTCAGCCATAGCACTTCTTACACCAGCGAGATCCCTACGCGGAAGCAAAATATAGTGCTTTAGCTGGGGCACTAGTATTTCAATTATTAAGAAGACAGTACAGCTTAAGCTAAAATAGTGTCTGCCTAGGTTGAAAGATTATTTTAATAATTCATGCAATTATCTATTATCATTTAATGCATTTGAGTGTTTTTTGTTTTGTTAGAGAAATAATTGGCAATGCATTTTGATTGCCTTTCTGTGAGCAAACAAACGATGATATTCCTTGAATTTCGGAAACAAAATATTAAGTTTTGTCGAAATCAACTCAAGTTTTGTATTCCTTCATATCGTATATTTTGCAATGAATTACCATAACTTATTTCTGAACTTTTGCAACTCAAAACAAAATTAGGAATATATCTATAATACTTATCCACAAGTTTCAACCATTATTGCTCTCGTTTGCTAGCAGGTAGTCAAACTATAACTAGAGTTAGAAAGTGCTTATTACTTTATGAAAACGGGTTTGCTTGGTTCAACTACATAATACCACCCTAGCATTATATATCTCATGTCTATACATTGATAGTGGGTCAAAGAAATATGAATTTGCATCAAATATTACACGGAGTATTACTTTGAATAAACGGCATAGACGTGAAAGCAGGAAGTGAGTGATCAGTACGCGTGTTGGCGGAGGGATACATAGTGCAATCCCCCCCTTTCTCGCCGCGGCAATATACACGCGTTCACCCGCCAGTGGAGCTCCATCTAAGGGACGAGCACATTCCTGGTCTGCCTCCACACACCGACAAGCACACAATCCATCCGACATGGTATGTAATGTCATTCATTTTTCTTTTCTTTAGAAATAGACAACTGCATTTAATGGGATCTGATAGCCAGCTTCAGCTACATAAATTGTAAACCAACCGATTCCATTCATTTGATCCTTATGGTCATGTATGCGGAGAGGCGGAAAACGCCCGCTAAAACGCTATTGTGTACGCCCAGTTGATTTAATGATCACATTTATGGATGTTTCTAATAATTATCTGGTTCCTTGTTTTTCGTGAATCGATCGAAGATATAAATTTCAAAGCGCATTTCTTCTCAACTGCGCAATTTTAAGGGGCCATAACGCTAACAGGGAGACGCTTCCCCCTCTGCGTGTTGTATATTAATTAGATCAGCGTTTAGACGAAGATAATAAATCGAATTCAAAATGGAGTTATTACGGTTTAATTGTATAACCATAGATCCACGAGTCCCATACCACAAACCGCCTGAGAAGCGCAGGCGTGTAGGGACGCCTACCTTGCCGCTATTCCGAGGCACACGCTGACATTTTTCTCTTTTAGGACATGTAGGAAGTGTTGTAGATGGCCTTCTTTTTTTATTCCGTGCAACTTTGCCCAAGGAGTCTTTTTCTCCTGGTTCTATTTTTTCTCCTCGAGGCCTAGCTGTGCCATGCCATGATGGGGAGATGGCACTAGTGTCATTAATGGTGAAATAATATGCGGTTATGGTGTAACTGCATTTCAGAATTCATTGAAGAATATTTTGTGTTATATCTGCTAGTGGTTACGATGTGCCTTTTTTCCAAATATGCTATTTTATACCTATTTTGCTTTGAACGTCTATATAGCCTGTCTGTCAATTTGCTGGGACTAGTAGTCATTTGTGAGTACAGTATTTGAAAATATGATAGAATTGCAAGGTGATGTGTTCAAACTGCTAATGGAAATGTTCCCCGTAAACAGCAATGCTATTTAATTTTGTAAAAGTATTCAACATTGTCCTTCTTTGGTGACTTTAGCATAAATCAACCAATCAAAGACACTGTTTGGAATCATGGGATATCTTGATGCAGAGAAATATTAAGAGCTGTTAATAATTTCCCTAAGGTCTGTTAATAATTTTCCTAAGGTACCAAAGTATAAATGGCAAATGTATTGTAATGGCACCTTATTCCTCTTGATCAGGGTTAAACGTTCAACTCATTGTCTGTCATTGAGGGGACTGGTTAACCAGATTTGGTTAAAACATTGAGCATTTTTGTAACTTTCTCAAATTAATACTTACCACACCGAAAATAAAGAAACAGGTGACTACCACTCTTCTAATTACTTGAACATTTTTCATAAACCAACTCCTTGATGATACACATTCAATTCATCTGGACTGGGAGCGACTGGTACTTACGTGATGGTCCCAGTCCAAATGGATTGGACGTCTACTGTCGACACTGGCGCTGAAATATGATTTTTGAAAGCCAGCCACTCCGGTTCAAATGCATTTGATATCTGGTACCGTCAATGGCAGTGAAGGAGAACAATCTAAGATGTTCTAGTGTGGAGATAAGTCCTATTTCAGTTATTGGCTCTGATGCAGCTTCATGTTGCAATGCAGCACAGTAAACTAGCGTGTGGATTGTTATTGCCTGCTTCCCTTAAACTTTAAGCCCCTTGTCTGCATCAGTACGCCCACTGGAGTGTAAACAGCCCCCCACTGCGGTGCGAGTATTGACCACACTGAGGCATGATCTCATTTCTGCTTTGCTCTTGTTTCCCGATGCATGTTTTGTAACTTGAACGACATCTGATCCACCATGGTGAATAATTTACACGCTTAGTGGCTAACACATTGCCATGTCCCATGTAACTTGGTGTGTGAGTGGTGCGGAGGAGTACCCGGCCCACCTACGGCCTCTGTGGCCATATGGTGGACCATCCTTGTCCGCAGGGTGTGGGGAAGCTGGTGTTGTTTACTTCCATCCCATCTATTCCCCCCCTCCTCTCCCCGAGATTCAGTCGCGAAGGCTTCACTGTCTTTTGTTGAGCCCATAGCTTCCTTACAAAGAGCATGTGTGTGTGGGTCACGCTGACAGTGTTTGGAGCTGGTGTCAGAATGAATGGAGTGTGTGTATGTGTGTGTTACACCCATCTGCCAGAGTGACAGCTAGTTTGGCACCTTTCACTTGGTGAATAATGACTTGACAACAGGGACATGTTAGCGTTGTTAAAAGATTCATTTATACCATTTGACCTAACCACGTGTAGCCTGTGCGATCATATGAGAGGGCAAGTGTGAAACATGAGTGGCTCCTTCTGGCCCAGTGAACTACCTCTAGCCTGCTGCAGTGCTGTGGGGCCGGCTGCTCGGGCAACGGTGGGTGTGGCTGACCCACTCGTGCCAGCCCGCCGTCCCAATGCCCCCCGCCCTTTCAGTTACCAAGCATACAAACTGCAGTCGGCAGACTGTGAATCACGGGGAGTTTCCTCCGGGCAGCTAGTGGAGGGGAAAAAGAAGCGGAAATAAGCAAAAGAGGAGGGATTTCTGTGAGCTGAGGACTAGTCAGAGGGAAAATGAGAAGCAAAAGGGATGGGCCTGGTGGCTGCAGCACTTTTGAAGACCTGACAGCTTGGACAGAATCCAAGGGAGGAGATCATAGCAGTGACTCACTCAGTCCACTCGTCCACTCAGGGAGGCACAGCAGTTGCAGCAATATCAGAGGGTATCCAGCAGGGGAATCATACTGTAAAATGCCTTTTAATATGGTTAAACTTTCATTCCACATCATGTAGTTAAAATCGCCACTAGACACCATGAAATGTATTGCTGCATCAGAAAATGGTACACATATATCCTAGGTTCTCAGTGCAATATGGTTGAAGTTATAGACCAGTTAGAGACAAAGAGCCAAAATTTTAAACTGTGAGAGTCAAAGATCCACACCTTTATGTGAGAAGCGGCATTTAAAAAATCAAATCTGCCATTTAAAAAAAAAAAATGAATTTATTGTTAGTTTTTAAGGGCCCTGATGAATTCGGGTGTTTTAAGAGAATAAAAATAAGACAAAGATTAAATGAGGCAAAGAGCCACAGCATATACAAAACATGATAAGAAGCAAAGAGCCGCATGTGGCCCAGGAGCCGCGTGTTCGATACCACTGGTATGGACTGAAGATTTTAAGTCGGCTGTATTTAATGTTGTTGCAAAGAAACTCACCTAGTAGATAAACTATATTTTTGTCACCATCTTCATGGACTTTCACATCTCCAGTTAACGGTAAGTACATAATTGATTGCATCTTGCTTGGGTGATAGTTATTGTTATTAATAAGCATTTTCCAGAAATATTATGCCCTCGAGCGTCTCTCCTTTGCTACGCTTTTATCAAAGGATTTTTTCCTATAATTGTTAACTTGACAATTTAATGTTGAATTAAACATCATTTTTACAATTGTTTTGATGTCACAATTAAAAATGAATGGATGTAAAAGGGCATCAAATGAAGTTTTTTTTTCCTCTATCAAGGAGAACTACTTTAGAATGCTGTGAAAATAAATCACAAGTGGGTAAAAAAAAACAAGATGTAGCAAAAATGCCAAGACAATGAACGTGAGTCAAGCTCGGTGACATCAGTCAATGCGTTTGCGTCTCGGCATTTCCTTTTTTGTCACAGAATAGAGGCAGGAAGGAAGTAGAAAGGGAAGCAGTGTTTGCAAGAGGTTATTGGATCATGTCTGCTAATCTTATGAGTGCCTCTGAGGGTATTCATATCCTTGACTGCTCCATCGATTTGCCTGCTGTTTGCGCCTCAAATCAGGAGGAAAGGCATTTTGTTTTGCATATTGCTTAGTTATAAGTGCAACTGGGCATTGCATAAATGCTGAGTCAGACATAAATCTATTAGTCTTGTTATGCACACTAATCTATTAGTCTTGTTGTGCTACCATTTTTTTTAATGATATTTTGGCATTGCAGCCATTACTCTGGATTCAAACAATTTGTCGCTAATTGCAGAGATCTGTTTATCGGTTATTTTTTAATCAGAGATGGTCAGGGTCAGAAAATATATATTGTGATGTTACGCTATTGATGAGAAAAAGGGATGACACTCGCATAGCTTTTTTGTCATTCATATTGACAATCATATTAATGAGAGTTGATTTTTGGGAAAATAATCATGTTAACTTGTTGTTCATCAATAGACAGAAAACTAGTAGTTAAGAGTGAAACCACAGTGCCTCTGCTGGGTCCAACTAGCCATTGCAACATGTTTTTCATCAACTGCTGCAACTTAATTGTTTTCATGTCTGCCAATATATTACACGGCAACCAGGCTCTATTTTGCTCATTTACTTGCTCGAAAAATAGCTCCAAACATTGATTGTTTTTCCGCATCTCTGGGATTTACTGATGACCTTAATGTGCATCTGTATCTGGAACTAATTTGCAGGTACACACATTTAAGGGGACCAAACCTCTATGGGAATTGGCTTGGAGGCAGAACTGGTAACTGTGACTAATTCACTGGAGTCATGGGAATGGAAAGTTTTGGTGTCAAGGAAGATTGCCGTTCAGAGGTGTATGTATCCGCATGCGCACATTTGTGGTACTTTATAATTGTCTGGGATCCTTTTTCGTTGGCCAACATTTTTTTTTATTGCAGGTGTTATCAAACTAGTAGTAATAACAACCCAGAATCCATGATGACCTGTTTCTTAGACCCTCTCAAAGCATTGTTTTCCGAAAACAGACTAGTTTGTGGCTCTAGTGAGCTTTTCCAAATCTGTGAACATGTCTCACAGATTCACACTTAAGTAGTGTCATCTAAAAAATGTGTGTGATTGCTTTCACAGCAATCAAACTGTGACCAGGAAATGAGATGGGCTCGTAAATTCGTTAAGGTGTGATAGAAATTAAATCAATTTAGTCCAGTTAGATCAAAAAAAGGGGAGAGCGGAGTGGCAAAGTTGCAATTTGGACTATATTGTGAATTATTGATAGAGCATTGGGAGCTTGTTAATTTATTGTAGTTTGGAAATCAGCATCCCCCATGAGTGCTTTCTATTTTAGGCCTAGCTCAGGGCCATAGAGCCCTGAACACAGTCTCCAGTGTTGAAACGTGTGTTGATCGGTGGGTAGGGATGATGTGGAATGTGATGACTGGTACATCTGGGAGTTTGGAAAATGTGCGTACAGAGTGACTTGTTTGTTTGCCACCCTCGCTCACTCTTTTCTTTCTTTTTCCTCCTTAAACAGGCTGACCAACTAACAGAGGAGCAGATTGCAGGTATGAACAGCAACATTTTATTTTATTCAATGACGCTTACATAATTTGTTTTTATTTCCTCAGAATACAATAAAGAATGCATAATGAAGGGCTTTTCTCTACCCTGGAAGAGGATGTTTTGCATAAAGAATGGAATTTAATGTCATAAGAATTTGCAGGAGTTATACCAGTTAAGCCATAGCCATTGATGATTTTTTTTATACTACTTATCCTCGCTAAGATTTTGGCGCCCCCACTGGAGTCTGTTCTTTCTGACTGGGCAAATGGGAGGGTGCATTCCTAACTAGTACCTAACTCCTGTTTTGTATAGTATAAGGTTTGCAAAGGATATGGGGAGGGGGAAAACAAAACATTCAAACTTGGGACAGGCAGGTCAGAGCCTGGATTAAAACTCCCAACTTCAGAACTCAGACATTGGCTTTCATTACATTCATTTTGCCTTGTTGTCAGCTTAAACTGTGATTATGAATACTGCATTGGTTTTTTTTTCCGCCATCATGCATCTGTGGAAAATTATCTTTTGCTAAAGGGGGTTAAAGTTTTAAGTCTCAATAAAAGAAATCATCAAATATATTCACTCACTCATCAACAGTTTAAGAAACCCGCGTACCCTATCTGTCTATCTTAAGAGATCCCTATTATGTTCTTATCATTGCCTAACATTGTCATACTTCTGCCCTCACCAGAGTTCAAGGAGGCTTTCTCCTTATTCGACAAGGATGGCGACGGCACCATCACCACCAAAGAACTCGGTACTGTTATGAGGTCGCTTGGACAGAACCCCACGGAGGCTGAACTGCAAGACATGATCAATGAGGTTGACGCTGACGGTAAGTGGATGAGGCTATAATGTGTGATAGGCTATCCATGACTTTTTATTTCTGATTTAAATGTGTCTTATGGCTAGAATAAAGCACTCCCGGGCCGTCAGCGAGGTCAAGCGGACAGTTTGCGAAGATGTGTGTCACCAAATTAAGTCCAGATGACATTGTTTAATGGAGTTCATTAACTGCAAATTGCAAGCCTTTGCAGCTGCCTATTAGATTCAGCATTCTTCAATGTTTGTTTACGTTACTTGGTCACCGGCTCCCTTTTACTTGTACTTAAAAATTGTGGTAAAGAGTGATATGTGCCAACAAAAGATCTGCTTTAACTCCCATCATTTGCGAACAATATTAGTCATAAAGGTACAGAAATCTTCCTTTGTGACGATTAAGGGGCACAGAGAGAAAAGGGAGCTGTCCTTGACCAATATATTTGAATATGTTAACTGTTGGAGTTACCCAGTACAAAGGAGAATTCAGTCGCCTTTGATTTCAAGTAAGGACCGCACTTGGAGGGGAAATACCATTGAGACTTAAATTATGAGAAGAATTTTGAGGTAGGAAGTCTCGTAGGTGTAGACTTTTGTTTATTCATTTAGTCATCACCGTCACATGGGTTGCTGGAGCCTATCCCAGCTGACTCTGAGCGAAAGGTAGACTACACCCTAGACTGGTCGCCAGTCAGCCGTAGGGCACAGAAAGACAGACAACCATTCGCACTCTGCTTCCGAGCTAGCATCGATCCCATGGTTGCCCGCTCTGAAGTCAGGCAAGTGAACCACTACATCATCGAGTGGCGGTAGATTTTTAGTTGATATCCTATTTTAATTCATGCCGCAAATTAGCGTGAACTGAACTACTCCAAAATATGATTAACAATGTAGTACACATATAACTCATGCAATGCCACTCAAATGTACTGCAGGTCAAGTCATAATAGTGATGTGCTTGTCACATGATTTTCACCCAGATTCTCGTGAGAACATTTTGAGCCCAGCTAGCTGAGCTACGTCGGCTTATAGGATTTCATAAATGCGACCACATTGATGAGAGGAAATCAATTGTGCAACAGGTTGGCTCCCAGCTAGCTATCCGAGCTATCCTGTCATCGTCCTAGGTACCCACCCCCCACTCTTCCACATGCACCCAAGAGTGGCAAGCAAGCATTTAAAGCACACGCATCACCAACATCCTCTCGTTCTGCCTCTGCTTCCCTTGGCTGATGCAATCTAGGTCAGACAGCAATGAAGCTAGTAATGGAAAATAAAGGTGGTTACATAAGGCCTCTCTTTTGCTTTGCACATGCAGTACCCGCATCAGTGGCCACGAGACGTAAGCTGGCCATTGAAAATCATCTTTGTTTACCAAACAAGTAGGCTTAAGCAGAGCGTTGAATTGAATGGAGAAGGCGGGAGTGCTTATTTCACAGAATAGTCCTTCGTTTTGGTGTAATTCATGGTGACAACAAGTTTCATATTAAACTATTGTGTTTGATAGCGCCCACAGATACACACACACACACACCTCTGACGTACTCAACCTTTATGGCAACCGTGTTTTTAACCTGACTCTAAAAATGGCGGTCTTTGAACATTCTGACATGAAAGCCGAGATTCGTCATGACGCGTCCTCAAAAAGACCTCATTAAAGGCTGGGGATGCAGGAGAAAAACAATGAGCACACATTTCAAGTACACAGAGAATCCTCAGCCTTCTATAGTTTGCGTCAGCACGCCTCTTATGTGTAATCACACCATCTCCCACTCGGTTCACTCCTTCCACTCTCCTCTCCTCTTAGCTTCTCCCTCATCTCCATCTCCAAACGCCTACGCCCCTCTCCCTTGACGCTCATTTTTACCTCTGCTTCCTTCCCACCATGATCTGTCGCTTTTTCCTCCCAGTTTTCACATCGGTCCTCGCATCCATCTCGTTGCGACTGTGGTCCTTTTGGAGATCGATTGCTCCAGGGCCCACCTCGATCCTCCCTCCTCTCTTTTTCTTTTGTTCCCCTTGGAACATAGCGAGTTATCTCGATGCTGCGGGGTCTCTTCTGTGTTAGATAACAGGTCTTTGGTTCGTTACCCTGGGCCACAAGATCACCATCTGCCCTATCATATTTCCGCATCCCTTTTTGTTCCTCCTATTCACACGCACACACGCGTGTAGATTTTCATCCGCTGTGCTCTTTATCTCAAGGCGTTCTCGGTCATTGTCTAATCTGCACAATCCCCCTCGCCCGTCTGTCCCACCCGAGGGCTAATCCCTCTGGGTGCTTTGCCCTCAGTGTTCCCGACCTTCAGCTGTAATTCCATCAGACCTTTTTTAATTGAGTTTTTAATCATACGTTGTAACATGTAAAATCAACCTCTCAACAGAAAGTGACCCTTGTCATTCCTTTCCCCATCGAGTGTTTTTTCGTAATTGCATCTTCACTTCAACGACATGAAAATTGATTTTGGTGCTCGTACATACATGCAGGGCAATGAAAACCAAAATAGAGCATTGAACCTGCAGCCACCAGTCAAAACAAGTTTCCGAGCATCCCAACTTTTTTTCTTAGCCTGTCAACTTGACACTCACGGTGTTGTTGTTGTGGGTATGTAGACAATCACCCCACATCTATTCCTCTCCCATTATTGATCGATAAATCACAAATAAATTTGGTAGGGACATTCTCAGCACCCTGTGCGGTCGATTGGTCGCCGTCTTTTGGTCGCCCCGACCGCAGCAACGTGCGACCAAAAGACCGGCGACAAAACAAGGTAAAACAACACGGTCTACGCATCAATTAAAAAGCCAACAATGGCCATGAGCAGTTTCACTGAGCCGACGTGTGAGTGTATAAGAGTTTGTATGTACATGAGTTGTCCCCTTAGGAAGGTACGTCCGTCAGGGTCTTACCAAGTTCTCCAACAAAAAACAATAAAAGTCCGGGAAATTTGGAGCTTTTCTTTAGCCTAATAATTAATAGGGCATTAAGTATGACTAAATAGTAATTCACAGTTTGTATTTAGGGAATTTGAGCAACGATTTAAATGGTAATTATCACTTACCTTCCGGGCGACCAAAAGACCGGCGACCAATCAACCGTGTGCCCTCCACGTACATAATTTGATATCATATCACAGTTGGTTAATTAAGTGCCCCAAAAAAAATGTCCCTGTAAATTTAGAATTAGCCAATAGAGGGCATGCACGCTTTTACGTCGCAGCCTTCAGCCTGGAGTAGCACACTATCACTTATTTCAACACAGACCGGTTATTTATTTGTTCAATTTTGAAAGCACACAGAAACAATATTTCATTAGCAAGTTTACGTAACGCATGTTCATTTAAGGCAGCTGTGTCAAGCTAACTTCTTTTGAACGAAGACTTTGTCTTGAACTACATGTGTTGTAGTTGTCATGATTTGCAACAGATGGGCATTATGAGGCTGTCATATTGCTTCATATCCATAATAAATGGAATGATGGCTACTTTTGATATCAGGAGCCTGCAAAAAAAGCTTTTGTTCTAAAATTGTTCAATTTGTTTTGAAAGGGATTCGTAACATAAAAATTATTGCATTAAAACAATGTTTTCAATGGGGATAAGCTATTATAATTTGCCTTCTCATTTGCAGTAGTGACCATTGACTAAACATGCAAGATAATGAATAGGGTGCCCTTGTTTAGCTTGTAAAATTCAGCCATTAATTTGCTACATTTTTGCATTGAGTGTTGTAGGCATTCGGGGCTGTCCCCGTTGATTTAAAGCAAAACACAATACAGACGCTCCCCTACTTACGAACATTCAACTTACGAACAACGGTACATACGAACATGTCTGCAAATTGCGTTTAAGTCCAAAAATGTTCGCAAGTCCAATTTTGTATTTCGCGTCTTTTTCGGAGTAGTACTCCTTTCCGCCGCTAATACCGACGCCTGGCGCTGTGAGAGCTCAGCTCACCCAGCATCTACCTTCTTCGTTGCAATGCGGAAGTGCGTGAATGTATCTCCAGTGTGCAAAGAACCTTTTTCATTTGTATCATTAAATATCTCATGCATCCAATATTGAATATGGTTGGTAAAAAGCTAAAGGCTTCTATTGAGGGAGTTGCAAGGAAGAGGCAAGCCATTTCATTTGAAACGAGTGGCAATAATAACGAAGCTTGATGCGCGTCAGAAAGTGGTGAGCGTTGCACATTCAGTACCATTTATAAACAGAAAGATCGAGCAGCAGGACCCAAATATTGAACGTTGCACAAAGTTTGCAAATCAATTGAATGATGTCATACAGTGCTACTGCATCATTTATGATGAAAAAAAGAAGAAAACTGTGCAATCGTCATTAGGTCGCTTCTTTTGGCCAGTTTCTAATACATAAATCTATCTCTCTCTACAGTACTGTACATATTCTCTCCATTTTATTAAATGTTTTTTTTTTCAGTACAAACCAATGCGTGTTACTTATACAAGCCTTAAACATACAAATGCACTTATATAAACCTTCAATATACTTATATAGGCCTTAAACATAAATTATA
Organism: Stigmatopora argus; assembly: GCF_051989625.1. Taxonomy (NCBI): domain Eukaryota; kingdom Metazoa; phylum Chordata; class Actinopteri; order Syngnathiformes; family Syngnathidae; genus Stigmatopora; species Stigmatopora argus. The sequence continues at coordinate 5,837,459 of NC_135405.1, read as the reverse complement.
ATACAAAATATAGCACTAAATCAACTTACAAACAAATTCAACTTATGAACAATCGCTCGGAACCAATTGCGTTCGTAAGTTGAGGAGTGTCTGTACACAAAGACTATTTCCCAATCAATCATAGACCAACAGAAAAGTCAACAAAACAACACTCCGAATTTAACATTATGAATAAATGGGACTTCAGTCTGAGTAGTTGGAACTCACCATTATAACTAATAGACCTCAAGTGTGAGTAATTAAGCTAAGTTGCCAGGGCCCTCTTGTCAAGGGATTTCAAGTACGATCGCAAACGTTTGACACAATGTATCGTATCCACGTTCAGTTCAGAATTATAGCCCTTGTACTTTTATCCATCCCAGTTAATCAACTTAACAATATCTACCTGATAAAATGAGTTAATAATCTGAATGTAATTTAAAAGAACTTAACATCCATTGAAAACCTCCCATTAGTCATGTCAAATAAATATTCTGCATAAACTTTTTTTTTTTATGTAACATTATATTAGATTTGAAAATGCAATCACAGAATTAAGTCCACTTCTAAAATGTCGAAAAATCTGAGAGGCTTGTTTCAGAAATCCCCTGGTTGAACGCATTCATACTTTCTCCATTTTGTCATTCTTCCTCCACGTCCCTGGGTTTGTCTATGAATCCTTGATTTACACAGCTCTTCCAGCTGCGTACATTCCATCTACATTATGGATGAGTGGCTATGGGTCTCCCCCAAGCAACCCCCACCCCTTCTCCTGGAATCCTGCTGCGCTCTGTTGTATGGAACATATGCGGCATCTTTGCGGGGCTTCCCCAAAAAGACAAACACAGTCTCTCTCCTGCCAAAATTTCCCAACCAAAAACAGCTTTCAGTCTTCCATACATGCATTTATTGGAAAAACAAATGTATGCTAGCGAATCAATGTCAGGTTTCCTCAAGTTGGGAGGAAACATTAATACAGTGGTACCTCGACATACGATCTTAATCCGTTCCGGGACTGAGATCGTATGTCGAGCTTTTCGTAACTAGAGCGGACATTTCCCATTGAAATGAACTAAAAACAAATTAATTCCTTCCAACCCTCTGAAAAAACACCAAAACAGGATATTGGATTGGAAAAAATGTTTTATTTCTTCTAATTTGCCATCTATTAACAAAGTAACACATAACTAGTGGTTTAATAGTAATAAAATGTGTTTAATAGAAGTAAAATTAGACACATTTCGAAGGGGGAAGAGAGAGAGACGGACAGAGAGAGGGGTGGGGGCGTTAATTCGTTCCAACCCTCTGAAAAAACACCAAAAACAGGATATTGGATTGGAAAAAATGTTTTATTTCATCTAATTCGCCATCTATTAACAAAGTAACACATAACTAGTGGTTTAATAGTAATAAAATGTGTTTAATATAACTATAATTGGGCGGTGTTGTGTGCACGGGTATACTTCATTACCCAGAAAGCCCTCTTTTTGCCCGCGCATGCGCATTGTGCGTTTCCTGGTCGAAACTCGTCTGAATAAATCGTTCAGTGCTCGTAGATATAGTAGTTATACACGAAAGAGATGTGGCAAAAAAAGACAGTGCGCTACAATGATAAACAGCCTCTCATGTCATGGCCACCTTGATCGTATCGCGGGCGAATTATTCGATCGAAATTTTTCGGCGTAACACGAGCATGTTGTATGACGAGCTGTTGTATCACGAGGTACCACTGTACAGCACATAAGAAGTCAGACAGAAAAATGGGGACGAGAACAATGGAATCAATGGCTTCATTTTGGTGCTTTTCATCAGCTAAATGCCGACCGGGCCCGGTTATCTACTTAGCTAAGTTGGCTTTTATGCAATTGCCATTTGGATTAAGCGGTGACTCCTTGATCATTCCAGGTAATGGAACCATTGACTTCCCGGAGTTTTTAACCATGATGGCAAGGAAAATGAAGGACACAGACAGCGAGGAGGAGATCCGCGAGGCTTTCCGAGTATTTGACAAGGTATGGTAAATGTACAATATGTTGATCAAAATGGGAGCTTTGACTTTTTATGGGGATTGGATGTTGATTAAAAGGTGGACTGCCATAATAATGCCTTTGTGCAGGATGGAAACGGCTACATCAGTGCCGCAGAGCTTCGTCACGTCATGACAAACTTGGGCGAGAAGCTAACAGACGAGGAGGTGGACGAGATGATCAGAGAAGCAGACATTGACGGGGATGGGCAGGTCAACTACGAAGGTAAACCCTCTCCTTTAAATCACAGTTAACTTTAAATACATGCAACATAATAAAAAATATGGAGGGAGTATTCTTTGTTGCCTATAACCAGTGTCTATTTCTTTTATTAATTTTATTCTTGGGTATTATTTTATTCATTCATGAATATTTGTAATGGTCACAGTAATTAATTATTATTAATGATGTCACTCCTGTGGTTGCAAGTAACCAATTCAGGGTGTGCCCTGCCCATAGCCCATTAGCTGGGATAGGCTCCAGACCCTCATGAAGATTAGCGGCATGGTAAATTAATGAATGATATCATTGAGACCTGTTATCCATACTTGTGGATATCACATTTTGAGTAATTTAGGCCATGCTGGAGCCAACATTTGATGTCCAAAAATAGTCCCTTGGCCTCTATCTAAAGCACATGTGTCAAAGTAGGGGTCCGGGGGCCAAATCTGGCCCGCTGCATCATTTTGTGTGGCCCGGGAAAGTAAATCATGAGTGCCGACTTTCTGTTTTAGGATCAAATTAAAATGAAGAGTATAGATGTATATTAAATTTTCTGATTTTCCCCCCTTTTAAATCAATAATTGTAATTTTTTAATCAATTTTTTCTGTGTTTTTAGTTCAAAAATCATTTTGTAAAATCTAAAAATATATTTAAAAAAAGCTAAAATAAACACTGTTTTAGATATATAAAAAATGAATATTCAGGGATTTTAATCCAGATCCATTTATTTAAAAAAATCTAAATATTATATCTAAATTGGTCCGCGTTAACGTGGCCCGCGAACCAACTCGAGTCTGACACCCCTGATCTAAAGGGTTAGTATTTGTATGATAATTACTTTTATGCCATAAACATAAAATAATCAAAAAAAAAATTGTTGTCATCAATTGTAAGGGATTGTAAGACTCGTCTTTTTAATAAATGTGGGTCGGCAGCACACTTGACAACATGCCACGCATGGTTATTAGATGCACAAAACGATAAGTTATTGCAAAAATAAATCAACAGTTGTTTTCTCCTTGTCATTCACGAGACACTGCACTCATCTTTTGTTGATTATGTCCATTAAGGGAATTGCCCTACTTTTTTGGCAAGCTCCAAAGCACTGTTCATCCATGTAGTTCTCCCCTGGTGTTTCCCTGCTGTCATATAATTTCATTCAAATGTTGCTTAAAATCAGTTTGTATAGATATATAAACATTTTTCATCCACATGAATACAACTCAGTAATTTAGATACCAGCAATTCAAGAGATTTTTTTTATGGCTCTTGAATTCCTGCTGATTCTTACTTTTTTCCCCCTTTCTTTCTGCAGAATTTGTACAGATGATGACCGCCAAGTGAAGTTTGCCCGCCCCAATCTGTCCCTTCTTAGAAGAAAAAAAAAAGAGAAAAAAAATCAAATGTTTTACTTACCTCTTGGGGAAAAAGTTCATTTATTCATACTGTTTCTGTATAGAAAATAATTGAATGTTGAATTACAATATCCTTCTGTCCACGCAGGGAAATATTAAAAAAAAATATATACAAAAAATATCTGCATGAAAAAGATGGTTAGTGATCCTTCCCTTCCCTTCCCTCCTTCCTTCCTTCCTCTGGAAATCAATTTAGCATCAGTACTGAACAAATAATAACATCCACCCTGTAACGACTACTTTCAGACTAAAACAAAGAAGTTGGTGTCCAGTTCCATTTGCTCGTGCTAAATGTGCGGCCTGGCCATCTCCTCTATATCTCTTTTTTTGTTCTTTGTGCATGCAAGCTTGAGACCAGAGCACATACAAACACCCCCACCCTTCCCTAGCCCCCCAACAACCCTCCTCCGGGCTACCAGAGCGTGCTGATTCCACTATACGCTGTCCTCTTGATGGTTTGGTACAGTTTTTTTGTATTTGGAAAGGAACCCTGTAATGTTTTAGAGAGAATATTCCAGGTTCTGACTCAAAGTGGAATGGGACTTAATCGTATGCTAGTTAAAATATGTACAAAAAAAACCTAAAAACAAAAACGTTTTGGCATGTTCTTTTTTTTATGTTATATGGACGACCATCTTAGTAGTTGTGTGTCCTGCCCTTTTAAAGGAGGAGGGGGGGACTTCAAGAGTCTTACGGTGAGCTTTCTTTCTTAGATTTTGTTTTCATTATTTCGCTGAGATGGAGTGTCTGTCCTGTTTTCTTGCAAGAGAGAATCACTGGCCTTCACTTTTCTTTTTCTTCTGTTTCTCGACTCAGACGAGCGAGTGGTGCGCTGCGTTCACGCCGCAGGTTTTGGACCAGCAAACTGCCGCTCTTCATCTGAGTTCAGTTTACATTCATTCCAAGTTGTACATGCTATAGTTTTTTTTTTTTTTCAAATAAAAACCATGAACTTTATTATGCCTTTTGTCATTCTTTTTTGTTTAATCTTTTTATTTCTATGCTTGGTTCCAAATATAGACAAAGTAATCTGTATTTTTGTCCGCTAATGAGACTGATGTGTCAATAATAAACGATTGTAAGCATCTGCACGTGCACTGTCATTGGGAGCGGGGCCATTTGTGCACCATGCTGTACTCTTGCAGCTAAGTGGAGACTCGCACTTAACTATGACGCCTCCACTCCTGCGAGAACTGGATGGTTGCTAGGAAACAGGAATATGCTGTAACTGGGGTGTCAGGCTTTTTTTTAAGGGTGGTGGGAGTTGGCTTTCACCAATGACTATGTTGGCTCGGCCTAGTAAAACCATCATAATGTGCAAGCATTTATGACGGGTGGGTTTTATCTTTACCACCCTCATGCTGCAACATCTAGTCAAAAACACTCAATGCTGCTCTGCTATATTTGGACTACACTTGACCATGTTTGGGAGGTCGCTCTCCTCCCACACTAGTCTCATAACCATAGCCACTATTTATAGCACAACCTTCTACCTTGGCTAATGTCTGACAGTTACATCTTTACCCTCTGAATCTTGATTCACAATCCTGCGACAACGGATTTAAGAGAAAATAAAGCAGAAGTAGTGTGGAGTTGAACAAAAATCCATTAAATTACCCCCTTCTTTGTCATAAAAAGGGCGTACTACCAGATGGCTGTCTGAAATGTTTAAAAGGGTCTTTTAGAGGTCTGTCTGAAAATATAATCACCAAAGGTGTGTCTAATCTTGTAGACCGAATTCCAACATTATCTTTATCACTGCATTTGTGCTTTAGTCAAGTCCAAAAGTCAACTGAAACAGATGGCACAAGTGAATCACCTTGTCACATGGGGGTAAGTGGGCTAGCCAATCACACTCAAGGGGTGGGGTTTGAAGCAAAGATGGAGGAAAGGACACCTGAGTACCCTGGTGGGTTAAATTAAGAACATAAATATTTCAAGTGTAAATGAAGCAGTGCCTTGTGGGGGCCGTAACATGAGAAGGATTGACCGAGTCAAGATATATCATGTGGCACGTCCAACCACACACTGACAAGACATCATAAAAAATGCCCAGTAGATTTGAAGCAGTTTTATCTCCATATGGTTGACAATGCAGGTAGCACTAAAATGAAAAATTATTTCCACCAATCTATAAACTTTGACCTCTATAATGTGCCAACACATGACGCAAATAAGCACACACCCATCGCTTTGTCTATTACAGGGGTGGGCAAAAGGTCAATTTGTGGACCAAAAATGGCCACCAACCTCTCTGAATCTGAAATTTGCCGTATTTTCACGACTATAAGGCGCACCGCATTATAAGGCGCACCCTCAATGAATGACACATTTAATTTTTTTTCCATATATAAAGCACACTGGATTATAAGGCGCCATGTCCATTTTATATTTTGTCCATCAATACTTATGAAATTATTCCAAATTGTCTGTTAGCTTCCGTTCATTGCTTTCCCCCTGGTTGCACTGCTTCCAGATGTGTGTTTTCATATTGAAGCATTTAACCAATCACATTTCAGCCATTATTTGTTGCCAGGGTCAGAAATCTGTTGTTTCTATATATTTGTAGTCAAGACCTTCCAATAATGACATAGTAACATGTGGCCAATTTGTGGGGTAGAGGTTTGTTCCCCTGACTGCCATGTGGGAGGCTGGGGTTCAAATCCCAGTTGGGAAACATTTTCTCTTAGTTGTTTCTATATATTTGTAGTCAAGACCTTCCAATATTGACAAAGGAAAGTGTAGCCAATTTGTGGTGTAGTGGTTCACTCACCTGACTACTCTGTGGGCAGGTGGGGTTCGAATCCCGGTTGGGAAAAACGTTTTGCCTTAGTTGTTTCCATATATTTGTAGTCAAGACCTTCCAATAATGACAAGGTAAAGCGTGGTCAATTCGTGTAGTGGTTCACTCATCTGAAGTAAAAAACAAACACTAAAGTGCATGTCATCACAATGTTCATAATGTGCAATACTGTATTTTAAAGGATTAAAGCCCAACCAAAAAATATTTACAGCTCCCCCCACTAACTAATGCACGTTATGATGGAAACAATGTGTTTTTGTAAGTATGAATGCCCAATCAACACGTATTTACAGCCCCGCCTCCGCCCCACCCACTGACTAATGCATGTTATTATGAAAACAAAGTATTTTTTTCCTAAGTATTAAAGTCCAACCAAAAAGCATTTACAGACCCCCCCCCCACACACACACACCGACTAACGCACGTTATTATGAAAACAATTTATGTTTTTTGTTTGTCTGTTTTTAATAGGCGTGGCCGAGGTCAGAGTTCAAATAGCCGACGTCAAACCCAAAATGGTTGATGAGCCAGGAAGCAGCACGGGCGTGCACTGCAGAGCAGCTCAAAAGTGACGATTTGCCAAAGAAAGCCTGACAAACTTCTCACAGGACGATGCAGCACATTCGGTACGTTGTCATTTGGGGATTTCGAAGCCCCAGTTCTCGTCGTAAGAGTGATAAGAGCATGATTCGTTGACGTGATGTAGCCCCATGTGTGTGCAGACCGCAAAATGTTTGCAAACAAATTGGCTACATTGCGTTACCGATCGCTCTTTGTTTAAAAAGAAATCATTCCATTTTGTGTTTCAGTCCCTCAACGAGCACAGACTGCTGGGAAACATCAAGAATGTGGACTAAACGACCAGAAAGGGGCATCTTGTCGACGCCATAACAAAGTGAGTCATTTTGAAATAGTTCCGATTTTCTCTATCCGTGTAATATTTAAACGTCAGCGTTCAGTATTCAAGGCTTTGCGCAATTGGCTCGTTTTTCATCATGATACATTCAACTTTTGAATGAAAACACTAACTAGCTTGGTGTTTTTATAATAGCAAAAACCTGTGGATAAGTCACCCACACAAATGCCATTAGTGGACTTGTAAGGAATAAACAGTAACCCCTCGATTATCGCGGTTAATGTAGATCAGACATGTCTGTGATAAATGAAAAACTAAAGTAGTGTCATCCCTATTTAATTTAAAAAAAAAATACTATAGTGGCAAGTGTAAGAGTAGCTTCTGCTTGTGAGTTTCACATCTTTTTGAACTTACAAATAATAATCAAACATGGGCTTTGTCATCATCATTGACTCGACAAAAGCCTAATTGTCATCATACCCAGATAACTGCGTATGCCATAATTGGTACAAAAAATTCTGCCATGTAGTGGAACTCTGCACTCAAATAGATTATATACTTTTACCCCGTTAACTTTCTTAAAGACCTCGGCGCTTGGACCGTTTCATTTTTAGTTTTAAATGTGGTTTTGACAAAACCTAAGTGAGACATTTATTCAGCAATAGTGCAGGTGTCATTTTGGACTCATTTAAACATTTTTTTCCTCGGCATAAGAGAAAAACGGAAGCTTTTTGGATATTTATTTTAAGAATGAATGGATTTGAAATTGACTGAAAAACTCAAGGCAGAAGTTTGATTTATTTTATTTATTATTTTCATGTAATTTGTACCTTGTGGGCCTCTGTCGAGTGTGTTTTCTATATTTCCCACCACATCAAGATCCTGATTATTTGTTTGTGGAGGAAAACATGAAAAATAGACTGGATGGGGGCCTATAAAGACACAGATCATTTTTTAGTGTCTCTGCAGCAGACAAAAAGAAAACCCGACAATCAGGAGGAGTATGTCTAATATTGCAGTGTCTGAATAATGGTTACCCTTTTGATGTTTTATAGAAGAAAAAAGCTAAAAACAGGTTTTTTTGGGGTCAAATTTTTACGTAACTTAATTGATTGTGCCTTGACCTCTTTTTTTGTTTTCCAGAATTCCACAAGGGGGACCAGGTTTCCTGCATATGTACAGATAGGCTCAGGCACCCCCCTTTTCGCGGTGCTGGTGGTTACGCGAAAACCTATCAGTGAAGTTTTTCAAAATAAAAGGTAAGACCTAGCGATTAGTGTTTTACTTAACTTTGTGTATTGACCCCTTTTTTTTTATTTTCCAGAATTCCACAAGGGGGACCAGGTTTCCTGCATATGTACAGATAGGCTCAGGCACCCCCCTTTTCGCGGTGCTGGTGGTTACGCGAAAACCTATCAGTGAAGTTTTTCAAAATAAAAGGTAAGACCTTGTGATTGGTGTTTTACTTAACTTTGTGTATTGACCCCTTTTTTTTTATTTTCCAGAATTCCACAAGGGGGACCAGGTTTCCTGCATATGTAGATAGGCTCAGGCACCCCCCTTTTCGCGGTGCTGGTGGTTACGCGAAAACCTATCAGTGAAGTTTTTCAAAATAAAAGGTAAGACCTAGTGATTAGTGTTTTACTTAACTTTGTGTATAGACCCCTTTTTTTTTTTTTTCCAGAATTCCACAAGGGGGACCAGGTTTCCTGCATATGTACAGATAGGCTCAGGCACCCCCCTTTTCGCGGTGCTGGTGGTTACGCGAAAACCTATCAGTGAAGTTTTTCAAAATAAAAGGTAAGACCTTGTGAATGGTGTTTTACTTTGTATTGACCCCTTTTTTTCCAGATTTCCACCTGGTGCCAAGGGGAGTGTCTTCATCCATTCTGCAAAGTTTTTCAAAATAAAAGTTTTTCAATGTATACATGTTGGTCTTTATCTATCAAAAAATGCAAGTAATGATCCAAGTTTAAAAAATTTATTTACAGGTAAACATTTCAACTTTAACATACTTTGTTGGCATTACATTGAAGTGTTGATTGGTGTAGCCAGAGGTTCACAAAAATATTTTACACTTGCAATTAATTTTTGTAAAATACACTTGGAAAATAAAATTAGAGAAAAAAACTGGGGGAATAAACACTTAGAAAAAAAGATAAGAAAAAAGCTGGGGAAAACATAAAAAATGTATATACACTTACAAAATGAAATTAAAAAAAGTGGGGGAATAAACACTTAGAAAATAAAATTAGAATAAAGCTGGGGTAAACATACTTAGAAAAAATTAAAAAATGGGGAATAAACACTTAGAAAAAAATGGGGAAATAAAGACTTAGAAAATAAAATTAGAAGAAAGAATTAAAAAATGGGGAATAAACACTTTGAAAAGAAATTAGGAAAAAGAGTGGGGGGAATAAATACTTAGAAAAAAGCTGGGGGAATATACACTGGAAAAAATGGTGTATATACACTTAAACAATGACATTTAAAAAAGTGGGGGAAATAAAATTAGGAAAAAAAGCTGGGGGAATTAACAAGAAATAAAATTAGAAAAAAACTGGGGGAATAAACACAAACAAAATTGGGAATAAATACTTAGAATTCCTGCTCTAACATTAACAGATCCTTCTTACCTTAAAGACTTAGTCAAAGAGCTGTGGAAATGAATGGCCAGTGAAACATCATGATGATTTAGGCTTTTATTTAATTTGCATTTTCAGAAGTACAGAGACACCATATAATTCAAGTGGGCAACTTGCGGGGAAGATCTCTCAGGCCTGTTGCATGCAAAAAAAAAAAAACAAATGTTAGAATATATAGAATGGAAATTCAACTTCTTTTGGGGGGTGTAGTTTTACCTTCATCTGGCCCAGTCTCCTCTTCTATAACCTCAATAGTGCTCTAGGCATGCTAGAACAGCTGCATCTTGGTGCTAAACAGGGAAAATTTGCACACAAAAAAAGCACAAGTTAGCATATATAGAGCCTGGAGATGCAACAGATTGGCTTAGTTGTTTTTTGGGGGAAGTAGTTTTATCTTGATGCTAAACAGGGAAAACTTGATTTAACCAAGGTATTTGGGTTGCCAAACAATTACGGGATAGAGAAATCTTACAAGAAATTTAATAAACGATCAAGATAAAGAATGAAAATTAGTTAGCGAGTGCCAAGTGCTATTTTTCCTTTTCCAGACAAGGCGATTAAATATACAGACTGACGTTAACAGCTAGGAGAAGGGTGTCAAACTCTGTTTGGTTCGCGGGTCGCAATAATGTCAACTCGATTTCACGTGGGCCGGACCATTTTTAAAATAATATTTTGATATTTTTTTCCATTTAAATTGGATTAAAAAAACTATCAAAAGCCCTAAATATTCAGTTTTTATAGATCTAAAAAAAGTTTGTTTGAGCTTTTTTTTTTCTTTATGAGGGAAAATATCTTATAATAATTTGGTTTTCATTTCCAAAGGAAACAAAATATTTTTGGGAATATGTTCAATATTAGAGTGGAAAACAGAATTTTTTAAATATATTTATTTTTAGATTTTACCAAATGCTTTTTGAACTAAAAACATAAAAAGAAAAAAAATGGATTAAAAATTACAATTATTGATTTAAAAAGGGGGAAATGAGGAAATATAATATACATGTATAATCTTCATTTGAATTTGATCCTAACAGAAAGTCGGCACTCATGATTTACTTTCTCGGGCCACACAAAATGACGCGGCGGGCCAGATTTGGCCCCCGGGCCGCCGCTTTGTCACCAGTGAGCTAGTAGAAAGTTGGCTTAATAGTTTTGTATACGGCGATCAAATATACAGACTGACGTCAACAGTTAGGAGAAAGTTGGCTTAACAGTTTTGTATATGATTTTTTTTGTAAAAACAGATAAAAACAACAATTACAAATCGGCAACGGGTGTTTAGCACTCGTAATGAAAACTACTATTACAAACTAAGCCGTGGCTCTGGATGTCATTCTAGAGTGAGCATTTATCCAGCAAATTGTCGGTTGATGACTCGACGTTGTTTGATTAAATTTAAAGTCTTGCCACACGACTTAATAATGGAGAGAAAACGGACAACATACTTTTTAAGTCAAATCGTGACACTAACGCTAATGTTAACTAGTAACATACGGCACACATCCGGTGAGGAAAAGAGTCGACGGTGTGCTAAACCTGGCATTAAACTAAGATATTTGTTGGCGTTTTGGGCTCGATTGATTGCTGAAAAATCTCCCGATAGCGTGATAAAAACGCATTTAGGCCAGTAAATTGCTCAACGTCTTACCTCGTGGCGTGCTCGTTCGACGGTCAGCGTGGGAAAGGCTTGCAAAAGGAATAGTTACTGCGCATGCGCTCTATTAACTCGGCTCCGTCTACAATAGGCGTAACCACGCCCATATTCATACCCCTATTAAAAGTTTAAAATTTGACACGCAAAGAATGCTTCATTGTATTGTATACAATAACTCAGTGGTGGACCATAAGGGCCTGCAAGGCATTCTCTGTTGGTCTAAAATAGTATCTGAAACACAGACTGATGTATATTATATTTTGCCCATGAATATTTATGATGACCATGTATAGTGGCTTTTTTTCTTGCAAAAATGACCATGTAAGGCTTTTGGGGGGGGGAAATGACCATGTAGTAAGGCTTTTTTTCTTGCAAAAATGACCATGTATAGTAAGGCTTCTTTCTTGCAAAAATGACCATGTATAGTAAGGCTTTTTCTTGCAAAAATGACCAATGTATAGTAAGGCTTTTTTCTTGCAAAAATGACCATGTATATATAGTAAGGCTTTTTTTCTTCCAAAAATGACCATGTATAGCGAGGCTTTTTTGGGAAAAAATGACCATGTATTATTAATTTAAAAAGCCTTACTATACTGTATAGTAAGGCTTTTTTTTTCTTGCAAAAATGAGCATTTATATATAGTAAGGCTTTTTTTCTTGCAAAAATGACCATGTATAGTAAGGCTTTTTTCTTGCAAAAATAACCATGTATAGTAAGGCTTTTATGGAAAAAATGACCATGTATCGTAAGGCTTTTTTCTTGCAAAAATGACCATGTATAGTAAGGCTTTTTTCTTGCAAAAATGACCATGTATAGTAAGTTGACCAACCTTTCTTAATGATGTCCAGCTTTTTTTTCTTGAAAAGTCCGTCTTGAAAATGGCTTTGACAGCAAATCTGCAAACAAATCCATTTCTTCTCCTCTCTCAGCCATTGCGGGTTGACAAAACCGCTATTAATTCAACACAACAATATATTTGCTTGTGCAGCTTGCTACAGATACAGCTTGCTAGCTCTGGCTACTCCACTCTACCACTAGCCAATCATAGGTGAAAAGCAATGACGTATCCCTACGCCTGCGACAAGGCAATGACGTATCCCTACACCTGCGAGAAGGCCTTGGTGTCACCAAATCAAATTCTGATTGGTTAAAGCAACAGTCTTATCGACGCTTGTTTAATGCAGCAGAGCCTGCAGAACTGATTGTGAAGATCTTGAGGCAGATTTCTGACCCTGGCAACAAATAATGGCTGAAATGTGATGGGTTAAAGGATTCAATATGAAAACACACATCTGGAAGCAGTGCAACCAGGGGGAAAAGCAATGAAAGGAAGTTAACAGACAATTTGGAATTTTACTTTGTCATTATTGGAAGGTCTTGACTACAAACATATAGAAACAACTAAGGCAAAATGTTTCCCAACTGGGATTTGAACCCCAGCCTCCCACATGGCAGTCAGGTGAGTGAACCTCTACACCACGAATTGGCCACTCTTTACAATGTCATTATTGGAAGGTCTTGACTACAAATATATAGAAACAACTAGCGGAAAATGTTTCCCAACTGGGATTCGAACCCCAGCCTCCCACATGGCAGTCAGGTGAACAAACCTCTATGCCATGAAGTGGCCACACTTTACCTGTCATTATTGGAAAGTCTTGACTACACAAGGTTGTTTCTATTTAAGCGAAAAATAATACCCAACTGGGATTCGAACCACAACTGCCCACATGGCAGTCAGGTGAACAAACCTCTGCACCATGAAGTGGCCACACTTAACTTTGTCATTTTTGGAAAGTCTTGACTACACACGGTTGTTTTTATTTAAGGGAAAAATGAATACCAACTGGGATTTGAACCCTGTCTGCCCACATGGCAGGCAGGTAACAGAACCACTACACCATACTTTACCTTGACATTATTGGAAAGTGTTGACTACACATATATAAATATATATATATATATATAGAAATAATTAAGGGAAAATGTTTCCCAACCGGGATCCAAACCACACCTGCCCACTTGGCAGGCAGGTGAACAAACCTCTACACCATGAAGTGGCCACACCTTACCTTGTCGTTTTTGGAAACCCTTGAGTACACACGGTTGCTTCTATTTAAGGGAAAATGACACATGAAAAGAAGGAGGATGGATTTGGGTGAGTAAAATATGGCTATATTCCTAAATAATATTTCAATTGTATGAGGTTATTATTGATGATTTTTTATGTGTCGCAGCTGTAGCTGCAGTAGAGGTTTTATAGCCATAAAATAGTTTTTGAAGGTTGGATTGATTCCGACAGCTGAAGGCGTCGCTAGGAAATTCACGGACCGCCACTGGGTACAAGTGCAATCAAAGTCTTTTACAACAACGGACTCCAAAAAGTATAAATGCGTCTCATTTACAAATGAAATCCTTACTTTTTGAATCAATACAACATTAGAGTGAATTCATCTCTTTCAGCATCCCCAGTAATGTTGTGGGCTTTCTGAAGTAAATTTATTTGATATTAAGGGTACTTGACACCATTGTTCAGCATTATTTCCTACTATATTCCAACTGCAGAGACACCTATCCCAATTAAGCTGCATGGTTTCTGACGTCATGTTCTTGCAGCCTCACTGCCTATTATGGACCTTGGGGTGTCATTTTCGCCGAGTTGTGTTAATGCGACGCCCTCAATCACAATGAGAACAGCACCCACCGCCATCCAAACAAAACTAGTGAAGCTCTAAATCAGCCTTGCTGCCTTTTTCACTCCAATCCTTTTGTCTTTGTATTATCCCTTTGTTAATATAACATGCAATCATTTCAAAGTCTCCAATGGTATAAAATACATTTTCCTCATTGATGTAATCCAATCACTCTTAATTTTTTTTCTCCTCCCCTTACTTCCCATAATTTCAGCAGTTTCCGAGCATCTAAACCCAGCCTCCTTTTTACCAAGAAGAATAAACTAATCCATCTCTGTGTGTAAAATATTACGGGGGTGTCACGACAACTGAGCCACCCCATCCTCATGCAATATTCAGAGGTGATGATCTTGGATTACTACTAATGAACAAAAACTCAGCATGCTACACAAACAGATCTTTAAGAACAGCTTGTGCCTTGTTCAGCTTCAGAAGCGCAGTCAGCTGGCGGTAACTAGAGGCCACACACAGAGCATGCCCAACACTGCACCCTTGGAGTTATAAGCCACTGCAGGCAGTAGGCATACAAGTACTAGCGCAGTGCTGTGCTGAACTCAAGACCATTCTATCCCAAACCAATATTTTCCAAAGACCAGAACTCCCCAAGATCAAGCTTTTCCATGTTTCACAGCTACTGAGGGACTATGCGGATCAGCTTGGAAGGGTGATTCTGCATACTTAACCTCAGTCTCAGTCTGCAGAAAGTCCCCACCTTGGCTCCATTTTTTTACCTAGGTCTACATTGTCTTGTGTGTCTGTCTTGCTACTGCAACCAAGGAAATTTCCCGAATACGGGATGAAATAACATTCTAATCCAAGGGTGTCAGACTCGGGCTGGTTCGTGGGCCGCTTTAACGTCAAATTGATTTCACGCGGGCCGGACCATTTTAGATATAATATTTAGATTTTTTTAAATAAATGGATTAAAAGAACTGGATTAAAAGCCCTGAATATTCAGTTTTTTATAGATCTAAAACAATGTTTATTTTAGCTTTTTTTTAAATATATTTTTAGATTTTACAAAATGATTTTTCACTTTAAGTCACACCCATTAAATTTTATAAGAAAACTGGCCTGTAAGCTACAGGTGATCATATTGTATTATATATTTACACAATGAGACATGAACCTTATTAACCTGTAAAAAAAATCATTAATAAGCCCCACTACACTAAAACATAGACCGAAGATTATGTTTTTTATACAATGAATTTTACAGTGTTTATCATTCAGGTTGTCATTTGCTTTGAATCACTACAAATATTAATGCACCTTCTAATTAAGTAAAAGTACTAAAATTATGAATGTAAACTACACTATATGTCAAGGGTGTCAGACTCGGGTTGGTTCGAGTGCCGCATTAACGTCAACTCGGTTTCACGTGGGCCGGATATTTATATCATCTAAAATTCACGTGTTACTGTACATGAATATAATATAGTATATTTATCTTGTGGTTACTTTTGCCTCCCTACATTTAGAAATAGATATATGTACTTTATATCACCTGTCATAGGTCGGTAGAGTAGTCAAAATTGTACTCAAGAAAACAATTTTAGATATAATATTTAGATTTTTTTAATAAATGGATTAAAAGAACTGGATTAAAATCCCTGAATATTCATTTTTATAGATCTAAAACAATGTTTATTTTAGCTTTTTTTAAAATATATTTTTAGATTTTACAAAATGATTTTTGAACTAAAATCACAGAAAAAATGATTAAAAATTACAACTATTGATTTAAAAGGGGGAAAATCAGGAAATTTAATATACATCTACACTCTTCATTTTAATTTGATACTAAAACAGAAAGTAGGCACTCATGATTTACTTTCCCGGGCCACACAAAATGATGCGGCGGGCCAGATTTGGCCCCCGGGCCGCCACTTTGACACCTGTGCTATACGCCATTGTACAACTGGGATCATGCGCACACAGACTTGCAGGGACAATGCCATTGACTTGCGTCAGCATTAGCACTAACAGGGTACCCCTCCACCCTCCAGCCCAAGCAAGAAAAAAAAAACGCAGGGGGAAATCAATGTAGAAAGGGTGATGCAAAGCGACAGGAAAGCGCTAGCGTGGGCAAAATAGGTGGGGAAGGGAGGGGCGGAGATGATTTGTGGGAAACTCTGGGATCCTCCTACAAGGAATTTCCTCTAGCTGATGTGTTTCCCTTGCATCAACCCCACCCCACCCATTTTTTTAGCTGGTATTCATGCAGAATTCATTGGTAATAATTAAAGTCATACATTGGACTCAAAATGAGCAACTGCAGACTTGTCTCGAAGGGGAAATTTGAGGGAGATGACTGAAAGAAGAGCAAAAGTATGAGAGGAAATGTAGGTAGGTAGATTATGGGGTGGGGCGGAAGGGAGTTAGCTTTGCAGAGGAGGATGCAAATGCAACATAATGCAGTGGTAGCAGACTGGGGCATTGCAGATGTGACAATGCAAAAGCGGTGTAGGCTGCTTCTGTGAGTGCGTGTGAGAATGAGTGATGAGGTTTGCAATGCACCACTGACCTTGATGGACATGCTGTAAACTATGAATTACCGGTACACATCAAGTAGATGATGTGTCATGTGTTTGTAACATGAAGCAATAAGGGCTGCAAATGGAAGGGCGGGAAGGCCATGGATTGTCAAGACAACAAATGGCTTTGAATCAAATTGTCCCTGTCCTAACACATCTATCAAAATCTATACACGAAAGAGAACAAAGCAAAGGTCCCAAGCCCAATACAAATTTGTATTTGTGCCTTGTTTCAAGTAAAAATAGTTCATTTAATGTTAATGACCCTCAATTCTACATTTTAGCAGTGAAAACAAACAATTTAAAAGTTGTCTTTGAACTCTAAAGCAGTGGTTACTAACCTTTTTTTTTTCAATCAGGGGTCCATTCCTGGTAAGCAACTTTTTTCAACAGCTAAAATAAAGTTGTCAGTTTGAAAAGTCCTGACCTGGATGGAGGCATGTGCAGAAAACAGATTTGCAGGCATACAGAGGTTTTTAGTGAAACAATCAGCTACCACAAAAACGTGTCATGGAGTTCGAACTGTGCAACCTGCAATAATTTCTGTTTCTAGATGATTTGATATTCAAAAACATATCGCAAAAGCGCAATTGAACCACATATTTGACCCCTTTTTACCTTCACAAATTCAACAAGCGTTTATGCTAAAAAAGGCAATACGTACATCTTTCCGTGACCGGACGTTTCGTCGAAAGATGTTTGGTCCCCGGATGTTTGGTCCCCGGACGTTTGGTCCCCGTACGTTTGGTTGACCGGACGTTTGGTCGAACGGACGTTTGGTAGAACAGACGTTTGGTAGAACGGACGTTTGGTCGCCGGGTTCGCTCGCTGTCAAATTATGACAGAGTTTACTGTTGATATTTTGATATTAAACTCTCTCTCTCTCTCATGATTATAATTTTGAGAGCTGGTTTCAACAGTAACAACCCGGCGACCAAACGTCCGTTCTACCAAACGTCCGGTCGACCAAACGTCCGTTCGACCAAACGTCCGTTCTACCAAACGTCCGTTCTACCAAACATCCGTTCGACCAAACGTCCGGTCGACCAAACGTCCGGGGACCAAACGTCTTTCGACGAAACGTCCGAGTACCACATCTTTCATTTCATTATTTTTTTTTCTACAGCATATCCTGACAAGGGTCACGGGGGGTGCTGGAGCCCGCCAACTAAATACACTAGACGGGGAACACCCTGAATTGGCGGTCAGCCAATCGCAGTGCACCAGGGGACGGACAACCATTCAAGCTCACACTCGCACCTTGGGGCAATTTACCATGCTCAATCAGCCGACCATGCATGTTTCATATTTGGACTGCATCAGCCTTCTCCCTTCGTTGTTACTGTTCCTGTATTCACACTGTATTTGGGTGTCAAGAAAAGACGGTTGCAAGTAGTCGACTCAGACTTTTTGTCCTGCTGTGGCAAGCCACATTTTGTGCTTGAGGGAGGAAAAAAAATGCTGTCAAGGAGTGGTTGGAAGAGACAATAAGGGTGTGACAGTAAAGGTTATGAAATTATACAATGTTCAACGTAAAAGGTACTGAAAGGAAGGACAAAGCACATGTTCCCAGGAAGGACCAAGCGTCAGCGCCAGCTAATCTACAGCTGTGGTGACTGACAAGAGGGCCAACTGTCATATTTTATAATATTTTCCCCCAAAAAATGAAAGACAGGCCTTTTCACGCTGAACAAGTGCTTTCTAAATCCAACATGGTGGAGCTGACAAGCCAAAGGCGAAAAGGAGACTTTATACAGGGTGAAAAAAATAATAATTCTAATTACTGATGAACACAGACAACTTTTTGTTTCCAAGTATTTCTTCTTCCACTGCTACGCATTCCTCTGCTTTGGATTCCCTGTGATACCATTCAATGAGAAAATATTGTAATGGCTGTGATGTGCTGTGTCTAAAAAATAGATCAAATAATGTTATTATTAGAGGTGGTGTCCAAGGCTTATGAAGATGACAAAGATATTGGCTGGCCATTATTTCTCCTCATCTGTTTCTAAACTCAATGCTAATTATGTCCTGAGCGGGAACATGAATCAATAATGTTGCTTGATACATCTAGCTAAGACATAGACACATCGGTATTCAAACTCTTGTATGCAGGTTGAATATTTCATGACCGGACATTTCGTCGCCGGCGTTTCGTCGCCGGACATTTCGTCCACGGACAATTCGTCCACGGACAATTCGTAAGGTTAGTGGTTAGGATTAGGGTTAGGGGATAGTGGTTAAGGTTAGTGGTTAGGGGATAGTGGTTAAGGTTAGTGGTTAGGGTTAACCTAACCTCAACCTCGCGAACAATTGTTTTGTTGCATGAATAATTATTATCAACCAGGTAATCTCTCTCAAAATTATAATCATGAGAGACAGAGTTTTTACTTCAGATTTTTTAAAGGGACTTTGACATTAAAATAAAAGGCAATAAATAAAACGAAAATTGTCCGTCGACGAAATGTCCGTCGACGAAATGTCCGTTCAACGAACCGTCCGGGGACGAAGTGTCCGGCGACGAACTGTCCGTCGACGAAATGTCCGGGTACCGAATATTTAATCCCTTCAAGGTCACCAACATTGAGAGAGAGGCAGGCAAAAAAAGGACAGAAAAAAAGGATTATTGTCCTAAACTTGTGTCATTTGAGAATTCTAGAGGTTACTATGCTCATAGGAGGAATTTTTGAAAGTCTTGTCTTCATCTGTCCCTTGCCACAGTGTATTGACCTCATAGTTTGATGTTGTTGTTCTTTTTTTTTCCAACTGTGAGAGAGAAAATAAAATGGATGGATTGCCTTATTTAGACAGATATGGGCCTCTCCACATCATCTCCAGTGAATTGAATACAAAGGGACTTCGATCAAATAATGGGCACATCTCAGAAATGATCAAAAGAAATAAAATAAAAAGTACTATTCACACATAATGGTCTGAACAATCATGCCCTGCTGTGATGTTATGTGTGTGAAATCTCAGTTGCCGCACAGGCCAATAAATCTATATTTAGTCACTTCATCTAAAAAAAAACAACAACTATTGCTTGTGATTTCTCAAAGCCAACAAGGGGATTTCTTAAAAGTTAAAATTGACATCATACATATGGGATTTGCTGACTTGAAAATGTTCAAATTAAAAAAAAGTATGGAATAAAATAGCCTTTAATTATGAAATTATGAAATCAGGACTTATTTTGGGTGGGTTCCTATCAATACCTATAAAAATCACTTTGATAATTGAACATAATTATTATTATTTTAATAGTAAAAGTGATCTAACTACTCCTGATAATTTGACCATGAAGGACTTTTTTCATCATTCACCAATAAGATGTTATCTTCTTTATGTATTATAATAAGAAAGACAAGTGTCTTCACTGACATTGTAACACGTACTATAAATAATCGTAAAAATGGAAACCGGCAGCAGCCTTTTCGCCGTATGCGCCCACACGTACACCGAGTCACCAAGTGGGCGGCTGGCAGCACGCGCTTATTGGTCAGTTGAGACCGCCTGTCTGCTGGAAACAGTAAGAGGATGAAGTTCTCCCAATCAAAAGAGTATGATGACTTACATCATTTCATCCTTTGCCCTAAAACTAAGCCTTGCTTCCGTTATCAGGTGAGGCTGAATCACCCCAGAACATCACTCAAATAGAAATAGTTCTCGGGGTAAACCAGTGGCGGTCCGTGCATTTTCTCGTAGCGCCTTCAACGAATCAATCCAACCCTCAAAAACTATTTTATGGCTATAAAACCTCTACTGCAGCTACAGCTGCGACACATAAAAAATAATCAATAAATCAATGCACAAAAATGGGGTAAAATCCACTTCTTAGCAGCATTTCATGATTAAATACAAATACTGGAGCTTTTCAGACATTAAAACCAGGCCAAGGGGGTGATTTTCCCGGGAAAAGACAACGATGAACGTCAATGGCGTACGGGCAAACATTGCCCCAAAATGGGGTAAAATCCACTTCCTAGCAGCATTTAGTGATTGACTACAAACACTGGAGCTTAACTACAAACACTGGAGCTTTTCAGATATCAGAACCGGGCCCACAGTTGAAATATTATTTAGGAATATAGCCATATTTTACTCACCAAAAATCCTTTTGAACTGTACACAATATCCATCCTCCTTTCTTTCTTTCTTCTTTTCTATCGCCATCGAAGCTAATGCTGAAAGTCGAGCCTGTCCTGTCGTATTTCTGCCATAGTCCGTCTTGAAAATAGCTATAAATCAACACAACAATATATTTGTTTGTGCAGCTCGCTCCAGATACAGTTTGGTAGCTCTGGCTAGTCCACTCTATCACTAGCCAATCATAGTTGGTGAAAGCGATGACGTATCCCTACGCCTGCGACAAGGCATTGTGGTGTTGCCAACTCGAAATCTGATTGGTTAAAGCAACAGTCTTATCGATGCTTGTTTAATGCAGCAAAGCCTGCAGAACTGATTGTGAAGGCTTTGAGGCAGATTTCTGACCCTGGCAACAAATAATGGCTGAAATGTGATTGGTTAAATGCTTCAATATGAAAACACACATCTAGAAGCAGTGCAACCAGGGGGAAAAGCAATGAAAGGAAGCTAACAGACAATTTGGAATTATTTCACAAGTATTGATGGACAAAATATAATATATGATTCAGATATTTCTTAGGCCAGCAGAGAAGGCCTTGAAGGCCCTGACGGCCCACCACTGGCGTAAACAAACTTTGCTGAAGTCTGTAAGGGCCAGGTGATATTTTTAAGAGCCCTTCGTCTGACCTTAAACTCCTCTTACATCATTGAAAATTACAAAACATCTTGAGTTCTAATCATATGAAGTCTGTGGGGGTCAAAGCAATCACACAATCCAGCATTTGTATTGTAGTAGAATGGCTGGAAAACTACTGATTCACTGGATGTTTCCTAAAAAAAAAGCTACTGTGAAAACAAGAGGCGCATTTGTATGTGGTTATACAATAGTCACATTCAAAAGAAAAGACCTAGCTTTACCAGACGCAAGTTTTCATACACATTTAATGTTAAAGTGGAGCTCGACAAAACAAGATTGCAATGAGAATAAATATGTTATTTGTTGGTCTTTATATAGTATTTCTATAAAACTTTGTGGTGTGTGGTATATGAGATGCGACACCATTAAAGTGAAAATTATCTAACTGGAATGAGAATATGAAAATGCCAAATCAGATCTAAGTGACTTTCATTTGTGGCTATGAATCTCTAACATGGGTTATTTTTTCGAGAATGACTCAAAATCGGAATTCATGTGATGATAACAAATTGTGATTAGGTGGAAACCAATTCTAGTTGTAACCTGCCTACTGTCGATTATTAGCTGGGAAAGGCTCCAACACCCCCGCCCGCCTCTTGCGAGAATAAGCGGAAATGAAGAAAGGATGATAATACTAAAACTGTTAGCATTGGGACTCATTTGGGGAAAAGTGTGTTTTGTTTCAAAATCAACTTGAAATGTACGCTATCAACAACTAAAGTACACGCCAAAACGCAGAGTTTTAGCAGTCAAGTCCATCTGTGGAGTGTGGAGCAGGCACTTTAATTAGAAAGCTTTGACATTCTGTCGCAAATGATTTAGTACTACAGTGTGAGATGGTGTTGAGAGAAAATCAACACATTAAAGGTTGAACTTGGCTTTTATAATTCTTGACGGAATAAACACTGAGGAAGTAGGATTGTAAAAACAAGTGGCGAATAAAACAATTACGTGAGGCCTTTTGACTTTTTTTGTCACTGTGTTTGTTCTATGATTCTTTTAAATTCATTCTACAGTGGGAAATAAGCTACATTGACAGGGGAAAAAAAGCAGTCTTTATTTTTATTTTTTTTAAACATGTCATACGGTGTCAAAGTGGCGGCCCGGGGGCCGAATCTGGCCCGCCACATCAATTTGTGCGGCCCGAGAAAGTAAATCATGAGTGCTGACCTCCTGTTTTAGGAAAAAATTAAAATGAAGAGTATAGATGTATATTAAATTTCCTGATTTTCCCCTTTTAAATCAATAATTATAATTTTTTAATCCATTTTTTCTGTGTTTTTAGTTCAAAAATCATTTTGTAAAATCTAAAAATATATATTAAAAAAACTAAAATAAACATTGTTTTAGATCTATAAAAAACTGAATATTCAGGGCTTTTAATCCAGTTCTTTTAATTCATTTATTTAAAAAAATCTAAATATTAACCAAACCGAGTCTGAAACCCTTGCCCTACGCGACTCCTCTTTTTATTTTCAGGGCAAAGTCACCATCTTATTTTCATGCACACGCTAGAGATTTTCTCTCTAATTCACACCCACAAAATGTCGTCAGGAGATGTTCATTAAAGACAATAAAGCTTTGTGGCCCGATGAGGAGACAGCACCATTTTTAGTCAGCCACATACTGCCTCTAATCCAGACCTTATACAAAAACAGTAAAGATCGCCGGCTATCCCAGAGGGACATTACCATGTATTACCGTGGCTCAGAAATGGAAAGGGGAAACCCTTTTGTCTAGACCAGCGGTCGGGAACTTTTTTGACAGGGAGAGCCATAACCAATTCATATTTTCTAATGTTATTTCTTGAGAGCCATTCTCAGAATTGAAAAGTAAAAATACATGAACAGTGTGATTTTTTTGTCATTTCACCACTTTTAAATGACAAAAAATCTCTGAATTCTTTTGACAACATTGCTATGCTGTTGCTAATAAATCAGTATTAATGATCTCATGCATGCAGAAGAGTAATAAAAAAAAAATTATGATTAAAGTGGTGGTATAGATAGTGTCAATGCCACAGTGACGCTCATATTAGCACATGTGTCAAAGTGGTGGCCCGGGGGCCAAATCTGGCCCGAAGCATCATTTTGTGTGGCCCGGGAAAGTAAATCATGAGTGCCGACTTTCTGTTTTAGGATCAAATTAAAATGAAGAGTATAGATGTATATTAAATTTCCTGATTTTCCCCTTTTTAAATCAATAATTGTAATTTTTTAATCCATTTTTCTGTGTTTTTAGTTAAAAAATCATTTTGTAAAATCTAAAAATATAAAAATATTTTCTATTTTCCACTTTAATATGGAACATAATGATTAAAAGAGATTTTCCCTTACTAAGAAATAAAGCTCAAATAAACACTTTTTTAGCTCTATTAAAAAACTGAATATTCCGGGCTTTTGATCCAGTTCTTTTAATTAATCCATTTATTTAAAAAAAATCTAAATATTATATCTAAAATGGTCCGGCCCACATGAAATCAAGTTGACGTTAAAGCGGCCCGCGAACCAACCCGAGTCTGACACCCTTGTATTACTGCATTTGGGACTCAGCTCTCTCACCAGTGATTTCCATATTTTACCTCACAGGTTAGTGGAGAACCATATGAATCCATGGAAAGAGCCACATATGGCTCCCGAGCCATAGGTTCCCTACCCCTGGTACACAGTAGACAGTGTAGCTGCACCGCATGTACAAGTGATTAGTTGGTAAGAAAAATGATAGTTACGCAATCAGTATCAATATAAAATTAGTTAAATTAAATGTTGAGATTTAAAATAAGTGTCCAAGGGCACTCTGTGAATAATAGGTTTGTTCATTATTTCACTATATGATTGCACTGTTATTTTATTGATGTAGGAGTTAACACAGAAGTGAAAGGAATGTAAAATTAAAATTGAATGAAAGCAAAAGTGATGTCACCATTCTTCCATTTGCACTACATTGCAGGCACGAAGAAAACAGACATAAAAGTACACTCTTGTAATCCGTCCAAGCATTTGTGGTGCTTTCAAGGGTCGGTGGAGAACTGCACATGCCTTACGGGCCATTCCGTCACATTTCAGCCAGGTCCTGAACAATATTCATAGTCTGTCAGCATATTTTAATCAAGGCTGTTGTAAAAGTTAAGATGATTCTTTTTTTTACTTCACTTTTATTTATTTGCATTTAATAGTACGAAATGTAAAAATTCGCAATATTTGTCAGAAAAATTCCAATTATTTCTTTTTTTTTTAGGTCAAAATCTTGCAGGCCTAATTCACAAAATCACCAGAAAGATAAAAATGAAAAAAATTCTCTTATCTAATGAGAGCTACCGTACATTAGTCTGCATTTGCCAGAATATATTTGGCGATACTTTAACATACACTTGCACACACAAAAAGCAACATACAAAGGCCTCTAAACATACTGGAGGGCTTAAGGCAAACTGGATAGTAATGAAGCCGCCTCAGATACAGTTACCCTCGTCCAGTCTTAATAGCGGGTCAGAGGACTAGCACACACACAAAGGCAAGAGTTTATTCATCTAAAAATAACCTTTTATGCGAGATTCCTCTCAGTTATGGGGAATTAAACGTTAAGTACACAGTGTACATGTCTTTCTAACCTGATTCCACAATGCACAGGAAGACTGTTTGCTTAATGCCCCCTAGCTGAGCACCTCATATTGTGTTTGTTTTGTATTTGCACATGCACTTCCTCCATGGTTGCCAGGGTAACCTACAGGGCAACTTGTAAGATAAAAAAAAACGAGATGACGTAATACCCCCCAATGAAATTTGCCACCACAGAGGCAGACTCAGTTTCTACCAATACACCTGAACTTAGGCTCGCAGAGAAAATAAAGGGTTATTTTGGCTGATGATTGACAGTGAGTGAATGATTGATTGGCCTGAAAGGCAGCAGGTGGCGACCCGGTCGAACCACAAAAGCAATATTGAGAATGCTGAATGGGCTGCTAATGAGATACTGGATCCTAAATGATAACATGATGTTTATGAGAGGTCACCTGAGATGGCTAATGAATTATAGACATGCTGTGGCCAGGTGAGGTTGGTGGTTAGGGCTAGGCTTTGGGGGGGAGGCTTCTAGCACTGACATTTAGAGGATAACAGTACGCCTTAAGAGGGGCAACAGGTGAGAGGCAAACAAAGGCCATCAGCTCTATTGGCCAAAGAATGCTGTCATGTTAGATTAACTAGCAAAATGTTTGATCAGCCTGGTCTGAACAATTAAGTTCCACATGGTTAGAAATGGACTCTAAACAAAGCATGTTTGAAAGAATGTCTCATTTAAAATGAATCGAGTGGAACATGAGAAGATTGAAGATATGATCCGATGCTTTTCAGATTTCCTCTATTTGAGACAGAAAAACGTCACAAGTGAGCACTGCATGCTGTTTGTGAAGTTAATTTCTAGGTCAAATTCAAATAAAAATGATGTATTTTCAAAACAAACTCATATCACCTAGACCACATGTGTCAAAGTGGCGGGCCGGGGGCCAAATCTGGCCCGCCGCATCATTTTGTGTGGCCCGGGAAAGTAAATCATGAGTGCCGACTTTCTGTTTTAGGATCAAATTAAAATGAAGAGTATAGATGTATATTAAATTTCCTGATTTACCTCCTTTTAAATCAATAATTGTAATTTTTTAATCCATTTTTTCTGTTTTTAGTTCAAAAATAATTTTGTAAAATCTAAAAATATATATAAAAAAAGCTAAAATAAACATTGTTTTTAGATCAATAAAAAACTGAATATTCAGGGTTTTTAATCCAGTTCTTTTACTCCATTTATAAAAATAATAATCTAAATATTATATCTAAAATGGTCCGGCCCACGTGAAATCAAGTTGGCGTTAAAGCGGCCCGCGAACCAACCCGAGTCTGACACCCTTGACCGAGACGAAAACATTCTAAAAAATAATGTGACAGTCACGATTGATAGTGGTTTTCACAACCTTTCAAGAACAGATATTTCAACAGACACAGTGGCTTAGGACATGTAGATAGTTAATATAACAATCAAAGTAGGCATATAGTCTTTATCCTCTACAAACAAAAAAGACTAATACTTGAACACCCTACTGTGTCACTGCAGTATGAGGTACTATTCCTGCAGGACTGTATGATTCTGCCTCCCTGTGGCCTAGGTGTGTACGCCAGAAATAAAGCACAGCACATCTGTGTTTAAAGAAGGCCAATTACAAATCCTAACTGTTAGCACTGGTACACGGTCGATTGGTCGGCGGTCTTTTTTTGGTCGCCGATCTTTTGGTCGCCCGGAAGGTTATTGATAATTACCATTTAAATTGTTGCTCAAAATCCCTAAATACAAACTGCAAAATACTATTTAGTCATACTTAATGCCCTATTAATTATTAGGCTAAAGAAAAGCTCCAAATTTCCCGGACTTTTATTGTTATTTGTTGGATAACTTGTTAAGACCCTGACTGACGTCCCTTCCTAAGGGGACAACTCATGTACATACAAACTCTTATACACTAATACGTCGGCTCAGTGAAACTGCTCATGGCCATTGTTGGCTTTTATTGATGCGTAGACCGAGTTGTTTTACCTTGTTTTGTCGGCGGTCTTTTGGTCGTCGGTCTTTTGGTCGCCCGTTGTCATGGCCATTGTTGGCTTTTATTGATGCGTAGACCGAGTTGTTTTACCTTGTTTTGTCGGCGGTCTTTTGGTCGTCGGTCTTTTGGTCGCCCGTTGTCGCGGTCCGGGCGACCAAAAGACCGGCGACCAAAAGACCGGCGACCAAAAGACGGCGACCAAAAGACCGGCGACCAATCGACCGCACACGGTTAGCACCAACCTATATTGTAATATCCTTTGAAAGTATTGGATGCAGCCAGAAATGTCCCCATTACAACAAAGCACTTCTTGTCCATTGGACAGGCATGGGCCCAATCCAACGTGCTATCACCCCATCACTTAATGCAGATTATAATAATCTACGGCTGTCACTTCACTGCACAATCATACTCACACCCATCAGTGTCTGATTCATTGAATTTGCTCATGTGTTCCAGGTGCAAAGAAACCAGACACCTAAAGGAAACATGTAAATTCTATGCAAGCAAGCTGGAGTAATGGTCCCACTGAGCCACAAAGTAAGCCAAGGCTGGGTTGATTGGAGGTATTTACCAGCTACAATGTTCTAGTGGCACTTATCTATGAAACATTAATGAGAGCTGATGTACTCTTAATAACCCTGACAGAAAATCTAGCACTCAACCTGTAACCGAAGTGTGCACTCCTATTATTATCAAGCCATAACAAGGCAGAGTTACATCAGACTGTGTACACTTGTAATCGCCTCACAACGACGGGGAATTTGTTGCCATAAAAAGCCTTTTGGAATTATTCAGACTTAAAAATGATTGGATGATGTTACATTCCATTAGCGCCACCTATTTCTCACTCTCTCAGCAGACATTCACGTTTTCCTCCCTCGCTTTCTCACTCTGAGCCATTAAAGGATACATCCATTCCATAATAAAAGCCCATTTCGTCAGCTAAGGCTACTCTACCCCTCCACCGCCACACCACATTAGTTCACTGACAAATAAAGGGAACATAATGCAGCCTGATAAATAGGTGCAGGCGCATCAAGCCTATTCATTTTCGCCTTAAACATGCATGTGGATGGATAGGTCAGGTTCTGTAAGAAGGATGCCGTGGTTTTTTTCTCTGAGGGTTCACTCTTGTCTTTATGTATGTTCCACTGCGCAGTTTGCAGGGTTTAACACACACCCCTGGGCATGAGTGAGGCTCAATGAAGCCAGCACATAAAGACAGCCTGCTCCTCTGCTTGCCCTCCTTCTTACAGTTACATAAGAGCAAGAGATGCAGGCGTACAGAACACTCCGGAAGCCCGAGGAGAAATAGGCTTGCGAAGCCAAAAGGGGTAAAAAGGTGTGTGTACGTGTAAATATGTAGACGTGTTTTATGTTATGGAGAACCACGTGAGAGAAAGGAAAAAAAATACAGCCTCGAGTAGAGGGGTAGGGCTGAGCCAAATGGTGCGTCTGCTGGACAGGAAATTCTAATAACTTATTCATGAACAGAGCGCCATAGGCCTTATTTTGCATGTACAAGCACATTTTCAATGTAAAGCAGAGATAATGACATGGCATGCCAGATAAATCACATGACTACATTTGGATACATAAAACAACAATAGCTCGGTTGTTGTGACTCTGATGATGAAAAGTGCAATGAAACATTGATTTGCCTCAGCAGGGTACAAAGTCCCCTACTACTGCCCAAGTATGGCACGGAACAACAAGAGGCTTTTACCAAAGACAAGACGACCTCATGAATATTCATGTCACCACCGCTGCAGGAGACGGGCATAGAATTCACCGAGATCAACGCGGAGAAATCCCCATTGTGCGAAAACACTTTTGCGGTACACTTTTCACACAAGCTGCTGCTCTCTCGACCATTCTTTCTCTCTTTCTTCCTGGCATCTCATCTGCCCACGCACACCCAAATGTTGAAACACACGGATCTCCAAACCACCTACACACTTTCTCATGTTTTCACGTGGTCTGGCCAACTAATACTTGTCGTCTTCTTTTACCCTTCAACAATCTTATCTTCACAACCATTGTGATGATTCACATTTGGACATTTTTTTTAACATTGATGGTAACGACCTCTCGACAACCTTATAAAAAATGGGGAAAGACTCAGCAGCATTTTGACAAGTTCACTGAGTGTTCCCTCTCGTGTTCATGAGTCAGTGCTTCGCACCACTTCCTCGGATGGCTTGGAAGCACGTGCTCAGCACCTGCACTTTCAGCTCTCTGCGCCCGGGTTACCACAGCAACTTAAGAGTCTTGATCGTACATGGTAACGACAGATGACCTGATGTTAGCTTGAGAGAGCGTCAACAAGACGCTGACAATTCCCCCTCAACTGATCTCCAGGCGGGGGTGTTCAGCAGACAGCTGGGCCTTTTTGACGCCAGACTAAAGGGCCACAGATGTAGAAATCAATGAAGCAATGGAGAAGTTAACTTCCACTCTGTATTTTTGTTATAGTGAGCATTCACTACATATAGGAGTGGATTTCTACCTTTGTTATTTCTTCATTTTTAATCAATAGCTAACAGGTGAAGACATTCAGGGGAAACAGGGAAACAAATAGCTAACCTGATATTGGATTGGATTGGATAAATTTATTCATCCCGTATTCGGGAAATTTCATTGTAACCAATGTTCCCTCTAAGCTGGGCGCGTGCGCAATTGCGCACTACTCTCGTCTTCTCTGCGCACAGCAAATCATATGGAGCGCACAAAATAAAATCCCAATATTTTTTAGCTGTGAGGCCAACGCGCGAACCACTCATCCGCCGGGCCGCCCATTCATAGATATTAATCATTACATTTATTATACTAAATCATTTATGTGTAGTAGACATACACCTGCTTATGGCAGGTGTGATACTGGTGTGTGCCCATAGCGAGCAATGATGATGTTGCTCACACCGGTTCTCAGTGTGCTCAGGGAGGTTGTCTTTCTGCCCAGACAAACAAAAAATTAGAGGGAACATTGATTGTGACAGTAGCAAGAGGGTGATTAGACAGAACAACAAAGCAAAAGCACAAAGTACAAAGCAAATCAAAGTAAATGGGATCATGAAAAATCACCAAATCAAACCATTAAGACAGAAAAGCAGCAAAAACACAAAAACGAGCAAGAGTGGACTGATATGGCCTCATTTTAGTAAAATAAAAAGAGCAGAAGCAACTAGTAGATTAATCAGTTTTTGTGCTGTGTCATATTCAAGGCCTTTAGTTCATCAGCATGTAACGCACAGCCAAATAAAATGTATACTCTCCTTTTGTTCTATACCGAAACTGCCATTTTTCTTCAATCCATACGAATATTTTATAATTAATTTGAAGCAGACGTGCTAAGTACTTATTATTTTATTTAAATATGGTTATATTTGTACAGCTGACTTTAGGCAAAGGCGCGGTAGTACTAAAATGTCAGCTGGGATAGGCTCCAGCACACCCGCAGGTGAGGATAAGTGGAACAGAGGAAGGATGGATATATTGGTACACAGGCCTCCTACTCAATGAATGATTTAAGCCAAAAAGGCCATTTCCATTAGTTTTGCTGTAGACCAGGGGTCTCGAACTCAATTTACCTGGGGGCCGCTAGAGGCCGAGTCTGGGTGAGACTGGGCCGCATCAGGATTTCCACAAGAAAAGCACTGATAAAACATTCCAACGTTATCAAATATCTTTATTTTTTAACAAAAAACAATGAATTAAATAAATTAACTTAAAGATGAATAAAAAATAAATCAATCAGTAATACAAAACCAAATAATACTAATGAGCATACAGTAGATATACACTGGCTGGCTAAGTAGAGAAAATGAATTATTTTTATTCCGTTTCAAATGTCTGTATTAACAGCTCTTTAACCTTTAACTTTCTGAACTTGAATGGAACATTGAACATGAAATATTCTGAACACGGCTTCTCTTGCCTACTCCTTGCTGCTAGAGACCTGGCAGCGCTTCTTCTCACATAGTCACATTTGGCTTGAGGGAGGAAGCAGTGGAGACCCTCAGTAGAGCTTGAAGATGCTCATCAGTAAGTCTGGACCTGTACTTGGACTTATTGAAGTTCAAGGTGGAGAAGAGCTTCTCACACAAGTATGTGCTCCCAAAAAGGCACATGGTCCGCTTGAACCTTCGGGAAAGTTCAGGGAAGCTGGGGGTCAACTCTCTCAAAAATTGCCCAAGCTTGTCTGCTTCTCCACTCACCTCCCTGAACTTGTCTTTGAGTGCAGAGTTGCACTGCAGGTCAATGAGCTCCATTTGAAGCTCAGGAGGGGCATCTTGCACATCAAAGGAGAAGGGGTCCGCAAAAATTTGAAATGTGGCTTTGTGTGTCTTGAAGTCTGCAAATCTGTGATCAAATTCCTCCTGTAGCTTCGAAATGGCCTCAACATACTTCTCACCACTGAATGGTGTGCCTGCATCCACGAGAGCCTTGCATGCTGGGAAATGGCAAAGGTTTGTCTGAGAGAGCTGGGCTTTCCATAACACAAGTTTAGTGCAGAATGCTCTCACGTTGTCATAGGCAGCACTGACAAGTTGCCCCTGGCCTTGTAGCTTCTTGTTCAGTACATTAAGCTCATGTGTGATATCAACAAGAAAAGCCAAGTCCATGAGCCATTTGGGATCACTTAGCACAGGATCAATCAACTCACAAACGGCGTAGCTAGCTTTGACTGCTGCATTACTGTCTTTGGTAGCCTTCTTGAAGAGATCCTGTTGCCTCAGAAGACGTGTTTTAAGACTGGCAACCTGGTTGGCTCTCTCATCTCCCTGGTATTTTTCGTACTCCTCAGCATGTCTCGTAGTACAATTACGTTTCAAATTGTATTCCTTGTGCACCGCAACTTTTTCAGTGTAAATGAGACACGTCGGGGTGCCCCTGTGTTCAACAAAGAAATATTGCACTCCCCACTTTTCTTGAAACTGTCTGTGCTCATCACCGACCTTTCTCTTCACGGCAGGCTTTGAAAGAGACATCTCTGGGGCTCTGTAATATGTTTTTCCACTTGGAATGAGTCTCGGGTTGATCTTTCACATTCAGTCGCGCGGGTTTGTGGCGCATGTGCACTTTCGCTCTCCGTTTCAATCGCGGAGATGGCTACAGTCACTGACACAGGCTGGATCACGGATCATAGCGCCTCATTCAGTTCTATGCTGAGAGCAGCGGAGGAGTGTGCGCGCCGAGCGGAGTGATCGGCCTCACGGCTTCTCCTCCGCCCAGCTGATTGGAGGAATGAATGAGTGAGTGAGCGAGGCACTGGACAGCCCGGCCGATGTCCCGCCCTCCAGAGCCATATACCTCACCGTGATTGGTTCATTCAGCTCCGAACCAAAGTTCCCTCTAATTTTTTGTTGGTCTGAGCAGAAAGACAACCTCCCTGAGCGCACTGAGTACCAGTGTGAGCGACATCATCAGTACTCGGATGATTCGCCTAAAGACGTTTCGCCGACGGACGTTTGACAGACGGGCAGGTCGCCGAATGGACGTTCCACCGAACGTTCATTTGGCCGAACCGAGGTTTCGCCGAAACGGGATTCGAACGCTCGCCCCGCCGGATCGTGTGTGTACAAGTTTTTCAACCTCGGCCCGCGGGCCATATACGGCCCGTTAGGATTTTTAATCCGGCCCGCCGCCGGTGTTGTCCAAATTATAGTAAAAATCAATGTTCGTCTACCATCAATGGCAGTCCGGGAGTAAGCACTCTTGGGCAGGCAGATGTAGCAGAACCGAGCCGTAAAATGACAGCAATCGGGTCAAATCCATCCTAAAACAGCATTTAATGATTAAATACAAATACTGGATGATATCGCGATGGAGGCAAAAAAACGTCTATAGACGTCCATTCGCCAAACGGCTCAAAATGCTCTCAAATTCGGTCAAATCCAGCTGAAAACAGCGTTTAATGATTAAATACAAATACTAGTATTTGTATTTAATCATTAAACTAACAAATACTAGTACGACCTGTCCGTCTGTCAAACGTCCGTCGGCGAAACGTCTTTAGGCGAATCATCCGGTCACGACATCATCATTGCTCGCTATCGGCACACCAGTATCACACCTGCCACAAGCAGGTGCATGTCAATGTTCCCTCTAATTTTTCATGTAAAACATGCTGTAAAACAAGAAAAACATGAGTGGACAGAGCTACTGCCACTGGCTGCCACTTAAACGGCGCCATCATGGGGAAAGGGGTAAAAAATTAAAATTTAAAAAATAAATAAAAAAAAAATTAAAAAAAAAAAAAAAAAATTTAAAAAAAAAAATCGATCTTTCATATTAAGACGGGGGCCGCAAATTATCGTCCCGAGGGCCGCAGTTGGCCCGCGGGCCGCAAGTTTGAGACCCCTGCTGTAGACTGAACGTGATATTCTCACCATGAGGCTTTTAACTGGGGGAGGTGGGGTACTTCTTGCACACTGTGTTCCAGCTACTATTTTGAGTGTAAAAACATGTTTTCTATGTATGGGTACTGTTATATAAACTGAGTTGATACACTAATAAGGATAACTAGCAGATGCTATGACATGTCAATGGTGATCACACTACAACAGGGTATCTCCACTCGATTAACCAGATAAGTGATAAAATCCTCTGGATTAATCAAACAAGGAATAATTCCATGACAACAATGAAAGGTAAGTTATAAGTCATAGCAGGGGTCCCCAAACTTTTTCTTGTGAGGGCCACATAACTTTTCCCTTCTCTGATGGGGGGCCGGTGTCAGTTTGTAACAGAAAAAGCCATGGAACATTAACGTTCTGTTGTGCCATGCACAATCTTCTCCCTTTGCTCTGAAGTTTATGCACGACACCACAACCGTCATTACAGAATCCCACGTCAACATTTTGCAGCACAGTG
Organism: Stigmatopora argus; assembly: GCF_051989625.1. Taxonomy (NCBI): domain Eukaryota; kingdom Metazoa; phylum Chordata; class Actinopteri; order Syngnathiformes; family Syngnathidae; genus Stigmatopora; species Stigmatopora argus. Next base: position 5,803,374 of record NC_135405.1, on the reverse strand, counting down.
CTTGGTGGTGAATTTGGCAGTGGACTCGTAGCGGGGCGGTGAGACCCCTTTTTTCCAACTCCCGGTTCATGCGTCCCATTATTAGACCGCGAGTTTCGGCCACCATGCTAGGAGCCCCGTCAGTCGTGATGCTAGCTAGCTTTGACCAGTCCAGGTCCAACTTCTCCATGGTTTGGCACACTTTGTCAAAAATATCCTCTCCCGTTGTAGTCCCTTTGAGACTTTGGAGGGCTGCCAGATCCTCGCAAATCTCAAAGTTTGCGCTAACTCCACGAATAAAAATGAGCAGTTGCGCTGTGTCTTGCACGTCCGTGCTTTCATCCAGTGCTAATGAAAAAAAGTCAAATTATTTCGTCTTCTGCTGCAGCTGGGCATATACATTACTCCCGATTTCTTCAACGCGTCTGGTCATTGTACTCACCGACAGACTTACGGCATTAAATGCATCTTTCTTCTCGGGACACACCTCCTCCGCGACAGTATCCATACATTTCTTAACAAACTCTCCGTCAGTGAAAGGCTTACCGCTGCTTGCTATCAATTAGCAACCCAAAAGCTGGCCCGAACGGATGCCTGGTTCTGCTGAGATAGTAGTCCACTTTTTCGCTTTGAGAGTTTGTCTGCTCGTATTTGGCCTTGCAATCTATCGTACTTGTCTTTGTGACGGGATTCATAGTGTCGGCAAAGATTGTATTCTTTGAATACCGCAACCGTCTCTTGACAAATGAGACAAACAGCCTTTTCTTTGCATTGGACAAAAAAATAATCGTTTGTCCACTCCAGGTTAAATATCCTGCATTCTGAATCAATTTTTCTCTCACCTAACTTTTTCGCCATTTTTCCGTTCTCAAACAGGTTGCAGTTTTAATATGCTTGAATAGTCCGCGATGGTCCCAGGGCTCCGCCCTCACCTGCGATCGTCCAGATGTCTCGGTAACACTGCTCGTGCATGCAACGGTGGACGTGCCCGCATGCATCAAAGGGAAACACTCTCCCCGCGCGTGTCACCAAAGAAGCAATGTGAAGCCCCGCTTCACTGGGATGATTTGTGGGCTCAGCAGGGGTGCAATGAACCAAACACAAGATTAAAATGTCCCAGTCTTCAAGGCCAAATAGGAAAAAAAATCCGATAGCGTCTCTGGTATTGTTCAAAGGGCCGGTCCAAATGTGTCGGCGGGCCGCATCCCAAAAAAAAAAAAAAAAAAAAAAAAAAAAAAATTCAAAAAAAAAAAAAAAAAAAAAAAAAAATCCGATAGCGTCTCTGGTATTGTTCAGAGGGCCGGTCCAAATGTGCCGGCGGGCCGTATCCGGCCCGCGGGCCGTAGTTTGGTGACCCCTGAGTTATAGTTTCCTGTAGGGATATTAATTTTTTTCTCATGTAAAATGTTTGCTTTGGCTCAATAGAGATTGGGGGAAAAACTGCTGGACAATTCATTGATTGCGGTAAAGCCCTACTGAGGAAAAAGCTATTTGAAATGATGAATTACTTGTTGATGATTGCATGGTCAAGTTCAAATGTTTTACCGGAAGAGAAAAATGAGAAGACTAATAGATTGCAAAATTACATACTGTGCACATACCGACATGAGTCAATGAATTCTAGCAAAAAAGGTAATACAAAACTAAAAGGACTGACAAAAAGCTATATTTGAGTGAAACCTCAATTAAAATAAAGTGGTATTAAAGACAGAAAAACAACAACAGATTGTGCAGTCAATTTGAGGATTTGTTTTTCATCACATTAAATATGTTTGAAGATGCTAGATACGTGCACTTTTTTTTTAATCCCCACATTCATGTCCTCCATTATTTAAGGAAAGATTACACTAAAAGACACCTAGAGGGTATGACATAACTTTACATATCGTCTCAAAAGTAAGCAATATGTCACTAAAAAGCATACGCGGTTATGTTCACGTTTGTGAATGACTCAACATTGTTGTGACCCATCAAAGCAAAGTGTCAAGTGAAAGTACCCCGGGGGAGAATTACTCTCCATCTTTAGACATGCCTCATTTCCAATATTGCATGCATCCATTGCTCTACTTCTTACTTGTACTCCAGACCCCTGTGCCATCCAGGAAAAAAGTACAGTGTACAAGTGGGAGTCAAAATGCATCAGATTTTCCACTATGTTACCTTAGAAAATATTTAACTAAAAAGGGTTTTAAAATTACTTTTTAAAATGCCCTTTCATAAATTACCCCTTTGCGCCAAAAAATTAAAAGAGATAATTTTAAAATAATTCTTTTGTGTTGTGAAAGTTAATCTAAAACGTGATTAGCGGATCAGCCCCATAGTTCTCAGATCGAGGGTTCGATTCCAGGTCTGGGACTTTCTGTGGGGAGTTTGCATGTTCTTCCCTGGCTCACATGGGTTTTCTCTGGGAACATGCATGGCTGGTTGAACATTCTAAATTGCTTCTAGGTATGAATGTGAGCATGAATGATTGTCTGTTTCCTTCTGCCCTGTGATTGGCTGGCCACCAATTCAGGGTGTCTGCTACCTGTTGCCCATAGTTAGCTGAGAAAAGCTCCAGCAACCCCCAGCGACTCTTGTGAGGATAAGCGATACAGAAAAGGAGTAATAATAATAAATAAATAATTTAAAAAGAAAAAATACATATAATCGTCCACACAGTTCTGGGTCTTGGGTTCGATCCCAGGTGGGTCCTCACTGTGTGGAGTTTGCATGTTCTCCCTGGGCCTGTGTGGGTTTTCTCCGGGTACTCCGGTTTCCTCCCACATCCCAAAAACATAGATGATAGACTGGTTGAACACTCTAAATGAGCATGAATGGTTGTCTGTCTCCTTGTGCCCTGTGATTGGCTGACCACAGATTCAGGGTGTCCCTCGCCTGGTCCCCATAATTAGCTGGGATAGGTTCCAGCACCCCCTGCGATCCTTGTGAGGATAAGCGGTTCGGAAAATGAGTGAATGAATATAGATAATTTTGTGTATGGTGCAAATTAGTAACCACAGGCATATAGGGGGGAAAAGACTGATGATGAACTGATTAAGAACGGCAAATATTCATCATCCCTATAAGATTGTTTAAAAATAAAAGACAAGAATAGCAAATTCCTCTGTGTATAGATTATATTAAAAGACAAAACCTAGGATTTTCCAAATACCTGTGTGTGATGTGCTCTATCAGGATCCTGTCAACATGGCTCAGCTAATTAGGACTGTAGCCAAATGGCTGGGTGAGCTTTTCGTTCACACTCCACTGACTGTCTGCAGTAAACAAGGCAGGCAACAAAAAATAAAAGTACATGCACTCAATTAAAAATACTGTGTTTGTAGCTGTGTTTTATACTAGAGCAACTAGACTCAACATTTTAACTTTTAACTTAGCTAATTTATGGCAGATATGTATATGTTCTAGTGCAAGGGTGTCAGACTTGGGTTGGTTCACGGGCCGCTTTAACGTCAACTTGATTTCACGTGGGCCGGACCATTTTAGATATAATATTTAGATATTTTTTTTTTATAAATGGATTAAAAGAACTGGATTAAAATCCCTGAATATTCAGTTTTTTACAGATCTAAAACAATGTTTATTTTAGCTTTTTTTAAATATATTTTTAGATTTTACAAAATGATTTTTGAACTAAAAACAGAAAAAATGATTAAAAAATTACAATTATTGATTTAAAAAGTTGGACAATCAGGAATTTTAATATACATCTATACTCTTCATTTTAATTTGATCCTAAAACAGAAAGTCGGCACTCATGATTTACTTTCCCGGGCCACACAAAATGATGCGGCGGGCCAGATTTGGCCCCCTGGCCGCCACTTTGACACGTGTTCTAGTGTATGTAGATCTTACCTCATGGAAGTCAGTTAAAAATTAAAGTTTCTGGGACTAGTCATAACATTCTAACACTGCTGTATATCAAGACCTGAGAGGGAGTCTCAAAACATTCTACTGATGTCATAGTACAGCTAGTTGAGTCATTGTATCTACTCTGTAAAAAAATCTTTCTGGTTTGTGACTTTTTTTAATTAGAGCATGAATGTCCCATAGATATGCATCCATCACACTAATTATTAGAGGACCGTGCAAATGTTAGGCATTTTTTTGTAATTCATTGCATTAGGTGGGCCTGCTATTTTATAGATTAATTACATAGTGAAATATTTAAAGCCTTTATATTTAGTGATTCTGATGATTATAGCTTACAGATCCATTAACTGTGTGTCCTCTTCATCGGTCACAAGAGCATTGGAGCATATCCTAATTGACTATAGGCAGGGAACACTGATCTGGTGCAAGCCAATCACAGACCGACAGATAATAAAAACCCAAGTCCAATGTCTCAGACATGGTAGTTTAATACAAGACCAAACAAAAAAGGCACAAATTTCAGGCTTTTGCAAAGTATGGTTACCTCTGTGCAATCAATACTTGGTTGCGCCTCATATTTCAAGAATTACAGCATCTATGGGTCATGGCATAGAGCAGGGGTGTCAGACTCGGGTTGGTTCGCGGGCCGCTTTAACGTCAACTTGATTTCACGTGGGCCGGACCATTTTAGATATAATATTTAGATTTTTTTTATATAAATGGATTAAGAGAACTGGATTAAAAGCCCTGAATATTCAGTTTTTAATAGATCTGAAACAATGTTTATTTCAGCTTTTTTTTAAATATATTTTTAGATTTTACAAAATGATTTTTGAACTAAAAACACAGAAAAAAATTATCAAAAATGTACAATTATTGATTTAAAAGGGGGGAAATCGGGAAATTTAATATACATCTATACTCTTCATTTTAATTTGATCTAAAACAGAAAGTCGGCACTCATGATTTATTTTCCGGGCCACAAAAAATGATGCAGCGGGCCAGATTTGGCCCCCGGGCCGCCACTTTGACACATGTGGCATAGAGGGAATCACTCTGTGGCACTGCAAAGTTTTAATGCAAGCCCTCTGATTGATGTCTTGAAGGCATTGTTAGATCAGTTGTCTCTCTTGACAACAAGAGACATTTTTATGGGCTTTAGATCAGGTCAGTTTGTAGACCAATCAAGTACAGTAACACCATGGATGTCAAACCATCTTTTGGCAGAGTGGAAAAGTACCATGTTCTGCCAGAAAACAAAATTTGCATCACCATTCAGTTCTGGAGTATTTATGTTGTTATTATATAATACATTTCTGTTCTTTTCTTTCTCCACTAATGGTGAAATTAACTTAACGCCCGCCTTCCACAGATCTGTCACCACTTTCTAGTCTGACGTGTTTTTGTAGCAACTGATGAGGTCGGGAACCCTCCAAAATTAAGTTCCTGGATCCAATTGATTTCATTATCTATGGCCAGTCAGGTGAAGCGCGGTCTCATTATGCCTCTGATAATATATCTGAAGCTGGGAAATTCCCAGGTCAACTTGAATACCCTATTACATATCAGTAACTGATAGACTACGATTTGGTCAAAAGGGGAGACAAGAAATACTAAGTGTGTACAAACTAGAGACTGTTGTTGATGAGAGAGAAAAATAAAGACAAACAAATATAATTTACATTGTACATTGTTTGACAAAGCAACTCTGCTTAGTGACTCAGGAGATTTAGGTACAAATTGTACCAGAAAAAGAACAAGCATATATACTCTGATCTGTAGAATTATGCAAAATGGGAAGATGAGTCATCACTCACTATGGTTCCTACAAGTGGATGAGTGCATGTGTAACTTCAAGAGAAAAACGGAACATTGGACTTTGAAGTGGGTTTGTAGTTTTATGGCTTGGTTTACACTTTGGACCAAAGTAAAGGAAGATTCATGGAGTGCTTCTATTGCTTCTTTAGTCATACTCTACCTCATTGAGCGCTCACCGTGGCTTCTTTAGTAAAGGTTCTATGAAATACAACAGTACGTGACTTTAAAATTGGAGCAAACCATATTTTTACACAAATCCTTCAACTAGAACAGAAAAGATTTAATACTGAAACTACTGTATTTTCCAGACCATAAGTTTCAGGTTTTTTTCAATCGTTTAGCTGGGGGGTGCAACTTAAACTCCAGTTCGACTTGTGTGAAATTATTCAGACATTATTATATCATTTCACGTGATTATTTCTTTTAAATGGCGTTCAGAATGACATATCTGTTCTTTGTCTTAGATTTGATCAAATAAGATTCCCCCTAAATACAACTTATATTTTTTTCCCCTTTGATTTTGCATTTGTTGGCTGGTGCGGCTTATACTCGAGTGCGATTCCCAAAAATATGGCATATCCTAATTGGCTGGCTTTGCTCCGCCCACTAGAAGAATTTCCTAACAGAAGTTGATGTCACAATCAGATTGGGAAGCTGATTTTTGCAATTTGCTACCATGCTATCCAAAGCTTTCTATTCTATTGTTGCTGTGCAACAGTTCTGTCCATCTGTCACCATGTGCCAGCTAGCGCAGCATCAGCACCAGGAAGCTAGGCATGGTAATCAGTTATGTATGTTGCTGAAAAAAAGTGGGCGTTTCCTGATGTGTTGTTTTGGATGGATGAAAGAGAGCTAAATTTGTCCTAGAGCAATTTATTGGGGTTGGCTCGGTTGTAGGAAAACTATGCATGCATTCAAATGATACAAGCATTGTACCTCTTAATTTAATTCTTATATCTTCCTCGTTTAGACTTGGTGTTAAGCCACACTTATACAGGTAGAACATGTTGACATAAAGTAGTTTTAGTGTACATATTAACATATGTGCGTTCCTGTTGTGATATCTATGACTAAATTGAATATTTATTTCGCATATGTTATGTTATTATTTTCAAACGTAGCGCTACTGCCACTTTTGGGAACTGTAAATTTTAAAACAGCAAGATTATGATTTACCAAACTGCATTTGTTCAATCACTAGGGTTTTGGGAGAATATCTTGTCATTTGGGGGGGATTCTAACTCAAAAACATCATTTTGGGAATCCGAATTAGTACAGTTGAAGCTGCAGGCAGTGTTTACAAGCTTATATTTAGCCGTGGTACTGTGAGTATTGCAAATTCAACATGACAAACACAAACGTAAGTCATCCGGAGTTGCCATAACAAAGCTATTGATTTTAGGTCATACTTTATATTGTTGTGTTAAAGGCAATTAATAAACTGTAAATTTATGGCCTCTCTAATCTCACTAATGGAGACTTCACTACACAACTGTCAGACGCAGCTGACTAGTTGCGACTCCGGTGACCAAAATATTTCTTGAGCTGTCACTAGGGCGATGCATTGTTGAGACCAACCCACCAGGAAGTTGCTCAGAATAATAGTCATATCCTGAATACACTGAATACCAAACCTATACATAGACGAGGACATTTCGTTATCGTGAAAAGTGACCAGTATTGAGCCATTGCAGAAAATTCTCACCAAACAAATATTCAGACATTTACAGATTCAGCATGAAATCTAGGCCAGTTTAACTGAATCAGAATACAAAATAAAACACAACTCAACAACTACACACACATAAAAAGCCAAGACCAAAACTGTTGTGTCAATGGCAACAGGCATACATTTTTGCGGGCGAAATTAAGTGCAATGTAAACATTTACCACAGCACCCCACACAATCTTTTCACCACAGCACTCAGATTGAAAGACCACTTGTCTAGCTAGAGCCACGTGGTCACATATAGACATTTCTTTCATCTGTTGTGCTATTTCCCCTCATCCTTTTTGATGTTAACTTACAGACGCATGCATTTGCCGTTCTCTTACACGATCAGCATCAAAGGTACACACCCACGCGTGCACAGGCCTGCAGCACAGCACATTTCATGCATGCGCCGAGAGAAACAACATATACAGAATCTCCCTTGAAAATTCATGAAAAAAGACGCACACGTGCAACTATAGCTGTAAATCGCACACATAAGTGTAGAAATAGAAGTAATTCAGCAGTCTGCGACACTTTCACGGTCTAATTAACACCACTGTTGCAGTAAACATCCCTATGACCATGTTCCAGTTCATTAAGAATGAACAACGGTCATGGCTGGGCTTTCCGCATTCATCATGAACTAATTCGTTACAAGATGAAACCTCCCAGAACCATCAGGAATGTTCCAAGCAGATAGCATCAAACAAGGAAAGCCTTTCTCTCCACCACTGTTTGTTGGGGTGGGCACATTTTAGGGAGGTTTTCATGTCTGGACCACGTGCACATGCAGTCGCATTTGCACATTGGCAACAAGCAGACTGAAGGAATGCTCTGGAGAGATGCTGCAGAGCGTATTAGAGGCAGGCAGTTTTGTTGCATGCTGTTTTTGGATGGCTTGATGGGGATTTTCCTTTCTCTTTTTTTCTCTTACAGCAGCAGATGCAGACAAGGCCAGCAAGCTGTGATCAAGCTGTGCCTGCGTCCCTCTCTCTCACACGCTCTCTCATCAGCTGGAAGGCTTCAACAGCAGGGTGCCCCAGATTCAAAGACCACCTCCCTCCTCCCATCCTTGGCAAACACCTGCAGCCACTTCAATGTGGACCCTTACTGACACCTGGTGGATTAACACGGCAATCCAAATGGCAAAGCGGTTATTTATGATGACCATGTGATGCAATCTAAATACTTGTGCGAGGGTTCAAGCACTCAAAAACACGCGATCAAATGTCATTTGGGGGCGTCCAAGCCAGCTTTTGGAAGTAAACATGCAAGCACACGCAGGTCAGCAGAAATTAATTGAAATACCACAGTTAGAAATACCGATTCATCCAGTGTTGATTGTGCTATATGGATAGATTTCATGCAATTTTACATGCATTTTACAGTACAACTTCTTACTGTAATGGCAAAACGTGTGCTCGTTTATGAAAAGCTAGAAGGGTAAAAGTAAGAAATGAGCATTGGCGGACCATCAGGGCCTTCAAGACCTTCTCTGCTGGCCTAAGAAATATCTGAATCATATATTATATTTTGTCCATCAATACTTATTAAATCATTCCAAATTGTCTGTTAGCTCCCTTTCATTGCTTTTCCCCCTGGTTGCACTGCTTCCAGATGTGTGTTTTCATATTGAAGCATTTAACCAATCACATTTAAGCCATTATTTGTTGCCAGAGTCAGAAATCTGCCTCAAGGCCTTCACAATCAGTTCTGCAGGCTCTGCTGCATTAAACAAGCGTCGATAAGACTGTTGCTTTAACCAATCAGATTTCGAGTTGGCAACACCACAATGCCTTGTCGCAGGTGTAGGAATACGTCATTGCCTTGTCGCAGGTGTAGGGATACTCATTGCCTTCTCGCAGGCGTAGGGATACGTCATTGCTTTCACCAACTATGATTGGCTAGTGATTAGCCAGAGCTACCAAACTGAATCTGTAGCGAGCTGCACAAGCAAATATATTGTTGTGTTGATTTAAAGCCATTTTCAAGATGGACTATGCCAGAAATTCGTCAGGACAAGCTCGACTTTCAGCATTAGCTTCGATGGCGATAGAAAAGAAGGAAGAAAGAAAGGAGGATGGATATTGTGTACAGTTAAAAATGATTTTTGAGTAAAATATGGCTATATTGCTAAATAATATTTCAATTGTAGGCCACGGTTCTGATATCTGAAAACCTCCAGTGTTTGTATTTAATCACTAAATGCTGCTAGAAAGTGGATTTTACCCGTTGAAGGCGCTACGAGAAAATGCACGGACGGCCACTGGAAATGAGTATATCATGCAGAAACTGCTTTCAGCCACAAGTCGTACCAAAAAGCAAGTCCCAGAAAACCTATTTAAAAATACTGCAAGCTAAATTATTGTTGAATAATTTGTCTAGTTATCTGATTTTTGCACTCTTGGTCCTCCACAGGCCGTATCTATACTGCTCACAGCCACTTGGGGGCATGTTTGTCCTGTAACTGACTGATTTTTCAGCTTCGGGGATGGAAATCCATGACTAATTGTACTCAAATTCTTCTACAAGAAAAAGCAAATCTACATTTGTGATATTTTAATCAATACAGAGGAGATTTGACGAAAACATTTGACTTACAGATACTTTTTTTTCTGATATAGGGTGGTAAATTCAATAGCATCAGCCTATACATCCCAATAAAGTTCCTTAAGTGCTTAATTCTCCAAGAACCAAATTAAATTTAAATTTCTTATGGCTTTATGGCATGGCAGGTACTGACCAACTAACTTTAATAATTTCTGTATTTTGATGTTAGGACACCTTTCACCTCATAGAAACAGCTTATCAATATTTACGACTGGTTGATTAAAAGTTGTGTGCATCAGATCAGTGTCTAAAAGGGTAATGTGAGGACAAAAAACGTTGTTTTGAGACTTTTCCCCTTAACCACATTATCATTTCTGTTTTTTTAAAGGGGGTTGAGATACATGAGTTTCAGTAAACAGCGAGGTGTATATCAGAAGGTTGCTGACGAAAAGTCAGATGAGACGATAGCAACGAAACATTTAATCAGCTGCAAAACCATTGGATTACAGCACATTGTGATAACTACGATATAGAAAATCAATGCACAAAATAATCCACAATTCATAAAATATATCAACTAAAAAAGAAGGAAATGAATAGTTAGACTTCGACATATCTTTACCAGTTCGTTTGCTCCATTTGTGTTGCGAACACAGTTAAAAACTGTAGTTAATACTATTGAGCCGTAAATGCAATGAATTGAAAAAAAAAACCATAAAACAATAAATACAAATTTGAAAGAGAAAAAAAATCAGAATGATGTATTTTGGGTAAACAACAATTAAATTGATCTTTTTGTTGCTTCAGATATATATTTTTGAAATAATTGGCATAGTTTTTTTTATGCAGTCTAACCAGGACTTCGATTTTTAAACGTTGTCACTCTCAGGCACAGTGTGGTAAACTCACAACAAAACTTTTCTATTTACAGGGAACTGCCTGAAACCTGACTCTTACCATTTGCTGTGCTCAGTGTCATAAATCAGTGCTACAAAAACAAAATAAAGTCATAGCTGAAACACATACCTAACAGTGGCCCCCCAAAAAAGACCTTATTACATGTTTAAGTTCATCACACTGCTTCTATCTTGACCAGTTTGTGTCCACAAACTCAGACATGCGAGCTTCGCACAGATAGTACAAGCTTGAGTGGCATCATAGAGGGAGCATACACTGATTTGTTTTCACGTAAAAGAGTACCACCACAGTCCACAATAAGGCTTGCTGTCTAGTTGTGGATATTGGTGTTATATATTTTTTAAGCCAAGTCTTTGTCTTGTCTAACAAAGGCACGCGACTGTGCTAAGTGCATCAGTTCAAGACTACTGCGCTTCAGCTTCCTCCGATTTTAGCAGTGTGTTACATTGATACCTTTTTTGGAGAACGGTTAGACTTTGTCCTTTCGAAAAAAGCCTACATTTTCAGAGCTAATTTGATTTTTTTTTTTTAGATTTGTCTTGTTCAGGACAAATAAACTGAGGGAGCGACATGAGGCATGATTGTATTGTATTCGAAGGACGTATGCTAAAGCTTTTAAAAGGACCGATGTGGAAATCTCTGGACGGTTTTCTGCTGTTGTGATTTCACGAGTGTTTGATAGTGTATTTGCCTTTCTGCAGCTGGGAGATGTACAGCTTGGACTTGGTTCCATCCAGACGCTTAAACCACACCTCATCATTGTTGATGGTAGTGATGACGGCACTGAGTGGAAGAGACAATATACAGCATTAGAGAAATACCATTTGATTGCTGCTGACATTTAGTGAGCTGTTATGTTATGTTCTGTTATGAATATATCATGAATGACTTTCATTTTTCTGGAACGATAGGACTGGCATACCAGATAATCAAGGTCTGAATTGAAATCCTTGATGGATGTGGTGAAATGATATGTGGATATGAGTCTGTGTAGTATGATCAAAATTCAAGACATGTGTGCTGAAATTATACAATTCTCATTCTGGAACGCCGAGAAAACACTTGGTGGTGACAGTACAGGCTGTGACTGCTTCTGACACACTCAGATGGGTGCAGAAGATATAAACACACAGAAGTAGAAGAAAAGGCAGGACTCTTTCAGTATTCGGTCGTTTGGTCACCGGTCTTTTGGTCGCCCGGAAGGTTATTGATAATTACCATTTAAATTGTTGCTCAAATTCCCTAAATACAAACTGCGAATTATTATTTAGTCATACTTAATGCCCTATTAATTATTAGGCTAAAGAAAAGCTCAAAATTTCCCGTACTTTTATTGTGTTTTGTTGGAGAACTTGTTAAGACCCTGACTGACGTAGCTTCTTAAAGGGACAACTCATGTACATACAAAATCTTATACACTCACACATCCGCTCAGTGAAACTGCTCAGGGCCATTGTTGGCTTTTATTGATGCGTAGACCGCGTTGTTTTACCTTGTTTTGTCGCCGGTCTTCTGGTTGCCCGTTGTTTGGGTCCGGGCGACCAAAAGACCGGCGACCAAACGACCGCACAAGGACTCTTTAACTTTGATCATGATGCCCACCAGTGAATGTGATGGAGTGACCAATCTCCTTAATCCGATCAAGCCCCTGTAGGGTGTCAAAAATATTTCTGAAGCAAAAGCAAGAAATGTAAATAAATTGTGATAAATTGAGAAACATATTAAGGAATTTTGAAGTGGTATAACAGCATGTTGGTTGACTCCATGCCACTCAGATGTGAGGCTGTTATTAGAAAAGAATGTTGTTATGCAACAAAATATTAAGTGGTGAGTCCTAGAAACAAATACTTTGTAAATAGTTTTGAATTTGTAAAGTCAACATGAAACTGCAATTTTTTAACACACCCCTTTCAATAAATTTCCCAATTGCACAGCCTTAAGGGTGTGTATATCATAAATGATGAGTCTTGTTGATTTTCTGAGAATCTACTGCAGCTACTGGTAAACTTGTTTCCCGTGTAGCAATAAAAACAACAAACTGATATGTGGATTCATCTGGTTAGTCACATTTGACTGTTACTATACATTCACTGTATTTTGCCTGAATTTGGCCATGAGCCCTTTTGGGGCAAATAAAGAATGAAGAGCCCATCATTCTACACACAAACCTGGTGGGGGACTCATCTTTGCGGTTGATACAAATGGTCTGGCCCCTGCAGTACCACTGGTTGTCATAGAAAAGTTTTCCATCTTCAGAATGTGCTACATGGTGGTGTCGTTCTGTTTTGGCTGAGGGAGTTTGGAAAGGATAGAGGTAAAGAAAAAATGAATACTGGTAACATTTGGCTTAAACCTAAATAAGTACAAGGCAGTGTTGTCTTGTGCAATCCTCACCATCAGCCTTGGCCCGATGCGGCCCAAGAGACGCCATGGCCTGAAAAGATAAAAGGCAGCACATCACATTTCGGGATACAGTGGTACCTCGACATACGATCGTAATCCGTTCCGAGACTGAGATCGTATGTTGAGCTTTTCGTAACTCGAGCGAACATTTCCCATTGAAATGAATTGAAAACAACCCTCTGAAAAAACACCAAAAACTGAATATTGGATTGGAAAAAAATGTTTTATTTCTTCTAATTCGCCATATATTGACAAAGTAATAATTAACGAGTGGTTTAATAGTAATAAAATGTGTTTAATAGATGCACAATTAGACGCATTTCGCGGAGGGGAGAGACAACGACACACACGGAGGCGGAGGCTGTTCGGGGGAACTTTATCCACAGCACTCGTAAACGAACAAACAAATTTAAATTAACTTGGATAAATATATACAGACACTCAAACATACGTTAAATGTAACTTTACACAAAACTGAATTCTAGTTTTGTCTTTTGTTACCTTCCTTTTCCGGCCGGGTTAGTGGTTTGCAACGCCTCCACCCTCACGTTCGCTATCGATGGACTGTTTGCTGTTGTATTGTCTTCAAAATATTCCAAAAATGATGCACACAAAGGTCCTCACAATAGGATACCGCACGACCACTTGCCAACGAGAATTTGTCTTGAAAGAACGATCGCGGGAGCTTCTTTCATTAGAAAGAATAACAGGAAATGCAATAGCTGAGCTTACCCACGTATTGATTGTGGGTAATGAAGTTTTATTCAGAGAAAGGTTGCCATTGCCTATGGGCGTTGTGTGCACGAGTATACTTCATTACCCAGAAAGCCCTCTTTTTGCCCGCGCATGCGCGTTGTCCGTTTCCTGGTCGAAACTTGTCTGAATAAATCGTTCAGTCCTCGTAGATATAGTAGTTAAAGAGATGCGACAAAAAAAGACAGTGTGCTATAATGATAAACAGCCTCTCGTGTCATGGCCACCGGGCTTCGTCGCATCTCGAAATTTTAATCGTATCGCGAGCGAATTATTCTATCGAAATTTTCGTCATACCATGAGCATGTTGTATCACGAGGTACCACTGTAATTGCTTTCAACTCCTCAATACACTTTTCAAAATACTACCTTTCTTATTGCAGTCCAGTCCTCTAGAATTTCCAGATCTTGGAGCATGTAAACAATATACGGTCGTGGAGGCGATGTTAAAGAAACGTACATGGCAACAAACAAGGTGCTGCAGTGACTTGTGAGATGATAGAAAAGGATATCTGAAACGACAACAGGCTTCTTCTTTTTGATGGGGCAGAACGTATCTTTCTTCTTATTTTTCCGGGAATGCAATCCATCATTCCACAACTCTGAAAACCCGAAGAGGGCAGATTATAGAAAGGACGCTACATTACACAAAGTTACTTCTATCATTTTTTTTCTATGATAATCAAGAACAAAATGACACCACATATTCAATATTTGACTGACACACTTTTTTTTACTTTTTCTATCCTAACTCAGATGTCTTTTTTTTTTAAATCTGTATTATACTGTGAAGGCAAAACTATTTACTTAATTTATTAACTAAACAATGAGTGGCTGGAGTCTTTAGTTGAACTAAAACCAGATTGGTTTCATCCTTTCAAGACAGTTTGCAAACTTACACAATCTTGAAGTTCAGGGCCCCTTTCATAAAGTAAAAGTTGGAAACCTTTAGTGTGAAACTATGCCACAGCCTGACTTCAACCTCCATCAACACCTTTAAGATGGACAAATTACCTGAAGTGATGTCAATACTGTGCCTATCTTCCTCCAATCGTCTTATCTTTTCCTCAAGCTCACTCTGCACAGTGTCGAACAGCAGCAGCTTCTCACTCTGGTAAATACAATGGTTATTATGGATATTAGAAAACATTCATTTATTCCCACAGACATTGGGGGAAAAAGAACATCTATCTTCTATTGCAAAACTACATAAATTGCCTCATTTTGTAAGATGTGTTACCTCCCAATGCTGGCAGGCAGCCTGGATTTCACAGTTATACTTGTTTTTTACAGACTCCAAGCACAAATCTTTGTAGATGCCTTTAAAAAAACACACAAACATCAAATAAATGTTTATCAATGACATTATTATACTAAAACCAATGTGCAGTGAAACATTTTTGATATTTTTCCAGCTGAGAAAAGGACGTAGGACATACTTTAAGTATGACAAAACCATTTACACTTTACTGATAAACTATGAGGCAGTTTTAATCATCTGCTACCCTATTCATTATCTCTTAAAATGCTAATTAAGTATTCACTTAGTGTTCTTTTGATTTTTGGAGGGTTTATTTTTAACAACGGGCAACAATCTGAACAGTAGATGTTACTGTGCAACTTCAAAAAGCCATTGTGTAGCAACTTCAAAATGTTTTTCAGCCAAAATAACTTATTTTACGTCAAATCCTCTTTGAAGTCTGAGTTTGTTTTCTAAAAAATAAACATTTTAAAAGATATTTTCCACAACCAAGAAAAGATAGAACAATGTAGAACAAATTTCTAACATGAGGCTACCCTCCCACTTTCGAGCTTATTTGCTGCGTTTAGAACACAGCTGTCAAAGTGGCGGCCCGGGGGCCAAATCTGGCCCGCCGCATCATTTTGTGTGGCCCGAGAAAGAAAATCATGAGTGCCGACTTTCTGTTTTAGGATCAAATTAAAATGAAGATTATAGATGTATATTATATTTCCTGATTTTCCTCCATTTAAATCGATAATTGCAATTTTTTATCAATTTTTTCTGTGTTTTTAGTTCAAAAATCATTTTGTAAAATCTAAAATGTAAAAATATTTTCTATTTTCCACTTTAATATGGAACATAATGATTAAAAGAGATTTTTCCCTTACTAAGAAATAAAGCTCAAATAAACACTTTTTTAGATCTATTAAAAAACTGAATATTCAGGGCTTTTGATCCAGTTCTTTTAATCAATTTATTAAAAAAATCTAAATTTTATATCTAAAATGGTCCGGCCCACGTGAAATCAAGTTGACGTTAAAGCGGCCCGCGAACCAACCCGAGTCTGACACCCTTGGTTTAGAAATATATTGCAAGGCTAATTTCTGCAATCAGCTAGCAAGCTTTGCAATGGACAGAACAGAAGTGTCACTATTTAAATTCCCAATCTCTTTAGAGCTATAGACGCTCGAAATTGTTTGCGAGTGATGGCGTATATTTGGACCCAGTTATAGCGCAAAAAGGTTACCGTATTTTTCGCACTATAAGTCACACCTGAGTATATGTCGCAATAGCCAAACAATGCACAACAACAAGGAAAAAAATATCTATAAGTCACAAAAAAAGAAAAAAATCATAACAGGGTGTCAGTGGTCAGATAGAAAAAAATACATAGAAGTCACACTTGAGTATTAGCCACACTATGAAAAAAAGTGTGAATTATATATCGGAAAATAAGGCAAATGAGATTATTGGTTCTGATGCGGAACTCCAATAAAGAGTATGTTTGCTCAGGCCTGAAATGCGAGCTATTTTTGGACTGTTATTTTTTTCCACTCTTTTTCCAAGTGTCACCTGACTACCTGTAATTTCACTGTGAAAAATGTTACTGGTTGCCCCACGGGTTTATATAGATTTCATCAATCATTTACTGTTCATATAAAAAGTATTTTCTTCTTCATTTTGTAACCAAATTATTCTAACTACAATATCCAGTGATTTCATTCAGAGCTACCTTGTAACTAATGGCCTGGGTATATACTAAAAGCAATAACAATTCTCCAGGAGAGTCGTAAGCAATGTTCCCTTAATTTTTTGTTTGTGTGGGCAGAAGGACAACCTCCCTGAGCACATTGAGTACCGGTGTGAGCAACATCATCATTGCTCGCTATGGACACACACCAGTATCACACCTGCCATAAGCAGGTACATGTCTACTACACCTAAATGATTTAGTAATAATAAAATGTAATGATTAATATCTATGAATGGGCGACCCGGAGGGTGAGTGGTTCGCGCGTTGTCCTCACAACTAAAAAAAAAAAGGGATTTTATTTTGTGCGCTCCATATGATTTGCTGTGCACAGAGAAGACGAGAGTAGTGCGCAATTGCGCACGCGCGCAGCTTAGAGGGAACATTGGTCGTAAGCCTATTGTGTCAATTTTTTCCCAAAAAATCCAGAGTAACCTTCTAAAACATAAAACATTCCTGATGTTCCAAATATTTAATATAAAAAAAACATAGGAAAAATTTGAGTAATTTATAATATGATACACTACTGTTATCTAGCTTCTAAAACATAAAACATTCCTAATGTTCCAAATGTTTGATTAAAAAAAACTGGAAAAATCATAAAGAGTAATTAATATGATATACTACTGTTATCAAGGGCATACCTGCAACTTTGGTTCTTATCTGCATGTTCTCCTGCAAGTTGGCCAAAGGTTCCAAATATTCTTGAGCACAACCTGCCATCACTTCCTGCAGTTTGAAATCCACTTGACTGAGACGCTCCTTATACAATCTGCACATTATTATAAACAAATGCACCATAAGATATGAAAATCAAATGATGGCTGTAAAAAATACCCATGGGATGTTAAAGCAGTAAAACTGTACATGACAGAAGTTGAAGCCAACGGTCCCAAGATTTTGAGCGCAGTGTAATCATGACAGAAAATAATATAGGAATAAACGTTTTTGACATAGTGACAGTACACTTACAGCTCTTTTAAATCTGTGAACTGTTTCTCCAGGGTGGTCATCTCATCCAGGCACTCCATCCTCCTCCTCTCACAGTCTTCATCATCCATCTCTATTCACACAAGCGATAGCTCGTTTAGCTTGGGAAATCAGTCCCACTAAACGTATTAATGTATCCTTTGTGGTAACAGATTTAAAACTCCAAGTATGTCACCTTGATTCTATTATTGACAAAACATAATGAGGTGATTTGGGGCCTTTTTTCCTACCCGAGCTGTCTCCATCTTCAGACACCGACGTGCTAACCGTGTCCTCCTCGTCTGTGCTGCTACCATCTTGATCTGGAAGATCCACCTCCATTTCTTCGTGGTTACTTTCCTTCTTCTCTCGGGAGTGAACCAGCATCACGAATTATAAACGACGCACCGTGATGGATCTTCTTGTTACTTTTAACACCGGTGGGCGGTGTTGCTGTAGCTCACACAGCTAACCGGTTAGCAAGACCGCTGGAAGACAGCTGGGAATGCAAACATGGCCCCTGTCAACCAATCAAAACACGTTTTACTCAGACCGTCCAATCAAACGTTCGAGGGCGAAACTTGTGGCAACCACGGACATTTTGGGACTTGTAGTTTTATTAATTAGAAATGAAAGTTGAGTTCTCTTTAAAAAACACACACATCGCACACCCACAAAACATTTTGTTGTCTTTTATAAATGGTCCAATTTTATATTTATTTTAATCTGATATATTTTAGGATGGAATAGACCAATTTCAAGGGAAGTTGAATATTTCCCATGGCCCAACTGGCCCTCTGCATTCAGCCAGCAGGCCAGCCATCACTAAACTATCCAATGTAACAAATTTAACATAAAAATGGCTGTGTTAAGACCTACCGTATGCATGCATGTACATCTATGTGTATGTATGTGTGCTTATATGTGTGTATGTGTGTATGTATATGTATAGGTGTATGTACACGTATGTGTATATGTATGTGTATATATATACTTCAGCAACACACTTATTTATTTATATATTTATTCATGTATTTATTTATTAACTTACTTATTACCTATCTATTTATGTCTAAAATGCCTTTCCTATTTCTGCATCCTCACCCTCTTGCTACTGTGACAACGAAATTTCCCGAATACGGGATGAATAAAGTTATCCAATATATGTAACTTTTAATTATTGAGCGATAAATCGATATACACGACCCAGTAGACAAGTGGTTACCGCGTCGGCCTCACAGTTCTGGGGTCAATTGTTTGATTTCAGGTTGGTCCTCACTGTCTGGAGTTTGCATGTTCTCCCCGGGCTTGCGTGTTTTTTCTGGGTACTCTGGTTTCGTCCTGCATACCAAAAACATGCATGGTAGGCTGGTTGAACACTCTAAATTGCCTCTAGGAATGAGAAATTGGCTGGCCACCGATTCAGGGTGTGTTAGTTCCAAGTTAGGTAACCATCCAAACTTGTCAATGAACTTTTACCTTCTTCCTACATGTCGTAATTAGTATACCTGGATGGAGGTGAGAGGTGTTGAAACAATTGTTCAATGTCTTAAAGTGACTGACAGTTGAAAAGACTAACAAAATAAAACTAAGATAATTCCTTACTTTTCTGTAATGGAAGGGTGATTTGGGTTTTCGATGGAAAAAAGGGATTTTTTTTTCATGAAGCAAAATATGTACTAAACTGAAAAAAATATTAAAGTTGTTAACTGATGATGGGAGTCACCCATGAGAAACAACACTCATGCAATCACCTGCATTAACAGCAATGGATTATAAATACAATGAAAGTAATATTTTTGTTATGACAAAGAAACTTAGTCATTTATTTGTGGTTTGTTACACAACCCCACTATTTTCATATTGTGTGCCAATATGATCAATTTTGCTGCATGTGTGTTTCAGGAAACTTTGCTGTCTAATCTGTGTAGCGTGACAGTACGCAAGCAAAATGTCTGAGCTTTCTCAACCGTGAATTTATCTCAAACAGATGAAGTGATATGAACATGCATTGGCCCTTTAAGCTAATATGTAAATGATAGGTAAGGAATGAAGAATGTATAAAATGTGAGCACACAGGCAGCAAAGTGGAACATTTGTCATTAAATAAAAACTGTCTAAGAAGACAGGTTTGTCCAACAATCCTTGGTTAGGCCATTGGAGAACCTAGAATTACAAATTTAAAGAAATTATTACATAAGTAAACAATTAATCATTAAAATACATAGTGATTTCAATATTTAATTAAATGTTAATTTGTTCATTTAAATCTAAATCCCCACAATATTTACTTAGTTCAATATTTTTCTAACATGAATAAATAAAGGTTCATTCGCCTGACCTCCATGCATGCAGCACGGGTTCAATTCCTGCTCAATGACAATATGATTAAATGAAAATGGTTGTCTGTCTATGTGCTGGCGACCAGTTTAGGATGTAGTCTCCCTTTTGTCCTTGTTAATTCAAGTGTGGCAAAACATAAAAAACAATACTCATAAAGTGAGGTAGAAGTTATTAAGACTTTTTTCATCAAAAGGTTTCATGATGTCAACATAAGTCTAAGTGCTGTCATGTCTGAATGGATAGTGATACCCAAGCAAGTGGAGATTTCGTGACAAACAGAACGGAATGTAACCTATTTCACTTGATACTTATCCAATAACATGAGTCTCCATGGCAACAATCATTGCAAAAGAACATGCATGAAGTGTCTGTCTTAACACTTCTCCAAATTTCCAAAGTAACAGTAAGTGGAAATCCCTACATTTACGGGTTTATTTCACTTGATACTTATCCAATAACATGAGTCTCCATGGCAACAATCATTGCAAAAGAACATGCATGCAGTGTCTGTCTTAACACTTCTCCAAATTTCCAAAGTAACAGTAAGTGGAAATCCCTACATTTACGAGTATAATATCACAGAACACGAGCTGGAATTACCATTGTCATTTGATTACGTTTGTTACAGGAAATCAATTTAGAGCAGTGAACAAAAAAGGAACATCTTGTCCTGCGTTTTTTTTTATTATTATAACACTTGGCACAGAGTAATGTTTGGAATTAAATGCCAAAGGTGGAGATTGCGTGTGTTTGAATGAGTGGCATTTCCCTAATGTGACTCACGCGCAGACATACAACTCCCTATTGGGTGTGTTCGCATTGTGTATGTTTGTTGTGTGCCATTATCTATTGTAGGTGTGAATGTTACCTTGGATACCACTTCTGTGTGATTATAGGTGAATCCCTGGGAATTTTAAAGCAGTTCAGACTGCAACACCGACTCCCATACATTTAGTTGCTTGTATATTGTGCACCTGTGTCATATATTGCATCCATTTTAGGAACAACAAAAGTTCATAACAAAAATCCACCTCAATTGGTGCAAAATGTGAAAATACTCAAAGCAGCATGTGATATTTCCAAAGACAGGCAAGTCCCAAAAATCTACTACTTGTGGCATAAGTAGTCAAGTGTTGGTTTCACAAGAGTTCCACTGTACAAACATAAGAATTTTCCCTCAAGCAATATGCAGGCTTTTTTAATTTAAAAAAAAAATGTAGAAGTGCTATATTGTTAACCACATTTGAAATTAAAAGGCACAATTTTAGTAAAATTCTAATTGAATAATAATCCCTATAAAAAACTAATCGAATTGTTTGTTCCCGATGCAGTGAAGATTTTACATCAATAGAAATTTCAACCTTAGTATTGACATTTTGAGTCATGTGGACTTGATTTTGCATGTAGGCATCAAAGGTTAATTTTTCAAAAATAAAACTTATTTTGACCAACTGATTTAAATTTAATTTTAATATTTGATGTGTGCATGGTATTCAATAATGTCATCTTACTATGATACTGTAGATTTATCAGTATGAATAATACAACCGTATTTATTATTGTGATTAAATCCAAACCCAAGACCACAACACACAGAGACCAAGACAATATCAAGACCTTTGATATTTGAGACCTATACAGATAAACCTTCAAAATGCTGGCGTCTGTTTCCAAACCAAGAAACAGGTCATGTGATTTAAAAGCCCATTATTATTATTAGCATCGACATAATTTACCACACAGACTTGACCAGAAATAATTTTTGATCAAGTCACTGATTGGCAAAATATTCATTCATTCATTATCCATATCGCTTATCCTCACAAGGCTCACGGGGGGTGCTGTAGCATATCTGTTATTTATGGGCACCAGGTTTGGGGACATACCGAATCGGTGGCCAGCCAATCGCAGGCCACAAGAAGACGGAAAAACCATTCACGCTCGCACTCATACCTAGGGGCAATTTTAGTATGTTTGAGGATGTGGGAGGACAACCCGTAGAAAACCCACGCAAGCCCACCCGGGGAGAACTGATTGGCATAAAATTTTTTTCAAACTATTTCAACAGTTCAAACCAGCGTATCTTTTGCAAACATTAGCCCAAAAGTCACTCAGCGGAAAAACCAGCAATACAAAAAGGCCAAATTTCCCCCCCTAAAAAAGGAAATTCTTGAAGAGACAAACAGAGGTTGTCCCCATGTCATTCATACCCCTCATTCGCAATCAAACATCCCCTCGACTAGAATAAGCATGCAGTAGGTGTCAAATAGGAAACTACAAAGTTTTCATTTTGACTCGAGGGTTGGAGGGAGGGAGGGGGGAATTTTTCCCACAAAGCACAACCCTGCCTGTGTGATTTCCCTGTTTTAGATAAGTCAATTGGAAATCCCCACAGAGGCTCCTCCCAGGCAGGCACACAAAACCCTGAGCGCCAGCCTCGTCGGAGCCACACTTGTTTCTGACCCTTGGACTGTATGCGTGTTCTTGTTTCGTGACAACCAACATGGACGTCCAAGGAGTATCTCCCAGCGATCGCATGGATTATAACGATCTCGATCATATGGAGCCCAAACACGGCAAAATGTTGCCTTGCCAAGACGACCGCCTCGATAGTGGTCTGGAATCGTTGAAGGAAGACGAGCTGGTTAACGAGTTAGATCACTTACGAGTGAGCGAAGAAGTCGTTTTCGAGTACGAGCCTTGGAGAGGCATCGTGACCGAGGACGGAGACACGTAAGTTAATTTTATTTTTTTCTATCAAATAGTTTTGGGGGGTGTTTGAAGGCTTTTACAAACGCGGGTCTTGTGCGTTGAATGGAAAATTAAAAATAATTAAATAATTAAATATATATATACATAGAAAATAAGAACTGGATTAGCGGTTCTTGCAACAACAAAAAAATGCATGATAATTTTCAGGATTTTTTTTAAACGAAATATACGTTAAGGGTGAAGAGCGCTTGCGTGTGCGCGTTTACTTTTGGCCGAGTGCGCAATATGGGCGGGGCTTAAAGTGAGCTCTGTGGTCTCAGGAAAGTCCCTGGCTTGGTGCCAGTAACTGATAAAGCATCAGATGTGTCAAGCCACAACTGGTGGAAACAAGGCGACCAAAACTCCGCTCTTGCGAAACGTCCCTGTTGCTCAGGAGTTGTTATTTTTTGTATATTTTTCAATTTCCCTGGAGTTGCTTCCTCTTCAACGTTGATTTTACTAAACCCCCCTTTTTTTTCCTGACAGGCTTCTTCACTTGGCCATCATTCATGAAGCCTCTGAGCAAGTTGAACAGATGATCAAACTATCACGCAATCACCCCTTCCTGAATGCACAGAATAACCAAAGACAGGTACGGATCAAGTCTAATCGCACATCTTTTAAAGCACACAAAAATTTGGTTCTTATAGTCTGTGTAATAACAATCACTAAATTCTCCTGCAGACGGCACTCCACCTCGCTGTGATCACAGAGCAGCCCCAGTTGGTAGAACGACTCCTGAAGGCAGGCTGCGATCCACGGCTGGCTGACGACTCCGGGAACACGGCGTTGCACATAGCCTGCAAAAAAGGTTCCCTCGCCTGTTTCGGTGTCATCACCCAAACAAGTCAACGCCACCTCGACTCCATCATCTCCTTCGCTAACTACAGCGGTAAGCTTTGAATTGCAACTAGGAAACTACACAGCTATTTTTCTATCAGATTAGGTTTATAACTCATCTTTTTTTGCCTTCCAGGACACAACTGTCTTCATGTCGCGTCGCTTTATGGTTACATTTCATTAGTGGAGAATCTTGTCGGATTGGGTACAGACATCAATGGACAGGTAGGTTGAATTAACTGCAAGTGGAGTTTGCAGCAACGGATTGTTTGGAGTGCATTAGCTCAGTAGCATTTTATTTTATTTGGATGCAGGAACAATGCAGTGGGAAGACAGCGCTCCACCTAGCTGTGGAGGTCCAAAACCCAACCCTGGTCCGTCGCCTCCTTGACCTCGGCGCTGACGTTAACTGCCTCAACTATGGCGGTTTCACACCTTACCATCTCACGTATGGACGGCAAAACGAAGAAATACGTAGCCAACTGTACGAGAAAACGGCGCAGGAGTTGAGGAGCTTGCCCGAGAGTGAATCCGATGAAAGCGATATGGACGATCTGGACTTCCCGGACGATGTGGTCAGTTTCCAAAAAGCAGTGCTGCGATCATGGCAAGGTTTTATGCCAAAAAGCAAGATTGTAAATACGATTGCTCTTCCTTTGCAGTTATACGATGACATAAAGTTTGGAAAATAAAGTCCAACAATCTCCCTCCAATGGGGGTGTCAAAAGAGCTGCTACCGGGTCACCGAACCAGGAACCAAAGAAAGGACAAACACCTTCTCAGGACGTCCATAAGGTGCTGGCCCGGGAATCGCAAGAAGGAACACAGCATGTGCTGTGGTTCTAGTTCGATTCAAAAAAATGAGAACTCAGTGCCCAGAACACACAGCAAGACCACTGATGTCCCATGTGTTCTCTCTCCATAAGGATGTAATGATGTGAATATACCAGACTGGTCATTTGTAATAAATTGTAAATACAGAGATATTATTTTTGTACCTGAAAATATGTTGTAAAATAAAACACTATCCATTAAATAATGTGCAAAATAAAAATCTTATGAAGAATGAATTACACGTCCCCGTGAGTCCTTTTTTCTGGAATACAACCACATTTAGTCACTACAAGTAAACTGACAGTGCTGGGAATTATGAGCCACACTGAAAGATGTGTAGTCCTAAATGATCCGATTCAATTCCACGGAATGGTCTGGGATTTCCTAGTATGGGGCGAGGTCACATTATGTGAGTCACACTGTAAAGAAAATCCCATGGCGGCACACTTAAAACATACTAAATACTCCACCCCTACCACTTGAATGCAATATGAGAAACTTCAGACGTACTTCTAAAGGAGGAAATATGTTTAACAAAACGATGAACCTTTTGCTTAGTCACAGTGAGCAGGAAGCTTTTGTGGAAAGTACAGTAGAGCCAAATCCCCGTCATCTGATACGTTATTTTTCTTCCCCTAGAATTACCTCGATTAACCGGTACAACTAGGAAGCCTTTAATTTGTACCTTTCGGTATTCTTGAACAGCTAGGTTTAATAGCAGTGTACATGTTATCCATCTTAGACCTGCCCTCAGGGCTGTTAACATTAGCACGATAATACAGACATGCGTTGGACTGGGTTTTTCCAGACTCAGCTGCTTCCTTTTAATATTACATGTACTTCCACATGACAGAGGAGCTCCGAAAATGATTTCTTGATTTAGGAACACATGACATCGGAGAGGGGATTTATCCATGTTTGATTTATGTGTCAAAGATAGGTGGGGTAGAAGTCATCAAATTGCTGTGTTTGCTTACTAGTGGAAACTGGACTGACTAACTGATGATATCATTTCTGATCAGGAGGGGATGACGACAGCCTTGGTGAAAATAAGTTATTTCCCAATTTTTTATAATTAGGACCAATGTTCCCTCTAATTTTTTGTTTGTCTGGGCAGAAAGACAACCTCCCTGAGCACACTGAGTACCGGTGTAAGCAACATCATCATTGCTCGATATGGGCACACACCTGTATCAGACCTGCCATAAGCAGGTGCATGTCTACTACACATAAATGATTTAGTTATAATAAAATGTAATGATTAATATCTATGAATGGGCAGCCCGGTAGATGAGTGGTTCGCGCGTCGGCCTCACAGCAAAAAAAAAAAAAAGGGATTTTATTTTGTGCGCTCCATATGATTTGCTGTGCGCAGAGAAGATGAGAGTAGTGTGCAATTGCGCACGCACGCAGCTTAGAGGGAACATTGAATAGGACTAAAATCAATATGAAAGATTCCCATTAGCAAAAACGAGTATGGTGAAAAGAATTGGGAGTCAATTTTGCCAGTCACAAATCTGTATCATCCCATACAAGAGATGAACAGTTGATGACGCTCCTGTCTATTTCTTTTGAACATTTCTTGGATCTCATTGATTGTGCCCATGTAGCACATTGACAAAATAAGGGCAAATCTAAATGTGATTTGTTACATTCCTTGCTACAACAAGAAAAATAGTAGAGAAAAGCCCCCTGCATTGATGAAAAAGCATATAATTATGAGTCTCTTAAAACTCGTATTTGCATACCAATTCATTTCAATACATAAAAACTGCATTAATTCATTAGGATTAAAAAAATCATTACCTTATGTTTACTCCAAAACTTTTTTTTATTCTTGAATGTATCAGTGGGGGAAATGAGAAATCAAGGGTTCATGTGAAAACGGCATGTCTCATCTTGCCCTAATTTCAAACAGGAGAAACTATCTTTTGTTGCTCAGTCTCGCTCTGCCAGGGACATCAAGTGAGTATCCACTTCAGCTTCTGTAAGAATCCTGAAGAAAAAAAAAGAAGAAGCTAGCTCACACTCATAAAAGTGTGGGTTTTGACTTAAGGAAGACGTATTCTTCCAGTTTGCTTGAATTCTGTTGTCACATTTCCAAATACAATGTAAATTCCACATAAGCCAAAGGAATAAATTACCACATTGTTTCAATGTAATATATTCCGAGGTACAACTACCAGACAAAAAAAAAAAAAAAATCACAAAAAAATCTTTCACTTTTGTTTTTAGTGAAAAAGAAACCACCTTTACCTGAATTTATGATCTTGCGTTGTGACCACACCCACCTCAAGCTCTGAGGGCTTGAAATCAATGGATAGGACAGTTGACAGACAAGAGATCGCCGTCTAGATCAGTGGAGGTGGGCAGGGGGAGGGTTAGAACACGAGACCGATAAAGTTACAATAATCTATAAAATAACCCATGTAGCTGTGAAAAGATGGTATTCCTAATGGGTACGAGAAATAATAAAATCCACTTTTGCATAACAAACCTCGATAGTTTGTTCGAAGGTCCAGTCCAATTTCTTTTTCACCTTCTTCTCCAGGAAGCTAGTGGCTTCTGTCTGCTTCACCCCAGCAGCAGTAGCTTTGAAGCCACAATAGTAGCCTGCCGGGTCACATTTGTAGACCTGTGGGCCACTTTCTTCGTCTATTCCGATCACAATCATACCTGCGGGTAAAATATGACAACTGATGTTCTGGCTTTTCAGCAGGAATCTCCAGGAAGCCTCCTGAGGGGTTTCTTTAGCGTGTGCTATACAATACACCTTATCGTCTGTATGTTCACCTTTGTTCTACTGGGGTTGGGCTTTGTGTCTTCTCCTGTTGCAACGCTGATTCTTTCATTACATCAGTTCTGAGGATCTATATTTTGTAAGTAGCACACCTTAATGCTAGGATGGTTTTTAACAACTAAAAATTTAAATGGTCCAGTTATTCTATAATTGCTTCAAGTTTAAACAGGATTTGAATGTGACTGCCCCACATGAACGGTATCTTTGTGTTGTGTTATTCTAGGGTTGATATCAGTAAAACTAAATATTAAACAATATATGAAGAGCAGTACAGTTATGGGACATTGCTGTATTTTGTGTGCCATGTTATTTTACTTAATATAGATTTTTTTCCAAGATGGCGCTGTCACACGGAAGCCAGTGGCAGTAGCTCTGTCCACTCTTATGTTTTTCGTGTTTTAAAGACCTATGTTTTTTTTAATTACATTTTAATATTTCTTAATACATTCCTTTTTAATTTAATGTTTTTACAACTTTTCTTGTTCTGTTAGCCTGGCTTCTTTCGGCTACTTCTTTCTTGGAACCATTCAGCCATGCCTACGCTGTCACACACATGGGACTAGCTGTTACAATATGCAGCAGAAGGAGCAACACCTCGGTGCCGCCGGAGATTCGGAGCTGGACAAAAGTGCCGGGAGAAGAGGCAACGCTTCTGACCAACCATTCCATCATGGCATAAGATGGAAGAGCTGTCGGCACTTACCAGCAACAGAGTCGAGGGGCTCTACTCTGCTACTGTTGTCTTCAGCTCCAGACTACTGAGGAACTGTGCAGATAAGCTTGGAAGAGTGACTCTGCATATTCTCTACCTCGGTCACAGTCTGCAGAAGTTCCCTATCTTGTGGAAGACTTCCTGTGTGTGGTTTCAGTTTTTGTCTAACTTTACGTCTTTTGAGACTGTATCCATTTTTGCTACCGCAACCAAAATGGCACCGTTCAAGTGGCAGCCGGTGGCGGTAGCTCCGTCCACTCTTGCTCGTCTTGTGTTTTTGCTGCTTTTCTGTCTTAATGATTTGATTTGGTGATTCTCAATGATCCCATTTACTTTGATTTGCTTTGTACATTGTGCTTTTGCTTTGTTGTTCTGTCTAATCACCCTCTTGCTACTGCCACAATGAAATTTCCCGAATACGGGATGAATAAAGTTATCCAATCTAATCCAATATCCATGGCATTAGGTAGAATCCTTACATCTATAAAACAATCCCTTTTTGGGGAACCACAAAAATAGCATGTTTTTGAGCCATTAACAATTACTTATTAAAAGAGAATAGACAATTTCACCTTTTAGATTGGTAAAATTAACAGGCCTGTGTGATGACTAACCAATAAAAAGGATTTATGACAAAATCTGAAATTAACCCATTGTATTTTGAATGATGCATGCATCCATTATAAAACTATTTCTAACATACTTACAGCAGCCCAATGGTCGCATCTCAGCGTTCTGCGTGTAGACTTGAGAGATGTCTGCAATTCTCTTGCATAGCATGTCCACTGGGATCTCATATCCGTACTTGTACTGCCAATTAGCTGCTTCATAGCGAGCACGTTGAACTTGGGATCGACTGTCAGCTGTGAAAGTTATTTGTGAAGGAAAAGAAAAGTTGTTAATCTAAAAGAATTCTCACTTTTGAGGTACAAACTCTTTATTTTTTAACAATTTTAAGGTGTTGATGCAGCTGAACCACAAAATCTTCCCTTGGTTACCTGTCATGCCAGACATTACGCATCCAATGTTATCTGTTATTCTGAAGAGATGAGTAACTGTGGCGGAATCTAGGAGCTTATCCTGTTGAAATGGGAAAAAAATGATTGCAATTGATTGACGATCAAATATTAAACATTTTATGCATTAAAAAAATGTTAATAACTAAAGAACTCAACACAATTAGTCAGTTCATGTTCACCTATAGTTATGAACATTGCAGTACACTGTGGAAACAAGGTTAAGTGTGCAAATAGTGCAAGAGAGACACTTGGGGTGTTACGCAAATATTGATAACAGAGTATAATATTCTGCAGATTACAAGCAAGTGCAGTATATACTACACATTTTCAAATTGTTATTTTAATGATAACATAACAAACTTTAAAACCTGATATCAATACATATATATCCACTCACCGGTACTTTTTTTTGTGTGACGACAACCGCACAGTCCTTCCCACGAACTGCAAGTGATGTGAGTCCACCTTGATTGATAGCCTTGAATGCATATTCTAGAAGTGTGATGATTGCAAATTTGTTTATGAGACAGTTGTTTTATGGAAAAGGTGTGTTACAAGGACAAAAGTTTTTTCATTTAAAAATTCTGCTTGTGGTAAAGGACGTTATGCAATATGTATTATAATTAGTATAAAAAAGACTCAGGGTACAGCAATTCTTCCTAAATAAAGAAGAAAAAATATTTTTAGTGGGCCATGGCGAGTGGTTGGCCTCACAGTGGGGCACTTGGGTTCAAATCCAGGTCGGTCCACCTGTGTGGAGTTCGCATGTTCCCCCCGGGCATGCGTGGGTTTTCTCCGGGTGCTCCAGTTTCCTCACGCATTCCAAAGACATGCATGGTAGACTGATTGGACACTCTAAATTGCCCCTAGGTATGAGTGCGAGCATGAATGGTTGTTTGTCTCTTTGCGCCCTGCGATTGGCTGGCCACCAATTCAGGGCATCCCCCCCCTGTGCCCTAAGTCAGCTGGGATAGGCTCCAGCACCCCCCACGACCATAGTGAGGATAAAGCGGTTCAGAAAATGAGCTGAAATATTTTAGCGCAATTTTTTAGGACTACTATTCAAGATGTTCACTTTGGATTTCTTCAAACCAGAAACGCATGTAAATTTCAACAAGACCTAACATATTGATTTTTAAAAAAAGATGTTCATTTAAGTGTCATACCGATAAAGTTTTCGTGTAGCATTCTGTTATGTCAAATGTACAACAACAACAATAAACCAACCAGTGGTTACCTGACACGCTAAATGTTAGCTAGTCACACTAGGTCGGCGCTAAACAGCTAGTTCGTTTGTTTGTTTGTTTGATTTTCCCCTCAAATATCATAGTCGCCCAATCCCAACCTTGCAAATACAAATATTGTTAAATCTAATACAATTATTTTACTCGCTATGATAACACGATAGCAACCAGCTATGAGGGGAGCAAACCGAACCATGACAGCGCATTTAGCTGACGCGCAAACATGCCGGCTTTTGTCTAAAAACAATAAACATACTGACCAACTTGATAAAGTCTTCCTTCGGGAGAGAAGATGGTAATGTGGCGATCAAATCCTGCACTTGATCCTCGGGACATTTTCCAAGATAAACTTGGCCGAGGTATTCTTTCAATAGAAAATGTAAGTGGCTAATACGCTATGTTATAACACGGATGTAGAAAGAGAAGAAGAAAACTACATCCGGTTCAAAAGAGTCCCGCCTTCTCCATGGTAACGATGGTAATAGTAAAATACATAATGTACCCCAGCACCCCCCGCGACCCTAATGAGGTTAAAGCGGTTCAGAAAATGAATGAATAAAATAAAAAATAAAAAAAGGACACAACGAATAAAAAAACATAACTGTTACGGTATTTCATGTAATTTGCATCTTGGTCATACTAAATCCCTTGACATTTAATCAAAAGAATGTTTATATTTTATTTTACTTTAAAAAAAAACTAAAACAATGTTGTGAATTTAGTAATAAAGAAACAAATAATCAACAATTGGTTTGAGAATACATTAGAATTTTTCCTGTTCCTGTTTCTTTTGCCTTATAAGAAACTACAATCACCATTTTGTTCACATGTAGGGGGTTAAAAACGGGGAAACATATAAATCTATTTAGAGGCAACTTATAATAAGCTTTAAGTTCAATTTTTAAAATAATATAATTTTCCTAAAAATAGACAAAATGCCATTTAACCAAATAAAGAAACTAATGTGACATAGCATTATTCTTTTGTGGGTGTTAGAATAGTGTATAAGTTGGACAAGGAATTAAAAGAATACAGAAGAATGACTATTTGAAAATAGCATCTTTAATTTCACAATGTGTGCAGGCATAGTATGGTTCACCGTCGTCACTCTTTCAGGGTAATCACAAAATTATTGCTTTACAGTTAAATAAATCAAAAATACAAGGTAATGCAATGTAAAAAAAAAAATCAAAATTGTATTGGAAATCAGAAATAGGTATAATGTTTTATTTAAATCTCCTGATCAACGGCCTTTGTCATGTTTTATCATTTATAATATATAAATAGTATTTTTGATGAGGTGCAAATTGGGTTGCATATAAAAAAGGTTTTATAATAAATTATTTAAACATACTCAATAGGTGGTGATACTCAAAATCGGATTTTAATGTTACTCAGGAATGGAATTTTATAACCTAGTCATTGAACCCTCCTCCACCCATGCCTACTGACCTTATTGTGACTTTTTATTCATCACTCTTTTTGCCTTTACTCTATGACAGCATCTCTCATTCATAATTATATGAAGTGTTTCCACTTTGTGTGAGAAAGACCCCCCACCCCCACCATGACTTGAATATGTGTGTACCCAGTTTCAGTGTCACAGGTGCTATCCAAGCGGAAAAACTTAAATGTTACAAAGGTTTTTGTTCCATTTACTGCATTAGAATATACTTCAATTGCAATGTTAAACTTTAATTCTTACCATTTGTGCAATATATACCAGACCTTTTGCTTTAAATGTATTTAAAATGGTTTGCTTTCAGCTTTTTAGCAACAGGAAATGTAAAGAACATTTAAATATAGCATGTGTTGGTAATGAATCTGGGCTTGTTTCCTTTAACTTTGACACAAAAACAAGGAACATTCTTTTTTTATATATATTAACCTCGTGGTCTGTCATGTTGCAAGCACACATGTGGTTGCAATGTCACTTGTTGCACACACTTTTGCAATGAGTACTACACCCTTTGTTTTCCTCCCTAAATGAAGTGTAAGTTAGTAGAAAAAGGAGTACATTTCCAAAGTCTTTAAACAACAGTAAGTGTATTGTATATTGTACATATCCCATTTTATCCATGTATGAATAGTACAGCAAGTCAAATAATGACTATGCTACCAATCATGAAAAAAACTGTGCAGGTATAGAGTCAACTTAAACGGAAAAAAGAAAAAAATAACAACAACAAAAATGGCCTGACACAACTTAACGATCAATTACTGAAATGCTCAATCTCCTGTTATTTATTTAAATAAAAGAATACTTTTTTTCTTTGAAATAAAATGACCCGTACTTTATTATTTTGGGTTCCCCCCCAAAAAAGCACACAATATAAAACATATGCTATGAGTTTTTAAGGCAGTATATACAACTCCCTTGGTAAAGTACTTTGACCACGATGTTTTGAGGTTACCACTGTCATGCAATGAGGTTCTTTGCGGTATAAGAACATGTCGTCTTGTTCAAAAGGCATGTTAAATTATAGGTATTTCCATGCAAAAAATTTGTTTTCATGCCATATTAAAAAATGATACTGTAATTATGATTTTATCACTGTGTTAGCCAGGTCTGGTGATGAACTGAGCATCCTGGTTTCTTTTACGGTTTAAATTGTAGTATCACCCACTTCAATTCGCTTCATACATAAGAATTTACACTGCCCACGCTAATTTGATTTATTTCTGTATACAGTAATACCTTGTCATATGAGTGTCCCAACATACAAGAAAATTTGAGATACGAGGAACATTCCGAGCAAAATTGATTTGAGATAAGAGTAAACTGACATATAAGCTCGGTCTTGGAATGCATTAAGCTCGTATCTCTAGGTATTACTGTACTCCTCCCCCAAAAAAGCAAAATAAAAGATGTTGAAACATTTTTGTCAAGTTAGTGTCTTTGGCCAATGCAAATCTAGTTGCGCCCTTGCGTGATCTAATGTCAGCACTTTCTGTCATTGGACCTCAAGCTGTAGTCAGCATGCACATGACACAGAACACAGAACCTCAGCAAAATCGAGTCATTTAAATAGGAATGAGACAAGTAGATATTGTGCAAGATGTCTTTATTTGTATATTTTCGAAGAATGGCTACTATTAACATTTCGGTGCATGTCTCCAAACCAACAAATATACAGAGTTTATTCTTGAAATTTAGAAATCAATTCATTGTGAATAAATGGTGGGGTCAATATTAATGCAACCGGGCCTGGCCTTATTTAATTTCAGAAAATATGGACATCTTGCGAAAAGATTAATATATCAACATTTCATGTCAGGTAATCTGCTTTGTAAAAAGGATCAATGAACTTTAGAAGTGAGACTTAAATTAGCCAAAGATTTGCAATAGCTAGATAAGGGAAACATGCCTGAGTGGAAGTCACGATGACTGTGAAGTTCCACAGAATAGCACACATGTCTTAAGATCTGTAAGAGTGGTCTCTTTTTTATCTTGCAAAACTCCCTGGTTGTTTGTTTCGCAACAATTACAATGTGTGTAAAACTAACAGTTATAGAAATGCCTTATACAATCTATTAAGGATGAATTTGTACTGATATAACCCAGTGTCTGGCTCTCACCAACAGAACTATCTTGAATACTATAAATAAAATAGTTTTAACCTGAAATAACCTGAAAAGAAAATTCCCAAGACAAGTAACACCTGATTTAAAATAGATTTACTTCCCGTCTAGGGCGGCTAACCCTTACACTTCCTCTCATTCATGCATCTGAGCACGCAATTTGCCACTGAACTCTTCACTGAATCTTATTAGTATGTTCTAAGTAGAAATATGATCTACATGATCCCTATAGTAATGATCTTTTCAATGAAATTCAAGTGGATTTAGCTCAGATTTAACTACAGGGCATGATGAGTTTAGAAAGCATGACCTCATCCTCATAATAATGCTTCTCCTCAAATGCTATCTCATTGTGGTACATGATGACCTAAACATGCGGTACACTAATGCTCATCTTTTAACAGAACTGCAAATCAAGCAGGTCAGCACTGACAGAAGGCTTTTTTTTGTCAAAACCAAAAGCTTTTTTTTCCCACTGCCTGTTGATACAGTCACTAGCTAATGGAGAAACTCTTTCACTGAAGAGACCATATCTGAGGCAATCCAATTGGACCTTTGAGCACAATTTCCATCAAGTATAAAATATAATTTGCATACTATAGATCCTAAGAAAACTCGAATGCAAGCCAAAATAAATGATTATAAAAATAACCCAAAATCCTTCCGCTCTATGTCCACTTTGAACAGCCATATTCAGGTAAAAACTGTATTTTTTTTTCAAGTTATTTTTTAAATAAATTAAAAATATTAAACACACACTGCCTAAAACATGGTTAAACCTTTTGATTCCTTGCTTGCATTCTCACAACCCCAGGGAGTATCCTATGAATGAATAATGCAACAAAGCTGTTTTCACATTTACTAAAACCACCGCTACATCAATGTGATGTAACATAATGCCACCTGGAATGTGTCTTTTTACATGTGCTGGAACTTTTCCGGTTTGCTTCTTTTCAGACATAGTAGAGTAAACTACCTTGTTTGTAATGGGTGTACACTGAAACCAGACTGAACAATGACACATTCTCAAAAGGAAGGTTTATTTCTAAATCTATAAGAAAACACATTCTTTAAAGACATGTTGTTTAACCACCCTCTGGTTACAAAGTGTTTTTTTGGACGATGCACACCAAAAACATGGCCAAGCCAAAATTTTGACAGGCTTTTCCTCAATCCCAAGATTGAGCAGCTGTCAGGCTTTTCTGGCCTTCCAGTTTGGCAGTAAAAAGCGAGCTTCAAATGGGAGCAGGAATGAGTGACGTCGCTATAGAATTCTTTTTACATCCAATTTTTCCAACCCAAGTATACACTATTCTTAACATAAGTATCTTATGTCTCTTTCCTACTACCTACTGCCTTTGATACTATAACGCATGGCAGGATACCATCAAATGGACTCTCTTTCGGTTCAGTATTTTATTACATTTATTTTAAATAACGTGATTGCCTCCTTGGCTTCGACTGTCATCTAGTCCTCCTTGTAAAGGGGTCCTTCTATTTATGTTCTCGTGCTTACTTTTTTTTTCCAAAATGGGTTTTATTGGAGTTTATCTTTCCCCAGATGAATGGTTTAGGCTAGGAGATGTCATCGATCTTTTTAAACTGTGGTCTTGTAAAATCCTTTTGAGACATTTTTCGAATTAAGGGCTATAGAAATAAACTGTACTTGATTTAAGCCTCTGTCTCCCAGTCTCCTCTCCAAAGTCAAACCAGCAGCCACTACATTTCCCCGAAAGGGAACTAGAGGTTGGAAAAAAAAATCTGAAAGCATAATTATGGGAGTCTGTATTTCCTGGTCACCACTTAGAGGACATGAAAGATTGTAGCAATCCCAATTCTGTCAGGCTGTAATATGTGTAATGAGCAGTGGCTTCAAGGCCTTCTCTGCTGGCCTAAGAAATATCTGAATCATATATTATATTTGGTCGATCAATACTTATTAAATAATTCCAAATTGTCTGTTAGCTTCCTTTCATTGGTTTTCCCCCTGGTTGCACTGCTTCCAGATGTGTGTTTTCATATTGAAGCATTTAACCAATCACATTTCAGCCATTATTTGTTGCCAGGGTCAGAAATCTGCCTCAAGGCCTTCACAATCAGTTCTGCAGGCTCTGCTGCATTAAACAAGCGTCGATAAGACTGTTGCTTTAACCAATCAGATTTCGAGTTGGCAACACCACAATGCCTTGTCGCAGGCGTAGGGATACATCATTGCCTTGTCGCAGGCGTAGGGATACGTCATCGCTTTCACCAACTATGATTGGCTAGAGATTAGCCATAGCTACCAAACTATATTTGGAGCGAACTGCACACGCAAATATATTGTTGTGTTCATTTAAAGCCATTTTCAAGACGGACTACGCCAGAAATACGACAGGACTGGCTCGACTTTCACCATTAGCTTCGATGGCGATATAAAAGAAGGAAGAAAGGAGGATGGATATTGTGTACAGTTAAAAATGATTTTTGGTGAGTAAAATATGGCTATATTCCTAAATAATATTTCAATTGTGGGCCAAGTTCTGATATCTGAAAAGCTCCAGTGTTTGTATTTAATCACTAAATGCTGCTAGGAAGTGGATTTTACCCATTGAAGGCGCTATGAGAAAATGCACGGACCGCCACTGGTAATGAGTAATAAAAATGATGCATCAAACCAGAATGATCAATCCCAAAAAGAACAATGATACCACTGTTAGACTAAAAACAGGGAAGGCATGTATGGCGACAACAGTTACATGCAATTGTGGTAGACGATGGCGACTGAATGATCCACCAAACGGCATGACTCATGTTTGACACACTACTGAACGCCTATAAAAATTCCCCCTCTAAAACACTTTTGCATTCATTAATTGCATGTGACACGCTGTCCCTGGATGGAAAAAAGATGTCATGGATCATGTTTGTTATGTCAATGTTAAAAAGGATAATAAATTCTGAATGACATTGAGTGGTGATATCATTCCAGAGAATGCAAGGGGAATTTGGAGAACAAAAATTCCCAAGAATTCAACAGCTGATAAAATGTTGCATTTGAAACATTTATTGTGTGTTTTCTGGCAAGACTGCAACTTGATTTAGAGGCTTAAAAAATAGTTAATGGGTGTGAATTTTCTTGCTGTTAACACCTAAATTCCCTTCCTTCATTTCTGCTTGTTCCTTCATGCTTCCCATATTTCTAAAGTCCTGTCAGGAAACTTAATCTTACTTCCAATATCCCCAGTTGGGGAAGATTTATTGCTAGCTTGAGGGCATTCAGAACTTTGAAAAAGACTCCATAGCAGTAGATGTGACTTTCATTTCAGCAGCGAGACGTGAAAAACACAGGAATGTCCTCACACTGCTCGGGTGGAATTTTTGTTGGGAATTTCCCGCTATTGTGTGTGTGTGTGAACATTTATGCGCTTCTACCCCGTGTGCAATGTCTACTACAAACAAGTCTGACTGACTTGTTTGGATATTTTATTTTCGAAAGGTGAATAATGAGCACTCTCAAGGTGACAACAGCACCACCCTGGCAACCCCCCACGCCCTAACTAACAAACTCTTAGTTTCATTATGAAATCGGTATCCGATTAATTGTTCCCAAACATGCGGAAACAAATACCAAAAATTAAATTCTGACTTTATGCACTGCAATGACAAAAAAAAAAAATGATTTATTTAACTCTGAGATTTTATATCTGAAAGTGGTTGTGAAGTATGGCAGATAAATTGTACGTATATTGTTTTGAACTGGTAATTTGCAAATAGGAGGAGACACGGACCTTTGCCCTTGAGCAAGTTCAGCACAGGCTTTATAGTGGGCGTGACAGCTACCAAATATGCTTGTGGTCATATAGTACATTAAACTTGATTACGCCTTTCAAACAGCACCTCTAAAATAAATATTATTTCAACATAACACAATTGTATTTCTTGTTTAACTTAAAATGTATTTAAATCTGTTTTAGATTACTTTTATGAATATAATCCAAATGTGAACTCACCGAATGCCTGTGTAAACTAAGATTTTTACTGAACTGTGATTTTTGGCAGTTGCACCACTAAAAAATACACCGCATACCTTCTGTACATACTCATTAGCACAGTAGAAATGGAAAATGATCATTTTGCTTTGTGTGCTTGGCAAAGTTAAAGATTGAACATATCTTAAAAAAATGTAGAAATCCTGCCATTTTTCTATGTCATCTTTGGAAGAGTGGTGGACTACTGCTGACCTCCAGTAGCACAGTTACTTGGAAGCTGCAAGTGAAAATCCCCCAAACTTTCCCTCAGCACAAATCTCTCCTCCTGCTGCCAAGATAATAGCCTTTTCAGGCTTCCTTTTATTTGCACTTTACTTCAGATCCACTGCAGACTACTGAGTGACAGGCCGCCTGACTGGCCTGCGTGCAGCGGTTGCCATGTGTGCTCCTAAATTGCTTTTTCAGGGTAGAGCGGAGGGCAGTATTGCATAGACCAGGCAAGGAGTAGAGACAGCGATGGAAAGAGAGAACGAGGTGGGGGTTTATTGGGATGCTTTCACCAGATGTGTACAGTAGCGGTTGGCCAGTCGCACATCTGCAAACGTTTGAACTTACTTAGGGGAATTCCTCTCTCACTGCTTTTCTTTGTTAGACTAGATCCTCACTGCGGGACAATGAGCCGCTTGACTGCCTCCCTTAGCTTGTCCTTTCAAATTTCCCCCTTTGTGTCACGAGTTGTTTCCCCACACGGGCAAACAGGCCTGTGCAGTTAGCAGCTTGAGTGGCGTCAGATTTTTGTTTTGAGGAAACGAAGAGAAACCGGAAAAAAAAAACACAAAGATAATAGCATAGTCCTGTTCTTAATCATTCCCCTGGATCAGTCACAGACATAATAAACACTTAATGATGAATTATGTCACCAAATATCATCGCTCATGTTCTGAAATTCTTGTATCAAAGGTTTTTACCATGAAACTGCTGGTAGACTAACAACTTAAAATAATATTGTAATATTGCAGATTTTAAAGTAGCAACTCTAAACAGGTTAAATTTAGAAAAACTGTTAAAAATATATATTGTTGTGCTTTTTCATGGGGTGGGCAAAGCAGAACAAAAGCAGGGACTTTCCTCTCCTCCAGGATGTTGGGAGATTTCCTCATTGTAGAATTCCAAGATTTGGGACAATGGGCTTCATTCACCAATAGATTTGGGAATGTTTTCCTAAACTAACTTCTTAATAAATTTTCAAGGTCTTGCCAGAATTATGAATTAGTGTTCTGAAATCTTTCCCCACAGGAATCTGTGAATCATTGTCCTATTATTACAAATATAAGGAATGGAGATTAAAAATAGATTGAGCTACTCTTTGTCATCGGTATAATGACCCATCCAGTTTCAATACCGCTTATCTTGGTCAGCGTCATACGATTGGTGGAGCCATCCCAGCGAAGTTCTGAGGGCTTCTGAGGATAAGCGGTTCGGATAATAATTTAATGAATAATTAAATTAAGCCCTGCTTACATTATTTCCTCTCAGAATTGATTACTACATTGGCTAATTGCAGACTTATTGTTGCCTATGGGTTCTGAATTAGCCAGTAGGGGGAGTCAGGCCAGTATACATAGTTCATATTGAACATTTTGGCTCCAGTTTTACGCAAGTAGATAAAAGATAAAACAAATAACTCTTACAATTCACATAACACGATAATGAGGCTAAGCTTAAATGGCTACGCAAACAATGTTTGCATGTCTGAAAATGAGAAATTGACCAGAAATTTGCACAAATTAATAGTGAAATTATAAGAAGTAGATGTATAGAAGGTAGAGAACATCAAATACTTAGGGTCAACAGTGTAGGCTGATGGAGAATGTGAAATACAGCTGGAGGAAGGTATCCGGTGTGTTATATAGGAGGGCCAGCCTCGATGAAGGGAAAGGTCTGCAGGACATAGGTAAAGCTCCCCATGATGCCTGGCCTTGAGACAGTAGCTCTGAGGAAATGACAGGAGGCGGAACAAAAAATAGCCGAGCTGAGGTTTTCCTCAAGAGGGTCTAGGGTGGGTACGATTTTGAAAAGACAATAACAGAGACAGTGAGCATTAGGCATTTTACAGACAAGGTCATAGAGACCAAATTTCAATAGCTTGTGCATGTCCAGAGCAGAGAGCAAAGAGAGACTATATTGGTAGAAGGATAATGAGATTGGAATTGCCAGGGTACAGGGCTAGAATTTGACCTGGGAGAACATAAATGGATATAGTAAGGGATGACATTAAAGTGATTGGTATAGGGGAGGATAATGGAAATGACAGGAGCAAATGGGAAAAGTTGATTCGCTGTGGCGACCCTCACGGGATAAGCCAAAAGTGTAGTAGTAGTAGTAGTAGTGGTAGTAATGGTAGTAGTAATAGTAATGGTAGTACTAATAGTAGTAGTAGTAATGGTAGTAGTAGTAGTAATGGTAGTAGTAGTAGTAATGGTAGTAGTAGTAGTAATGGTAGTAGTAATAGTAGTAGTAGTAATGGTAGCAGTAATAGTAGTAGTAGTAGTAATGGTAGCAGTAGTAGTAGTAGTAGAAGTAGTAGTAGTAGTAATGGTAGCTGTAATAGTAGTAGTAGTAATGGTAGCAGTAATAATAGTAGTAGTAGTAATGGTAGCAGTAATAGTAGTAGTAGTAATGGTAGCGGTAATAGTAGTAGTAGTAGTAGTAGCAGTAATAGTAGTAGTAGTAGTAGTAGTAGTAATGGTAGCAGTAATAGTAGTAGTAGTAGTAATGGTAGCAGTAATAGTAGTAGTAGTAGTAGTAATGGTAAGAGTAATAGTAGCAGTAGTAGTATCCTTAAGTACGTATATAGTCTGGAGGTTTGGAAATATTGGATTTCTGCAAGATGATTCAATGAGAGGCGCCTGACTTCGGTGCGGTCACTGATGGCAGTATGATTGTGAGTGTGAGTTGTTTGTCTCTTTGTGCCCTACAGCTGACTGGCGACCAGTCTAGATTTTAGTCTGTCTTTCGCTCGAAGTCAGCTGGAATAGGCTCCAGCAAGCCCCGCAACCCTTTGGAGGCTATGTGATATTGAAGGTGATTGAATGAATGAATGATTCAAAGAGAACAATACCACTATGAATTTTCTGAACTATTTCTTAGATTAAAACAGATTTATTAGACTTATAGCTAGGTGTCTTGAAGTCTTTTAAAAACAAACAACTATGTTATTATTCATCACTAGACTGTATATTATTATTTTGAGGACTTACATATAACAAGTACTATCAAGTATTCCCCACTATGCGAAGAAAAGGAAAACGTTCATTTTATTAAATGAAGTGATAAGGCTATTGTATTTTAAGCAACATAAAAAACCCTCCTATTTCCTTTGAGTATGCCTTTGAGTATGTTATTTGCAAGCATCGAAATGTTTTAGACATAATACCAACTTTTTGGGGACGCTTACAGCCCAAACTTTATTTTTAGTTATCTCAGCCTAAAGATGGTGCCATTATTTACCATTTATGGCTTTTATAGTGCTACGCATAGTGTGTTTTTCAATTGTGGCTCCTTCAAAGGATGCAAAGGCTGAAGTGGTGGTAATAGAGGAGACCAGGCTGTGTTGGAAATCCCCTTCCCTCAGCAGGTTTGCTTCATGTTGGGCCCCACTGAAGCCCACATCAAAGGAGGTACTGCTGTCCACATTAAGTCCCCTCCTCAAACTGTATGTCTAACTTGCCATATTTATAAAACTCTTCCTACTCATTTCTATTTTTATACAGGCATCTGCCTCATATACTGCAGTTAAAGCTGCAGTATCGCTAAGTTATTAGACTATCACATTTCAACTTATCTCATGCATGAAACCGTTTAAAATATTAGCAAATAACTTTATTGCTTCTTTAAAATAAAGGGCTGTATATGTACGGTATAATTCAGGCAGTTTTCTCAT
The DNA here is from genome assembly GCF_051989625.1 of Stigmatopora argus. Lineage (NCBI taxonomy): Eukaryota > Metazoa > Chordata > Actinopteri > Syngnathiformes > Syngnathidae > Stigmatopora > Stigmatopora argus. Next base: position 5,761,365 of record NC_135405.1, on the reverse strand, counting down.
GTGTAAACACACAATGAGAAAGTTCAATTCATATTAAAATAAGAATTTGGGACGCATCATCCTGTGGAAGTTCCAAATGTCAAACTGTTGACAATAACACTGGCTTACAGTTTTGTGACACTGACACTTTATGCAAAATAGCTATATGAAAAATTAGATTTAGGTCATGGAAATAATGGCTGCTTTGATCAAGGTATAGTATGCTAATTATGGTTGGTTGGGCGTCAACCGATAAGACAATCCTTCGCCTGCGCCATAGGAATCTCTTGAAAAATGTGAAGCATGCTTAAAGCAGCTGACTACTGAGGATTGACATATGCAAATTCAGACTTGGTGGTAATAAAATAGAACAATGAAAGAATTATGAAGGAACAATGGAGGGATTCAGAAGGTGTGTAAATTGAAGCATTACATCAGATCCTATTTTAATCAAATGCAAAATACAGGCCTGAACTTGCCATCCAAATCAGTGACGCATTTTAAATAAAGCATCTTTCGGTTTCAACTCTTTCTCATTAAGGGACTGAATTTGGGTCATAAACAACAGCCAGCAATTATTTCCTGTGCACAAGCACGGCTGTTAGTGAGATCAGTAGAGAGTGACACAAAATAAAGTAGTTGAAATGGTGAAATATGCCAAATATAATATTTAATTTCTGTCACTTACAGTAAGTGTTAAAACTGTGCTTGCAAAAATCTTCAAAAACTTTTTTTCCAAATGATAAACAAGATGATAATCATTATTATTATTTGGACTTCCGAATGTGGAAGGCCGAATTACTACTTGGTTTGCCTGGAGTGCCCAAATGATCCATATTCGACATGGTATAACTTTATTATTATCGTGTTGAGGACAATTGTGTCCTCCAGTGGACATATTAAGAACTGCGTGGAATATAAGTTACATGAGGTTATGGGTGGGTGGAAGGACTTCATTTAAAACCTTCAGTCATTCATTTTATGAACCGCTTTATTTTCATTAGGATCGCCGGGGGTGCTGGAACCTATCCCAGCTGAGAGCCAGAGGCGGGGGACACCCTGAATCGGTGGCCAGCCAATGGCAGGGCACTAGGAGACAGATAACTATGCACAATCACACCCATACATAGGGGCAATTTAGAGTGTCCAATCAGCCTATTATGTATGTTTTTGGAATATGGGAGGAAACCGGACCACCTAGAACATGCAAACTCCACACAGGTGGACCGATCTGGATTTGAACCCATGACCCCAGAGCTGTGAGACCGACACACTAATGATTCAGCTGCCGGGCCGCAACATAAAAATGAGCTGTCACCATTTTTTTTCACCTACCCACTGATGAGCTGTTTTGTATTTTGTAAGATTAAAAGTTCTGTCAGTGATGACAAATCAGCAGTACATAGTGTATGACTGTGAGCACAGATTTCCAGTGGGTGGTAATGTCTGCCTGTCAGTGCAATCATTTGAGAGATGCCTTGAGTGAATTATGGGTTGATTTTACACACCGGTTGTTGTTCATGACACTGCCACAATGACCTCTGGCAAAAGAAAATTGCTTTTAAACAGAAGATATTGCAATTATTGAACTATATATCCTGAATTCAGGGTTGTGGGATGGAAGGGTCTATTCCAATAGCATTACTCAAGACTTGGTCTTGAGCAATGTTCCCTCTAAGCTGCACGCTTGCGCAATTGCGCACTACTCTCGTCTTCTCTGCGCACAGTAAATCATATGGAGCGCACAAAATAAAATCCCATTTTTTTTTTTTTTTTTTTTTTTTTTAGCTGTGAGGCCGACGCGTGAACCACTCATCCGCCGGGCCGCCCATTCATAGATATTAATCATTACATTTTATTATTACTAAATCATTAATGTGTAGTAGACATACACCTGCTTATCGCAGGTGTGATACTAGTGTGTGCCCATAGCGAGCAATGATGATGTTGCTCACACCGGTATTCAGTGTGCTCAGGGAGGTTGTCTTTCTGCCCAGACAAACAAAAAATTAGAGGGAACATTGGTCTTGAGTCAATGGAAATCGGGTAGACAACCATTCAAACTGAGCGGGATTTGAGCACAGGATTTGTGCACTGCAGTTAAGAGAATTTTTGATTTTGTTTATGCAACTCTGTTGTCTAAATGAATAATTGTGAATGGTATGCCCTAAATCTAATGAAATTTGCTCATCAAGTGGCTGGCGAGAATCCTCTTGCTTCTTGTTTGCTACTCTGATCTCAGAATGGTGACACTGTGTATCGAGTACAGTGGGAGACTCTGATACGCGTGACACGGGCTCTTTTGTTCCCAATTACACTCATTATTTAAACTGCCATAGCTTTTTGTGTCATTCATCAGGCCAAGAGAGAACAACTCACAAAGGCTTATGAAAGTCAAACTCTAAACATGCGATGGCTTTAAATATTAGCTCTTTATTCTGGCATTCTGAAAAGAATATAAAATGGCTAAATAAAGTGGCAGTACAACTCAGCTCTGGAAAAAACTAATAGATAAAAATGAATCATTTTCACTTCCTACAAATAATAATGTTGATTAGTTTCAAACATATTCTCTGCAAATAGGAAATTTAGAGCTGAAAATCCACAATACAAAAATGTTACAAAAAGTACCTACATTTTTCATGTCATAGATTATGAAATCATAGACTTTAATAACAATGCCCTGAAAAAGATGAGAAGATATTAGAAGAACCCCCTTTTTAATACAATATTTAAATATAAAGTTGTAATAAAAAACTGATTATGTCTTCCCATGAGATAAACATTATAATTGTTAAGAAAAAGACAATGTGATCCACTTACTGTTTGTTTAAGCTCTGCAATTGTCCTCCACAAGTAGACATTTCTAATTGTGCATGGTTAGGTCGCTGTGACAATAGCAGGGACCACCATAGTGCCTGAAGGTACCCGAGTTTCATTTTGGATCTGGTAGGTGACATCAGGTGTTGAAGTAGAAAGGTCGGTCTTGATAATTGGTGTTTCCTGAGAATGTGATAGGTCAAAGGACTGTTCGGTCTCTTCTGACAGTCGGTTTTCTTTCTTCTCCTCCTCCTCCTCCCTCTGATGAGTGGGACAGGCAAGAAAACAGTTTTTAAATCATAAAAAGAAGTTCTTGGACTGGAAGTGATTGCAGTATTGACCTCTTTCTTTATTTTGTAGTATTCATCAATGGCGTACTGATATTTGGCTGAAGTTATCCCGAACAAGGAGGCCATCCTCTCCCCCAAGTAATCACATGCTGGAAGACAACGTTGGAAAAATATTTGTGAGACTATTGATGTTGGCATTAATCAATAAAAAACAACATTACCAGAATTCTAATCAGATTCTACATGTTACTTCCACTTTACAGGGTTTTCTCCGTGTGCGGTTGATTGGTCCCCGGTCTTTTGGTCGCGGTCTTTTGGTCGCCCCGACCGCGATAACGAGCGAACAAAAGACCGGCGACCAAAAGACCGACGACCAAAAGACCGGCGACAAAACAAGGTAAAACAACACGGTCTACGCATCAATAAAAGCCAACAATGGCCATGAGCAGTTTGACTGAGCCGACGTGTGAATGTATAAGAGTTTGTATGTACATGCGTTGTCCCTTTAAGAAGCTACGTCAGTCAGGGTCTTAACAAGTTCTCCAATAAAAAAACAATAAAAGTCTGGGAAATTTGGAGCTTTTCTTTAGCCTAATAATTAACAGGGCATTAAGTATGACTAAATAGTAATCCGCAGTTTGTATTTAGGGAATTTGAGCAACGATTTAAATGGTAATTATCACTTACCTTCCGGGCGACCAAAAGACCGGCGACCAAAGAGATCGGCAACCAAAAGACCGGCGACCAATCAACCGTGTACCGTTTTCTCAGGGTTACTTTCAGACAAATTAACACCATGTGAAAGTGCCTTTCCAGTCGCAGAATTACTCTTTTTATGGATTTAAAATTTGATTTATAGTGATCTTTATCATATAAAGGCAAAGTTAGCCTGAAATTTAGTTTTCAGTTCCCAAAATACATTTGAAATCATTTGGTTGCTCACTATCAAAATGAATTAAATTATAATTGAAGTGCTTCTGTCTTGGCCATTTCTGACTGAACCAGTTATTGAGATCCATCACAGCACATAAAGGAAAAACAGAATTACTACGCCTTCTATGTTTTATGATTCACAAAAACACATGGGATCACAAAATTTGACAGTAAAAATGCAAAATACAAAGTCCAATGACATAACTAAAGTCTGTAAAGTCAATCAAAGCAAACGTGGAAATAAGAAACAAACCTGATAAAGTTGACGTTGCAGCTCTCCACATGTGGAACCAGAAATACGGACCCCAAGTCATCTTTGACTGCAAATTCAAATGACATATGCATTAAAAATCCATTCACACTCCCGTTTTAATGTGCGTACAGTGTTAAAATACAGATTTTATGGGGTTATTCACATCATAACACATCATCAACTTGCATGATGTCTTTCAGGGCCTAGTTATCATGAATACAATGAAAACAGTTGTCTGTCAAGGCTAAAAGGCATGAGTCAAAAGCCATGGCACAGCTAGAACAATGGAGAAACACTACTGAAGTCTGGATATGTACAGGACCATTCCTAGGCAAATTGTTTAACAAGCTAAAATAAAATTATAGATTGAACGATTATCAGGGCCAATATTTGGACATTTGACGTATGTCCGTATCAACAGCTTCTTGTCAAGTTGATGATTTAGATTTTTTAGCGACTGCCATTTTTCTAGTTGACACCCTTTATTGGTAGTAAACACAAACACACATACACACACACATAGACACACACCAGCACCAACGCTAATTTAACTCCCTAACCATCTGTTGCCTTGCCGCTATACAAATAAAGGTGAATTTTACATTCAATAAAATACATCAAGATTAATTGTAAGAACCCGCAATATACAGATTTCATCATTTTCACTTGGTCATTTCCTTAGTATATCAACATATATACATATATATATAAATATATTTAGTAAAGTTCAATGAAGATTAGTGCTTGCGTTATTAATTTAAAAAAAAAACTTTCACTGCAAATGAATCTCGGCTCCAAATATCGGTTATCGAGCAGCACTAACTACTAATAATCGGTATAATCGGCAAAACCCCATTTCGGTCGATTCCTAAGTAAAAAAAAATCGCACTTGAATAAATTTATTTATCGTGATGCAATCACATCCAAAATACTTTTACTATTTTATAGTATCATCGTTTTTATTAATTTATTTAAGTTTCTCCCAAATCACGATGGGTCGAGAACAATTGCGATAAATGAGTGTTGTTGGTATTTTTTTTTAAAGTGGCAATTAATAGTATTAGCAATGTCAGTGTGTCAGACACACACACACACACACACACACACACACACACACACACAGACACACACACAGACACACACACACACGAACACACACACACACACACAAACACACACAAACACACACACACAAAACACAAACACACACATACACACACACAAAAAACACACACACAAACACTCACACAAGACACACACACACACAAAACAACATTAATGACATGTATAAAGTATTTTTTTAAGAAAGTGCTTTGTCTGCTTGCTCACCCTCACCGCATCAACCGAGGAGGAGAGAAGGTCCTTCCTCTCCGTCTCCTTGTCTTCATCCTCCTCTTCATCAGTACTGTACTCCTCCATAGTCTCCCCGCTGGAGAAATGGATGATCCGTCGAGGGGTTTTCTCCCTGCGATTCTGTACATCGTGCAGCTCCACACTCTCAAAATTTCTAATTGGCTTTAAACTCTAAATAAGAAAATACAAGATAAAATAAAACAAAACATTTTCAACACTTTACGTCAAGACACGCACAGAATTAACATGACAATTGAGCGCCGACTGTCACGTGACAAAAAGGAGCGCTGGGTAAAATCGCGAGAATACATAGTATTTTAAAAAGATGAGAAAAGAGAAAAAGCAAGAGCATGTGTGTACATACCCGTTCCACGTCTGCACTCGGTCCCATGGACACATTGATGTTCGTTAAATTGAGTGGTATATCGCCCATTGTGGGGGTCTTGTTCCAGAGTGAAGATGCTTACAACAGCGACTCTCCTCCACCCACCGGACCGGATGTGCTGCACACGACTTACTGTACGTAATATCCACTTGTACTCGTTTTTGGACGATACAAACGTTATAGAATTATGTGAAATATGTATTCAGGCATTCAATGTCGCCATGAAGAGAATAGTTGTAAGATTACTTTGGCATTTCCTTAAATCTGCAGAAAGATATAGCTGGAATATAATTGGATTGAATGCTTTTATTGTGATTATACAAGTATAATGAGATAATAAAAGATGATAAAATATCTGGAGTATTTAATGCTGAATATTGACATCCATTTACGTATCCTTTATTTGATGTGAGAGCTCATTCAATCCTGCAAAACGACACTAACCCTGCAATGTATATTATTTTTTCAATGAAATATCTCACCTCATCTAATTTTCTGAACCGCTTCATCCTCATTAGGGGGTGCTGGAGCCTATCCCAGCTGACTTCGGGCCAGAGGCGAGTGACACCTTGTATCGTTGGCCAGCTGATCACAAGGAGACAAACAACCATTCACACTCACACTCATACCTAGGGGCTATTTAGAGTGACTTTTTATATTTTTATATTACTTATTTATGTTTTTTTTACTGGGAAAACGCACTTTGTGGAGTAGCACCACCAATTCCTTTATACGCAGCTGTGTATGATGACAATAAAGGCTTTTGATTTTGATTTGAGTGTCCAATGAGTCTTCCATGCATGTTTTTTTGTGAATGTGAGAGGAAACCAGATTTCCCAGAGAAAACCCACGCACGCCCGGGAGAACAAGCAAACTCCACACAGGTGGATCGACCTGGATTTGAACCCAGAATTCCCAATGTGAGGCCGACACGCTAACCACTCAAAAATAATAGGGAAAAGGGCAGTCGGAATCATATTTCGGAAGTATTTCTGTTGAATTGGGATTATATAATTCTATGATGGGGTAGTAGAGACAAAATTGGAAACTGCGGTACAGATAATGAATGAATGAATCAATCATTTTTAACTCCATTTAGTATTTATTTTGTGGCCGGCCACAGTGGTTTCAAACTAATTTATTGTCCTCTTTTGACATTCAATTGTAGTTCAATTGTAGTATTAGTGTTGGCCTGATGTATTTTCATTCATTCATTCATTTTCTAAACTGATTTATCCACACTAGGGTCGCGGGGGGTGCTGGAGCCTATCCCAGCTGACTTTGGGCACCCTGAATCGGTTGCCAGCCAATCGCAGGGCACAACCATTCACCCTCACACTCATACCTAGGGGCAATATAGAGTGTCCAATCAGCCTACTATGCATGTCTTTGGAATGTGGGAGGAAACCGGGGTACCCGAAGAAAACCCACGCAGGCCCGGGGAGAACATGCAAACTCCACACAGGTGAACAGACCTGGATTTGAACCAAGGACCCCGGAGCTGCGAGGCCGACGTGCTAACCACTGAAACCGCTGGGTCCGCATATGTATTTTGCAAAAGCCAATTGAAAAAAAAAATCAACTAATTGAATGATCCATTTAAAAAAATCATTTGTAATAGGTAAATGATTTTAAAAGGCGCCAGTAAAAGAAAGCCATTAGTAAAGTATGATGAAAAAATACAAATAACAATCAATTAAATTAAAATAAATTAAAACAAATTATAATACATTGAAAAAGAGTAGCAAAGCTTTTCCTTAAAAAAAGTATATTTTACTCCCATAAGATGTCAGTAGAGCGCCATCAAATTGATAAATGTCCCCCTTCTCACTCTTTGCATGGGCTGGGAGCGTTAAGGCTTTCAATTGTGAAGTAATTGTAAACTACACAAAAACAGAAGTGGAAACAGTGTATGTTGAGACATTTATAAATCATTCAAGAAATTCCCACTGGGGCCAAATTACAGTCAGACCTGCAGCCGCCCGTGCACTAAAGTATTTCTGCCATCAGCCAGTAAATTTGAGTTGTTTTAGCAGGATGTTTTGGTGGGAAATACATCAATTTTCCGGTTGTTTTGACGTTAATTGTTTACTTTAGCAGGATTTATTGCTTCATTTATTTCCCTAGTTTGCAAGAATTGAGTTGAATCAGAAAATGGTTCGCCATTTGTCAATAGTCTCAGTGTTGTTTTCCATTATCAACTGACAACAGCATTTAAGGAGGACATTAGCAACGCAGTCGTAATTGCTTGTGTCAGTTGGTTATTTGGCAAACCTGCATTGATCTACAACTGCCAAAAAATGACAAAGTACTTTAAAATACTCAACCCATCTTAAATTTTTAGCATCCAGCTAGTGGCAATAGATGTTTTACATGGATCTGTTTTGTAGTTTGTATTAAAAGCCTGTCCAAAGACACCATTTATAAACACAAAGTACTTGTCCCTAAAGAGCACTTTGGAAGAGCAGGGAAATAGAAGTAGTTAGAATTTGTCAGTTATTGATCACTTGCTTGCTCTGTAAAAATACGGTTCCAAAAGGCATATGGAGAGGTCTAAAGGAAAAAAAAACATTTGCACCTAGAATATAGTAGTAAGTTAAGTTCTTTTCTTTCTTTTTTTTTTACAAGGTTGTAAGTGATCATATATATTTTCTTCAAATGGAATCTAATATAAAAATCTGCTCACTAAGTGTCACATGTATTACTTCTAAGTCAAGGGTGTCAGACTCGGGTTGGTTCGCGGGCCGCGTCAACGTCAACTCGATTTCATGTGGGTAGATATAATATTTAGATTTTTTTTAAATAAATGGATTAAAAGAACTGGATTAAAAGCCCTGGATATTCAGTTTTTTTTATAGATCTAAAAGAATGTTTATTTTAGCTTTTTTTTTTTAAATATATTTTTAGATTTTACAAAATGATTTTTGAACTAAAAACACAGAAAAAAATGATGAAAAAATTACAATTATTGATTTAAAAGGGGGAAAATCAGGAAATTTAATATACATCTATACTCTTCATTTTAATTTGATCCTAAAACAGAAAGTCGGCACTCGTGATTTTCTTTCCCGGGCCACACAAAATGATGCGGCGGGCCAGATTTGGCCCCCGGGCCGCCACTTTGACACTTTGGTTGATAATTTCAAATTGTGTATGCCTTATAACAACTTTTGTACGGGATTTTTTTTAAGTAGGTTTTTTTTTTTAAGTAGGTTTTTTTTGTAAAACTGATCTCGTTTTACCCATTTCGGCTCTAATCCGAATCGTCTCGGTCACTGGAAGCAGACGAAACGTCATCGTTTACTGCTAATGTTATTGTCATGATTTAAGTATGATATCCACACGTGTATTCCCCTTTCACGTGACCTTTTAACTAATAGTAGTGACTATATAAATCTAGCGTGTCAGAAAGCCATCCACTTTTGAGAAAATTTTAGACTTTTACGTGTGCCCTTAATATGTGCTGCGTTGCATTTCTACGTTTTTTTTTACCGCTTAATAAGGGGGACTACAATCATTAATAAGGGGAGCAATTGGCCGAGGTTGACAGGTATGGGAACTTTTGGATGATTCAGATTCACTTTAATGTTGAAAGCTTGTTTTGTGAAACAAAAACATTTAATGTTTTTTTGTGACAATATTCATTATTTCAACAGAGGCATTATGTGTTTTCTATTGTCTTTTGTTTAAGTGTATTTGAGGTTTCTACAAGTGCATGTAATGCAGACTGTGTAAAACCAGAATCATTATTGCACAGTATAGTGCAGAAGATTTATGATTACATATTGAATATTTGGTGCTTAAAACAATCTTGCACGTAATTTAGACTCAAAATAAGAGCACTGACACCTATGATGAATGTAGCTTGCCTTTCACAAGGGGATATGTTAAAATGGAATTACATATTCACGTTTTGAGACAAACAAACTTAAAAAATTGGGTCATCTTGAATCAAACCGTCTTTTTGAATGTGAATACATGGAAGTCATTGGGTTTACAATTTCTGCCTCGATTTCTTATCCCCTCTTTGCCTGTGTGGGATTTCCCCACAAAATCTGGCTTCCTCAAACTCAACAACATGCATCTTGTGTTAAATGATGAATCAAAACATCTCATAGATATGAATGTGTGTGGGAGGAATTGTTTATCATCAATATATTCTGACAGATTGCTCGCCTCCATCTTACCTTCTAATCAGGACAATCTGTATCGAAAAAAGATAAATACAATGTCATACAATGAAAATTCAATAAAGACATGCCACTTTGAGTTATAGGAGAGCCCAATCATTTTTTCTAAAAACGGATTTTCAGTGTTTAGTGGATTAAAAAAAGTAGAACAGCAATAGTATTTGATACATACTATCCCTTAGAACACATTTGTCAAAGTGGCGGCCCGGGGGCCAAATCTGGCCAGCTGCATCATTTTGTGTGGCCCAGGAAAGTAAATCATGAGTGCAGACTTTCTGTTTTAGGATCAAATTAAAATGAAGAGTATAGATGTATATTAAATTTCCTGATTTTCCCCCTTTTGAATCAATAATTGTAATTTTTTAATCATTTTTTTCTGTGTTTTTAGTTCAAAAATTATTTTGTAAAATCTAAAAATATTTAAAAAAGCTAAAATAAACATTGTTTTAGATCTATGAAAAAAAACTGAATATCCAGGGCTTTTAATCCAGTTCTTTTAATCCATTTATAAAAAAAATCTAAATATTATATCTAAAATGGTCCGGCCCACATGAAATCGAGTTGACGTTAACGCAGCCCGCGAACCAACCCGAGTCTGACACCCTTGCCTTAGAATGAGTTAATAATTGTGAAATAAAAATTGTACAATGACTTCAAAGGAAGGGGGAATCGAGGTACCAAATAAAAGAGTGGCGAATTGTTGAAATAATGTGTACATGGGAGATTACATATGTTCCCATTATCCTTGCTTCATGCCTTGCAGAACTTGATTCCCCAGATTTCAATAATATGACCTCTCTTTGGAATAGCGCTAGTTCCTTTTTCTCACTGCAGTCGATTTCTATTTCTTTTTACTGGCCCATTGCTTCTAGATTGTTATTGTTCTAAGACTGCACTTGTACCTTTCACTAAGGCAACAGTAGTCTTGTTCACTACTCTGCAACACACAACAATAGAATAGGGAGGGCACCATGTAGTGAGGCAATAAAACATCTAAGATACTGTGATCGAAGATATTTATTTACTTAACTTTAGAGTGTACCTGATGTATAGCAGGAGCAAGATATATATATTAAAGGGGAGGCCTTGAGAAGGCTTTATTTGTCCAAAAATGTTACAAAATTGTAAGTTATTTCTGTAAAGCAGAGCCTGGAGTCTGGCAACAAATAGCCTAGTATTTTCTCCAGTTCAAAGTCGACTCAATTTGCAGATTTGGTAACGTCTGAAGGAAATTTTTAGCAATGGATTATTTTGAAGATGGCGAAAGAGGATGGAATACTGATGTAACCATTACAATTCCAATCAGTAAAAAAGTGATAGGAATAAGCCAGTGTGTGCATGAAATACAAACTGCTCATGTGTGCATGCACATGGACATGCACACATAATAGGGTGATGCCTTAGGATACAGGTTTTGGTTTCTGTGACTACAATAGTGACTTCAAAGACTGATATCCCAATGATAAAGAGGAAAACGTATTCAACGTTTCCACTCTCAGTTGTTGATAGGGGCACATTATGTATTTCTTATTTCCCATCATTAGCCTGAAAGGGTACACGGTCGATTGGCCGCCGGTCTTTTGGTCGCCGATCTTTTGGTCGCCGGTCTTTTGGTCGCCCGGAAGGTTATTGATAATTACCATTTAAATCGTTGCTCAAATTCTCTAAATACAAACTGTGAATTACTATTTAGTCATACTTAATGCCCTAGTAATTATTAGGCTAAAGAAAAGCTCCAAATTTCCCGGACTTTTATTGTTTTTTGTTGGAGAACTTGTTAAGACCCTGACTGACGTAGCTTCTTAAAGGGACAACTCATGTACATACAAACTCTTATACACTCACACGTCGGCTCAGTGAAACGGCTCATGGCCATTGTTGGCTTTTATTGATGCGTAGACCGTGTTGTTTTACCTTGTTTTGTCGCCGGTCTTTTGGTCGTCGGTCTTTTGGTCGCCGGTCTTTTGGTCGCCGGTCTTTTGGTCGCCCGTTGTCGCGGTCCGGGCGACCAAAAGACCGCGACCAAAAGGCCGCGACCAAAAGACCGCGACCAAAAGACCGGCGACCAAAAGACGGCGACCAAAAGACGGCGAACAATCGACCGCACACGGTCTGAAAGATAACAGACTGAAGATAAGTGAGAGAAGCCTATTGTCACAGTTCTCAACTCTCATGCATTGAGCGTCTCACACATTTCAGACCATTTTTCTCATGCCCCAAAAAATTATAATACTGCCCATTGTCATAATCTGAAGATCAACAACCATTCCATTTACATTTGTTGCGTTACTGTTATTACCGCTTAACAGAATCTGATCTGTCAGTCTTCATGTAGTCTGCCTTTTATATATCACATATACAAAGGTAGCTATTTAAGGCGTTTGAGAAAAATTGAGCATTCTACAGCTATTTCAAAGAACACACTCCATTGACTGTAATTTTATGTTTAGAAAATGATCGACAAGTGACGACACCTGTCCCCGTTGCTCTCATGTAGTCTGGGAGAATAACAGCTAACTGCCGTTGCAATTATAAATGCTCCAGACACATTTCAATACCGTTACAAGATGTTTGCAATTTATTCACAACCCGAAAACATTATGCAACCTAGCACTGGTTCGTTTAGACCACATGTGTCAAAGTGGCGGCCCGGGGGCCAAATCTGGCCCGCCGCATCATTTTGTGTGGCCCGGGAAAGTAAATCATGAGTGCCGACTTTCTGTTTTAGGATCAAATTAAAATGAGTATAGATGTATATTAAATTTCCTGATTTACCCTTTTTAAATCAATAATTGTATTTTTTAATCATTTTTTTCTGTTTTTAGTTCATAAATAATTTTGTAAAAAAAAAAAAAAAAAAAAGCTAAAATAAACATTGTTTTAGATCTATAAAAAACCCTCCCACATCCCAAAAAGATGCAAGGTAGGCTGGTTGAACACTCTAAATTGCCCCTAGGTATGAGTGTGAGCATAAATGGTTATCCGTCTCCACGTGGCCTGTGATTGGCTGGCTACCAGATGATGTGATTGATGACAGAGTATGCCTAGCTGTCGAATCAATTTTATTCAATTCTATAATATTGTAGGCAGTTGAAAAACCTATTTTTCAATCATTTCTGACACTAAAGGGCTATTTTGTTGCTTTCGTGGTCTGATTAATGAGTGCTAACTGGCAGATTTCGCAAAATATAAGTTACAATGGCTCAATGTGTTGCTGACTAATACTTTGCTAGGGTCACTTTTACAGCTCCTGGCTGATTAATTACAAAAGTACAATGTCAAATATCAAGACACAAATATATTCAATACACATCCATCTTTCCATACAATGTCATGGAAAAATAGTGCACAGCAAAAAGCAATCTTCTAATACATTAACAGAAATTGAAGCAGCTACATGTAAATAAAAAACGGAATGTAATGAGCAATGGAATACCTGAGCCATTGCGTACTTTGCATATATCCAAATTTATCAGTTACACAAATGTGACCTAATGTCATTAATTAGAATTTTCGGGTGTCATATTATAGAATGATCCCCATGAGAAGTAAATATATGACAGCTATATTAATAACAACAACAACAATAATAATAATAATATCAATTATAATTATAACAGTAATCAGAATCTAATATAATAATAATACATCATAAAAGATTAAGTTTGTTTTCCCTAACCATTTATCTAAAAAGATTTGAGATTATTGGATCATAACACATTCACTGTCAAAGTTCACAATTAATTAAGATGGATGATAGACTAAATTGGCCTGGAGTCACTGCTGTCACTCCTGCGGGTAGCCACCCCAGTGCTGCTCCAGCATATTCTTGCACACTAATAGCATAGCTGACATGTCTCGCACAACGAGATGCAAACGACCTTCTTCACACTCTCATGCCACATGTCCTATTTCTCACATTGTCATACAGCTGTCAAGTCATGGATGTATAACATGCTATTTTGGAACTAGATAACTCAACTCTGGCAGTAATGCTCATTAACAATGGCTGCTATGCAACTCATAAAAGAACACATTTTTGAGCCAACAGATTTTCCTCCAACTTGTCAACATCAAAGATATTGGAATCTGTCAATTTAAATCTTCAGGGAAACCTTAGAGTAATGAGATTAAAGTTAAAGCTGTGGCGATGGTGTGTGAGTGACAATGAATATATGGGTATGACGGGAATTTTAGAATAGTTATAAACGATGTGTCTGGGTGCGTGCGGATGTAAGTGGGCATGTGTGTGACTTTTGACTTAATTACACATCTCCCATAGGTATAAAACCCGAATGTTTGGAGTCAATACGAACAATGAAGTAGTTGTTTCAACCATAAACATTGCGGCCAACAATGTCAAGTGAAAGTCAGCAACAGTCACCAACAATGTGATTACTTTTGAACAGCAAAGAGTTATAGTTACTTCTCTGAGAAATTAACAAAATTACTTAACTAGTTATTTAATGAAAGTAACTACATGATTAAAAAAGTATAAAATATGATCTAAAAAAGCAATTTTGTTGTTCTGTCGTACAGAAAGAGAAGACAACTCCCTTCTAACACTATGAAATGTAATGGAACAATATAATGTGCGGAAAATTTTGGCACCCATCTTTATTTTTATAAACTTTCCTTCAAAACAAAAGTTGCTGTGAGATATGAAATAAATAAAATAATTACAATAATAATCAAATGAAGACAGGCAGGCAAATGGTTGGCTTACCCGGACATTTTACCCTATGATAGCCAATCAACAGCCCCTAGTAGAAGAACACAAAGCACAGCAACTCAACAAAGAACAGCACAGATACAGAGCGCAGTAGAGCCTTATAAAAATCCGTGACCGGACGTTTCGTCAACGGACGTTTGGTCGACGGACACTTGGTCCCCGGATGGTGTTAAAATCAGTTACCTACAGGCTGAGGTATTGGGACCAGTGTTTGGGGACGATGCGTTGTGTGACGTGAGAATGCTGCCGAGGATCAGCTGAATAAATGTCATGTTTGCTCATTATGTGTCTCACCTGATGCATTCGTAAGTACCGATAAATATATTTCAATTGGATCACGTAACATAGGTAATGCGGGTAACGATTGTACATTAACTATATGGCTATTGTAGACTGAGAAAATCTAAGCCATTATACTACAAGTTACATCAAAAAGTATCTTTGTTATGTAATGTAATAAATGTAACATCGTTAGTTCCAACACTGGTCACCACTAAAGCATAGTGTAACTCTGACAAGGCCAATTTCGCCTCAACACCACCCAGAGGGACTGGTACAGGCCTTTGTCGATTTACGACCACATCCGGGACCGACAGATTGGTTGGAAAGCGATCTGGTCGTATGTCGATACATGTTGTGGATAATGTACTGTATTTGTGTTTCAGCAATATAGACCTATACAGGCAGACTGCAGACTCTACATGTTTCCTCTAATGCATCAGCCACACATAAACCTTCATTGCATCCCTCATCGCTTGACCTACATCTGGCATTAATGCCATACTGATTGCCAACAAGAACATCTTATCAGCTGTAACTGTGCATGACCTGCACCAATGACCATTACATATTTTTGCACAACATAGCTGTCAACGTTCACACCTGTCACATGTCATTTTCCTCACTGTCAAAATGCTGTCAAACCATAGACATATTGTGCTCTATTTGAGGGTAACTAATTTGATGTATTTCAGGGATGTGGAAGTAATAAGTGTCAACACTGGTTGCCACCTCCCCTTAGCAAAAATGAAATTATTAAGAAAAAAAGCCTTAAGATTTAAGACTGTCATTTGACACTAGAGATTGAATGACAGGATGCTTGAATTATATAAGAAATACATGTACATTTTTAATATTATATGTGACATTTTTCTCGAATTTTCTTTTCATCTCTTTATCTTTTTATTCAACCACATTACATTGTTAGTCATTCACTTTCTTTTAGAATATTTGAGTCTACGGTTTATAATAGACTTTAATAGAAAAGAAACTTTGTTCAGCAGAGCACAGTGTTGATTAATCTCTGGTATTTCATACAATCTTGGTTATAATCTGCATTAATAGTCAGACTGTGTGTTTGGGAAAGAAGCTCTGACAAATGGTTTAACAGTACAGAACCAAGAATTCTTTTTCACAAAGTAGAATAAAACTGCAAGATATGAACAGTTTACCCTGAATTGCTGAAATGTAGCAACACAGAGGGAATAAAGTGGCCTCCTCCTAGCAGGGGAAAACAATTTCAAACATGAATTCACAAGCTATTTAGGCATCAGCTTTGACAGCTTACTTGGCCTTTCAGACGATTTTGCAAGCGTGTAGTCACGGAAGGATAGGAAACTGACGTATACTCTGAATTTCATAAGCGGTCTTAGGAAAATGTACTCTCCTTGCTGCTGCTAAGTATTACATTCATTCTATATATGGGTCATTTTCACATAATTCAGCAAATAACGGTAAAGATATGGCCCTGGACTTTCCCTTTATGTGTTACAAAGTTATAAAAATTAATTACTACTGCTTTGTTTGCCACATATTATACTACATTTGGCACCAATTTTAAGAGAAATCTATTTGAGACACAAATACATTGAGAGCCAGTTTATGTTGAATTTGTCCACTCCGTTAGATGTCCAGAATCTAGTGTCACAGTTTATAGGAATGAAAAGTCGGGTTATGATTTATTTGTTTGTCTCTATTTAGAATGTGTTGTTTAGATTTGTTTCAATAGTATTTTCACTCAAGTTGTCTTTGAGAAAAATGCAAAAGAATTGCAACTGCAAACAGTTTTACTGATGTACCTTTCATATCAGTTAGTGTGTCTTTACCGTTATCACATGAGAAATACACCAAAAAATTCACAGTAAATACACCAGGTGGCTGGTGTGGGAGAAGTACCAGGATGTTGTCAGCCATATTGTCAACGCCAGCTAAGCAGAAGCCATGAGAATGAAACTAAAACCAAGGTAAGGACCATACCTGTGAAATGTCGTAACAATTCCATGTCTTTACCGATGTCCTAAAAACTTGGTGAACATAATTACTTTGCTTTTTAATGAACTGGGCATGGTGTATGCATGCAGAACACTATCATTTACTGAGTGCCAAGAAATACCATCTACCAATGTCAAAGGCTGAGGTGGAATGTTGTGTCTTTACCGTTAATAAATTTTGTCTTTACCGTTATAACGGGAAAGACGTATCATATAACGGGAAAGACTAAGTAGAAAAGGTGTATACAATAGATATGTAGAGATGAAATACATATTTTTAAATATACAACAGATATGTAGAGATGACGCTAACATGTTATGCTATGTTTATGTGTATACTAATTCCTGCTTTGATTTGTAAAATTTCCAGAACATGAATCCATTTAAGAAAAAAGGCGGTAAGCCACCTGCGAAAAAATCTAATGCTGCAGCGATGCGCAAATGCAGGGAGAAGATTAAAAATGACCCTGGAGCCTATCACAAATATTTAGAGAAAGAAAGGGAACGATATCAGAAAAGAAAGGCACAAGGAAAGATTCCAAATATTCACAAGCTTTCAGAGAGGGAGCAAAGGCAACTGAGAAGAAAATGGAAGCTCAACCAACGAAAGCAAAGGAGCAAGAAATTCCAACAACTGGAAGAGGATCTGCCAAGCACTCCCCCACCTAGCCCAGATGCTGATGAATTTGGTGAACCACAACCAGGACCATCGCAACCATCAACACAAAAGAAAGCTGGCAGGAGAAAGACGCAAGCCCGGGACCGCAAAGCATACAGAACAATTACCAAGAATAATGCTCAGATCAAGCAATATCAAACTGAAATACGGAAATTGAAAAGAAAGATCAGCAGAATGCAGAATGCTCAGCAGTTGAGTGTTAACGTGATCAGCGATTCTCCAGCATCGAAGGCATATTCCCTCCTTTCCCTCCTTTATTCCTCCGCCAAACTGACAGAGAAGCAATTACAATTATTTCAAAGGAGATTGGAAAATGGATATGACGTTGTACATATGGATCTATCAATTCTGAGTGTTACTGAAAGACAAGAATATGCATATTGGAAATCTTGGAATGCTTTGATGACAAAGGCCTGTCAACAAGGACGTGGGAGCAATGGAAAAGAACCTCTGACGGAGTCAAGTGAGGAAAGTGACAGCGACGACGGAGTTGAGCGAAGTGATGATGAGCAAAGTGAATGGAATGGCAGTGATGACGAGACAAGCATAGCTTGCTACCCAGACTCGCCACCTCATGATGTTGTTCAGGACCAGCCGGCCACCTCCCAGAGCTTACCACCAAGGACTCTTGATGACAGACCAAAGGTACTGCTTTTCACATGAACAATGTTAAAATTGTTACATTTAATGATAACAATATACTTTATTAACCACAAGTGGGACTTTGTTCACAAGCTTTAACAGTAGAAGAGAAATTACAGTACAGTACCATAAACATTATTAAACTGTCTGTTAGATACAGAAACAATTTGGATTATGCCTACAGTAGTACCATTTGTTTGCCAAGAACATGTCATTGCTATGAGAATCAATCTGTTTTTCAGGACCTGACCTACCAAGTTGCTGCCCTTACAGATACCCAGGACCGACAAGACATCCTTGAGGACCAGCCAGCTCGCCAAAAGGATCAGCCAGCTAATGAGGTTGGCTCTGGTTTTTAAATTGTGCATGCATTTTGCTGAATGTTTGAGGTTCTTACCCTTCTGCTCTTGCACAGTTAAAGTCAGGGTGGTAAAATTGCTGAAAATGTTGACTTTATCAAACAGAGATGGTGCTGTGACATTGATTTAACATTATAGACCATTACGTGAAGATGGACAAAATTGAATGTTATAAAAGAGTTGTTTGGAACAACAGTCTTACATGACGAAGAAAAGATGTCAGTGCTATTATTCATCAAGCAGCCATTTACTTTAATTTAATCTCACTCCCTATTTATATATGTAACAGCTTAATTCAATCACCTTGTCTCTTGTCAATACTGTACCAATTTGACGTGAATATAATAATATATAATGATTTGTGCTTTCTTTCAGCATGGAGCATCAGTATCTTGTGACAGAGAACATTTGTCACCTGTCCAGATCAGGCCCTTCGCTAATAAGGCAGCACTCTCTGATTATGACAGCCTGGAAGAATCTACTGAAATCTTTCCTATCGAAGATGAAGTCAGTACCACAAATCTGAAGTTAGGTGATTTTGTTCTTGTGAAGTATTGCGGGAAAAAGTCCGTTCAACATTTTGTGGGAAAGATCATTCAAAACTTTGATGAAGATGATGAAGCTCTGGTGCAATTTATGCGTCGCAAGTCCAGTGTTATGAAAAAACCTTTGTTTGTGTATCCTGAAATGGATGACTTGGATGACATACACATAGACAATATTGTTATGAGATTGCCACCTCCTACAACAACAGGAGGAACCTCACGCACTGGAAAGCAGCATGTTTTTGATGTAGACCTAGGGAACTACAACTGTTAAGATTGTGCACTCAAGTATCCTATCATTTGATCATTGCTAACTTTGATTATATTGGCAACTTCTTTATCATTTGTCAGTATTAGCTTAAGATGTTTAGGCTTTAAGACAATTTCATGTTGTTGACAGTAAATCTGTATTTACAATTTCTTCCGTAAGACCGTATATATGTGTTCGAGTTGTATTACAATAAAGTTTACAGATATTAATCAATGTGTATATTTTATTTTTGCAGGGCTTTAAGAAAAAAGAAAAAAAAAAACAAATTTTTTTTATTGAATTTGACTTCAAAGTTTCCCCGGCAGATATCCCAATATAAGGGCTGGGGTACACTGTTACCATCATTTTACTGAAATTGCAACTAAGAGTACTTTATATAATTGCCACTAGTTCTTAATGGCCTTTTCCACACTACTGATACCCACAACAAAACACATAAAGGTCTTAGTTTTTCCCTGACATAGACTGAAGTTTCACCATACTGTCTTTTCCGTTATGCTTGGTCTTTACCGTTTTTGGAATAACGGGAAAGACCAATCCATATTTTTTAAATTTTAATTAATTATGTTTTCATTAAAGTTCCAGCTAAGATATTTCCAGGCAGTGCTAGTGTTGCTAATTAGAGATAATCAGAATGCTTGAATTGCATTTTGTAAATTATTCATTTTCTGAAAGTGTCTTTACCGTTATTTGCTGAATTATGTGAAAATGACCCATATCCATATATATATTTACAGTAATTATTGTACACCCAGTGTAACACGTTTGGAAACACTTTCTCATCCTACTGAATGGTGAAATGTCTCAAAACAAAGCGGTGGTAAGTAAAACAACGTATCCCCAAATCGATGAATGTTTAAGAATTTAAATTGTGTTGGCTGTTTTAAACCTAATTTTTGGGTAACGATTAAAGTTGGCCCGAACATCACACAACACCATGAAACCATTTGGTTATGTTAACCTAAAAAAACCCTGTTCAAAAACTTGAATTTACCCATTTTAGTGCTTTTAATCCCTTGTTTTCTAGGGTATATTATTCTGTGTCTGTGTTCTATTCCATTTGCAAGAAATTTTAGCGTTTTATTTGTTGAAAATGGTACAAAAAGTGACATGAAATTCACTATGGGTGGAGTTTGTGTGTAACGGTTTGGAACAGAATGGCTTTATGGATGTGTGGCGGCAAACGGTGCGAGACTCTGTCACTCCTACAGCTTTGTAATGTTCTCATGAAGTAGTGAAAGAGGATCCCAGTGGCTGCTTGTAAAATTTGAGTGAACTCAATAGCAAAAATGGGTTTTAAGGTCTTCACTATTCTTTTTATAGGCTTTTACATAATAGATTTATAATTAAAATTAGGCGCCCCGGCGGGTGAGTGGTTCTGAGATCAAAAGTTCAATCCCAGGTCGGTTCTCACTGTGTGGAGTTTGCATGTCCTTGATTTCGTAGGTTTTCTCCGGGTACTCCGGTTTACTCACACACTGCATAAAGAGTATGCTGGTTGAACACGCAATATGGCCTCAAGATATGAGTGTGAGCGGGGTTGGGCTAGGCTTCAGCACCCCCTGTGAGCCTTGTGAGGATAAGCCAAGGGTTGGTTTGCGGGCCGCTTTAACGTCAACTTGATTTCACGTGGGCCAGACCATTTTAGATATAATATTTAGATTTTTGTTTTTATAAATGGATTAAAAGAACTGGATTAAAACCCCTGAATATTCAGTTTTTATAGATCTAAAACAATGTTTATTTTAGCTTTAAAAAATATATATTTTAGATTTTACAAAATGATTTTTGAACTAAAAACACAGAAAAAATGGATGAGAAAATTACAATTATTGATTCAAAATGGGGAAAATCAGGAAATTTTATATACATGTATACTCTTCATTTTAATTTGATCCTAAAACAGAAAGTTGGCACTCATGATTTACTTTCCCGGGCCACACAAAATGATGCGGCGGGCCAGATTTGGCCCCCAGGCCCCCACTTTGACAAATGTGTTCTAAGAGATAGTATGTATCAAATACTATTGCTGTTCTACTTTTTTTTAATCCACTAAACACTGAAAATCCGTTTTTTTATCCGTGGGATAAGCGGTCCAGAAAATGAATGGATAAATGCTTGAAAGTTTGCTGTTGTCGACAATGACTATGGTATACTAAAAATGTTTTTTTTTACCAAACCTGTCTTTCATTTGATGCACCTCTCCATTAATACAGTGGGATTCATGTGCATTTCGAGTTACATTGTATTTTTTCCCCTTTGTAATGTGAGTAGAGCATTTCCACGGTAGTGTCTGTCTGTTTATCATGTCCCAGTCTTCTAAAGAATTCCACCAAATATTGAAGACACCAAAGCTATATTTAGTTCCCCAGTAGTAAAATGCTGTTTAATGGAAGTGAACCAGAACTGTCTGTCAGCCTGTCTATGGTATATCCATATATGGATATCAAGAGAGAGAGAAGGAGAGCGAGAGAGCGAGAGAGAGAGGGAGAGAGAAAGAGAGAGAGAGAAAGAAAGAGACGAGCACATCCATTTCACACTTCTGGGAACGAGGATTGAGGGTTCAATCCTGGGCTCTGAACTTACTGTGTGGAGGTTGCATGTTCTCCTGGATCCTGTGTGGATTTTTCACCAGGTTCTTCCACATCCTCAAAGCATGCATGGTAGGCCATAAGGTGTCCTGAAAATCTATACAATTCTAAATTATCCAAAAATCATTCTGCAATATTGACACACATGTGCAGGAAAAAAAATGTTAACCTCCAATTCTAAAAGGACATCCTTTGAAGCTGTGGTTGATGTTGACATACCTACTGGACTTGGACCAAAAAACACAGGGTTATATTTGGGACACAAACACAGACCAAAGAGTTCAAGAGCCCCAAATAGGGGTCAAATAACGATTTGTGCTTCTGGCAAACCACAGCCGAGCAGTTAGTTTTGTCATCCTTTTTATAACCTGCCCCTATGATTGATGGATAGTGGATATTTATATTTGTACAGACCTACACTCCACATTCACACAACTGCCTGTGTCAGCCTATGGTTTTCTCTCTGCTTACACGTTCCAAAACGAATGTGTGGGCACGTTATGTTGCTCTGGAGGCAGGATGCTGTTCCCGCATCTCTTTCTGCCTATAATTAGCCGTCCTGATAAAACAGGCGCTTGCTGGCACTGGCAGAATCAAACAGTGATGAGCAGGCAGCTCTCTGCAGACACCAGGTGGCTGTCCTTGAGATGAGAGTTGGGCTATAAGCAGTACACATCTGGTGGATATTTAATGAGAAAAGGTGATTGTAACACCCTTTGATGCTAATTGCACTATCAAAAATCACAAGAAGTGTACACCAAAACATAGTTTGATGCACTGGCTCTTAGATGCTTAAGGGGGGGTTGATGAGAGTTATTTTGCTTTTTAAGTGTCATACCAGTGGAAGTTCCCTTTGTTTGGACTTAGTTTTTAATTATGAGTGGAAGATGGCTAATTGGGCTTTTAAAAAAAAGTATTTGTTCAATTTGGATGTACTATTTACAAAGTTTTGCACTTTGCATTGAGAAAGAATACAACAAATAGGAGCAAAAACAGCTCTAGCATTGAAAGTTATGATGCAATGAATCCATTACGTTATGTGAACAATGTCGCAGGCCCTAAATATGTCTCAGCTGAGCAGAAGATGATGCCAAATTTGAAGCCATATTTTTTATAAACTCAAAACTGCAAATAGGAAGTTTGACCTTTTTATTGTTTTCCAAAGATTATGTACAAAGAGATCTGGCCCTGTGGTATTTCTTTTTGAAAGCAGTTTTCCAGTTGTGTTCATCTGTTTAGCTTAATGACATAATGCACTTATTCCTCTTGTATTTTTTCCGCTCTAATTATTCTACTTCCCTACAAAGAAAGTGGAGGACCCATTAGAATGTGTCAGCCTGAGTTCTCACCTTTCCACTACTTACCTCAGAGCCTTGGAGGTGGGGACCATGTTATGCTAAAAGTGGGTCACATGAAAGGACCTGCACAGATATTGTCCCTTGATTACAGTTTGTATATAAATGTCAAGTTATCCACGAGCAAAGCTCCTGGGTCGCCATGTTCTTGGATATTTTTGCCGACATGGTGTTAGTTAACTGTAACCCAGAAATAGGGAAAGAGACTTTCCTCGTTAAGGGAACTCACAATTGAATTTTCTTTTCTTTTGTTGTCATGCTGGTGACAAAACAACTTTTTTTTGCCCATATAGTTAAAACATGAGGTTAGTCCCCTTGAATAATATATCTATCTATCTATTTATATATATATGTATGTATATATATATGTATATATATGTATATATATATATGTATATATATGTGTATATATATGTATATATGTGTGTATATATATGCATATATGTATATATATATGTATATATATATATATATATATGTAAATGTATATATATATATATATATATATAAATATATAAATAAAAACAAGTTGTCCACTTTTACTGTTTAAAAGTCTCGAGCTGAGATATAATGGCTAAATTGACATTTGTACTTTGTGTGATTTAAGCTGATCAAGACATGCGTTCCTGTAAAACTGTCATTAAAAAGGCTGGACTTCTTTGACATTTTGAAAACTTGTCAGTTTCAGCAACACGAACAGTGAGTTGAAAAGAAGTTATAATTGGCCATCATGTGACTAATAGCCATCGTGTCAACTCGTCACACATCAGGGTTATTCTATTCCTTGTTTGTCCCCAATGACTCCCTTACAAGCATGCACTTGTTTTTCTTTACACAGCAAGCAAGGAAACAAGGAACCAATAAGTACCCAATAAATACAATACTGAGATGTTAGCAGAGAGAGAGAGGCAGAAGCGCGGGTGCAAATAAAAGGAGAAACCAGAATGTTGCCAAGATTTTTGACATCATCATATGCATATGAGGTAAGTGTTGTCAAAGTGGTACACGGTCGATTGGTCGCCGGTCTTTTTGTCGCCGGTCTTTTGGTCGCCCGGAAGAGAAGTGATAATTACCATTTAAATCGTTGCTCAAATTCCCTAAATACAAACTGCGAATTTCTATTTAGTCATACTTAATGCCCTAGTAATTATTAGGCTAAAGAAAAGCTCCAAATTTCCCGGACTTTTATTGTTTTTTTGTTGGAGAACTTGTTAAGACCCTGACTGACGTAGCTTCTTAAAGGGACAACGCAGCATGTACATACAAACGCTTATACACTTACACGTCGGCTCAGTGAAACTGCTCATGGCCATTGTTGGCTTTTATTGATGCGTAGACCGTGTTGTTTTACCTTGTTTTGTCGCCGGTCTTTTGGTCGTCGGTCTTTTGGTCGCCGGTCTTTTGATCGTCGGTCTTTTGGTCACCGGTCTTTTGGTCGCCTGTTGTCACGGTCGGGGCGACCAAAAGACCGCGACCAAAAGATCGGCGACCAAAAGACGGCGACCAAAAGACCGGGGACCAATCGACCGCACACGGTCAAGGTAGAGTTTCTACCAAGTTGTATAATTCAGTTTTGGCCATCTCGGTACAGTTAAGAGTGGTTGACCCTTGGACGACTTGGGTTTAGGTGTGAATCAATGCTGCGGAATTATCAATCTGCAAACTTGTTCTTTGAATTTGAATCATATCCATTTAGCTATTCCCGCTGGAAGAAAAATAGTACTTTGAGTGCTAACTTTGAGAGTTTTGAAAAGTGTTTCATTACCCAACAGAATGAACTAATCACTTGAACAAACTAATACAATTATAATG
Source organism: Stigmatopora argus (assembly GCF_051989625.1). Lineage (NCBI taxonomy): Eukaryota > Metazoa > Chordata > Actinopteri > Syngnathiformes > Syngnathidae > Stigmatopora > Stigmatopora argus. The sequence goes on along the minus strand of NC_135405.1, from coordinate 5,735,906 downwards.
CTTTTTGGAGCTACTTAAAGCACAGCAATTAGAATGGCAGCAGGAAAAATGTCAAATTCATTTATTTTCTGAACCACTTATCCTCACAAGGATCCTCACAATTCATACCTAGGGCCAATTTAAAGTGTGCAACCCGCCTACCCTGCATGTTTTGGGGATGTAGGAGGAAACCGGAGTACCTAGAGAAAACCCATGCAAGCCCGGGGAGAACATGCAAACGCCACAGTGAGGACCCACCAGGGATTGAACCTTCGACCGCAGAACTGCGAGGCCGACGCGCTAAACACTTGGCCGCCGGGCTTTCACTCAAATTCATTTAATCAGGAGTAATTTAATAATTAATGAGACATAAGGAACAGGTGGCTGACACAAAAGGCAGCGGATAGGCTGAGACACATGGGAAATATAACAACCGATGAAAACAATGGATAATCACAAAGACAAGACAGACTGAGGCAGAAATTTGAAAAAGAACAACAACACAAAACGTATTATATTGAAGCAAAATGAAGTTATTACAAATTATGCAATATTCGTCCCATTAGACTACAGAATAAAATTCTGAGCGGATGTGAGTTCATAACAGAAGTGAAAGTAACAAGGGTTGAAAAGGGAAGTGATATTCCAGGTAATTTGCCAATATGTTGCAAAAACTATTTTTTTCTATATCTGTGAATCAAATTTTTTTTAAAATTAAAAATTATGTAAAAAATGGTGCAATTTATTGATGCAAATCACTAATTTTGGACAATTAGGATATTTGCTTATTTAATTTGATTCAATATATCGGCTTTTACTGCCGAATAAGTTTGAACACGAAACTCTGAGGTGCTGGGTTCAAATCCAGGTTGGTCCAGCTTTGGGGATTTTGCATGTTCTAGGGGCCTGCGTGGGTTTCCTCTGGGTACTCCGGTTTCCTCCCACATTCCAAAAACATGCATGATAGGCTGATTGGACTCTCTAAATTGCCCCTAGGTATGGGTGTGAGTGGATAGTTGTCCGTCTCCTTGTGCCCTGCGATCGGCTGGCCACCGAAAATGAGATGAGATGAGACAAAACTAGTGTATAAGATCAGTAACAGGATGGAAACTAGGTAGATCCTCATTTTATCCTCTGTGATAGTTTAAGTGAACCTAGAAGGAAACCGCAAGACCACATTCTTCTTCCGTTTACCATTTTGTTTCCCCAAAATATACTGCATATCCTTCTTGCCATATGTTCTGTAAACTATTTTTAACAGGGAGTATGTGTTTTATGAAAGTTTTCCTTAGGGGTGTACCAAACTTGTAGCCTTTTGACCTTGAGTTTGAATGAGGACTTTCCATCCCAGGACACCTTACCCTTGGAGGCGCTCTGCTGTCACTTAAACTGCTAATGACTTCCATTCCCTTGGCGCTAGAAAATTACGGGGCCTAATACAACAACGTGGTCTGACTTTTGGTGTTTTAGGGATAACAGATTGTTTCCAAAGTAGTGGAAGGGAGCACGTTTATTGCTAGGATGCCTCATCAATCATCATTTAATGGCCCTTAAATGGGTGTGTACCTCCCTCAGGGCTTCTCGATTAAACTGCAAAGAAGGATACGGGCAAGACTACTGTATGTTAGTCACAATGAACAGCTTTTGAAGCTAATCGTAAACTACATTATCAATTTATGGTAATGTTGGCGTGCACATCTACAGGATCTCTTCCATAATGTTCATAAACCATTCTCAGGAAATTTTGTCACGTGACCGGCGTGACCGGACGTTTGGTCACCGGACGTTTGTCGCCGGACATTTGGTCACCGGACGTTTGACAACATGACAGAGAGTTTACTGTTGAAACCAGCTCTCAAAATTATATTCATGAGAGTGAGAGTTGAATATCTAAAAATCTACTGTTGAAACCAGCTTTCAAAATTATATTCACCCGGGCGACCAAACGTCCGGGCGACCAAACGTCCGGGCGACCAAACGTCCGGCAACCAAACGTCCGGCGACCAAACGTCCGGCGACCAAACGTCCGAGTACCCGTGACCGGGGTGCTGTAGAGTCTTATGAATCATGCTGATTTTGATTCTGAAGATTCTTTCAACTAGATGTTGTTAATTTAGTAGAATCAAAACATGCACATATTTCCACAAAAAATAAAGCCAATAAATTGAGGACAATTCTGCAGTTTAATCTTATAAATATGTCTTCGGTCCTATTTAGAAGTCAACCAAAATTCTATATATACAGTGGTACCAATACTTACGAATGCTTCAACGTATGTAATTTTCTGCTTAGGAAATACTTTGATATGAAAATTATTGTTACAATATACAATAATTTTTCCAAGTTACAAAACATCAATAGAGGTAAATAACAATTTCTTTTTAACATTTGTGGAAAAGAAAAAAAACTGTTATTCACTTAGGAGGGTGAAAATTGGAAACAATTACGCGCATTATACCTATGAGTCATGTTTGTCATGCTGTGAAATATACTCTGGCACCTCTACATAAAATAATGCATATTTTCTCGAAAATTAATTTTTAAAACCCAGTAATGCATTGCAAAGTATTTCTTGAGAAAAAATGCTTAAGCACCCCTCCTCTCAATATTTTTTCTCATTGCACACAACTATTATCGACATGAGTAATCAGGGACTATAGAGGACAGCTTCCACGTTGAGCCTCAGTAGTTCCCATGCAGTCCTAGGCGGTTGGGAATGTATGTAAATGTGTGTGGGGTGTGAAGTGATAACGGGGGAGGTCTTTGCGGTTTCCCTGGCCTGTTCTTGGTATTTGGTCAGGGGATCTCAGTTGATAGTGTGCAATGGGTACCCGGCCGTTTCGTCGAAAGACGTTTTGGTCGACAGACGTTTGGTCGACAGACGTTTGGTCGACGGACAGTTTGTCGACGAAACGTCCGTTCGACGAAACGTCCGTTCGAGGAAACGTCCGTTCGAGGAAATGTCCGTTCGACGAAACGTCCGTTCGACGAAACGTCCGTTCGACGAACTGTCTGTCGACCAAACGTCCGTCGACCAAACGTCTTTCGACGAAACGTCTGGTCACGTGTCCAATGGGGTGGGCACACTGGCTCAGGTTTATTGTCGCAGAATTACTAATTTCACATTTGACAGGTTCTTGCACTAAGATGCACCAAGATGGTACCTATCAGACTGGGTGTTTGAAGTAGTAAATAAGGATTTTCTTCAGGAAAACAAAACAAAATGAAACTCCAATTGGTGAAGCAATATCCAATGTCTCGCCTCTTCAGACTGCACCTTTTTGATAAGGATACATTTCAGATCGATTTCACTGTCACCTACCGGCATTTTATTGTGGCCAAGCTTATGAACGTAAATGAAAGTATTCTGGAAGAACTATTGAATCTTTATGCATGAAAGTCTAGCTTAAGCCACAGCCACTGTGTCTAGGAGCCAGGCTGTGACCACCATGACCATTTCCAATCATCCTATTAAATTTGTGAGAACCAATAAAAACATAATGGGCATGTTTTGTTTGGTTTTCTTTGCCTAAAATGCATAACAATTGTACTGTATGTCACAAAATACAGGGATAGATTCCATCCAGCGGCGCAGGTGCGAAAGTGTTGTCATCAAATTATAACAGGAATAATTGGAAAGGCGCAGGTGCAAAAAGTGTACGAAGGCAAGATCATAAGTATGAAAAGTAATTATTAAAAGATGTAAACAGATCAAACAAAAGATTGCCCCGGCAACACCATCAGCGTATGTCGATCACATTGGGCAAAGCGTTGTGTAAGTACATTTTTTTTTTAAAAAAGGTCATGTAACTGACACACTCACAGCCTTGCACTTTATGAGCTGTCAAACTGTGCGAATATAAGGAGGTGCATCTGCCACCTGTCAACGTAATGCATATTTTCTTGAATAATTGTTATTTTGAAGCTCAGCCAGTTTAAAATGGAGCCCAAGAGAAACACTCTACCACCAAAAAACATAAATAACCAACATTATATTCACAGCAATGTCAACCTGATTCTAACTTTATAAGTTATGGGCATATTTATTTACCCTCTGAAAAATCTAAAGTATGCATTTAGTTTCTGGGTGTGATGACAAGTAGGCTTTTTGTGTTGTTGACAATGACGACAGGGCCTATGTCCGATTATTATTATTATATTATTAAATTTGATAAATATATACATAATAAAACATCTTAAACTGTATAGGACATCACTGAGTTTGTTGATCTCACAATATGGCTATCTGCAATGATTTGAATTTATCTATTCTATCACTGAAGGTTTAAACTTAATACTTTCAGGAATAAGTAACAAACATATCACCGTCAAATGGGTGGCAGTAAAACACACCTGGCGTATTTCACTGGGCTTGGCCGAATGCCAATTTAGAACTGGAACAGTACTTTGTCTGACACTAAGGATGTTTTTCAATTCTATAACAACATATAAGTCCAGAGAAGAACGCCTATTGAGAAACAGTCCCTATTTCTCACAGTTTTACAAGCTAACACTATGTACATTACAACATTTTACTTGCTCATAATGTGAGAGACCAGGAGTTTAACTTATTACTTTCCATTGCCTGCCCTTTCCCAAACAGTTTATTACAGCTATTCCCTCGACAGATTTTGAAACAATTTATTTTGTGATACAAACCATCTGGTGTGTGAAGTTTGCTAAATGCTCCATGGTATGATCAACCTGGTGTTGACATTGATTACGATGTGAGGGATTCAAAATATTGAGAACTGAAAAACAAAAATATAAATTGAGAATTCATTGACTAACAATAAAATATTTACAATAAAAAAATAGATTTCCTCAGTTGGAGCATATACATTCCAAAACTTTTCATTTTAGGTTAGAGTATTTGTGCCTCTAAAAAATCGTTTCTAAAATTGAATGTGTTTTGTACCTGAAACAAGTTATGTTGACCTTGGAATCATTTGGAGTCACCCTTGAATGCTAAAAAGCTACCAATTTGCGTAATGACTGTGTAATTGCGGTTCCATTTTCGCTTTCACCTTTCAAAAGACCCAATTTTCCCTCATTTATTGTATGTTTGTTTTGTATTTTACACTTCCACAGTTAAATGGCTAGAGCCCATTAGCCACTTATTTTCATTTGAAAGCATAAAGGCAGATTTATTAAGTTTTGTATAGTCAACCTCTGGGACACAAAGCTGGAACGGTAATAATTTCCGGCAAGATTTATTTTTAAGTGAAAGCTTGATGTGTGCCTCTGAATACACAAGGAGTGATTTAAAAAAAACTGATTTCTCTTACTATTCCCATTCATGTGCTGCATTTCATCACTCTCCCTAAAGGCACCTCCAACTTGTCAACTGAACTTTTGGAAAGAAAAAAAAAATCTCTCTCTCTCCCTACTTCAATTTGTACTGCCACAGGCAATTTTATAGAGGAATGAGTTCTTTTATGAACCTAAAAAGCAATCATCTTTTCATTTGTTTTGAAATTCTCAGCATCTCCAAAACCTGTTCATGTGGGGCTTTATGACAAAAGACTCAGGAAAGGCATTATTAGGCAATTGCTGTCAGTTTTGTATTGAATTTAATTTGCTAAAATTGATTAAATGTCCTGGTATCAAGCACACAATGACATTTATTCACCGCAGTGGTGATGAATGCCTACTCTGATGGTCTGATGGTGTCAGTCAGGTTGATGCATTAGGTCAGCACATTCAAAGCCACAGCGGGATATGTATCGTACACTGAGTACAAAAGCAAAAGAATATAAAGTACTTTTCGGATAAATAAATGCTCATACTTGGGTTCAGAATTATTTAGGTAGTTTGAGTTACAGTTTATTCTACTAACATAGATTTTAGTTGAGATAAACAAAAACAATCTGATTATGAATTATGGATGTGTAGATGTTTAACCATTTCAATATTGTATACATACAGTATATCAGTATCAATATCATACCCGTGAGTTGTCAGGCAATAAAATGCTAATGTTGTCTACAATATATCTTTCTACAAAGAGTTGCCTGTTGATAACGGCTATCAACCAAGCAACAAGTTCTTTATATTTAATAGTAGAATTGTCACAATTTCTGCTAAAAAAAGGTAGAGCAACAGAATTGAAAGCAGTGTTATTATAGTCTATTTCTTTTGCCTCCAGATATAATACACTTATTTCTGTGTGAATATTCTCCACAGCAGTGTTTTATTTCCTCTGCAAATGAAATAATTTATACAATTAAAACTTGGAACAACAATGTAAATGCTCTTTTGCGTGTTTTCTCTGGCTATAAAATCATTTGGATGGTAATTTTTTTTTGCTGTTTCAGTTCATGTCAGAGTGACATGGTCCTAAATCCAGCTACCACAGGGGAAAGTTTATATTGGCTATGTACAGGTAAACAGTATGATGTAAAAATAATGAGCAACATGAGTTAATTAACTCATCCAAACGAGAAATAAAGAACAACAATAGAATATATGTTACATTTTGTGTTCGGCCCATTTGTAGAGCGTACTTCCAGTGATCATAAAACACAGTGGCGGTCCGTGCATTTCCTAGTGACGCCTTCAGCAAAAACTATTTTATGGCTATAAAACCTCTACTGCAGCTACAGCTGCGACAGATTAAAAATAATCAATAATAACCTCATACAATTGAAATATTATTTAGGAATATAGCCATATTTTACTCACCAAAAATCCTTTTTAACTGTACACAATATCCATCCTCCTTTCTTTCTTCCTTCTTTTCTATCGCCATCGAAGCTAATGCTGAAAGTCGAGCCTGTCCTGTTGTATATATCTGCATAGTCCGTCTTGAAAATGGCTTTAAATCAACACAACAATATATTTGCTTGTGCAGCTCGCTCCAGATACAGTTTGGTAGCTCTGGCTAATCACAGAGCCAATCATAGTTGGTGAAAGCGATGACGTATCCCTACGCCTGCGACAAGGCATTGTGGTGTTGCCAACTTGAAATCTGATTGTTAAAGCAACAGTCTTATCGACGCTTGTTTAATGTAGCAGAGCCTGCAGAACTGATTGTGAAGGCCTTGAGGCAGATTTCTGACCCTGGCAACAAATAATGGCTGAAATGTGATTGGTTAAATGCTTCAATATGAAAACACACATCTGGAAGCAGTGCAACCAGTATTGATGGACAAAATATAATATATGATTCAGATATTTCTTAGGCCAGCAGAGAAGGGCTTGGAGGCCCTGACGGCACACCACTGATAAAACATGATACTCTAACGTGCAACATTATATTTTGGCACTTCCATATTTATTTTCCTCCAGTCTCCACCATATGCTTTAGACTGTATACTGTTCCTACTTTGTGATTGAGCTCAAAATGAGATGAGAAGCTAATGTGTCAAAGTCATTTCAACTGTCAGAGTTGGTCTCAATCTAAAAAACCCCAAATAAAAACAAAACAAACTATTAAATCAAAACAAAGCTTAAACAGCTTTGTTTTGATCTCTTCATTGCTGTAACTCCTAAACATTTCTATCTCTTTATTTTTAACAGATGAGGAAGGGAGAAGTTTGAATGTGAATTATGACTATGTGCCAACTCTCTTATTTTCCTTTCCTCGCAACCCGCCTTGACAAATAGTGCACAGGCAATCTTAGAGCCAGACAAGGCGAGGAAAGTGGGCCACTGCCAACCCAAGGCTATGCAAATCCACCCGTAGCCAACTGAGTTTAGGATTCTAATAATCACACCAAATGCTTTTCCATCCAATCTTTAACTCTCTCTTTTCTCCTCTCCATTCCTCACCCTATCTTCTCCTAGTGCTGTTACTGGCACTACCATCTGGTACCGATACCCCAGAGATGGACTCAGCTCCGGCTTGCAATCAAGCGAGGGCTTAGAATGGAAGCCTGGCACCGTGGCAGCTGATTCCACAATAATATATGCCGCACTGTTGCGGCTCATTTTACTTCTGATGGGCACGGTGACCACTCAAGCATGTGCTGGCAATTAAGTGCTGTGTTAAGTAAAAACTGCAATTTGCAAGGCAAGCATGAAGATGCACTTTAGTAAAACAAAGCAAACTGAGGGGGAGGAGTAATGAATGCAGTATGTCGTAGGAGGAATCAATCGGTGACAAAGATTGGATTCAGTCATCTATTGTGGAACGTACTGGGATCCCCTTAAAATGACAAATGTTATATCAATGCAAATTTAAACGATGTTATGCGGTAAATGCAAGTGACAGTGATTTATCAATTACATTTGTCAGAGGAATAGACTGAAAAATGTGATTCAAATTCAACCCATTCTGTCAGCTCTTTTAACTTTACATGTTATGCGCCAAACTTTCAAACTCTCTTACTGGTAGGCAACCATGGTATTATTTCATTGGAAACTTACCTTCATTGACCTTGTTTTGGAAGTGCAGTTAAAATAGTATGAAATGATGATGAAGTAAGATCATTTTCTCAAAAAAAATATTAATTTAGTCACTCAGGAATTTTCAACAGCCAATTTTATTGCCTTTTTTGATGTTGGGAACTTTGTCCTCTTTTTTTAATGAAAATTATCTGAGTTCTATGCATAAGAACCCAAATATGAAGCATTGGCATGTTTAAGACCTCCGTGACCACCTACCTTTGACCCTTTCTGTAATCACCTACTGCCCTAAATTGAGTTAAATGGTACACGGTCGATTGGTTGCCGGTCTTTTGGTCGCCAATCTTTTGGTCACCAGTCTTTTGGTCGCCCGGAAGATAAGTGATAATTACCATTTAAATCGTTGCTCAAATTCCCTAAATACAAACTGCAAATTACTATTTAGTCATACTTAATGTCCTATTAATTATTAGGCTAAAGAAAAGCTCAAAATTTCCCGGACTTTTATCGTTTTTTGTTGGAGAACTTGTTAAGACCCTGACTAACGTCCCTTCCTAAGGGGACAACTCATGTACATACAAACTCTTATACACACACGTCGAGTCAGTGAAACTGCTCATGGCCATTGTTGGCTTTTATTGATGCGTAGACAGTGTTCTTTTACCTTGTTTTGTCGCCGGTCTTTTGGTCGTCGGTCTTTTGGTCGCCGGTCTTTTGGCCGCCCGTTGTCGCGGTCCGGGCGACCAAAAGACCGCGACCAAAAGACCGGTGACCAAAAGACGGCGACCAAAAGACCGGCGACCAATCGACCGCACATGGAGTTAAATAGCCTCATCTTATGCTTTGTTATTGTGAAATGCCTTTTCTGCATGAAAACTCACCACAGGAAGGTCCGGACCTGGGATCGATCCCTTGATCTCAGAACTGCGAGGCCAGTGCACGAACCAACAAACATTTTAATGCTTTTAACCCACCAGTGAAGATAAGCAGTACAGAGAAAGGATGATGGTTAGGCCGTGAAGCTTACACAAAATTATTCTTACATCGCACAGATCGGTGATGGATGACAGATCAGGCCAATGTAAACAAAGCAAAGCTCCTTTTTGAAAAACAAAACAAAAAGTTTAATTCTTTGTTTTGAGGATATTTTGCTGTCTTATTTGGTGACAGATGTCATGGGGCTTCCATTAATATAGTCTTTTTCTGGAGGGTGTTGGCAAAATGAGTTGGGCATATGCCTCCCACATATGGATTTAAAAATAAAGACACAAAAATCATTCAATAGATTTGCCTTTGACGTCAAGTTACACTTCCATGTGTGGCAGAGAATTATATATAGTTTACATTCACAGCCTTTATTTCTTACATGTGGTGTAAATTTTGTGATGACTCATGCCATCCAAATAAGTATCAAATTGTTGTCTCTTAACAGACTTTGATGTGGCTAAAATTGCCAGAAGATTGGAGGCAAACAACCTTGACGAGTCTGTCATTGCTTTTAGTCCCATTACTGGCACTCTATGAACACAGCATTTCCTCAAATAGTTGGCATATTTGCTAAAGATGACGCAATCTTTCACAATACCCATGCTTATTGAAATTTGCCTGTGGTCCATGCAATCTTTTATACAAGGCAGAACATTCAATGGAAAGCTAATTTGATGAAATGGGATTAAATATTCAACCGTTTGCTTCACCATGGCCACCGAATTGGATTTTCATAGTTGAGCCACTCAACGAAATGCAGAGAGAAAGGGCTTTATGAGGATGCCAACATCTGCTCAGAACCCGCAAGCCAAATCCATATTGTTTGATATGTGACATGCAACCCCAATATGTGGGTAATTATTGTTTCATCTCTGGGTTGCCTTAGATGTGCAGGATGGCAGGCCAGGTTGATTCTGGAGCCTCTGGGGCAATGTTCCCTCTAATTTTTCGTTGGTCTGAGCAGAAAGTCAACCTCCCTGAGCGCACTGAGTACCAGTGTGAGCGACATCATCGGTACTCGGATGATTCGCCTAAAGACGTTTCGCCGACGGACGTTTGACAGACGGGCAGGTCGCCGAATGAACGTTCGGCGGAACGTCCATTCAGCGACCTGTCCATTTTTCATGTAAAACATGCTGTAAAACACGAAAATCATAAGTGGACAGAGCTACTGCCACTTGCTGCCGCTTAAACGGCGCCATCTTGGGGAAAGGGGTTAAAAAAAAAAAAAAAAAAAAAAAAAAAAAAAAAAAAATCCGATTTTTTTTTTTTTTTTTTTTTACTGCGCGCCATATGATTGCTGCTGCGCAGCGAGGACGAGAGTAGTGCGCAATTGCGCACGCGCGCAGCTTAGAGGGAACACTGCTCTGGGGAGAATGTGTCCATGCAGACACACAGACAGCAATTTTGCACATTCTCATACTTTTACAGTTTTGAATCGATGCTGCAAGTTGCTTCAGTTTTTTTTTTTTAAATAAAGAAATGTGTTTGGATTACTTGCCCTGTTCCAAAATCTTATGTATCAGATGGAAAAGGGCGTGACTGATAACTATAGTGCTCATGGGCCTTCAAAATACATAGTGGTAACCAATTAGTTGGCTGTTAGGGTTTTTGGTTTGCTGTTTTTGTTACACTTAACTCTCAGCCTGGAAAATGGCCATTACAGGAGCTTGGGCCCAGAATTGATGACCTTTCCATTTAAATTCACGAGGAACATACAAAGTTACAAGCTATCCAGCCTATACCAGCTGTCTTCGGGACAGAGGCGTATGACACCTTAAATCCCCGATCGTAGGGCACGAGGAGACGGACAACAATTAACACTCATCCCTAGTGTCAGGAGCAGCTCGTTTGTCCCTCCTGGCTTGCCGTTAGGTTCGAGCAGCTGCGAGTGATTCAGTGAGTAATAATAATAATAATAATAATAATCGGACATAGGCCCTTTCGTCATTATCAACAACACAAAAAGCCTACTTGTCATCACACCCAGAAACTGCGTGTGACGAAATTGGTGGTGCTTCTCCATAAGCTGCGTTTACTCGGCAAAAGACCTAAATAAGTGCAAGTTACGGACTTGTAATTTGGCATTCTGCTGTTATGGATACAGGTCGCTTACCTCTCACTGTCTTTCACTTACCTTACCTTCAGTCAGCTAGTAGGAGGCAGATCACCACCCAAACATCTTTTCATATTACCGCAGAAGGGAATGTGTGTTATGTTACCACAAGTTTAGATTTCTGATGAATGTGGGGAAAAAACTGTCCTTAAGCCTATTTGTCCGTGCTTTGTGGGACCTATAGCGTCTCTCAGAGGGCAGCAGCTGGAACAGATTGTGACCAGGGTGGTAAGGGTCCCCTATGATGTTCTTGGCTCTGCTGAGGTAACGAGGGCTGGCAATGTCTTCCAGTGAGGGCAGAGAGCAGCCGACAATCCTCTGGGCAGTGTTAATCACTTTCTGCATGGCCTTTTTGTCTGCCGCCGTGCTTCCAGCGTACCACACTGTGATGCCGTACGCCAGGATGCTCTCTACAGTGGTTCTATAGAAGGTTATCAGAAGCTTGGTGCCCAAGTTGTTCTTCCTAAGTACCCTGAGGAAATGGAGTCGTTTCTGAGCCTTCTTCACCACTGCCGTGATGTTTGTAGACCATGAGAGCTTATCCGTGACGTGGAATATATATATAGTTATATGATTACTTCCGGATGTGTGTATTTAAACACGACTGAATTGGTATTCATTGTCGGATCGTACTGCGTGATACTGCATACATCGCTGCAAAGGTACTGTTCTCCATGCTACGGTTTTGTTTTGGGATGTACAAGTCCTTGTTATTTTGTAAGGCTTTTTGAGTCATTAAAGTTATTATCATGAGCACAATTCGCCTCGTCCCCTCCTGCTTCCCCGCTACTGGGTCCAAATCCCTCCGATCATAACACCTAGGGGCAATTTAGAGTGTCCAACCTGCCTAGCATGCATGTTTTTGAATGTGTGAGGAAACCAGATAACCTGGAGAAAATCGACGCAGGCCCGGGAAGAACATGCAAACGCCACACAGGAAGACCGACCACGATTCGAACCCAGGACCCCAGAACTGTGAAGCCGACGTGCTTACCACTCATTGACCATTAATAGAGGCTAAGATGGTTCTGTGTCTCTATTCTGTGTAATGTTGTTTTCTTAATCCTTTTAAATTTCCTTTTCCAACTGGTATGGTTGACACAATGAGTCAGTATACTCATTACCCATTGAGTCATGCACAGTCTGTTGGATCCTTACACCCCCTTTAGTCATCAACTATGCAGAGGCACAACGTGACATAAATAATTTTTAGTGTGCAATTTCACTAGTTTTGGATCATTGTTCAGTACAGCTCCCTTAATAATAATTTTCTTATAAATATGATTGAATTTCTTGGAAAAAAGAACAACAAAAGACTTTTCACCACAGCAATGACACTAAATGGATGATTTTCTACCATCACTTACAGGAACCGATTCTGGCTTCCTGGCCAAGAGCAAAACGGGATTAAAACTGTGTTTTGCGCTTTTTATTTTTTATTTTTGCAATGAAAAGGACAATGGGTAGTGCCTCAGTGAAGTCCAATCTATCGATTTCAGTAAAGTGCCCCCTGAGGTAATAGTAGGACTTTAAGGTCAACATCATATCCCACAAAGTTTTATTATGGCTATATTTTTTCCACAAAAGTGTATCAAGTCCCAAAAGTACTAATATTGCACATATTCTGTGTATATAATATATACATTATGACTGGTTATCAGGCTGTTATAAAATGCATGATGCAAGTAATGCCCTCTTATTTCCAGTGAGGAATAGTAATAAAGTTTATTCCCTACACTCCGATGAAAATAAATGCTCAACATCTCTGAAGACATGTCCTCCAGTATTGAAAGGCAAACCTTATAAGAGTATGCTCAAGGGATTTCCTGCAGCCTCACGATCGTGATGTAGGCAGTATGTGAATGTATTATGTACATTACCACTACTACTGGCAAAATAAACATGCTTAACTATATGATGGGGTTCAAAATATGAGACATCTCTAGATATAATCCAGTGGCAGTCCGTGCATTTTCTCGTAGCCCCTTCAATGGGTAAAATCCACTTCCTAGCAGCATTTAATGATTAAATACAATTCCTGGAGCTTTTCAGACCTTACCACTGGGCCGGGGGGGGGTTCATTTTCCCAGGAAAAAACAGTGATGAACGTCAATGGCGTACCGGCAAACATTGCCCGAAAATGGGGTAAAATCCAGCCGAAAACAGCATTTATTGATTAAATACAAATACTGGAGCTTTTTAGACATAAGAACCGGGCCCGGAGTATCATTTCCCCGGGACGTCTATAAGCAAAACAGCAAAAAATGCACTAAAATGAGGTAAAATCCACTTCCTAGCAGCATTTAGTGATTAAATACAAACACTGGAGCTTTTCAGATATCAGAACTTGGCCCACAATTGAAATATTATTTAGGAATATAGCCATATTTTACTCACCAAAAATCATTTTTAACTGTACACAATATCCATCCTCCTTTCTTTCTTCCTTCTTTTCTATCACCATCGAAGCTAATGCTGAAAGTCGAGCCTGTCCTGTCGTATTTCTGGCATAGTCCGTCTTGAAAATGGCTTTAAAACAAACACAACAACATATTTGCTTGTGCAGCCCGCTCCAAATACAGTTTGGTAGGTCTGGCTAATGACTAGCCAATCATAGTTGGTGAAAGCGATGACGTATCCCTATGCCTGCGGCAAGGCAATGACGTATCCCTACGCCTGCGACAATGCATTGTGGTGTTGCCAATTCGAAATCTGATTGGTTAAAGCAACAGTCTTATCGACGCTTGTTTAAAGTGGCAGAGCCTGCAGAACTGATTGTGAAGGCCTTGAGGCAGATTTCTGACCCTGGCAACAAATAATGGCTGAAATGTGATTGGTTAAATACTTCAATATGAAAACACACATCTTGAAGCAGTGCAACCAGGGAGAAAGCAATGAAAGAAAGCTAAGAGACAATTTGGAATTATTTCATAAGTATTGATGGACAAAATATAATATATGATTCAGATATTTCTTAGGCCAGGAGAGAAAGCCTTGAAGGCCCTGACGGCCCGCCACTGATATAATCACATTATAAGATATTGTTTATGAACAGCACGTAAACTCCAGTACTAGTTGTTTAAAGCACTTTGTGTTTGGCAACCAAATTGACTTGGTCATTGTTTAAGAACTGTGTAAAATGTAGATTGACAAGACTCTCAGCAGGACAGCTTTGTGCTCATAATATTCTGAGATCTTTCTAAATAAAACATTTGCTTGTCTCATACTAGTGTGGAGTTTATATTTTGGAGTCTTTAATTCTACTGTTTGACTGTTTTAGTCTACAGGGTTTTGTGCTTTAAATGTTTTATATTGGATTTTCAATTAAAATACGACCACAATGTTTCAAAGGCTTTGAAAGGCAATTAGAACATTTACTAATTGTTTGTGGCTAAAAGCTAATTGTGGCCTAAAAGCATTAATTCCTGTGCAAAATGTCAGTTGTTCTCCTTCCACACCCGGTTGCATCAATTCTCTTTGCACTTAAAGTTGATTTGAAAACATTAACATTATAATCAGATGACACCGCACATAAAATTTCATTAAAAAAGGGTTCACAAAACAAGAGAATAATATAAATACTTTGTTTTGTGCAACAGAAAGTCTAAACACTCTTCGTTGGAATCTGTATATTTGGTTATAATGCCTCCACAGACCTGTAAAGCAATTCAATTCTTAATCTTCATCAATTGTGGGTTGATCTCAAAATACTTTCTGCTTTTTAGTATTCTTTTTCTCATGGATCCAAGCTCTTATTGGTTTCTGAGTAGATAACTCCAAACCTTTGAACTGTAAGGCAGATTTGATAACCGTCTACAGCAACCTGTCGAATGTGGAGTGGAGAGTAGGTAACAAAAATGGCAATAATAGTAATTGTAATGAGTTTGAATAGGAAGGTTTGCCCTGTGCACAACCTTTATTCTTCAGCTTGGGTTTTCTATTGGCTTGGGGACAGAAATGGTAGCAGTCTGGCAGCAGCTTTAACTCCAGTGCTTTTTTCCTGCCTTGCTTGCTTCTATGTGAGCCTTTTTAAGCTGCTTTAACACAGTCACCAGGTGTGCGGATTGTTGACAGCTGATGCAGGTCACAGGTTAGAGAGAAGGAGAGCAGGCACGTATGGCCAGACTGGCAGTTTGATATCATCACCAATTACCAGGAATAACAAAAAAAAAGCTAATGTAAGATATCATTCGCGAACTTACTCGCTGTGAGACGATTGCATGTACTCATTACACGGCAATACCCACCAATTTGGTTCATGTTTGTTTACATAAATCACATCTTTAAATTAGATTGGGTTTGGATAATGGGATTTGATTTATTTTCAGTAAAATTCCTTCTTTTCCAACAATTCTGATTATCTACTTTTTGGTGTTCTTCTGAGCTTCCTTTTACGAGATGATCTAAATCGCAGGTGTCAAAGTGGTGGACCGGGGGCCAAATCTGGCCCGGCGCATCATTTTGTGTGGCCCGGGAAAGTAAACCATGAGTGCCGAATTTCTGTTTTAGGATCAAATTAAAATGAAGAGTATAGATGTATATTAAATTTCCTGATTTTCACCTTCTAAATCAATAATTGTAATTTTTTAATCATTTTTTCTGTATTTTTAGTTCAAAAATCATTTTGTAAAATATATATATTTAAAAAAAGCTAAAATAAAAATTGTTTTAGATCTATAAAAAACTGAATATTCAGGGATTTTAATACAGTTATTTTAATCCATTTGTAAAAAAAAAACACCTAAATATTATATCTAAAATGGTCCGGCCCACGTGAAATCAAGTTGACGTTAAAGCGGCCCGTGAACCAACCCGAGTCTGACACCCTTGATCTATATAATATTGACTCTTCCCGCTGACTTGAAAAGTGGTATATTATTTACAAATACTAAAGGAAATTAATCGTATCTATTTCGTTACAAACATCTCTTATAAAAAGTACTGTACTGTCAGTTATTGTATTATCGTATGAAAAAGTCTTTAGTCCTTTATGCTGTCACGTAACCCTTGAACGGGTGCTATTCCTTGTGGCGCCCCCTGAGGGGTTAAGACGAAAAGTCATTCATATTATCTGCACTATAGATTTGAAAAAAAAAATGGTGGAAATTCTCAAGCTGCACAAGAACCAAATATATTAGAGTGGCAAGCTTTAACTATTGCCACCCGAGAAGACATTATACATAACAAAGACTACATAGATTCATGTGCATGATTAAGCAGCGGTGCTGTCTGCAAGAGTATGTTGAAATGGCAAATGAAATCTTAAGGTATAACAGAAAAAAAATGTGTTCTGTCAATATGTTTTGATTCCAAGAACGTGGGTGGGCTGTATATCAGAAAGACACCGTCTTTACCTCTTTACTATCCCATCTCTCCTTGCACTCCTCTGCTCTACACAACCAAGCTCGCCCTCTCTCTGTGGCCATCCATCTGCACCACTGATCAGAAGCCTTTGATAGGCATTTTTTTTTGGCTGTGTAATGTGTAAGATGGGGACATGGAAGGGAAAACATGAAATGTGTTTGTGCATGTATGCACATCAGGGAATATTGAGGCTACCTTTAACTCGAGTGCTTTGGATACAGTCTGTCTAGTGGAGCTTGTGTGCTAGTCATCAACCAGCTGTATCTAGTTAGGTCACATTTTTAGAGGGCATAGACACATATATTCATTCATTTGTTCATTTTCTGAACTGTTTTTCCTCACAAGTGTCACGTGGGGTGCTGGAGCCTATCCCACGAGGAGGAGAAGGACAACCATTCACGCTCACCATCACGCCTAGGGGCAATTTAGAGTGTAAAACTATAACTGCTCCCAAGGAGTCTTACTGTACACATTTTCCCATCGTGCTTTAGGTAGACAGGGAAAGGAGGGTAAACATTTGGGAGAAAAAGCACACAGATTCAATTCATCTAAGTATGGCAGTTGCGCCATCATTTTTTCCATTTTATTTTAACCTGTAGCTGTTTATGCTTAGGGCATTTTGTTTAAGAGTTATCCTGCCATTTGTGTCACCATTACTGAAATAAACTCTCCAACAAGATCTATGATTGTAGGTCTAAAAAAGGGATGTGAGAGATGTTTGATATAATAAGAAAAAGTGCAAAACCAGTGAGCTGTGTAAGCAGTACATTTGTAAATGTAAGATTTTGACAGTGCAGAAATTTGAAATGAATGGTGGATGAAGCTAAATGAGGCAGTATGGAGCCAGAACATCTTTCCTAATGAACTTTCAGCAATGCTTCATTAAGCCTTTCACAGGCAATTGATGAGCTTTATTTATAATCAGTTGACAAATTTGAATTTTGCAGCTATTTAATGTATTTGCAGACCGCACACACTCATTACAGTACCTCTTCTGTTCTCACTTGTTACCTTGCTGCATTGCTGTGCTGGAATGATTGGGTGAGGACTCACAGATGGTCAGAACTGGTGCCAATATAGTCCGGAGTATGAGGTGACGTGCAAGTGAGAGAAGTACCCCACACAGCTAATCTGGCACATTGTCCAACCTCTTGGCAACACTCCGAGGGTGACAATTATTGAAGCGAGGTACTGTCGAAGCTCGCACTCCCCGCTCCAATCCTCCCAACACACTTAATTCAAATTAGTTTCTACCATTCATGCTCGTAGCTGATCACGTTCAAATCATACTGTGTCTGATATCATCTTTCAACCACGCTGATGGCCCCTGTTGTTATAATGTCTAGAAATAAAATGCCAGCAATCCAATTGAAGGTTATAAAAGTCAACAAACCCTGTACTCCAGCAGTTAAATAGGCTAACAGATGACATGTAGACTAAAATTAACATTTTTAGTTCTGTATTTTCCACACTGAGGCGCAACTAAGAGACTAATTTTCTCAAAAGGCAGTGTGCCTTATATATATATATATATACATATATATATATATATATATACATATATATATATATATACATATATATATATATATATACATATATATATATATATATATATATATATATATATATATATATACACATATATATATATATATATATATATATATATATATATACATATATATATATATATATGGACCAATATGGGTTAATCATTAAATGCAAACTACTACTACCAGTACTACTACTACCAGTACTACTACTACTACCAGTACTACTACTACTATTACTACTACTATTACTACTACCATTACTACTACCATTACTACTACCACTACTACCACTACCACTACTACTACTACTACCACTACTACTACTACTACTACTACTACTACTACAAGAACATCTACTGGATGTATAACATAACCCCCTACTACTAATAATAATAAAATTACCATAACCCCATTTAGTGGATGTATAACATAATCCCCTACTACTACTACAACTAGTATGTTTGATAATCCGATGCGCCTTTTACATATAATACATTTTAAGATAGGCCATTCAATGCATGTGCAACTTATACTGTGGAAAAATGGTAAGTTATCCTTTTTAAGGGCTTCTGTTATTCATTACACACAATTTAGGGTCAAAGTTGAATCCTTGTTGCAGATCAAGGTCAGAATGCTTTCTCAGTACAATTATCCCTGAATGTGTTTTGACCAGTTGATTGAGTTGTTCGATTAGTCTTTGGACCTTCCTAAACCTCACCACGGGTAGACCAAATTAGTTTGAGCAAAACTGACTGAAGGGTGAATGCAGAAGTGTTCTCTCTAAAAGTTTCCCTGACAGTCATCTGTACTTTTGGATGAAGAGCTGTTGACAAGACAGAAACATTCATTGAAAAAAAAAACCAAGACAAAAACGTCTATTTGTTGGATGGGCAAGGCTGACCGTAATGAGGCACAGAGGGGCTCTGTCAGAGCCGAGACAAAAGACTCAACGGAGTCCTTCAACACTCACTGGGGACAAGTGCCAGTTCTGTCCTCCTCCTGCAGGTTGGAATGTCTGAGTGTTTCTGTTCTACTCTTAGCTACTGATCAATATGTCCTGTTCTGGTCATCTTGTCACTACGCCCCCAGGGAAGTGAGACGAAATGGCAGTATTCCAAAAAGCAGCTGCGGCCACACCATCAGCTGCCAGGTGCTGATACCAAACGTCTGTGTTTTGGGAGATGTTATTGCCCATGACGAGTGGTGACTGAGGACTTACAAATCAATAGAGAATGTAACGCAGAACAGAGTGTGGATCTGAACTGTCAAGAAACCAGTGTCTTTATAAGGCACAGCATATACTAATGTCACTTCGGTTTGACAGTAGTGACAAAGGGATGATCACTCATAAGATTTTTTTTTAGTTTGATCGTTCTGGATTTTAATCAAAAAGCTGCCTGGCGACTGAGTGGTTAGTGCGTCGGACTCACAGTTTAGGGTCCTTCGTTCGAATCCAGGTTGGTCCTTCTGTGTGGAGTTTCCATGTTCTACCCGGGCCTGTGTGGGTCTTCTATGGGTACTCCAGTTTCCTCCTACATTCCAAAAACATGCATGGTAGGCTGGTTAAACACTAAATTTCCCTTGGGTATGTTTGTGAGCATGAACGGTTGTTTGTGTCATCGTGCCCTGCAATTGGCTGGCCACCAATTCCAGTACCCCCGCTGACCCATGTGAGGATAACGCGGTTCAGAAAATAAGCGAATGAATGAATAGACAGGCTCTTTGACCATTTAGTCTGTTTTTATTTTTTGTACTGAGGAATTATTTCCCAAAGTTTTTCAAAGCGAGGAAAACATGGACAACTAACTGGTCCATTTGTTTGACAACAATTATTAGATCTCATCCACGGCATTTATGTGGAGATTAATTTAACTAAAAAATATTTGTGTGTAAAAAGAATCATATCCAATCTCTTGTCCATACAGTAATATTCCACACATTCACAGTCAGCCGTTTCACTACTATATACTTATGTCAATTTCTCAAACATAGCAATCCATATGATAAAAGGGAATCTTCTTGGGATGCAAGTTATTGCGAGGTGTGAATGATCAAACACCATCTGCATCCACAACATCTGTGAGGCCACCAATGGAAACACAATTGCATTTTTTTTTTAAAATTCTTGGTCAGCTCTTTCTGATATATTATCACATAAATCAATTCCAGCTAGCTGCTGTAATTACCTTAGGGTAAGTACAAACACATAGGTGTGATATTTCATTTTCAGCTGTTTATCAGACACCATGACTTTGTTATTGGGACTCAAAAACAGATGTCAGCATGATGCTTGCATACATTGGGGCAATGTATGTTACTTAATGACACAAACTACCTATTACTTTATTTAAAAAGTTTAATTTCCTGTAAATAGTCGGTACTCGGTCGTTTGGTCGCCGGTCTTTTGGTCGCCCGTCTTGTGGTCGCCCGGAAAGTTATTGATAATTACCATTTAAATCGTTGCTCAAATTCCCTAAATACAAACTGCAAATTATTATTTAGTCATATTAATGCCCTATTAATTATTAGACTAAAGAAAAGCTCAAAATTTCCCATACTTTTATTGTTTTTTGTTGGAGAACTTGTTAAGACCCTGACTGACGTACCTTCCTAAGGGGACAACTTATGTACATACAAACTCTTATACACTCACACTTCGGCTCAGTGAAACTGGTCAGGGCCATTGTTGCCTTTTATTGATGCATAGACCGTGTTGTTTTACCTTGTTTTGTCGCCGGTCTTTTGGTCGTCGGTCTTTTGGTCGCCCGTTGTTTGGTCGCCGGTCTTTTGGTCGCCCGTTGTTTGGTCGCCGGTCTTTTGGTCGCCCGTTGTTTGGGTCCGGGCGACCAAAAGACCGGCGACCAAAAGACGGCGACCAAAAGACCAGCGACCAATCGACCGCACACGAAATAGTCAAAGTAACAGAAAGTGATATGAGAATGACCCACAATGAACGGGAAGTGACCAGGAAATGCACTAAAACAAGAGGAAGTGACCAGGAAATGCACCAAAACAAGAGGAAGTGACCAGGAAATGCACCAAAACAAGAGGAAGTGACCAGGAAATGCACCAAAACAAGAGGAAGTGACCCAAAACCAAAATAATCTGTCCCAAAAAATTCCCCAAAACCAACAAAAAGTGAATGTGTGAATTTTGCAGACCAGCATGAAATCATTACCTTACAAAATTATTTCTTGTTATCCGAAGAATAACATTGAGATTTGCAGACATGTCATCAAATAAAATGAGTTATCAGTCGGCACAGTCATTCTTCCCCCAGCGAATCATCTAAGAAGCATTTCACATTCACAATATTTCATTTTAATGCTGCATACATTTAAAAAAGTGTTTGAAAAATATATTTTCTTTAAATATCTTCGAGGATACACTTTAAGTGTGGCAGTTTAAAAGTCAGAGCTAGAACAAGATGTTTTAATGTGAAAGTTATTTTTGCAACATCACGTTCAAATCTGACAGGCAGTTTTGTTTCATTTAAAGTGTTAAACTGTAAACTGTGGTACAAGCAGAGGGAACATCAAAAGGGAATTTGGTAGGATGCAGCATTATAAATAATCTTGTGCCCTCCCACAGCTGCATTCAGATGGTGAGAAGAGACACAGGAAGAAGATGGAAGACCTGAAATAGCCTCCTGATATAGCCCCGAGCATCCTGGGAGAGCAGCAGCCTCAGCCTGTGGTTAATTCGTAGCCCTTTTCCTTGAATGTGTGTGTGGTCATGAGAGTGCACATGACATTAAATGCATGTGTTTGTGAGTGTGCATTCTCACTCTCCTCCTTTTCATTTGGTTTAAGGAAAAGTCACCCATTTAAATTGGCATGTCATAAAGCAAATCTGAGCAAAGCAGGAATTCATGAGTAAACATTTCATTTATGCACCCTCTCATGTTTATTCATTTATGACAAGGCTATAGTAATGTAAAATAATGTTTCCGTTTGGTTCCATGCACTATTCATTTGCTTGTGTATTGCCTGAGGGGTAGCTACTTATTATGGTTGAAGAACTGTTTTGGTGGCAATGTTATTGAATGAAAACATGTGGCTTTTCATTTCTTATTCATCTTTGTAACAATAGACACGATGCTACCTCTTTAGGTGGCTTTTTCTGTGAGAGGAAATGTGTGTGTACGTGTTGCAATTCATTCCGATTCATTTCTGTAGGGAATTGCTTTAGTGACAGCACTGTTTCTGGATGCGGTCATCATTCAAGATGGCCAAGGTCTCAGGTGTTAGATGTTGGCATACATCAAGGTATCATTGATCAATATTGATTGATCCGTGCAACTTCCGTGAAAATCCGTGGCCATCCCTTCAGTTTATGCGAATGTATTTTTTTTAATTAATATGGAAGATTTGCTGTCAGCCCTAACTGCTTAACCTTGCAAAGAACTCTAATAAATCACATGGTCGGTCGTGGAGATGAATGAAGTTGGTGGATAATGCACTTATTCTGCAGTACAAGCAATACAGACCAGGAAGGTTTTTTTTTCCTTATATAGCAGTTTGTTTGTCATTTTTCCAAAATACTATGCAACTTCCATTGGCTACAGAAAAGGACCAATATTAAGATGTGAGCTATTAAGATGTGAGCTATTAAGATGATATTTAAAAGTTAAAAATAAATCATTCAAGTCATTTTTTTACACTGGTTTGACATTGCATTTCATAAGAACGGTTTTAGACATTCAAATGAGAGTATTACAGATTAGCTGCTCTTCTTTTTGATGTCAATAGTACCCTTTATCTCACGCACCTGTGCTTGAGTCAAATGTTAGTGTAGTTCCATTGACGTCACAAAATAGCTGCACCATAACGGTGTCATTTTTTGTCGTTTAAATGTGTAACAGGTTTCTGATTTGCATTCTTTGAGCAACCATCTTTTACATAATGGTCATTTATACTAGAGTTTGCTTTCCTTTAAATTAGGGATTAACGATTAAAGAAGTGGTCAAATTCCCTACTTGATGCCTTTTTCCCTTTTTCTTCTTTTTTTTTTAAATGTACCTGAATTGGATTGAATAACTTTATTCATCCCGTATTCGGGAAATTTCGTTGTCACAGTAGCAAGAGGGTGAGGATGCAGAAATAGGAAAGGCATTTTAGACATAAATAGATAGGTAATAAGTAAGTTAATAAATAAATACATGAATAAATATATAAATAAATAAGCGTGTGATGATTAATGAATTTGTTTCTTTTTTTTACATTATAGTTTACCACAAAAATGCCATTTTTAGTCGGTTTACTGGATAAAACCGTTACTATAATTGCGGTCTACCAGGAATTTTTCCCAAAACTAAGACACATATCTTGTGTGTAACAAATGATTGTGTTAAGTAGAGTAAATGAAGAGAAAAGTAATAAGTTGAAAGGTGTTGGGAAATAATGGAGACATGCGGATTCAAATGCAGTAAGAGAATGCACAACTACTTTACGATTCTATTGCAAAAAAAATAGATAGTAACAACACTCATCAAATGGGAAATGAACAGAGCAGCCAATCTTATGGAACATGTGCTCAGGTGTTATTCTGACAATCTGATTTAACAACGAAACATCTGCAGGTGTAATTACAATATCACATTGGAAGCCATTTTACTGGTCGGCATCTGTAAGAGCACATTTCCAAATAGCAATTATTCAACCATATGTTATAGCACTACAATTACTGTAATACCAGTTATTGCTCTCTTAACATTCTGGCCGAATGATAAACATACTCAGTGCAAATTTGCTCAATTATTTGTGACAAATCTTCACACAAGAAGTGTTATACTGTTATACTTTATGATTAAAACTATTGTAATGTTGTTGGTTTTTCGGCGGACAGGATGATAATTGAGTGTCTAATGTACTGATCATGCATGCATCATGGCAAAGTGCTGTTAAAATTAAATGGAATCTGACTGACTTCATTTCAGCAACACCTGTTCAATTGATTCCCACCTCCCACTGCTTCAGCATGCAGACCAAACTCATTTTATGACATTATTTCCTGCCAAATTGTAAATCAGGAAAGAGCTCGGATCCATTAAAAAACATAACAGCCATGAGAGAAAATGTGGCCCGAATTTTACGAGTGTTTGCTCTGAACATGTGCCGCCCGCTACAAAGTGTAGTGAAAATCAAAGTTGTAGCTATTACACAACCTGCCAACCACCAACAACAAACTAGCATGGTAAAAACAGTAACTTTTACATTATTGCATGGCAGAGGTTATGGTTTTATCATGGAGCCAGTTTGATATTAAAGAAAACTTTTGAATGTTCACCATTAAGTAGGAAAGACGAAAAATCATTTTTTTAAATCTGCAACTGCCTCATCATACCTCTACTTCAAATTTCAGTCATAGGATGAATAATAAGTATGAATATTATCGTAAATGCAACACACGGCACGAGATGAGCCCGTAGTTCAACACTGCCAAGTTTGGTCCACTGGTATAAATGATTCATTGGGACAGAAAGACCGCATGCATCCATTGCTCTCTACAGAGACATTAGCATTCATGAAGAGGAGAATTGGCTTATGTTATCTATTGATGTGGAGAGGAGGGGAATTACATCAAATAAAGGATTTTGCATGAATCAGCACACCACCATGGTCAATTCGTCCTCACTACAAATTTATTAAATCCAATATTTGAAACTACTTTGGGCACACGGACGAAGAACTGTTCACTTGTCATTCAGGACAACTGAAATGTAATTACTACATTTGGATTTTTTTTTTAATGTCAAGTATGACCGCGACCGGACGTTTGGTCGCCGGACATTTGGTCGCCGGACGTTTGGTTGCCCGGACGTTTGGTCGCCGGACGTTTGGTCGCCCGGGTGAATATAATTTTGAGAGCTGGTTTCAACAGTAGATATTTAGATATTAAACTCTCTCTCTCATGAATATAATTTTGAGAGCTGGTTTCAACTGTAGATATTTAGATATGAAACTCTCTCTCTCATGAATACAATTTTGAGAGCTGGTTTCAACAGTAAACTCTGTCATGTAGTCAAACGTCCGGCGACCAAACGTCCGGCGACCAAACGTCCGGGCGACCAAACGTCCGGGCGACCAAACGTCCAAGCGACCAAACGTCCGAGTGCAAAGTATGAACATATAGAAAATTCCTATTCTCCAATATGGAATTGGAAAACAATCCATTGCTCTAACTGTTGTTTCCACTGTCACTAAGCACTACATTTTGTCACCTAGCAACCTTGACAGCCAGTTGTCATCAGGACACGGCTCATAGAAAGGGAGCCAGAGATTTTAAATTGAATTGATGCAGCCTATTCAGCTTTGAAAGTTCGACCATGGATTGGGTATTCAATAAAAGAAAAACATTTCTAAACAATGATGACACCAGACGCATTCAGTTCTGACAATCCTCAAGTAGATTATTTTTCCGTGGAAATGTACATATTCACTAGTTTCAAAATAAAAAGACCAATAGTGAAATTATAGGGGTGAGCGTTGTTCAAAAAAGGCAGCAACTTATTTGATTTAAATGATCTGTGTTGTGACGATGATAATGATATTTAAATCTACAATGTTAAGATTGAAATGACCTGATTTTCTAAAAATGGTAATGAATCAAATATTAATCTTCTTCCTCCTTAACTGACTGTATACCACTTGGTATGATAACAGAGAGTTTGGAAATCTGAAATGGCCTATTTTCAGGGAAAAGGAGAAGTTTGTGGGTCTGGGTAGTTGTTACAAAGATGTGAGTCCAGGTACTGGGCAAGGACCGTCGTTTCTGAGAATAAAAGATTAACTGGGATGGCGGGATTTGTAGCAAGATCCATGGGAATTGTGAGCATGCCTTGAATCAAACAATAGGTCTTCAATTGCAGGACATTCAAATGAAAACCAGAGTAGAGCCATGTGAAGAGCAAGGGAACAATTAACGTATGTGCAAGTAATAGAAGAATCACATTTATTTGTCAAGTTTTTACAAATAAAACTTACCAAAGTGAAGTACACATCACATAGAAATTATGACGAGATTAATTGTTTAGTGGCCCATATTCACAATTCATGTTGTGAAAACCCCTGACAACTTAAATATTTGAAATTGTAGGGAAAAAATGCATAAATATCTCTTTTGTATTTAATGGAAATGTCTTATAATATGCTTTTAAATTGGCAACATTCTTTAATGTAACTCAGACATAGTTGGGAGTAATAAAATGTATAACAATTAAACACACTTTCTTTCAGTTTTAAATTCATTGTGGCACTTCATATCTTTTTCTATTTAAAGAAAACAAAAAGTAAACGGTTAGCTGCTGCAGTTTTCTATTTTGATAAAAAAACAAAGAACCCTCAATTGCTCGAACTGTTTCAGACATTTGCTACTTAAATAATCTTACATACATATTAGCTAAAAGTTGAAAGATGGAGCTTTTCTTTCTGTCAAATGATACACAAAGCATAATGTCCATATAAATGAAGAGAAAATATAAGGTATGCACTTAGCACGTACTATTTTTTTTCTTATCCTTTTACTGGGCCAAATAAAAAAAACTGAAACTTGTAAGTAATACAGGATTAGAATATCGATTTCCGTCTTCCTTTCTGCTATATGTTAATTCCCGCTTGTTGTGCAGAATAATGGCAGGATTTGCATTAGTAAGAAGATGTGACAATCAAAAAAGCCCTAGAATAAGCAAATCAACATCAAGGCATTTGCAACGAATCAATGCAGCGCCCACTCGGCTCTTCATGAACTGATGAGCTCGACGAGGTACAATATGAAGTTCCTTGTGTCCTGCAGCCACGGCTGCGCATCCAAAACATCATTTGCATTTATGGATTTTATCCGAGCGCTGCATTTTGTGTGTCATGCTCTCCCTTGCGGGTATTGGGATCCCTATTCAGAGTCTTTATCCATTTCATCTGCCATGCAGTTTTGAATTCAAGCCTTTGGAATTACCTAGCAGAAATAGTTTTAAGTCAGTGAGAAGCATAGCCCTCTACATCCTGGCCTCGGGGCACTTTCTCATGCAAGGAGCGGATACAGGGCTATGCTTCCAATTTACTGTATGTATTTGTGCAATATAGGCATACAATTCCCTGCTCTATGAGTACATTAAAAACATTATCAGTCCATAAAAGCTCCAGAAATGAGTCATTGCTGCAGGTACTTGGACGTTTGGTCGCCCGGACGTTTGGTCGCCCGGACGTTTGGTCGCCCGGACGTTTGGTCGCCCGGACGTTTGGTCGCCCGGACGTTTGGTCGCCCGGACGTTTGGTCGCCCGGACGTTTGGTCGCCCGGACGTTTGGTCGCCCGGACGTTTGGTCGCCCGGACGTTTGGTCGCCCGGACGTTTGGTCGCCCGGACGTTTGGTCGCCCGGACGTTTGGTCGCCCGGACGTTTGGTCGCCCGGACGTTTGGTCGCCCGGACGTTTGGTCGCCCGGACGTTTGGTCGCCCGGACGTTTGACAACATGACAGAGAGTTTACTGTTGAAACCAGCTCTCAAAATTATATTCATGAGAGAGAGAGAGTTTAATATCTAAATATCTACTGTTGAAACCAGCTCTCAAAATTATATTCACCCGGGCGACCAAACGTCCGGCGACCAAACATCCGGTCACGATTGCTGCATGCCTGTGTTTCTTAAAGGATTTAATGAAATTAAATGGTAATTAAATTATAACTTAGTTGCCAGTTAACCAGTTGTTTATTTTATATTTAGGTACATTTTGGTGGTACTTGAAGTACTTTTAGGTTGGGGCAGGCTTAACTTAGTGTAAAAAGTTTGAGAACCACTACTGTAGAGTAAATATTTAGATCTGATTATCCACCTAGTGCATTCTCATTACAATATTTCCGTGGAATGACTTCATAACAATTGAATGAATTTAAACAATTGGTAAGAAAATGTACCTGTTTTTAGTTCCTTCATTTTTGTCTTGGGAATATGCAGATTCTGGACAAGATCAAATTCCCTTGTTTTAATCAATTAAAGATACACTTTTATGTATATATATGTATATATAATATAAATTATATATATATATATGTATATATAATATAAATTATATATATATATATGTATATATAATATAAATTATATATATAATATAAATATATATATATATATATATATATATATATAATATAAATTATATATATATATATTTCAGCAACACGCTTATTTATTTACATATTTATTCATGTATTTATTTATTAACTTATAACCTATCTATTTATGTCTGAAATGCCTTTCCTATTTCTGCATCCTCACCCTCTTGCTACCGTGACAACAAAATTTCCCGAAATACGGGATGAATAAAGTTATCCAATCCAATCCAGTCCAATAATTACAAATGATGTTATGTATTCTGTTGAAAAAAAATATTGTCTTTCATTAGTCTTGATAAATTCAGACTGGGTTCTAATTTTCTGTTTCAGCAGCTTGACATAAACAACTGACCCAAACGCAACTGTGTGTTGTCGTTAGTGGCATATCACAGGGTTAATTGTTTGGTGATAGACAGCTCATTCTATACAACACATTTTTTGAATGCTTGATTCTTCAGCAGCACATACACTCTTACTGTAGCTAATATAACAACACCGTAGACAATGAAAATTACCCATGTTGGACGATGACCTACGCCATAAGAATTTTTGGATACTGTAATGCACAGCACAAAACTACCATTCTGGCTGCCCTCTAGTGAGGCACATCATTTATAGTGGGGACTGCTTCCTTTCTCCTTGTCAGTCCTGCCCTCAGGCTATCCACCTGAGATCCCTCGCTTCACTACCCTCAAGGCCACCGGATTTCCGCTTGGCTTATTCCACCAAGCTGTACCGTCAAACTCCTAGGCTGTACGCCTGCGGTCTCCTTGCTTTGTCTAGCTACCAGCTTCCACTCCAGCTCCTTGATCGGATCCTGTTCCCCAACTATTTGCCCCAAAATAAACATATAGGGCATTTCTCAGGAATAACACCAAAACACCTGACCTTACCATCAGATCAAAAGCTATTACACAATTCGCAAGCATGGCAATTGAAAAACTAATAAATGCATTTGTTTTCAACACTGTTTATCCTTCTCATGGATTTTCACCGTTGCACTAAAGCTTTGTTGTCTTGGTTCCCATGTCATTGACGCTTCATTGGAACATCATTTCCCACATAGTCAAAACAGTCTTCAGTAAAATGTTTTGATGGAAACAACAGAATAGGCTTATTACTGGCTGCTCCACTTCCTACGAAGTCCTCAATACACTTGCTTGATCGGATGGAAATAATAAAGGCTTATATGAGCAGTGTTCGTGTTGGCGTATTTTCCTATACATGTATCAAACATTTTTCTGAATAAACAATTGGTTTACTTGGAATAATCAACTAAAATGCTGGTTGCCACAGCAAAGAAACTAACCGATGAGGGTGCAGCGCACAATGAAAGCTATTTTCTGCTACATCATTTGCCGGAACTAACTCTGCCTTTCTGGCCAACAGTGAAATTGAATGAAAATGAATGGAAAGCACTATGGGTTGTGGCTTAGTGAAGTCCAAACTATGGAATTCAGTAAAGTACCCACTCAGTTAATAGAAGGACTTTTAGGTTATTACAATAATTATTGCATTTGCAAAAGAAAAAGAAAAAAAAGACTGGGGTTCTAACTATTCCATGATTTCGCTTCTCCTCGTTATTCACAAAATTCGGTAATGGTTGGTACTAGGCATTTTGACAGGGAAGAAAACAAGGTGGTCACATAATTTTTCGAACATAATTTATGTTTCTCACCACACAGAAAACCACATCACAAACATGAGAACAGATGTCCAGGTGAAAGTGCACGACAGTATTCAGGAAGCACACTGGCATTTTTACATTTGTATCATGGTCCTAAGTCTCCAAAGCCCAAGTACTTATTTATAATCCACTGCTCACCCAATTATACATCAGAGTTGAGTCAAAGTAAGATAAGAGGAGTAAAACGTTCTTGTTGAAATTGATGTCAGATGCTGATTTGACTTGCTGCTTGTTGCAGGTGTCATAATCAGTTTTGCAATCTCAGCACAGTCACAGATCACTGCTAAAGGTGCGTTACTATTTCTCTTTCCAGCCAAATGCTGTTTGCATGATTATCTTGACGTGTAAGTGTTTGTGCTAAGAGAGAGTACACGTTGCATCTCAATGCAAATCATTCTCTGCCTGCCATTCAGCTGCAGCTGGGGTGATGCTCTGGCATATTGGCAAGTGAGACGGGCGGGTCGATAAGGATTTTAACTGCATTTTAAAATGGGTAATGGTGGCCTTTGTGTGTGTCATTGTCACTTACCTAAAAGTCACGGCTCCTAAGCATCGCCATCCATCACTTGCCTGCCTGCCACATTGCCTCCCTTTGCCAAACTGATTCACTTAAGCTATGTTTGTTTGTTTGCTCTCAAAGTCACTTTCATTTATGATTGAGCTGCGCATTGGCTGGAATTACATGCAGGGATGCAAAGCTAGAGATGTCTTTTTTAAATGTAGGTTTTATTATGACGTTTAATTTTCCTTTGAAATGTGTTTCCTCAAAACAAACTTGTGATGATTCACTAAACCTTGATACTAGAGCCAACCTGTCAGGACACCATGACAACACCAAAAGATTTCCCTTGGCAAACTATAATACTGAAACTTTAATTCTACAAAAAGAAAACCCATGAGAGACAATGTAAAATGTAAAAGTTAGTCACTGCCCTCTGTTTTGCTTAGGGGAGTTTTAACCATAAGGTTTTAATGATCAGGTACTCAAGGGAAATGAATGAGGTCATTGATTTTTACAATAATTTGGACAACGCCGGCGGCGGGCCGGATTAAAAAGTCTAACGGACCGTATATGGCCCGCGGGCCGAGGTTGAAAAACATGTACACACAATCCGGGGGCGGGCGAATCCCGCGACGACAAAACGCCCGGTCGACCAAACGCCCGGTCGACCAAACGCCCGGTCGACCAAACGCCCGGTCGACCAAACGCCCGGTCGACCAAACGCCCGGTCGACCAAACGCCCGGTCGACCAAACGCCCGGTCGACCAAACGCCCGGTCGACCAAACGCCCGGTCGACCAAACGCCCGGTCGACCAAACGCCCGGTCGACCAAACGCCCGGTCGACCAAACGCCCGGTCGACCAAACGCCCGGTCGACCAAACGCCCGGTCGACCAAACGCCCGGTCGACCAAACGCCCGGTCGACCAAACGCCCGGTCGACCAAACGCCCGGTCGACCAAACGTCCTGGGACCAAACGCCCTGGGACCAAACGTCCGGGGACCAAACGTCCGGGGACCAAACGTCTTTCGACCAAATGTCCGGTCACGAATGATCAGAATGGTAAGTGTGATGGAAGTGTGCTCTTTTGCTTCAATAATTGAAATTGGAATCTGGCAGTGTTGTGTAAACCCATTCCAATCTCCCCTACCCACAAACACAAATGTAGATGTACACACACACACACAAACTAAAAGGTTTTGGATTACCAATGGATTAAGTTGTCACACACCTGTAAACACCTGAATAAGATTTCAGTCATTCCATTTAACCAACTGAAAGATGCTCAATAATGAATTCCAACCCCAATTGGATGAAAACAATAAGAGGAAATACTCAAATTAGCTAGTTTAGTTAGTTTATGTTATGTTACGAGCGCATCCATCAGGTCTCTCCACTAAATAGGTATTTGTTACTTTGTAAGTAGGTGGTGAATTAGAACCAATAAAAAAGGATTTTCCATTGTAATATCCTGTTTTTGGTGTTTTTTCAGAGGGTGGGAATAAATTAATTTGTATTGAGTTCATTTCTCACGACCACTGTCTTAAAGCAACAATTGAGCATTGGGAGCTAAAGACCACCCAATGAGATTGAGTTGGTCAGCAAACGACTGCAATAATTTTATGGATTTTTATTCCTGGCCAATTTTGGGGTCGTCTTTCGTACATGTCTTAAAATAACTTTTTGGGCGGGGGAGTTTAAATCTTTGTTCCCTTTAGTTTATATATTTTGTTGATTTGATACCTTTCATTTATTAATTTTAACATGAAAATGTTTTGCAGTCTTATTTTAGTTTGAGTTCATGGTAGTCCCGGACTTGATGCAAGCTGGCAGAAATGCTTTACAAAGGTGACATCAGGAAAAAAAATATATCATTGTACGCCTGCAGTGGCTGAATATTTTTTTCCAGTCCCAATTATTTTGTTATAAGGAGACATTTTTTAATGAGTCTCTGGCAGGCTAGAAAAAAACACCACACATGCTGAGCAGCTGTGCAGCATTACAATAACCCAGTGATTCTGTTAAAAACTATTTTAGCATGTGAATGATTCATTAAAGTTTTACTCCCAGTGTTTCAGTGGGTAGGGAAAGAAACCGATTGATCTTTGTGTCAATTTTGTGGTGGAGGTGCTTAGTCGCTCTAAGCGATTGTGAATATCCTCACAGAATATTTAGCATACCACAATCAGGAACTATTACTTGTTTGGATAATGTGTGCAGTAATCATTAGTTATATTTATACAATGGATTCTCCCAGGCTGTACAGTTTGCAGGTCAAATACCAAGAGTTGCACTGATGAGTAAGGCCATCATCCTTCATTTCTTTGTAAAATTAAGCTTACTCTAACATTTATGAGACTGCAATTCAATTTTAAATTGAAAGATTACTGTTTTTTTAACTTTAAATCATTACATTTTTCTCCAACTTTAAGCTTAAAATATATTCGCAAATTCAGAACTGGGCATAAAAAGACAGTATAAATGCACATTTAATTTTTTCCGCAGTTTCTAACCCTTTATCACTTAAAAACAAAACTATGCTTATTGCATGCTTAAAAAAATAAAACAAAGTCAACATTATATCCCTAAATACAACTATTTGGATTTAAAAGCGAAAAATGTTTGCTCCAAGCAAGTGCAAGAAATAAGAGCTACGCACCTTTAAATCACCCAACTGTTTAATTTAGAAAAAATGGGAGGAAATGGCTCACGCAATTCATTTGTGAGTTATTGGTCAGTGGAGATAAAGAAAGGCATCTCATTTAAAAGGTGTAAAAATTTGCTTCCACCGTACTTCATTAGACATTTATTCAGAAAGACAAGGTTATTGCCTTCATGTAAAAATGGTTGTTAAAATAATTTAAATATAGAAACAACGAATTTAAAGGAGAAAATAATGTTTGAATGGAAAACGGTAGCTCATAGGCGCTTCACTTTGTAACATCATTCATTCATTTTCTGAACCGCTTCTCCTTACAAGGGTCGCGGGGGTGCTGGAGCCTATACCAAATAACTCCACCTTGAATTGGTAGCCAGCCAATTGGAGGGCACAAGGAGATGGATAAGCATTTACGCTCACATTTTTATATCTAGGGGCAATTTAGAATTTTTAACCAGCCTACCCTGCATGTATTTGGGATCTGGGAGGAAACTGGAGTACCCAGAGAAAACCCACAGAAGCCCAGGGAGAACATCCAAACTCCACACAGTGAGGGCTGACCTGGGAATGAACCCTCACCCCCAGAAATGTGATGCTGACGTGCTAAGCATTGGGCCACTGTAATTTATGACATGCCTGCAAAAATGTGTCCAAATGCTAGAGAAGAATGCCGGATTATCAGTTGTGGGTTGGTATGCAAAGTTAAATGTCAGATAGAGTTCTTAATTCATATAGCTCAAGTGATGAGTTTTGGAAAGCCAGAGGCTTTGCATACTATGTTATATTAAATATTCTGATATTTGTGCACTTCACGATGAGTCAAAATATTATAGACCAACTTGTGAACGCTGAGAAATATAAAACACAGTTATATAATCTTCAACGTTACCATACCTGTTCTGGTGTGGCAGTCATTCTCATATTTCTATCTTGGATGTAAACAAAGGCTAGTTGTCTTGGGCACATTCTTCAGCTGACGGTGACCGCAGTTTTTCATTCATATCCACAAAGTAAGTTTAGTAAAAAATTTATTTTTAGGTGTGACCTGTTTGCAGCCAACTCTCCAACAAGCCCTTGGCAAGATGTAAGCAAATTTATGACTGCAGTGGCCTCTTTCAATTTCCCTTCGCATAGAAAATGTGTATGAAATGACTGCACACTACATGACTAGGAATGCCCTGGCCACAACGTACCAACTAGGGCAACCCACAACAACAGCAGTACACAACATTCTTTGTTCTTTCGTGAGCAAAATCTGTGTCAACTATGTAAATTATGAGCGTCATGTAAACAACATTGCCATTGGAAAATCCTATGAAATTGCGGGTATAGATGACGTCATAACCAATGGCAAACTATTTTCTGAAATCCACTCGATTGGCTAAAACAAATGAGATTTTTAAAAAATTCAGATCATCATAATTGTCTACTTATTTTTTTTTTTTTTGCTTTTAGTGAGGTTTTCTCCACTATTGCACATCATAACATTTTTTTTTCAAATTTTCAAATCAAGTTTCTTTGCACAGTGATTGTCTTGATCAAAACCTTGTCTTTCCCTTTAAATTGAGAGCTTTGCTTCGTATGCAGGGCATAGCTGCACTATGTGATTGTGAGATTTCAGGCACGTTTTGCCTGTTTATGAGTAAGAGGTATGAAAAGAGAATATCTGCAAGAATTGGTGTGTGTTGCATGCAGCATATATTTCTTTTGCGGCACTCTCATTTACATATAAAGCACCAACCCACAGGTAGTAAGTCGACTTTTAACAGTAAGTGTTGCCGTTTAGTGCTTTGCATGCTGCAGTGGCTACTTGAGAGCTGCAACTTCTCAAATGTGGCGGTGAAATCCATCCAAATGACAAATGACAATCACTGTTCACTAGTGTGACTCTAGGTAAAAAACCAAAATAAAAAAACTACATAAAAAAAGAAACTGGCATCTGGGTGCACTACATCATTTAAATTTCGACATTGCATTTTACCAATATTGTAGCAATCCACTTAAAGATGAGGAACCCCCCTCCCACCTCCACCACCAACTGCAAGGACAATAAAATAAATGTAAAGCTGTTATCATATCTACAAATGAAGACAGCTTTATATTTTTGTTGAAAGATGATATAATCCATCAATGTCAGCCTAATCTGAATTGTAAATTATTTACAGCCTATAACCAACAGTTTTGGACCCATAGAAGCAAGAGTTTGGGAGATTTATAGCGATATGTTTCATTATTCTAAACATAATCTTAGTTTTGCCCATGTTATTTATTAGTGATTTATAGTCATCGTATTGGATAACTTTATTCGGAAAATTTCATTGTCACAGTAGCTAGAAGGTGAGAATGCAAATACAGGAAAGGCATAGTTACACATAGTTACAAGTTAGACAATACAGTCTAAGGCCGCAGAACAACAAAGGAAAAAGCACAAAGTACAAAGCAAAGCGAAGTATATGGGATCATTAAGAATCATTAAATCAAATCATTAAGACAGAAAAGGTTGGATGTCCGCCTGATAGACGGAGACGGTCACCCCCTGGATGCCTATCAGATAAACCCCAACGGCACGCACATCTGACGTCCTGGATGCCTGTCCGTCAGACTCGGTCGGTCACCCCACGTATGGTGCCCCAAACCTCTCTTTTCCTGTTCTAAAAAACAATTGCCCTATCGTTCCTGGATACAATTATTCAGTTATTACTTTTAACACTATCTATTGTTGTTTTTTATGCTGTATTCATTCTTATTTATTTATATTACCATAATAGTCACATGAATATATATATATATATATATATATATATATATATATATATATATATATATATATATATATATTCATATATATATATATATATATATTCATATCAGCAAACCAGTGGCTGTTAGCATATTGCTCTGTCTGTTTTTTGACAGTTCTTACAATGGTTCACAATACGATGACGATAAATCACTAATAAATAACATGGGCAAAACTAAGATTATGTTTAGAATAATGAAACATATCGCTATAAATCTCCCAAACTCTTGCTTCTATGTGTATATATATATATATATATATATATATATATATATATATATATATATATATATATATATATATATATATATATATATATATATATATATATATATATATATATATATATATATATATATATATATATATATATATATATATATATATATATATATATATATATATATATATATATAGGTTTTATCCATGCACAGTTGCCATTTGACTTTGCAGCTGGAGTTTTGTCAACAATACTTAGCATAGAAATGTACTGATTACATGGAAACATTTACATCATTGTGTGGCAAACCATGAAGAATCCATTAGCTTAATCACCTCTCTTGACATTTTTTTGAAATCCCAATTATTAAGCTATTACATTACTATCGTCATTATTATTATAATCATTACCATGAGGGACTACAGTGAAGTTGCACTGATTGGTGACTTGAAGTTTTCCTACTCCCAGAATAAAGTGTACAGAGCTTAAACCGTATTGACTAAGAATAATACTACATTGGAGGTAGGGTATCGTAGTGTTGATTCTATGTACAGCCATAGCAAAATAACAAAACAATTGCACTAATGTACAATTCTGGCCCATTATCTCAAAGTGTCCCTTCGTCTTGGTTCCTACTACACTGAGAATAAAAGTGGTCACTAAACTAAAATGTACTAAAACCAACCTTTTCTGTCTTAATGATTTGATTTAATGATTCTTAATGATCCCATATACTTCGCTTTGCTTTGTACTTTGTGCTTTTTCCTTTGTTGTTCTGCGGCCTTAGACTGTATTGTCTAACTTGTAACTATGTGTAACTATGCCTTTCCTGTATTTGCATTCTCACCTTCTAGCTACTGTGACAATGAAATTTTCCGAATAAAGTTATCCAATCCAATATGAATGGAACTTCTATATGATTTTTTTTTTAATTACGTGACTGTTTTCACATTTTTCCTGCAGATCATAGTTAAAATAGTCTAGACTTAACTACTTTAGAACTTCATCATGAACCCTTAAGAATTTATAATTGTTGGCATACACAAAGTTCTCTAATTTGACATTCAAAGGTGTAAAACCTTTGAATGCAAACCCAACTGATTCTGGGCCAGAGGCGGGGGACACCCTGAAACGGTGGCCAGCCAATCGCAGGGCGCGAGGAGACGGACAAACAGTCACACACAGCTCTGAGATTGTGGGTTCAAGCCCCTATGTTTTGACCTTCCTGTGTAGAGTTTCTATGTTCTGGTAGGCTGGGTGAATACTATAAATTGCCCTTAGGTATGAGTGTGTGTGCAAATGGTTGTCTGTCTCCATGGTCCCTGTGATTGGCTGGCCACCAAACTTCGACTACTGCCCACAATTGTCTGGAATAGGCTTCAGAACCTGCAGGGCCCTTGTGAGGTTAAGGGGTATGGGCAATGAATATATCTAAATAAAATACAGTACTAGGAACTTCCAAAGAGGTGGAGTAGAACAAATTGAATATCATTTGTGCTGCAATTGGGGTCAAACTCAATAATGTCTCCTTTCTTTTCTGAAGTTGCCCAAAATGTTGAATTGGAGAATTATACTACCTTAGGCTAAAGATCTAATTGGAGGCATGAGAGAACCAAATGACTTATATACTTACTTTTCTAGAAACCAAAGGTCTTCTAGCCTTGGGGTTTGAATAGTCTCCAAGATAGTTATTATTATAATATTTCCAATTTATTTTGCAGTTGATGTATTCATTCAATGTACTTATATGAGATGCAACAACATGAATTTCATTCATTCATTCATTTTCTGAACCGCTTTATACTCGTTAGGGTCACGGGGGTACTGGAGCCTATCCCAGTTGACTCCGGGCCAGAGGCAGGTGACATCCTAAATTGGTGGCCAGCTGATCGCAGGGCACAACGGACAACCATGCACACTCACACCCATATCTAGGGGCAATTTAGAGTGTCCAGTCTGCCTACCATGCACGTTTTTCGAATGTGGGAGGAAACCGCAGTACCCGGAGGAAAGCCACGCAGGCCTGGCCGGGGAGAACATGCAAATTCCACACAGGTGGACCGAGCTGGATTTGAACCCAGAGCTCTGAGGCCGACGCGCCAACCACTCAGCTGCTGGGCCGACTCAACATGAAGTTAAAGAATTCAAATATATATAAATATTATTTCAGGGTTAGGGTCCTTGAAATGTTTGGATTATACTGTCTTTGTCTTCTCCCAGAGGCCCTAACATGAGTTCCCGGTTAGCCATGTAGTAGTTCCCATCCCTGCCCTGTGGCTACAAGTTCCTGGCATCGATTTCGCCCTTGCTCCGATGTCGCCTCCACAACGGATGCTAGCCTATGACGTTGTTGCCCCTGCTCTTCAACTATCACGGTGGCAACGAGCGCTGCCCCAGTCGCTCACGCCTCCTGCCCGATAGACCTGGTTGGTCACCCCAGGTCTGGATGTCCGCCTGATAGACGGAGACGGTCACCCCCTGGATGCCTATCAGATAAACCCCAACGGCATGCACGTCTGACGTCCTGGATGCCTATCCGTCAGACTCGGTCGGTCACCCCACGTCTGGTGCCCCAAACCTCTCTTTTCCTGTTCTAAAAAACAATTGCCCTATCGTTCCTGGATACAATTATTCAGTTATTACTTTTAACACTATCTATTGTTGTTTTTTATGCTGTATTCATTCTTATTTATTTATATTACCATAATAGTCTATATTCTATCTATGCTGTGGGGGCAAATGAGGGATAGATTAAGAAATATTCTATTCTATAATTGACGAGTGTGAATAAAGTAAAATGTTATAATATAGATGAAATATATTTGTGCTCCTTTCATATTTTTTCCACTATACGTAAAATAAAATGGATGACCTTGTGCAAGCAATCATAACTTCTTCAAGGCAAGAGCTGGAAACATTTCAGAAAGGCACCATACGCAAACATCCAGACACGTAAGTATTTCAAGTAAAACAGATTGAGCAGATTTTCCAGCTGAAGACAATGCTGGAGCCATACAACTGTAAAGACTTCACAGTTTAGACTTTAAATCAAAACACAGCATAGAAACTGTATTCAATACTTGAATGACAGACACATAAATACAGACTGCAGCAATTTACAGTTTCCACACTTGAATTACAGGATCTAATTGCTGCTTTAGACAAAATAGTATTCGTTCAACTAAGAGAGGATTTTTGCTGCCATTAAGATCCTTGTTTCTTTTGGTTTTTTTACTTGAAGGCTAGCGACTGCTCTCAGATATAACCCCTTGCAAAAAGAGCAGGTAGGATAACTGCATGAACGGAAAAAAAAACACATTTGCTTTTTACGGTAGCTATTTGCTTGCTGACAAATTCTTTTAGTTAGCTCTGCTGTGGTGTCAGCCCAAAACACATTTCTGATCTGATTTTGATTATGAAAATTCCACAGATCATCTGGGGCAGGTTAGCTTTCTGTAGAAGACGTCAAAGTGAAACTTGGATATGCTAATTTTTTCATTTTTGCTCCATATGTATCTGGAAATAACTACTGTCAAGTTTGAGGTTTCTTAAGTTGTTCTACTTCCAAGTGCCTTTCATTGAAATAAGTTTCTGATAAATAAATCACAAACATTACTGTACCCTGGATTGCATTCTCCCTGAGCTACATTCATTTAGATTTTTCATTTCTATTTTATGCATCATATACGTGATATTTTTTGTTAAGGCCTTTTAAGTTTTATGTAGCAAAATAACTTTTTTATTGAACATGTTTGTGACCAAAATTTAACAGGTACATGAAGAGCCTTTGTTATTCAGCATGGAATATTTTTCACGGTTCAATGATGATATACTGGTTCATTCCTCTGAACCAAACAGCGGGCAGTACAGGATTGAATCCCTCATCTGGTATAAGCTCCAGCACGGCGACTCTGAGATGGACAAGCGGTGTTGAAAATGAATGGATGAATTTTCTAATGCATCCGAGGTCATATCTGGTTTAATGTGGTTAGTGATTGGCATTTTTTTATAGCTTCAATAAATATTTGACTGGCTGTATACAATTTCCTGTGTTAAAGGTGAAGTTGTGGACTTTTTGAGATTGGAAATGTAGTTTGTGGTGTTTTTAAAGAAATGACTGACTTTTGTCACCTCATCTCTCACTTGGTGACCTCCGTCATGATCTGTAATGAACCTCAGCCAATCAGAGAAGAGATCTACGATATGGCCTTAAGGGGGACCTGCTACTAAATTCAATTTTTTTCCTCACAGTTTCACACTGTTCACAAGGAAGCTCAGAACGAATGTGTGACCTAGTTGAAGTTTGTCATCTGTGGTTTGGGATTTGTTTGCAATTGTTAGTCAAACCACTCTACAAATGTGCGGATTTCAAATTGGTAATGATGTGATATCACACAGCACTCTTCTAGGTTTTTATCCAGATGGATATTTGGTGTATATATATATGTATATATATATATATATATATATATATATATATATATATATATATATATATATATATATATATGTATATATGTATATATATATATATGTATATATATATATATATATATATATATATATATATATAGATATATATATAGATATATATATATATATATATATATATATATATATATATATATATATATATATATATATATATATATATATATATATATATATATATATATATATATATATATATATATATATCCATATCTATAATACCAACCATGGGCTGTGCAGCCCTTTGCCTCATTTTTTAAATTCAGGGCAATATAAATAAGTGTGACTTGAGATCACTGTATTTTCTAATGGTGCATGCTCCAAAAGTAACACAAAAACACTAGTATTGTATTTTTGTTAGTCAAACCACATCATTACCAATTTGAAATCCGCACATTTGTAGAGTTTTGACTAACAAAAATACAATACTAGTGTTTTTGTGTTACTTTTGGAGCATGCACCATTAGAAAGTACAGTGATCTCAAGTCACACTTATTTATATTGCCCTGAATTAAAAAAATGAGGCAAAGGGCTGCACCGCCCATGGTTGGTATTATATATATATATATGGATATATATGTCAAACCACTCTACAAATGTGCGGATTTATATATATATATATATGGATATATATGTCAAACCACTCTACAAATGTGCGGATTTATATTTATATATATATATATATATATATATATATATATATATATATATATATATATATATATATATATATATATATATATATATACACATATATATATATACACACACACACACATATATACACACAAATATATATACACATGTATATATAAAAATTCCGAATATCTATGCCTCATTTTTTTTAAATTCAGGGCAATATAAATAAGTGCGACTTGAGATCACTGTATTTTCTAATGGTGCATGCTCCAAAAGTAACACAAAAACACTTGTATTGTATTTTTCTGACAGTTTTTCTTGATCTCTAAAAGCCACTGTGTGTTTGTTCCAGCCCTTGGAATGCAGTTAATACCATTCATGGTTCTAAGCTGTTAAATCAGATACTTTTCTGGCCACTATCTCTCTAACAGTATCAGATAAATTAAAATGACCCTGGATCTTGAAGCTATATTGGGTATAGACTTGAAAGACATGTCCTTTCATTTGAACTGGGCTTTGGGGAATCATGGGTTTCATTGACTAAGGGGAAGTCACTCACCCAGCCTACCCTTTAGCCTTGTAAGAATATGCCCTGTACCTTTTACTAGTTATTGCTTCCTGCTTCACAGATAATACATCTATTCTATTGATTGGCCTTGGCTGCTCCTGAGATCTAATTGTGCAGCAGCCCTCGAATATTACCAACAGTAATAGGTTACACAGAACAATACAGATGCATTCACTGGCTATTGATCAAAACGAATCCACACCTCCAACAAAATTAACGAAACAATGTGTATGGATCAATACTGCTTTCCCCGCACTTCCTACCCTTTTCAGCTGCTTGTTTGTATTCCATTTGATAGTTGTGATTTGAAATCACAATTCTGTCATTATTTAATTTTTTGTCCATCTACCAGCCATTGAGAAGACAAACTGATTTTATTTAGGTGAAGAGAAGCAATATAAACTTAAACATTCTCTCATTTTTATCAAAGTAGGTGTCATTATTGGGTGTTTGAAAGCTAAATAAGACTAACTGAAGTCTAAGAGTTGTTGTGAAAATCCAACAATAAAGTAAGGCAATAGCAAATGATATTTCTAATGGAAGATGCCTCCACCTCTCAAAATAATTGTAATATTCCTTTCAGTTGTAACAATGATTGCAAATGCCAAAAATTGTGAAGTTTGTTCTTTCTTATCAGCTAATTTTCACTCATCTTTTCTGAATGGATCGAATGGATCTTGTTCTTTCAGTCACAATTCACTGCTTATAATTTAATACATAATTTTTGTAAAGTAATATATCTTATCGGTTATGCTTTCTATTTTGTTGTCCCTATTCTCGTGAGTTTTTACATCAAAGAAATTCATGTTTTTCCTCATTGTATTATGAAGTT
Organism: Stigmatopora argus; assembly: GCF_051989625.1. NCBI lineage: Eukaryota > Metazoa > Chordata > Actinopteri > Syngnathiformes > Syngnathidae > Stigmatopora > Stigmatopora argus. The sequence continues at coordinate 5,693,051 of NC_135405.1, read as the reverse complement.
AATTTTAATTAAACTCACACATAGTATTTTCTTACTTGTTTTTCTATGGACTATCAAAGAGTTGTATTAACATGTTGTCAATACCCAAATGACTAAAATATTTTGTTATTCATAGTATACCTCAGAAGCAAAAAGTATGCTAGTTGTAATATCAACAGCACATCAACTATAGATATACAGTGAGAAATGTAAAATCCTTGCGATTGAGAAAATGAACGATTGAATGAAATTCAAACGAAGACATTGCAGTTCAAACCACAAATGTTACATCATTGCTGAATTCCTGCAGATAGCACATCTGATGGCCGAAATAAAACAATATGAATGCAGTTGAGCCTAACGGGAATATTATAAAGTAGATTCTTGGAAGCCACAGGGCAGAAAAACACTTAATTAGTCACACTCATTGCATGGCCCTCCCATGGCGAGACCCAGTGCAGAGGTTTTTGGGTGTCAAGAATCCCGCTGCTTATTTTTTTCAAATGAGCATTGCAACAGTTTCATCATTAACTCTTCTTATGTATCAAGTATGCCAGCAGTACACATATAAATGCAGTTGCTGACCATGTGACTCGGCAGCTCAACCATTTTCATCCCCCCCAACAGTGCAGGTTTCTCTTAAGTAAATGGTTAGAGCAGTTGAACTTTCAAAGTTGGTAATTAAGGTTAGGAGTGTAAAATGTTAGCAATGAAATGTGCTCCTCACTGGGTCAATACACTCTTGCACCTGAAGGGAAAACCGAATTAAAAATAATTAATCACAGTGAACGTCATGATTTCCATGTGAGCATTTGGAAATTGTTTAGATACTTCCTACCACATTGGTAAAAAGTATAGTACTACATGTTCTTTGCTTAATTTTTTGTTTAATATCAATATGAATGATATTTTTTAAAAAGTGCTTCTCTACCACCCCAAATATTATTTATTCTTTTTATTGGCAGTGTGTATAGTGTAAAAAATTTCAAATATTAGGCTCATACAGGTGGGTTAGCACATTCACCTCAGAGTTCTGAGACCGATGATTCAATTCTCGGTGTGTTCCGACCTTCGTGTGTGGAGATTGCCAGCGTGCGTTCTCTCCAGTTGCTCTGGTTTCCTCCCACATCCCATAAACATGCATGATGGGCTGGTTGAACACTCTAAATTGTCCCTAGGTATGAGTGTGAGTGTGAATGGTTGGTCGTCTCCTTGTGCCCTGCAATTGGCTGGGAAACAATTCAGGGTGTCCCGCGCCTCAATCCCATAGTTGGCTGGAATAGGTTCAAGCGGTACACGGTCAATTGGTCGCCGGTCTTTTGGTCGCCGGTCTTTTGGTCGCCGGTCTTTTGGTCGCCGATCTTTTGGTCGCCGATCTTTTGGTCGCCGATCTTTTGGTCGCCGATCTTTTGGTCGCCCGGAAGGTTATTGATAATTACCATTTAAATCGTTGCTCAAATTCCCTAAATACAAACTGCAAATTACTATTTAGTCATACTTAATGCCCTAGTAATTATTAGGCTAGAGAAAAGCTCCACATTTCCCGGGCTTTTATTGTTTTTTGTTGGAGAACTTGTCAAGGCCCTGACTGACGTACCTTCCTAAGGGGACAACTCATGTACGTACAAACTCTTATACACTCACACGTCAGCTCAGTGAAACTGCTAATGGCCATTGTTGGCTTTTATTGATGCGTAGACCATGTTGTTTTACTTTGTTTTGTCGCCGGTCTTTTGGTCGCCGGTCTTTTGCTTGCCGGTCTTTTGGTTGCCCGTTGTCACGGTCGGGGCGACCAAAAGACCGGCGACCAAAAGACGGCGACCAAAAGACCAGCGACCAAGCGACCGCAAACGGGTTCAAGCAACCCCGCGACCCTTGTAAGGATTAGCAAAATGGAAAATGAATGAATAAATGAATGCCTTTCTGAATTTGCAAAGCATGTGTAGATAAATTACATCATGGTCTATGAGTACTTTACTGTGTGTCTTGGTCTCATGTTTCATCTTTTGTTGAGTTAACCGTTCACCTCCACTCCATAACACGGCCCTAGGCATTTCATTGGTAGATGAAAAACTGTCACCAACAAGGTGGTTTTATGGATCGCCCTGACATTTGTGGTTTACACCTCTAAAGCACGTGCGAATATCACCTTTCTATTCACTGTGCTGTCGTTCTTCTCTGTTGTCAACTTTAACCTTTACCTCAATTTACCTCATCTCTGATCTTTTGTATATCCCGCTGAAAGACAGGAGTAATTCAAAATTATTGTTCTGGTTGTCATTATTTACCTCTCATTTTACATGCATTAAGGTGATCGTCTGCACATAGAAAGGGCCAGCTGTATTAATTAGGAGCATGGTAGCGTTATAATGATCCTCTGAGAGAGGTGGTGGTGCAGCTACTCTCACCTGCCTACTATGTCCTCCCACAGTGCTGGTGATTAATGATGTCTGCTATATCAGGGGGCCCTTATCCGACACGCACGCTCTCACCAAACAAAGCCTGGGTTAGAAACTCTCTGTTTAACTGATGAAGTGGGACCGATGGCGAGAAAAAGCCAAGAGCCATCTTGCATTCTAATGAGCTTGGATGTCGATTGTTGAGAGAGCACCTGGGAACATTAACTTTTCACCTCCACAGTTTGAAGTGAGTGGCATTTATGTCATCTCTATATGACTGCTCAGCATTGTTTGATGCCAAGCACATCCAGAGATGTCTTGCACAATGAGGAATACTCCATCACTCCTAACATAAAAGGCACAGTGTTCCCTTGGTACGTGTATGCATGCATTTACGGCCACACCTGTGCAATCTAATGAGGAGAGAATTTCCTCTATAAAAAGTTTCTTTTATTTATTTATCTATTTCTTTATTTTTACGTGGAAACTAACTGCTCAATGCCAGGATTGTTGGTGGTTCATGGAGCATGACCTAACACTTAGATTTGGAAACTAGTAACTCAATGTGAAGTGGGAATAATGTTTCCGCTGCGACTCAATGAAAAGGCAAAGTAAATTCCTCGATAAATTGCCGGCTGACCTCTGGGAGACACAGTAAGTGTGTCATCGTCGTATCACGCAGGGGGAAAGATGAGATGTGCTAGTAGGCAAAGTAGGGATTTCAAGTATTTCCATATCATTTAGAAAAAGGTGAAGGGGCTCTTTGTCTCTTAGGAAAATGTAAATTATTTATTGACTGAATCCTTTTTTAATTAACAAGCAATTCATTAAAACATTTTCTTGGTGATCTATGGTGCAATTGACTAAAACAGATGATTTGCTTTGTACTTTGTGCTTTTGCTTTGTTGTTCTGCGGCCTTTGCGACTGTACTGTCTAACTTATAACTATGCCTTTTCTTGCTACTGTCACAATGAAATTTCCCGAATACGGGATGAATAAAGTTATCCAATCCAAAATGAAGTCCTGTAAATTTAAAGGAGTCACAATAATAATTATTAAAAAACTGCCAGATACAACTATATACTATATACAATATTTACTACATGCATTTTATTAATCGAGGGGAAGTATAAAATAAAAAAGAAATGTGAATTCCTATAATGGGTCATGCATAACATGCTGAGTGGGCATTTTTCCCCTATCTGCGTCAAGGATACATTGCCTAATATGGATGATTAGAATTAGTGATTTTATCAAATGTGAAAGAATCACAAAGATCAATAACACAATCTTTATTTCTAATCAGTTTGAATTCTCATCATGAGTTACATCAGTTATCCCCTGGTTATGAGATAATAGCATGATATGCTTGCTTTCAACTCGGTGGCTGTGTTCTGCATATTCTGCAAGAAAGTTAGTGAAGTCTTCCCCGTACGATACATCAGTTCTATCTGTCCCCAGATGAGAGAAATGGAGAGCGGGGGAGAAAGATTGGATTTCGCCTTTCTGACGATGTGCCACTACAAAGGCGATATCTCTCCTCCGTGCTTAGATTGCTATCTCTTATGGGACAAAGGCAGAATACTGTATGAGACACCTTGTGTAGACACTTGGCGTTATCATTATTCCACCTGAAAGTGGCTTCTGCGAAAGACGCTAGATACACGCTTGATGATTAAGAGTTTAATTGATTTGAATCTGATTACCACAATCTCAAAGACCCTTTGATTGTTTTTTGATTAGAGAATCAATTGACAGTGCTTGTGAGAAGTCGTCAACTTTAGCTTCTGTGGTGATTGCAGTCAAATCTTGGATGAGCAGAACAACGTCCGTTTCAAAAATAATATCTTAATTTTAATCTTAAGTAAAATTAAATAGTTTGTTGAATAGGGCAAAATACACAAGTGCCGGGTTAAAAGACTCATGAGGAGATTCAAGGAAGTCTGAGCCAAGTCAATTTGTACCGTCATACAAGACAATCTAAAGCAGTTGACTGGTTTAATGTTTTTTTTTTCATTTTGAAACATTCAGTTACAAAATGTACACTCGTTTTCTGAGCGGCTTATCCTCACCAGAGTCACAAGGGTGCTGGAGCCCAACCCAGCCGAAGATGGGTAGAGTACACCCTGATTTGGTTGCCAGCCATTTACAAGGCACAAGGAGGCTTAAAACCAAATGCCCACACACTTATATCCAATGTTCCCTATAAGCTGCACGCGTGCACAATTGCGCACTACTCTCGTCTACTCCGCGCAGCAGCAATCATATGGCGCGCAGAAAACAAAATCCAAACTTTTTTCCCCTATTTCCTCATGATGGCGCCGTTCATGCAGGAGCCAGTGGCAGTAGCTCTGTCCGCTCTTATTTTTTTCGTGTTTTACAGCTTTTTTAAATTACATATTAATATTTCTTAATACATTCCTTTTTACTTTACTGTGCAAATAGAAGAACAAGCGCCGAAATCAGGTGAGAACTGTCTAAATCTGCTGTGTGTGGTTGTGTGCGTGCGTGCGTGTCTAGTATGTGTGATCGTTTGTCTTCAACCTACACAATGGACTATAAATGGAAATTAGCCCTCGGCTACAATCTTACATATATATGTTCATTAACATGAATATAAATATGTTCATTAATATGTGCTATCCCTTATTAAATAAATCAAAGCAAAAGCATGGAAAAATATTGCATATAAATGGTACACATACACTGGTACTCAGTGTGCTCAGGGACGTTGTCTTTCTGCCCAGACAAACAAAAATTTAGAGGGAACATTGCTTATATCTAGGGACAATTTTGAGTGAGTGTAGCATGTATATTTTTTAGGATGTGGGAGAAAACCGGAGTACGCGCAGAAAACTCCTCGGGCACAAATTTTTGTATGAAGAAAGTAAAGATATCACTTAATCCTTTTTAATGAACCCCGGATAATAAATGTTGATGCCATAATTTATTTACATTTCCTCTTGACCTTATTTAATAAATTAAAATTAATCCTTTTTGCAGTCCAGGCTGCCAGTCACTAAAATGTATCCAACCTTTGCACAAGTTCCATCCTCAAAATGGCTGATGATCATGACTAAATGTGTTGTTTATCTTTTCAGAGTTGGCACACCGGTTAATCCTATTCATATTATATTGTGTCTTATTTCAAAATTTGGTGATGTAGCAATGTTTTTCTGTTACAGGCTTAAGGTCTGTCAAGTTGCCATGTTTTTGTTCTTCTCGTAAACAGTAAATCTGAAAGGCTACTCCTCCGTCATTCATGAACCAATCCTCCTGAAACTTAGTAGCCATTTAGCATGTGTAAAATAATGTTGATTGGCTGAGTCAATTTTGAAGTTCATTATTTTTTTGCAAGGCCAAACAGATTACAGAAGTAGCCATGATAAAACAAATGTAATCAGGCTGCTTTGTAAATATGTCAACCTCCCAATAGTACAACACCTGTGTCTTGTGTTGATCCTGTGTTGACATCACAAAGTGTATTTCCCAGTACTCTCTGCTCCAATAAAGCATGTTGTATTGCGATCAATGTGGTGCGGATGAAGAACAACAAGGAAATAATTGAAAGTCCATATTGCCGTGACATAGCTCTGACCACAAATACGTCAAAACAAGCTCAGATACTCTTGGCAAGATATGCAAGCTTCAATTCAACCTGTGTTTGAGTGGTCCGCAAGACTCATTAGCACCCGCCTCTGTGGTTCATGCTGTGGTCCCCCCAAAGGCATTTCCAGCACCATTAACTCAGGCAGCAGTGAGATTTCAAAAATGCCTTGGCAGACTGATGCCTTCTAAACCAAAGTGTACTTCTTTCTTTAATTAGCATTTTCAAACATATTTCCCTCTGGCCTCACAGGACCAAAACTCTACTAAATTAATTATTAACGCCCTTGCTGGCTTCCATTTTCATTTTCTCTAGTCTTTGAAAGCTGTGATAGGTTCCAAATCTCTACCGCATTGGGTTTGAATGGAGATAGAACATCCAGTGACATTTCTTGCCTCAGGTAGGTTTAGGAAGTGTTTTGTGTTCATGATGATGAATTTGCACCCAAATCATTCAGGCAAGGTACGTTTATGTCTAAAACACTTGAATATGGAAGGATTTAGAGAGCTAAAACTACTTGGGAATTATGTATAAATTATTTTCTTTGCAGAAGAATTACTATAGCCTACATTTTTTTCGTGGCATGGTCAAAAGCATAGTTATCTACTGAAAAATAGATGCGTTCCTGCTAGAACTTTCCCTCAGGTGGGAAAGAGAGTTACATCCCTTTGTATCTGTCATAAAAAGAAACTAAAGTGAGGCTACCAAATTGAAAAGGATTAGATTGGAAGCACAATATGGTCCAAGAGATAAAGTTGAAAGGAGGTGAAATGACCCTTTTTTTCCTCCTTTGGCCTTGACTAGCCTCCATGACTGAAGTGGGAGAATAACAAAGACTCAATAGGACTACCTCTTTCACATCTGTTCCTGTCAAACACAGCTTTAGTTGAATTAAATGACAAAAGATGGAAATCTGCTGTGGATTGTGATTTATATATTTTCTAGTTTTGTCATAATTTACCACAGTAATTCTTCTTGAGCAAAGAAAATATTGACAATGGGTTTAACTTTGTCAGAAAGGTAAACAGAGTGCAATGTTGGTTATAAAGCCATTTTCTGACAAAACCAAAATGATTTTCATGCAAGTTAAAATCCCATCTACATTGAAAACAGGAGCCCTCAAGCTGATAAAATAAGAGGTGTCTGAGTGCAGGTAACATGAGAGAACGTTTTAATTTGTAATCACATTGTAAAAAGTGAAAACATTATAGATTGTCAATAATTTTCTAAATTGCTGAAGGTGTATTTTAGATAACAAGCAAAATTGATATTTGCCTCCTAATCTCTGTGCTATCACCATTTTACTGATTTCCTTTGAAAGATGTGAGAGTACTGTAATCTACTCAAGGAGGCATGCTGCTCTCTGTCAAGCAAGGTGTTCTCTTTGATGGTGTGTGAATGTGAAACTTTTGACTTGTGGGTATTTTTCCTCAGCATAAAAAATGTCATATTGCCAGCCATTCGCATCATCAGTATTTGGCTTCTACGTCTGCTGGCAGAAATACAATTCATCAAGGCCAAAATCTTTATGCCTTAGGAGACAAAAAGCGGTGGAAATAATTTAATTGCTTATGCCACCCTTGATGCTGACCACAAGTGATTGCGGACGAAGGGCATTTTTGTAACTTTAGTTCGGCTTTAGAAGGCCTGGTCTTTGTCTACTAATTGTGGTTCTTGGCACACGACTCAGATGCTTCCTATTATGATCATGGGTGTGAGTGTAGTACAGTCGAGTCTGTGTAACCTGAATCAGGTAGGGCGGTGAAAAACAGGCATGGAGGTCGGGAGCTGTGATGTCCATAGAAGAAGCTAAGGCAAAGATCCAAGACGTGGGCCAGGCATGGGGTTCAAAAGCTGCAGAGTCTGCAGCAGAGGCTGAGGCAAAGATACCAAATCTGGCTCAGACAAGGCGGGAAGAACAGGTGTGAAGTCTGTGATCAGGGGCCAAGACAAAGGTACAAGAAGGGCTAGGTGTAGTTACTATGGCTGCATTCAGACTGGAGACATCACTGATCCCAACATGTTTTGTCCTCATATACAATTTTTGGGGCTGGCTGTTCAGACTTTTTAGCAAGTTTCCAAACCAGAATTGTGCCTGATCAGACTGGGCCATATTATTGAGCCATCCGACAGGTTACTGGGGCAACGAACGCATCATCTAACATGTGTAGTATTTGACGTGGTAGGGAAACAACAATACTATACCGTTATATTAGCCATATGTATACAGTAGTTTATCTAGCTAGTCTTTCCATGTCAGGTTTGGTTTTGTTATTTAATTCTAAGTCCTTGTTATTTTCTGCCTTAGTTATTAAAGTTTTAGTTAGAGCTCTGCATTTCATGCCCTTGATTGTTTCCCTGCATTTGGGTCCTTCTACTTTCCACGCACTATGCTGCACCTAACATAACACTTGTGACTAAAAAAGCTTTCCACTCTCAATCCGGATAGCCTAAAATTTGGATTTTGGCTGCAAGTCTGAACAAGACCGATCAGGCAAATGAGCGATATGGTGGGGGGCCAGCTTACTAAAGTAGGCCAGTGTTATTGATTGCCCCACCTGTTGCTGCTCCACCTGTGTGGTGTCACCTGAAGATGACAAAATATCTGTCAAGGCTTTGGGTGAGAATCCAGTTCATGTCAAAGAAACTGGAATCTTTTTTAGCAACGTACACATTAAACAGCCACAAACAAGTGTTTTCCAGTCGCACAAGAATAATTGCACTTGAGAAAGGTGCGCAACAAGCAATGCTGGACTTCTTTGGTGGCAGCAACGAAACTTAGAGGATATAACCAGCTGCTTATCACATTGGAGAAGTCTGGTCTCCTTTTGAAGCAGACAAAACTCACACAAACTATGGAAAACATAAGTATTTAACAGAATATCATAAGCTAAAGCTGGCACAAATATATGTTTTGCCTGATAACTGTTTGGTCCATATTCTTCACAATTTCACAAACTATGCAGCAGGTGAACAGGATTTTGGTGTTGAAAAGGCTGTATTCAATGTTAACTGCCACTTTAATGTTCTAGCAAAAAAACAACATAACTTAAGTACTCCTTATATTTTTGGAAACAAAAGCGCAATCTTTTTATATTCATTTACTGGCACAAGTACTGGAAGCCCGTGAATAACTACTTACTCAGATTCAAAGTAAGGAGGAATGCGGGCTTTGGAGAGGAAATTGAGGTAATGCTTTAGAGAGGAAATTACTTTAGTGTCTGAGACATAGTATTTCCTTTTGCTCCGTCACATCCTGAAGCAATTCTCCGGCACCATTAAGCGCTTGAAGCAAAATCATTTAGGATAATTTTTGTGTTTAATAGCTCACCTGTGCTTCTCCACTGGCTATAATGATTTAAATGCATTTTCTGACAAGTTTTTTTGTGTGAAATGACATTTTCACATTATACAGAGTGCCCCCAAAAGTGTATACACATTTTAGCAACAGTCTGTTATGCCAACCATGAGAGAAGACTTAGAAAGAAATGTGTTTATTTTGAGCAAGATGGGCCACCCCCACACTACCATCGCAATGATATATCCTTTCTTAATGGGATCTTGCCAAACAGGTGGATTGGCCGGAAAAGTTTTGTTGAAAACCCTCCATGTTGCCAAACCTCATACTAGATTTCCTTTTATGGGGTTAGGTAAAAGACAAGAGCTATGCACTGAAACCTTCAACAATCATTCAATTGAGAACAACCATTGAACATGGATATACGAGAATACCAAGGGAATTGTTTCATGATGTGTGCCATTCCATCGCTTCACGTTGTTGGCAGTGTCTGGACCAGAACGTATATCATTATGAGAACAAGCAGTGACAAGAGAATAGAATTAGAAATATTAGTAAATTATTTTACATGTTCAAAACTATTTGAAGTATAATAACATCAAGTTTACAATTATTCAAAATGTGTTTAATTTTTTTTTCTTTTTCAAGACACCCTGTATATGTCATGAATTTATATCCTGGACCAACAATTGCTTACATGCACCTCCAAAACTCTAGTAGTGCTACAGCAGATCATTGTTTATGAGGATGGGGCTATGTACTGTATATAGCTGATCTAAAACTACAAGAGAAATACAAATACAAACTAGTCAGACTAGTTCTGATCTTTAAAAACAATTGTGCCCTGCAATTGGCCAGCCATCAATTCAGGTTATCCCCTGCTTGGTGCCCATAGTTAGCTGGGATAGGCTCCAGCAACCCCATGACCATTGTGAGAATAAACAGTTCAGAAAATGAATACATGAATTCTACCACAATTAGAACTATAATCTTCTGACACTGTCCCCACCAATACTATATAGCGGGCATTTACTCTTGAGTGATCAAAGTAAAAAGCGATGAGAAATATTCATTCCTTCTCTGAGCTGCTTAACCTCACTAGTGTCAGGGGGTGCTGGACCCTATCCCAGCCAACAATGGGCAGTAGGCAGGGTACAGCCTGAATTGGTTGCCAGCCAATTGTAGGGCACATGGAAACTAATAACCACACATGCTCACAAATAATTAGAGGAAATTTAAAGTGTCTAACCATGCATGTTTTTGGGATGTGGGAGAAAACAGAATACCCATACAAAACCCACACAGGCATGGGGAGAAGATGCAAACATGTTTTGTTCTTTGATCAACAATAGACAACCTTTGAACCACTCCACTGTATTTAGTGCCAAACCCAAAATACTGAAGCATTTAGTTATCCATTAAACTCATTTATTTAAATCCCACTTGCTTTGTGTTCCAAATGGTGCTCCATCGGGTTTTGCTCCTGGCGCTCCTTTGTTTATCCTCTACATTCTTTGACTTGGTCATACTGGAAGTAATATCCACTTTTATCTGTGCCCTGGGAAAACAAAAAAACAAAAAAGTCCCTCCCCCTCACTGACTTGAATACCTGATTGTTTAAAGAAAATATTAGTCTTAAACTGTTCATAGTTGACTGCAAATTTAATAATATTTCTTCCTTTCCAGCTGAACTAATGAATAAGTCAAACCGATGTTTGGGTCAATGACTACAATGGCCCCTTCCTTTTAGCGACTACATAAATCATTTTTTACATTACTTGTTTCAGAACAACATGGAGACGTTTTCATATTTTGGTTTTATTCCATATTGTTTGTTTCTATCATTTTACGTGTGTATTATTTTGTGCTGTTAAGACCATTCTAAATGTCACAAACCAAAGATTGCAGTGGTCATTAGTCATTTTTCTCTCCTTTTATTTGTGTGTTGGACTGGGACACTTAGGGTTGGGCATTTTACAGTCCAAGTAATGCATTTCTGATTAAAATGGCATTAACTAACTGGCTAAATCAAATCCATTTACGTTCAATATGAATATTCACATTAGATCACTAATGGTGTGCCAGATGGGACATTCGTCTGGCTACAGTACAGTATGTACAGTGATGGTGGCAATGTGTCTGAATGGTGGCTCTGCAACTCATTAACGGACAGTTCAGAGTGTAGTTTGCCTCTTGCCTGATGTCAACTGAAATTGGCTCCAGCACCTTATGACCGTAAGCAGGATAAGAGTCATTGAAAATGGAAAGATGGATTTGCAACAGTACTTCCGTCGAAAGCCTGAGCTATCCTCTCTACTAGCCCAATCACCAATGACATCATCATAAAACTACTCTATGTTTCATGTGAAGCGCAATATGCACTCTGCTTAATTAAATGAACTGCAAGGTTGACCACTAGGTTGCTTGCATTTCAGCCTTTTTATTACAGGCTTCAGTAAATTAATTGGGTGAATCCCCCATTCCCTTCCGTTGCCTTCAGTGACAGTCAAAGAGATAAAAAAAGCAAATTCTCAGAGCTTGACTTGCTTTCTGACTTGTATCCGAAAGCTCGCTTTAACATCATTTCTTGTCTTTTTGGGACTACTATTGGAAACATTAAATACAGAGTGCTACAAATAATAGCAGTTCAATGTAACTTACCAAATTAATCCACATTTGATGTGATCCATTAAGACGGATTGGCAAAAGTTCAGCCAATGATCAGCTCCAATACGATCAAGGAAAGTCTGGAGTTATTTGTAAGTACAGTCACAGTGAGATGTCTTCGTGAAGCTAATCTTTTTAAAATAATCCTTCAAATCCCTCTGTTAAAAAAAGACGTGCAAACGATGCTACATTTTGTCATAGAACACATCAAATGGCCTAAAAGGCAATGGAGGAACATTATATTGTCCATCCCTGACCACTTCGCTGATTGTAGTCTTTGAACTCTTTAAATCTACGGGTGAAGGTTCTTTATTTCAACTGCTTCTGTCAGGTCAAGTCTCTAATCAGAAAGATGAAATTAAGCCAGCTGTTACAGTCATGTATTAAAACAAGGATGGCGAACGCATGGCTCTTGGGCCAAAATAAATGTGGCTCTTTGCCTCTTATCATGTTTTGTATATACTGTGGCTCTTTGCCTCTCCTATTTTCATTCAACATACTCAAATTCATCAGGGCCCATTAAAAATAAATAATAAAACATATTAAAAAAATAATTTGGCACATTGGATTTTATTTTATGCTGCTTCTGACATAAGGTGTGGCTCTTTGACTCTCACAGTTTAAAATGTTAGCTCCATGTGTCTAACTTGTTCGCCACCCCTGTCTTAAAATGTCCTTTAGAAAACAGCAACTCTGCAGAACAGGTTGAATAATATTTCACTCACATCAATATATCGGGCACATTACGACTATATTACTCAAATAGAATGTGATACATGTTTAAAACAATTTAATGATTATACTTGGGCACACATAACATTGGGATTTTAATGCGTATTTGAGCTGTTATGTGTACAATTTATGGTATTATATATCATCCCTGAGCCAAACGTCAGAACAAATACATTTTTAAGGCATGTGCTCTACCATATATATATATATATATATATATATATATATATATATATATATATATATATATATTTATATATGTGTATATATATGTATATATACATATATGTGTATATATATACACATATATGTATATGTGTGTATATATATATGTATATGTGTGTAAATATATATGTATATATATGCATGTGTATATATATATGTGTGTATATGGGTCATTTTCACATAATTCAGCAAATAACGGTAAAGACACTTTCAGAAAATGAATAATTTACAAAATGCAATTCAAGCATTCTGATTATCTCTAATTAGCAACACTAGCACTGCCTGGAAATATCTTAGCTGGAACTTTAATGAAAACATAATTAATTAAAATTTAAAAAATATGGGTGAATATTTGGAATCTTTCCTTGTGCCTTTCTTTTCTGATATCGTTCCCTTTCTTTCTCTAAATATTTGTGATAGGCTCCAGGGTCATTTTTAATCTTCTCCCTGCATTTGCGCATCGCTGCAGCATTAGATTTTTTCGCAGGTGGCTTACCGCCTTTTTTCTTAAATGGATTCATGTTCTGGAAATTTTACAAATCAAAGCAGGAATTAGTATACACATAAACATAGCATAACATGTTAGCGTCATCTCTACATATCTGTTGTATATTTAAAAATATGTATTTCATCTCTACATATCTATTGTATACACCTTTTAATAACGGTAAAGACAAAATTTATTAACGGTAAAGACACAACATTCCACCTCAGCCTTTGACATTGGTAGATGGTATTTCTTGGCACTCAGTAAATGATAGTGTTCTGCATGCATACACCATGCCCAGTTCATTAAAAAGCAAAGTAATTATGTTCACCAAGTTTTTAGGACATCGGTAAAGACATGGAATTGTTACGACATTTCACAGGTATGGTCCTTACCTTGGTTTTAGTTTCATTCTCATGGCTTCTGCTTAGCTGGCGTTGACAATATGGCTGACAACATCCTGGTACTTCTCCCACACCAGCCACCTGGTGTATTTACTGTGAATTTTTTGGTGTATTTCTCATGTGATAACGGTAAAGACACACTAACTGATATGAAAGGTACATCAGTAAAACTGTTTGCAGTTGCAATTCTTTTGCATTTTTCTCAAAGACAACTTGAGTGAAAATACTATTGAAACAAATCTAAACAACACATTCTAAATAGAGACAAACAAATAAATCATAACCCGACTTTTCATTCCTATAAACTGTGACACTAGATTCTGGACATCTAACGGAGTGGACAAATTCAACATAAACTGGCTCTCAATGTATTTGTGTCTCAAATAGATTTCTCTTAAAATTGGTGCCAAATGTAGTATAATATGTGGCAAACAAAGCAGTAGTAATTAATTTTTATAACTTTGTAACACATAAAGGGAAAGTCCAGGGCCATATCTTTACCGTTATTTGCTGAATTATGTGAAAATGACCCATATATGTATATATATATATGCATGTGTATATATATATATATATGTATATATATATATGTGTTTATATATGTATATATACATATATATATGTATATATACATATATATATGTATATATATATACACATATATACATATATATATGTATATATACATATACACATATATACATATATATATGTATATATACATATATACACACATATATATATATATACATATATATATACACATGCATATATATACACACATATACATATATGTATATATATACACATATATATGTATATATACATATATATACACATATATATAAATATATATATATATATATATATATATATATATATATATACACACATATATATATATATATATATATATATATAAAGTGGAACACTACTTTACTGAATGTGCAGTGCCATTGTCAAAACAGTAATTTAACTTTGTCGTTTAGTTTAGGCCCTGAGCTGTGACTTGTCACCGCATACTGTCTCATACAGTAAGAGGTGGAATTTAACAAACAAAGAAAAGAAAACAGTTTAAAAAGTGCAGTCTACATAATTCTTGATTCAATGTCTGGCTTTAAGCCTTTTTATATATACATAGTTTTACATAGTTTCATGTCAATTTATGCATGACTTACTTATTCCTAATCTTTTCCTATTTTTTCCTAGGTAGAGTAAAAACCAACTACCGTATGCCTCAGGAAAATGTTAATTTTTTCTTTTGGGGTCCTACACATTGCAGAAGGCAGAGCATGTGAGCGATGGAATGTGTTTGATGGTGCAAACAGTTGAAATTCAAGTTATCTGTCTAGACTTATCCAGGCTAGTGGAAAAGAGACTGGTGACCAAATTTGAGAGATCAAAGTTCTCGTCACGTATGTGCTGAGTGGAGGCTTGAGCAGCTAGTTACCAAGACTCAGGATTTATGTCCATCAACGTAAGCCCTCAACTAACTTTGCAGGTTTTTGTAAACAGACATTTAGGCTCTTTTTGTTTTGTTACACAATTTGATGATAGGAGTCTTTTCCTTTAGTGCTAAGATGGGTACACTTTAAGATATCTTGTCTTGGAGGCTTACTTACTTAACTTACTTTTACAGAAAAGACAAGGCACAAAGTACAAAGAAGAAAACTGATAGAATTAAGCCAATTAATATCTCAGGCTGCACAATTTAGGCTGCATAATTTGGCTTTCTGAGTCTAATGTTTGCTGCAGTTCTCCCACATGCAAAATGACTTTTAAACACAAGAAACAATATTTCTGTTGATGGATGTGGTTTTATTTGTAGGAAACCGTAGTGGTTTTTTTGTATTTAGCCTCATTATTTGTGTGTGTATGGCAAAATGCAATAACAAACAAATCAATTCTGATTCTCATTTATATTTACATAACATAATAAATAACTACTATGGCCCTATAATCTTAAAACAATGTAAAGGAAAAAAATCTCCAATATATTGAATAAAGAGCTCAGAAAAAAACTTTAAGTGATCCGGTAAACTTTTTCATTTTTGTGAGCAAAAACAAGTAGTAAGAACGCCCTATTAAAAAAAAAATAGCAGTAAAGTACACCTGTTTGTTGCAAACCATCTTAAAAGGGTTGGGAGATATTTAGTTAAGAAGAGACTAGTTTTAGAGGGAGGAATGATATTTTAAGAAGTAATGGAAAAATAAATGGATTAGAATCCATGAAATTCGAGAGAGAGGCATCATGGCTAAACAGAAACAAAACAGACAATTTATGGGAATTGCTAACGCGCAGTCTTGAGACAGCTTTAATCACTTTCATCTAAAAACTCAGCTAAAGTAAGGGAATTTTCCCACTGTTTGAAAAAGAGAAATAGGAAGGAAAGAAAGGCATTTCTGTGTGTGTGCGTGTTGGGTGGGGCACTGTTCTCCCCATGGCCTGCTTGACTAAATGATGGTGTTGGGATTATTGGGGACCACCAGTTCACTGAAGCAGAAAATGGGAATATGCTTGTGAGGGCACACCCGTTTACTTGAACAGACTCCCTGAGAGACAGATGAGGCAACCTCAGCAAAACATTCCAGCTGAATAAAAACTGTGCTTGAGCTGCAAAGGCTCACATTGTAGCTAATTACAATTCATCACCACCATTCATGCATTAAAACACCTTCCTGAATCCTGATTTATTACCTTTTTCAAATGTCTCAAAAGAATGAAATGGCAAAAAGGAAAACTTATCTTTTGTGTTATAAGGCAGTAATTGTATTTTTCATTCTGTCTCAGATCCGTTTCTACTTTCATATCCTAAAGAAAACCAACAATTGTCTGTGGTTGGTACAATAGGAACGAAAATTAGTTAACTTAAACAGCCAATTAGCTCGCATAATGTAAATTCAATAATTCATTGTTTAATCATTTATTTTAATTGTCATGTTCCCTTAGATACCAGTGGCGGTCCGTGCATTTTGGGGTAGCGCCTTCTTCTATCGGAATCAATCCAACCCTCAAAAACTATTTTATGGCTATAAAACCTCTACAGCAGCTTTAGCCGCTAAACATAAAAAATAATCAATAATAACGTCATACAATTGAAATATTATTTAGGAATATAGCCATATTTTACTCACCAAAAATCCTTTTTTACTTTTTAACTGTACACAATATCCATCCCCCTTTCTTTCCTCCTTCTTTTATATCGGCATCGAAGCTAATGCTGAAAGTCGAGCCTGTCCTGTCGTGTTTCTGACATAGTCCGTCTTGAAAATGGCTTTAAATCAAGACAACAATATATTTGCTTGTGCAGCTTGCTCCAAATACAGTTTGGTAGCTCTTTGTAGTTAGCGCACCGAAACTGGCGCACACACCCTTTTCCCGGCTGTAACAGGCTTGCTAGCTTCGGAGTTGACCGCCCTTTCTTAATGATGTCCATTTTTTTCTGGAAAAGTCGGTCACTATGGCTTTGGCCCGCCTACTCTCTATAGCTAGCCAATCATAGTTGGTGAAAGCAATGACGTATCCCAGCCAGCAAAATGGCAATGCCTGCGAAAAAGCATTGTGGTGTTGCCAACTCAAAATCTGATTGGTTAAAAGCAACAGTCTTGTTTAATACAGCAGAGCCCGCAGAACTGATTGTGAAGGCTTTGAGGCAGATTTCTGATCCTCGCAACAAATAATGGTTGAAATGTGATTGGTTAAATGCTTCAATATGAAAACACATCTGGAAGCAGTGCCACCAGAGGGACAAGCAATGAAAGGAAGCTAACAGACCATTTGGAATAATAAGTATTAATGGACAAAATATAATATATGATTCAGATATTTCTTAGGCCAGCAGAAAAGGCCTTGAAGGCCCTGACGGCCCGCCACTGTTAGATACGCCATACTAATTTTTAAAAATCATTAGGGTAAATTAAAAGGCCACTGGTCAATATGATAAGCTGAAATAATCAAAACTGAGCCAAAAGCAACAGTGCTGTTTTTTGGTCAGCTATGATCACTATTGTGTTGGTTGACAACTATGATTCATACTCATGCTTGGTGGTTGTAACCCAGGTGTCTGTCATTGCTGCCAAAGGCATATTCCCCCAGGACAAGACACATTTTCTATGCCTGCACCAACTAAACAAAACAGAACCCTAAGTGATTTGTCTTGCAGTGTGGGGCTGTTGCAGAGGCACACCATGCTTCCCAGCTTCATTAGTTTGGAGTTCAACTGATAAAGGGTGGCAAGTCCTCATCCTGCTCCCTACTGATGCCGACAGGCAATCTCGACACGACTATTTTATTTCCATCAAGATCAAAATCCTCCCTGTCTAACTCTTAAGTTCCCGTTCGGGATATACAATCTCAAAAAGAAATGTGTAATTATTGATGGTGACGTTTATATTCATCACAGATTCAAATCACATGTAGTTAGCATCATCTTTCCACTATAAATGATTGAGATCAGCCTTGGGGAAGATACATTTGTAATTTATGTAATGAGATTTTGTGAAAAGATTTTGTCTAAGATTTTTCACACAACATTGGGATGAGAAAATATTTTAAGTAATAATAAATGTCAGAGATATCAAAATTGTTTCTGACATATGAATGAAAGTAAGAAAAGAACAAGAAATAAATTTTAAAAATAGCAATAGCAATTTAGATCAATCCAGGCCTAATGTTAAGCATAAATACAAAGATTATCCTAATTAGTCCTCTTGTCTAAAGTGCCATGTAGGTAATTTGTTCCAAACTTCTGATAAAACTCATTCACGTTTCTGCTATATTAGCACTCCAACTAATGGTGCAAAAAAAAAGCTGGCACTTAATTGTATGCTCACTAAAGCAGATTGTGTGCTGGTACATCTAATATGAATGATCAAATACGTTTGTTTTAAATTTTAAATAAACACTAATTAATATGCTACTCCATTATTCATAGAGAGATCAGAATGAAATTTGTTAGTTTAGGTGTATTGTAGGGAAGTATACTCATTGTTCCTTGGAGCCGAATATTTTTTGTTTCATCTTTTTTTTTTTAAATCTTAGAACTAATCAATTAGAGTAATTAGTTGTGGGCTTAAAAGTACTCCTCTATTATTCATGTGCAGATAACCATAACATTTGGAAAGTATATTTTAAATGTATACATACATCAATTGTTGGATCCTGTTTTTTATTTATTTTTATCTGGGGGCTAATTAATTTAACTAGTGGGTGTGTTCTATCGAATGGGGGTTAGGCTCATTACTCATTCTAGTAAAGATAATATCAACTAATCGTGCATTTGGCAGGTGGAAACGTCAGGCCACCGGTAAGTACATCAGCTTCTTTGGCTGTATTTTTGAGCAGTCAAATTTGTGTCAAATTTTTTTACAAGCAAACTATTTCTAAATTAGGAGCACAACACTTCTTTTCCTTCAAAAGGGTCAACAGTCAAGTTATTAATAGTATAAAAACTCTCAAAGCAAGGGTGTCCAAACCGGTACTAAAAATCTGAATATCACTATCATGTTGTTACACATTAATTAAATGATGAATCTTGAATTAATACTCATATGATAGCACAGTAGAGCAGGGGCTGGTTTGTTAAATTGATGTAAGATAAAAATGATTACCATTAAAACTTAATCAAATTTATTAGCATATTTTAGCTTGTAGTTACTTACATGATCTTCGACTTGACAGCATCCCTTAAGGCGCATGTGTCAAAGTGGCGGCCCGGGGGCCAAATCTGGCCCGCCTTATCATCTTGTGTGGCCCGGGAAAGTAAATCATGAGTGCCGATTTTCAGTTTTAGGATCAAATTAAAATGAAAAGTATAGATGTATATTAAATTTCCTGATTCTCCTCCTTTTAAATCAATAATTGTAATTTTTAATCAACATTTTTCTGTGTTTTTAGTTCAAAAATCATTTTGTAAAATCTAAAAATATATACAAAAAAAGCTAAAATAAACATTGTTTTAGATCTATAAAAAACTGAATATTCAGGGCTTTTAATAAAGTTCTTTTAATCCATTTATATTAAAAAAATCGAAATATTATATCTAAAATGGTCCGGCCCACATGAAATCAAGTTGACGGTAAAGCGGCCCGCGAACCAACCCGAGTCTGACACCCCTGCCTTAAGGAATCGTGTGTGATTATGCAATACATACAGTAAACAGCTTTAGTCAAATACATTATGAACAATGTATTTCATTTATCAGTCTCTGATCCCAAATCAGTTTACTTAAACATTGGTTGTGATTTCAGTAGCCGAGGCACTGGCAGGCTCATCCTGGATCAGACCTTGCAGCAGAATCCCTGTAATGAGCCATAGCGGGAAGGAGGTGAGCAATGAGGGCTTTCCAGGAACAGTGGTTGGTGGCAATCAATAAGTATAGCCCAAGGCACTGCCATTACTGTGGGTTGCTTAATCTTTGTACATTATCTTGAGATGAGGTTGCTCTACCTCTCTTAACCACTTTTTAATTCAAGACCAAGTTCGAAACCTTGGTGTCTGATTGATTTGGAGCCGATGTTCAGAAGCCATATAAAATCAATCAGGACAGCTTACTACTGACTAAGGAAAATTGTGTTTAAGTTAAAGTGAAAAACTATTCTTGTCGTGCTTACATTTGAAGTCTTTTATTTTATAAAATATTTGACTTGAATTGAACATTGTTTTTAGTTTTTTTTTTTCAATTTTTGTGCTTATTTATTTATTTTTATTTTTCATTTCTTTTAAATAATATGGCAAGTTGCCATTCCTTTGTTTCCAATTCTAAATTAATGAAATGGAAACTTCTTTATTTGATGGTCACATGTTAATTTAGACTACAAAAATATTCATAACTTTTTGTTATTGTTAGAATTCATTATGTTGAACAGACAAATGATAAAGAACCTCTCAAGGGTTAGATGCCCAGCCCTCATGTAGCCGGTATATTGATAAACATTGGATCTTGGGATTAAGAGAAAAAAATGACAAAGGTAACGGCTTGTAAAATCTTTTTATTAATCTTTTACATGCAATAAGGTGTATTTTCTTTCTTTTTTAAACTATTTTTTTTCAAGATTTTAAACTTGGATGACCATGGTATATAAATATTAATTATATATTATTAATTGCCTTGATATTTTCAGGGATTCACTATGAAAATTGATGAAAAAAAGGTGTTATCAATAATTACAGCTTTTAAAAATGCAATTGCAAATTAATTTTACTCATTAAATCCTTAATGGGTCGATTTAGATCCCAATATGCCATGTATTTGTAATGCACACTAGGTCACATAAAAGCAGCCAAGTAAAGACAGAATCGGAACAGCTTACGCATTCAAGTCGGGGGGTGACATTAGTGCCTTGCTTGAGGGCATCTTAACAGTGTACAGGAAGCTGACAAGCATCTTTCCAAAAAACTACAAGTAATTGCCAATTTTTATTTGGCTGCTGCAGGGTTTGAAATGCGACCATCTGGGCCATATTCCCTAGTCTTTATAGATAAGGTATTGCATAGTCTATTATTATTCCTGTCAATGTGCCACATCCCTTTTGTACTTTTTTATTTTATTTTTTGATCTTTTATGTTCCTATATTGGGTTTCCAAAATCATTTGGATTGAAAATACCAAGCATCCCATTTTCAAGCTATTCTTGTCTAAAAGATGGATCAGATGGTTGGATTTCTCATTAATACCCAACGTCTAAATTGTATTTGGACTGATGAGATAGGTGTTTACCTTCATTTGAGTATGAAAATCAGGTTTGTTTTGCTTGGCAGATTGCTATATCTCAGTGTTTATGGTAAATGAAGCGCATTTACTGTATTCAGCACTTTATTGATCATAGTTATTACTACAAAAATAGCTGTGTTTGACATAAGCATTCATATCGATTTCACTTGGCAACTTAACTACTTCCTATTCACTTGAACGTGTGGCCAACACATTCAACAAACAATATATTCACACAAAAAAACTTCAAAACGTTTGTCCCCTGGATGAAAAAAGATTTTTTTTCAATTTAGTATGCAAAATCTTTCTACTGGCGTGGGCATCATGAAGGTGTTGTCTTTCCCTTTAAAGTTAAGTCACATTACTGACTTTAATGGGGTCAGTCACCCTCATACATTGGCGCTCATCTGAGCTTGAATGATAATGATGTGGATTCATTGACTTCAAACAGGTTGAAAAATAAGCCCATATAGCGGTAGACTGTCTTAGTGTGTCCTGAGAATGCTTCTTGTTCTACATTTCTATGGCCTAATTTTATTCAGTCATGTTGAAGATGATGTCCTTGCATATAACTAAACATACTGCAGTAATGAAACAATAGAAAAAACGCTTAGAAGTGTTCAACAGGCTAAACTCAATTTATGAAACAATGACTAAAACCTACATCAAACACACTAACTAACAATTTATAAAAATAACTTAAACATTTTGGGCTATTTTCTTTAAGAAAATTTTAAATTATGGAATGTGAAAAAGACAATGCTTTCCTGTGTGTTTTTCTAAGGTTATACATTAATTCATGTTAACATTTAACAATATTCAATACATTAAAAAAGGTTAGTTTCCTTGGTAATCCCTTTATTCTGATATCGTATTTTGAAAATTCATTCTAGAGAACGTTTAGTGGGCTTGATGCTTGTTTCTGCAGTTAAATAAACTGCGTTGTGATAAAATGTGCCTTAGCCACTAGTGGGGTTTGTTAATTATAACATGGGGAGTAGTTATACAGATTGCTGACATTAGAACTAGGAGCAGCAGATACAATAAAGCCAAATTTTTTTCTACCTTGGCTTTTGGTTTGGAGGGCCAAGACAAAGGGCTAGAATAATGTCTTAATTGGGCCATGACTTGCCATTTATGTGCTGCTCATAGGCAGATCTGATCAATGTGTACACTTTTACGATGCTGTCTTGTGTCAAATTATTACAATGATTCATTATTGCTTTTTAATTGGAACGAATTTAGCAGTTTCCGTGTAAAACCATTTTTTTAGGGTGACTAGGTAGTATTTTATGATTGTTCATATGTTTTTCATCAGTTAGTAAACGTATGTTCGTTTCTTTATTAGTTCATCTTTACATCGGGAACAGCTATTTTATATATTTTTCGCTTATAAGTGACACATTTTTACACACTGACATTTATTACCAAATATTAGTAAGGGAAATGAGTGAAAACAACAATCACAAAAGAAACAACTGATCATTTATATAAAAAAGAGAATACTTTCATTGTTCATCATTGGATTTATGGCTTCGCTGTGCCAAATTAATTTTCTATACAGCGGTAGTTGACAGAGTGTTGTTTTTCTGACCTACATATAATGCAAGAAAGTGCATGTTTCACAGAAAGAGCAGTAACTTTTGCTGAATCCTTCGTCCCTTATCCGAATTTTTAAGGGGTCATGCATAGTTATTCTCATTCTTCAAAGTTCTTGTCTGAATTCCTTCAGATGTTAGGGCATCTGTTCAAATACACTGCCATGAACATAAATCACTTTCACTGTTACTTTTTTTCCGATATTTTTTTTGTGACAGATACAGTAAATCTTGGAGAGAAAGAAATATAGATCATTGTTGATTCGAAAATGGCTTTACAACAGTAGTGCATATATATCATTTTAAATAATTCACACGGCTAAAGCTAGCTTCCCTAGGCAAGCCCATGTCTGGGACAATACGTGCTTCATCATCCTCAGTGTGAAGTTACCCCAAGGCATAATAACATGGACTTATGGTGCCCGTGTTGGGCACACATTACAAAAGGGTGTCCATTACTTGAAATACTCCACATGGTGTTATATTGGATGATAAAAGTGACATCAAAAACAGAATATTTACTTTACCTTTACCTGTGCTGTAAGTGTCTTAAGTGTCAGGAAATATAAAGGTTACGTTTATAACTAACGTTAGGTAAGAAACCCATGAAGTTATTGCATAACAATATGGGTACCCAACAATTCAATACAAGCATAAATCTTGATCAAGTTTAAAAAAAAACATGCATTCACCATAAGCCTATGATATTAATGAAAACAGCGTTCAAAACTATTGTATCAAGTGTAGTATTAAAGGATACCGTAGTTTCATAATCATGGTTATGATTACTTTTTGCAATTTTTCCATTCTGCAAGCACTTCCCTTCTCATATGAGAAGTCGCACAACCCTTGTAAAGACTGGGGACATTATGAATGCTACTGAATAAATAAGTACAGCAACATCTGTTGGTATATAAATTCGAAAAAGAGTTTGTCATTATTGTGTAGTTAAGCTGCTTGAAAAACTCAAATGTTGAAAACTGAAACTAGAGCAAGGTTAACTCATTGGTGAACCACTCTGACACACAAAAAGGTTTTATTAGCCCCTCCAAGCCAACAATGGGTACCTGAAGCGAAATGTATGTTTGAGGACTTCAGCTTGCTATGCCTGAATTAAAATCAAGATACAGCAACTTTTCCAAGCAGGTCCACTAGCATTCTCTATCGATAGATATCCAGCTCAAATGTGACATAGCTTTTATGGGATCTCTTCAGTGTCATTTGGGTCCTCTATTTTAACATTATTATTGTATAGCTGAACCCTAAAGGAATATCCTACAGAAAGTCTTAGGGCAAAAGTTGATTTCATTGGGCTTGGGTGTATACTCATGTGGGATGATTTCTTCTCAATCACATTACCAGAAGAAAGAGGACAGCAAGAAGGTTGTCATGGGGGCAGTTTCAATAGTGAAGCATCATTTTTAATTCAGGTGCCCAGACTTATTTTATAAGCTCTTGGGCACACTGCTGAGTAAACAATTTTAAAATTGAAGTTGAAAAAGCCCCTCTGGTTTTGAACATAAAAAATGCATCAACTGTGAGAATGGAAAGCCATACATCATTCCTTAAAACCCCTTTTAACACCCTACACAGCCTATCTGTTCTAGGATGGTGTAAAGCAAATTTAATCTTGTACGTGAGATTTGTAAATCACAGCTTTCCTACATAACTGTTTTCTTTTGTGTTATTTACCACACAATTTGCAAGGTGAAATAACTTGTGCTTTTACCCCTCCAATCCTTTCACAGACATAAACTGCTTGACTTCTATTGATTTCTCCAATAGTAACCTGTGCCGTGGCCTCGCACCAAAGCCCACATGCTGTTCAAGTAATGACACCTTCAATACATCAGCATGCCAGAATCGGCAGACCCGATATCAAACATAGGCGACCTGCTCAGTCGTAAAATGCCACCCTTTGTATTGTACTCTAAACAGTGCAGACCACACACGAAGAAACCCACCCCATGCACACACACTTAAGGTGTTGTCAAAAGGGATATTCTGTGAGGTACTCGATCTCATCTAAGCAACATTAGTTTGGTTTAAATCAAGGCTTACTAGGCAATGTACTCATGCAGATCTGTACCTGCCACTTTTGCCTGATCCAGATCACATTGCATTATAAAACAAACTTGACACACAATGTCTGTGTTACGATTGTAGCCATGCAATTCATCCAATATAAAAAATTTAGTATTACAAATTTTTATAGACTTTTACATATGTAAAGGGCTCTGTCAGATGATGTTATAGATCAGGGGTCTCAAAACACTTCCATGAAGGGCTGCAGTGGCTGTAGAAATTCATTTCACCCAAACAAGATGACGCCTTTTCATCAATCTGGATTTTTACAAGTCTAATCAGTTGATTGAAAACGGGTGCTGATTAGCAGAAATCAGAGGGCCCCTTGATGACCAGTCTGTTTTAGATTATGGGAATTGAAGCATTTTTAGGTTATATAGGCTCTGCCTACAATATGTACTCAATCATATATCTTAAAACTTATATACTACCTTTGCTTACGCATGTGTCTACATACTCCTTTACATTCAATATTTAGGTTACAAAAAGCCTCAATGGGAAAATGTCTCTAAATACAAAAGAAATTCCAAGTTACAGAGCACGAAATCTAAAAATATTCAAACATCCCCCTATTCGCTATTAGCCAAATTGAATGTTTTCGGAAGCGACTCATAACTTTCCGAATGTCATAGTTATACTTGCGTGGATGTGATTGGGCAGTACACAACTAATTACAATTCGCCTTGCATTCTGACTCCTGATTGATTGAGAATAGAAAGAGTAAGGTGCAAGTACAAGTTGAGTGCGTATGGCAAGCGTACGCTTCGAACATGTTTTACGTGAGCAGTTTTTCACAGGATGTTTTGGGGAATTTTCTAGCATGATTCTAACGGCATACCCCTACAGTGTATGCATGTATACGTGGCATACATTTTATTAATCAGGAAACAAGAATCTGATCATAATTTTGCAGAAAATGTAATTTCAATGATGTAATATGTTTTCTCTACAGCTGTGCATCTTTCTTTTATGTTTGACATGGGGCACAGCCTCAAACTGATGTAATCTCAAAACCAACCAATATTTGATATTTTTACTTTGCAACAACTATAAAGGTTAAGCTGCACTCTGCTTTGGTAGAACACCCACCAAAGCCAAGGACATGCTCTCCTTTTGGAGCTTAGCTTTGAGCCGACTTTCAGCTGACACCAGCGTGCCAGTGATCCATGGCAGTGATAACTTGTGGCTGTTTTGACAGGAGGAGACCAAGATTGTTCTGCGTGTGAGGATGTGAGGGCCAGTCGGTCATTGGAGCTGGAAGGATTTATCACTGCATGCTGGCTATTGATTTACAGCCAAGTGCAGGTCCGCCCCTCTACCCTTCCTCCTCCCTTGAGCTTGTGGCCTCTGTGTTTGATTCCTGTGAGTGGTATTGGACTCCATAGGAGTTTCTAATCCCCACAGCTCATATACTCTAAACCTCCCTCATTGTAAAACAGTGATTGCTTTGTAATAACAAGCGTGCATTGAGGACTGTGCCAATGCGCATTTATAGCCACAACATTGTTTTTGTTTCTTCATTTGCTTCTTCTTTCTACCATGAATTGTGAAGATATATTTTACGATACCCAAAGGTGATATCAATTGAATAAGGTTATCTCAATGGCACAACTTCTGATTCACTTCAAGGAACCTTTTACTGTTATATAAATTTGTGTTTTGTGCTCCAATTTTTGAAAGCACTGAGTTTTCTTGATTTGGTTTATTGATTAATTAATTCATTCACCACATTGTTTATTCTTACGAAGGTCATAGGGATGTCCGATGATCAGATATGGAGTCAAGTCTCTGAAAGATCTGTCTTTACAGTAAACCATTGCATAATGATGGACTATGGTTAGTTTTAATCAGCACAGAACTGTGAGGATAGTTATCTACTCCTTGCTGTTACGTGGCACAGCTATGTATATAGTATGCATATAACATCCATGTTAAATATCTGTGTTGTAAACTATGGTACCTCTACTTATGAATGCTTCTACATACAGCATTTTCAGGTTATGAAATCCATCAAAAGCTCAATCCATTTCCTGTATCCGTTATTTTATTTTCAATTTGTCAGAGTAGCATTACGTCCTATTTAACAATCTGCCAACACTTGCACTCCTCCCATTGGTTGTGTCAAATCTCCATGTTTTTTTTCTTCATTTAAAATTACTGGTGCAAATGAAATGAAGAAGAGGGCCCTGTTCCCCATCCATCACTGATAATGCAATTTATATTTAATGCTTAGTTGTTTTGATTGCATCATTTGAAGTTGTTTAGATAGATGTCTCTTTATGTGCCCGTGTTCGTGTGCTTTAACTTTTGCCTAGGCTTATGCGCCTATACCAATAGAAAATGTTTTTTCACGCTTGTTATTAATTTTAATACATTAACATTTTCTGATCTCTCGTTCTTGTGTGTTTCTCACAACTTTCATAAGAAATTTAGACCTTTTTATCATTTTTAAAGGGGTTAGTTAGTAGTTTTTTTAGGGTCATGGAACAAATTATAGATATTTTACATATTTCTATTTATGAAAAATCCAAGTTAGGAAACTAGTTCTGGAAACAATTAATTTGGTTAGTGGAAGCTCCACTGAATATTACTTTTTATGTATAAAGCTGCAACAATTATCCCTTTTCTGTTTTCCTGATGCATGTCAAGCAATTTTAGAGTTAGTAGGGAAAACAGTAGCAAATAATATAACTAGTAATTAATTACTTTCTGCTAAGAGTTATGAAGTAATCTAAGCCATTACAATTTATGAGAGTATATGTACTTTGGAATATATTACATTTTTCATTCACAACCCCCAAAACGTGTCTCCATATAGAGATAGGGTACTTCATGTTAGCCAAAGACCCCCTGTAATTTTTAGAATATAGTGAGACTTGTTTCGAAATAAGTCTTTACAAAAATAGAATAAAAATAACCCTTACTCCGAGTAAAAAAATAATTGCAGGATTAATATGATTTATAGAACACAGGTGAGGCCTCTTATCCTTCACTCTCCTAGATTCGTCCGTTGATGCCACAAGCGCTTTGGAAATAAAACTTGAGGGTGGAGGGTTAAATCCATCCATTATATTTCATGGCACTTTAAAACAGTTCAGTGCTGCAAACAGTGCTTATGGACTAGTTGGCTTTCATTTAATTGAAGACATCAGTCGCTAGATTACTTCCACCTCTTGCAGACCTAATGAGATGGCATCGTGGTAACAATATAGATTATTGTTAAACCGGCTCCAGTGAGAGGTTTCTCCATTCTACAGAGTACTCATCATATTCTGTAGTCAACCTTTACGTTCAGCCAGTGACTCCTGCGGTTGAACCCATCAAAATATACTTTTAAATCATATATTTAGTTGCTGAATGGTTTGCTGCCTGTGGCCCCAATTTGCTGGTATGAACCATGTCAACGACGTCTCATTTTTCCAGTCATATCGATTTATAACAGCATAGAGAGGGTGGATTGTGGATTGAAAATTTATCTATAGAATGTAAAAGAAAATAAAGCAACTGAATGTGTGCATTTCACAACACGGAAAGAAATGTGTTTCTTCAAATACGTTGTAAACTAATATTTTCATAGGTTTACCTTACATTGTCCCATCCTCTTAATCCTGCTAAAACATTTACCATTTAAGAAGAACGTTTTTTTTCTAAGGACACATGATCAATTGCGCTGTGGGAAAGATAAACATTTGTGTACGGTTCCTATACAATTTTGTTATTGGTCATTGGAGACTTTTGTTGTGCAATTTGCTAGGATAAATATTCTTTTAAAAAATGGGCTATTTTTTTTGTTCTGTAATTGTAAAATATTTATATATTTTCACATGCAAACAATATAAAAATGAGGAATATTCAGTTGAGGCCCCCGGGTGAGAAAAATTATGATTTAAAGAGGCTCTCACTCAACACCATCTGGTATCTGGGACCTAAATATTAATAGGACATGTAAGTCAGGCCTGAAAACATAGTTGGAAAACCCAACTTATACTGTCTTTGGTCTTCAGCTTGTTACTGACCAAAGCTTTGTTCAGTCACTTTAGATAAAATGATCTCGATGTCAGTTGCCCAGTGAGGTGACTACAGAGGACCTGGTCCGCCCGCCTACATGAAGCAACGGCGTCTTGTGAGAACGTCAGGGGGCCGACGAAACCTGCTGTTAGGTCTTGTACAGACACGTATACAGGTCCATAATAACACTCAAGTTATGGCCATAATCCAAAATGAAAATTAAAAAGAAAACATTGGCTCTGCTAGTGTCGTGACAAAGTGGTCCTATGGCCTGCTGATGATGAGCTCTCATAGGCTTGGCAATGAGGAAAAGAACTTTAATCAGCATCTGACAGGTACAACATTTGCCAGGGACACTCAACTAAAGAAAACGTACAAAAGGAGTGTGGTGTCATGTTGCGCGAATTGGCCTCTTCAACTCGTTTTACTTCCAATGTTCTGATTTATGGAGTTAAAAGAATTTTTTTTAAAAGAAATACAACATGCTGCTTTGGGACGGATAGTGTCATATTGGAATACAATGAGTTTTGAATGTTTTTTCTTTTGTGTAACACTTGCTGTGATTGTGAACGTTAAAGTTTTTAACTTTTCCTCCGACTACTTTAAAGAGAAAATAATATGAATAATGTTTTATTTTCTGGACCTCATCACCTCAGCTCACCCACACACTGAATATGAAATATAATGGGTCCCAGTGTGGAAGAAAAATGGTCTGTTTGAAGGCCTCAGTATTTACAGCCAAACATTTTCAAAACAAATTAACACTCGATTTCTCTATGTACTGTTTTTTAAAAAGACAAAATATATTTATGTAATTTATTAGGTTGCAAGTTAGTCTTTATAATTGATAAATATTTCATTCCTGAATAAAATAAAAATGGGAGTAAGTCTTGCTCATTGCTCATCTCTCCAGTTTACTAAATTAATAATTTGATTTATGTTTTGTATACAGCATCTTATAAATTGTTTTACAATTACTATGATTCATATAAATCTTCAAATTATATTAATAATTGTGTACTTATGTTTTTTGTGGGATTGTTTTAAATACATAACAGAATTACATATTTACTTTATAGTGTCATTAAAAATATTATCACCCAAATTTTTAAACAAACTATAATGCTCTTGGTTTTAACTTAACTTTTTTGACACTTAGAGTGTATACTTTCTGTCGGATTCAGTCCTAAAACACAGACAATATATTTCTGTATTAAATTAATCACGTGTGCATTTGGAACTGAATTTTGGATTGGCCTAAATTGCTTTTAATTTAAATTTGTTTCTGTGTACAATGTTTCTAGGCTTCGGACTGCTGAAGTCAACATTTAATTCTGGTATGAATTGCAGTCGACATAGTCTCGCTGATAAGGCAAAAGAAAAATCTATACTCTCTTCTTTCATTCAATTACATCTAGTCCACATTTAGGTGATAATCAAAGAAGCTCATCCAACACAAGATTTATCTTTCATTTAAGGTAACGAAAGTAAACAGATTAAGATTTTATTTTCCTTACTGTGGCTGTAATAGATTCTGTCTCTAAAAGCTTGCTAAACCTCAGGCTCTTATGTGAAGATTTTATTAGATAGAATTATCTTTTATTGGATGTTGATGATGTTAGCTGTCCGGGGCAGGGCAAAGAAAGGTAGAATATGGGAGGGGGATAATGCGCAGAGAAAATGAGAGAGATTTAAATGAGAAAGGGTGAAATGAAGAGCACCAGCATATTAAATCAAGAGTCTGTGTGGACAGTAATCTAAAATAGCCTCAGACGCTTTAACGGGAACGCGCACAGAGACGCTTTGTCCTCCACTGGGCTTCGGTCTCTGGGTCATTGCAGGCTGCAATGACTCAGCATTTCCTGTTGTTCAAGATTACCTTGACTAAGGGACTTTTGCTTTTAGAGAGCTATCTCACTGGTCAGACAGGCCCAAACAATAACCAACAGGGATTCCCATCCCCAAAAAACAAGAGCATAACTGTAGGCCTGAAGTGAGGTTATTTTTCTGGGGGATTTTCTTTTTATATCAAATATCATCCAAAAACAATAAAATCTATACATTGTTAGTAGATTGCAAGTAAAAGGCTGCCAAATTTAATCTTTATGATCAATTCACCAACACTGAAAGACATAAAAGTATGCGTATTAATCATATGAGTCTGTGTTACTTGGCACAAAAGGAGGGTGGGTAGAAATACACGGTACACGGTCGATTGGTCGCCGGTCTTTTGGTCGCCTGGAAGGTAAGTGATAATTACCATTTAAATCGTTGCTCAAATTCCCTAAATATAAACTGCAAATTACTATTTAGTCATACTTAATGCCCTATTAATTATTAGGCTAAAAAAAAGCTCCAAATTTCTTAGACTTTTATTGTTTTTTGTTGGAGAAGTTGTAAGACCCTGACTGACGTACCTTCTTAAAGAGACAATGCATGTACATACAAACTCTTATACACTCACACGTCGGCTCAGTAAAACTGCTCATGGCCATTGATGGCTTTTATTGATGCGTAGACCGTGTTGTTTTACCTAGTTTTGTCGCCAGTCTTTTGGTCGTCGGTCTTTTGGTCGCCGGTCTTTTGGTCGCCGGTCTTTTGGTCGCCCGTTGTCGCGGTCGGGGCGACCAAAAGACCGCGACCAATCGACCGGCGACCAATCGACCGCCCACGGAAATACACCATCCAGATACAGTCGAAATGGAACACTTATTTTCTCGACTACAAACAAAAAGTAGACTGGCCAGACTACCTCAGACAATGGTATCCTGCATTGCTATGTTAACAAAATAACAATATGAATATAATATAATCAGGTTCAGGTTGAATTGGTTGACTGGAAGAATGTTGTATCTCCTTCACTATCTTGCATAGGAATTCAATAAAACATGTGGAGACTGAATTTTACATATATTTCAATCTCCTGTAGCTATCTCTGCATTGCCCATTAAATATCACTTACTATTTCATTTTAAAATAATTTTCAAAGTAGACATTTAAAAAGCGGTTACCGACTGTAATGGTTGCAGTGGTGCATAAGGTGGATGAAACCACTTTGTTTGCTTGTTTAATTACAGGAAAAAAAGAGGCAATGTTCCAATCAATTTCAAACTCAAATAGGAGAACTAGAATGTATTCCATTAAGAAGCTGTTACATTGCTTAAATGGTACAAATATGTGAAAGACTTCCCTCAAGCACACTGTCACGAGGGATAATGAAAGATGGTGTTGTGTTCCCAAGAGAAAACCTTCTAATGGGGGCTGCAGAGGGATTTGTGATGACTAAGATGTTAGCTGTTAGTTATCTAAGTTGTCATGGTGGCAGGTCTGAAGTTTCATACTGTCCAAGTGAAAGCTTAATGGCAGCAGAGAAAAAAGAATTTTCAGATGGGAACATTTGAGTGATTGGTCAAATCAATTTGTGATGGAAGGAAGCAAATGAGACGTGGAATGAGCTTTCTCCAGAGTATTTAACCGAATATTTGATGAGGTTTTCAATGAATGCCCTTAGATGCAAGTGACATAATATTATGGCTTAATCTCTTCTTAGATCAGGGGAGTCAAATGTTCGGCCCAGGGGTCCAATCTTGTTGTTCTGCCTGACAAGCACGCTTTTAGGTTCATTCAAACACTACATACAGGATATCTGTAAGGCATGTGTTCAGAGCGTGTCATTGATGCACATTTCACGCTGAGTGTCGCAAAAGCGGAAGTGATTAGACTTGAGTGCGCTCTGTATCTTTCATCTCTGCCGTCAGATGCAAACCTCCGCCAGTAGTAGCTTGACTGTGAGAAGTTGTATGTTTAATGGTAAGTTTTGGTGAATGGGAATATTGAGCTAAATGTCAATGTAATACATTGCCTACCAATGCCTTTCGATGCATACAAGGATATATATATATATATATATATATATATATATATATATATATATATATATATATATATATATATATATATATATATATATATATATATTCAGAAGGCATAAGGACAAGTGTACTTTCATTCTGAAAAGTTCCCACTTACCTTTTAATAATTGAATGAACACTGACAAAATGTAATTTGCCCCTATGCAAATAAAAACATTGATAAATTGGATTGTTAAGTTGTTCAATTCTTTTCTAATGTGACTATTGTATGTATTATGTGCATTTATTTATCTGGAAAATGGATGGAAAAAATGGTCCAAATATATACTGGTACAGCCTACTTAAATTTATGCTATTAATATGGCCCTACCAAAATGACTTGTACATTTATTCATCCATAAAAGCATTTAAGAGGACAAGGCTATAGCCCAAAGGTCGATCAATCAACTATGTAAATATATATAAATATATTATATAAAAAAACAAAACAACTGATAATAGTGAGCTTTGCATACTGATTGTTACCAGTGCATCTGTGGCAGTTATACTTTTTTGGGTGTTAGGGAGATAGAATGCACACGCAGAAGCACCATTAGTCATCATTAAAACAAAATTAATTATTCTTAATAGTTCTGACCAAGGATGCCTTTTAAAAATGAATTTACTCTCCTTAAACTGTGCTTAGCGGTCAATACTGACATTTCATTATTTATGAATTAATTAGGAAAAGTGGGTATTATTGAATGAAATTAGGTTAACTTATTCACTGATATTTCTCGTAAGAAAACAATTGTAAGTCAGAAGGGACAATGACAATAGTACAACCTTGAGTAGGATATCTAACAAGTATGGTTATTAGTATGTGTTCGAGACATATAGAGTATGACACATCCTTTAAAGGTGTCATTAAATCAATACAATGTTTTAAACCATTTTTGTTTCTGTAACCATTCAACTAAACTAAAAAATGGCTGTTTTAGATAAATTTAGAACAATGAGTCCACAAATGACTTGAAGTTGTCAGTTGTCCCATTGAACAGAACTATAATTATCGAGCGGTCCATCTGGTCATATGGTCTTGGGTGCCAGGAGTGGGCCTCCTGCTGTCTCCTGTTGAGCAACGCCAAACAGAGTTAAGCGTCTCAAATGAGGTCAAAGGAGTGGACTTGGCACCTCTCAGGATACAGCTTGGACATTTACGTTTCAAAACCGTAAGCATGTTGGCCAAATAACTCCAGTCCCATAGCGCATGCTGCAATTAATCTAATTTGTTGTGATTTCCGGGGGTATTTGGAAGTCAAGCTTGAGTGTTTGACGAAGAGTATGCATATGTACACTGTACTAGAGAAAATACAAATGTGCACTAGGAGCACATACTATGAAACTGAGAAATGAGAAGGATTTGCGACCAAACCAGCAAAAGAACTCATTAATTCGAAATTGGAACTGCAGATATTTGAGTGTTGAGAACTGAAAGAAAAATGATTATGAAGCGCTAAGATTTTTTTTTTAAAAGTATTAGCTGAAAATTGCATTAATAATCATGAATTTGTACTCCTATTTGCATACTAAACCCATTTTTTTGTCCAACTTTACGTCTTTTTGAGTCTGTATCCGTTTTAGCTACCGCAACCAAGATGGCGTCGTTCAAGTGGCAGCCGGCGGCGGTAGCTCCGTCCACTCTTGCTCATTTTGTGTTTTTGCTGCTTTTCTGTCTTAATGATTTGATTTGGTGATTCTTAATGATCCCATTTACTTTGATTTGCTTTGTACTTTATGCTTTTGCTTTGTTGTTCTGTCTAATCACCTTCTTGCTACTGTCACATTGAAATTTCCCGAATACGGGATGAATAAAGTTATCCAATCCAATCCAATCTGCTTGCAATCAACAAACCCTACAAATAGTATTTGAAGCTGACTAAATCCATTCATTCATTTTCCGTTCCGATTATCCTCCCAAAGGTCGTAGGGGGTGCTAAACCCTATTCCAGTTAACAATGAGCAGTAGGCAGAGTACACCTTGCCTTGGTTGGCAACCAATTGCAGGGCACAATGAGGCAGGCAACCATTCAAGCATATACCTCAGGATGATTCATATTGTCCAACCAGCCCCTCATGCATGTTTTTGGGATGTGGGAGGAAACCGGATTCCCCAGAGAAAACCCACGCAGGCACGTGAGGAACATCCAAATTCCACACAGGAAGGCCAAAGCCTGCCATTGAACACTTGATCTCAGAACTGTGAGGTGGAGATGCTAATCATTCTTTCACCGTGTTGCCGGAGTGACTCCAAAAATCTCTTACCCAATTTCGTCATTTTTCTAATGCACTTAGCTTCACATTCTTCCCAGTCAATGCTTTCCCTGTTTCTTTTTCTTCCCCATCCTGCCCTATTTCTAAGATTTTGATCAACAAGGATTATCTTCATTCTATTTTCATCTTTAAATCTGGATCCACATCCGTCGAGCTTGAAAAAAGTAACGTCATATTTCTCAGCCACAACACGAATTTCAAGCATTACAGTAAAATATCCCATCCAAGTCAGAATTTCTAAAGATGAAATATTAAGTAAAAGGGAATGGAAAAAGATTCAGGTGAGATAAAGTGGTGGTTAAAGTGCTCAGAATTAACTTCTAACATTCAAACTTCTGTTAAATGCAAGTCCTGACACAAGGGCTGTAATTTAAAGTGCTAATGCTCAACCCAAAATAAAGTTCAGTTCTTGTACAAAAGACGTTTCAAGGCATAAAATCCACATCATCTGGACAAGTTGTATCGAATACAGATAAGAGTTTAGACGGATTTGAAATGACTGATATTTAATTGTATATCTTTATATCCCAAATCCTGAACTTGAGTATGCTTCTTCTCTATCTATCCTCATTATACTCCTCTACATTTCGCTGTACCAAGTCTAAGTCTTTTTGGATTTGAGCTCATCATACTGCATACATATTCGATGAGACAATTCCCTTTTTTGTATTAACAAACTCGACCCTCTGAATTATTGGTAGTCTTGTAATGTCATACTTTATATTGCTTGCGTCATGGGATGACCTTAAAATAATTGCCTTTTGTTTAATTTCTCTGCTATTACCGGAACCTCAAGTGTGTGACGCAA
The DNA here is from genome assembly GCF_051989625.1 of Stigmatopora argus. Taxonomy (NCBI): domain Eukaryota; kingdom Metazoa; phylum Chordata; class Actinopteri; order Syngnathiformes; family Syngnathidae; genus Stigmatopora; species Stigmatopora argus. The sequence goes on along the minus strand of NC_135405.1, from coordinate 5,656,857 downwards.
ACCTGAGTGCACATTGTTACTGCCGTTACCGTTCAGGCCAATTATTTTCTGCACATACATTTTCGACCAGAATAGAAAGTAAACACACATGCGTATGCAAACTGCTGATCCTCATTAAGTGAGCACTTCTTCTCACTGCATGAAAGTCAGTGTTGTTCCCCAGTCAGTCACTCACTCTGTGACACTGTTTAAACAAGCAACCTCTCTGTACAAACATGTTAATCCACCTACTTCATCCTTATTCCAACCAACGGTCTCTGGCCACAGTTTGCTGTTGCTGCATTCCTTGTTTGTATCATCAGCACGTGCTTGGCATCAATACTATTTCAAAACTTCACACAAACAAGGCTTTTATTCAAATTCAAGATTAAATAACACTTTTGAACCTTTTTTAGATGATTGCAAAAATTGAAGAGTTTACAATAGGAGAAAATATGTTATGAATCCCACATTGAGATGTCTTTTTTCCATTTTCTTCCACTAGAAATGTTGTGTAGACATGTAGGAATATAGCATGTATTTCAAAAGTCAGGTAGTGAAGATAAATGTCCTAAGTTTTCTTTTTTGTCTCTTTAATGGGATGTATCAATCAATCCCATGAACACTGTTATTGATCATTGGGGTGATGTTACGTGTGCTGTAGTTTCAAAGAGCTACATTTAAAAGATGAATAAGGTTATCTTGAAAATACATCAGCCATTGATTTTCACATGTCCACTAGCTATCCAATTGAATGATGACGGCCTGTCTTCACCAGGGGTAGCAGACTTTTTCTTTTATTCGATAACCTTTTTTTATTTTTTATTAAATCATAGAACCAATACGTGGTTGGCAATCCTCGAAAAGTATATCCATCTCATTTTCTGAACCGCTTTAGCCTCATTTGGGTCACGGGGGGTGCTGGAGCCTATCCCAGCTGACTCCGGGCCAGAGGGGGGGACACCCTGAATCGGTGGCCAGCCAATCGCAGGGCACAAGGAGACGGACAACCATGCATACTGAGACCCATACCTAGGGGCAATTTAGATTGTCCAATCAGCCTACCATGCATGTTTTTGGAATGTGAGAGGAAACCGGAGTACCTGGAGGAAACCCACGCAGGCCCAGGGATAACATGCAAACTCCACACATCTGGACGTGACCTAGATTTGAACCCAGGACTCCAGAGCTGTGAGGCCGACGCACTAACCACTCGCGTCACCGGGCCAGCCAATGAACAAGTTATACAGTATATTGTTAAGTGGAACATTAGAACATTAACGTGGGCTGGGTGAAAGATCGTTCGCTGTGGCGAGCTAATTTTTAGGTAAAAGGGGGGGGGGGGGGATGGATTACCGTTGGCCAAAATTACAAGCATTTTATGCATGGTGTCTTATTCTTGTGTTTTTTTCAGCAGGACCGTTCTGAGTATATGACAGTAGTGAAGAACATGGATACATGGATGCAAGAACAAAGTGTGAGTTCGGGTTAAGATGTCCACAAACTTAATATTTCTTGCTTTATTGGTTTTCCATTACTTACCAAAGATACACAAAAAAGGCCTGTCTGCTTTTTTATAGTTGCATGTTAAACCTGATGGACAAACAGACACTGACCAAAAGTATCAACTTAAAATTATTAATAAGAATACCAAAAATCATTATGCGCAAGGAGTTCAAACTCAAAAGAGCAATGCAAAATGTTTGAAACTGTTTGAAATTGATTCTGAGACAGGTGAAAAAGAACTTAGGGAATCAATGTTTCCCAAGAAATGAGAAGTGCTGTTACCATAGGCACAAAACTAGTTGTTTTCATGAGAAGTGGAAGTCAGACAGAAGGTACTTAAGCACTGAGGGTGATGGATAATTCAAGACAGCAATGCATAATGAACCCAGCGCACCTGACTGCACCTAGACCTGATAGAAAATTTAAAGGAACTATATATTTTTGAAAGCATAAAAATGGCTGTCTCTTTAGAATCAAAGTACAGTCAACAAAATCAAGGAACAGAACCACCAGTGAACAATTGAATTCAGTTTCTCTTCCCGCAATAGACAGATTATAGAAAATGAAATAATAATTTGATTAGAAAAATGGTTGATTGTTTCAGTATATTTTGTTGATGGGGTGGCTCACACACTCTTAATACTTAATTTAAGTGTCAAATATGATCTGGAAATTGCGGTTGCTCTATCAAAGAACATTTTATTATAATGGCTCCAGAAAAATAAAAGCACCATTAAGATCTCTAAAAAAGACACTCATTTTATAATGTGGGTGTTCCCTGGTTGAAATGTTATCTGTGTATTTTTTATTTATTTTTAATAGCAATTGCCTTCAAAAGTTCAAATGTACAAGCAGTAGATGCAATAAACAAGGGGTGTCAAACTCGGGTTGGTTCACGGGCCGAATTAACGTCAACTCCATTTCATGTGTGCCGGACCATTTTAGATCTAATATTTAGATATATTTATTTAATTGGATTAAAAGCACTGGATCAAAAGCCCTAAATCAGGGGTCTCGAACTCAATTTACCTGGGGGCCGCTAGAGGCCGAGTCTGGGTGAGACTGGGCCGCATCAGGATTTCCACAAGAAAAGCACTGATAAAACTTTCCAACGTTATCAAATATCTTTATTTTTTAACAAAAAATAATGAATTAAATAAATTAACTTAAAGATGAATAAAAAATAAATCAATCAGTAATATAAAACCAAATAATACTAATGAGCATACAGTAGATATACACTGGCTGGCTAAGTAGAGAAAATGAATTATTTTTATTCCGTTTCAAATGTCTGTATTAACAGCTCTTTAACCTTTAAATTTCTGAACTTGAATGGAACATTGAACATGAAATATTCTGAACACGGCTTCTTTTGCCTACTCCTTGCTGCTAGAGACCTGGCAGCGCTTCTTCTCACATAGTCACATTTGGCTTGAGGGAGGAAGCAGTGGAGACCCTCAGTAGAGCTTGAAGATGCTCATCAGTAAGTCTGGACCTGTACTTGGACTTATTGAAGTTCAAGGTGGAGAAGAGCTTCTCACACAAGTATGTGCTCCCAAAAAGGCACATGGTCCGCTTGAACCTTCGGGAAAGTTCAGGGAAGCTGGGGGTCAACTCTCTCAAAAATTGCCCAAGCTTGTCTGCTTCTCCACTCACCTCCCTGAACTTGGCTTTGAGTGCAGAGTTGCACTGCAGGTCAATGAGCTCCATTTGAAGCTCAGGAGGGGCATCTTGCACATCAAAGGAGAAGGGGTCCGCAAAAATTTGAAATGTGGCTTTGTGTGTCTTGAAGTCTGCAAATCTGTGATCAAATTCCTCCTGTAGCTTCGAAATGGCCTCAACATACTTCTCACCACTGAATGGTGTGCCTGCATCCACGAGAGCCTTGCATGCTGGGAAATGGCAAAGGTTTGTCTGAGAGAGCTGGGCTTTCCATAACACAAGTTTAGTGCAGAATGCTCTCACGTTGTCATAGGCAGCACTGACAAGTTGCCCCTGGCCTTGTAGCTTCTTGTTCAGTACATTAAGCTCATGTGTGATATCAACAAGAAAAGCCAAGTCCATGAGCCATTTGGGATCACTTAGCACAGGATCAATCAACTCACAAACGGCGTAGCTAGCTTTGACTGCTGCATTACTGTCTTTGGTAGCCTTCTTGAAGAGATCCTGTTGCCTCAGAAGACGTGTTTTAAGACTGGCAACCTGGTTGGCTCTCTCATCTCCCTGGTATTTTTCGTACTCCTCAGCATGTCTCATAGTACAATTACGTTTCAAATTGTATTCCTTGTGCACCGCAACTTTTTCAGTGTAAATGAGACACGTCGGGGTGCCCCTGTGTTCAACAAAGAAATATTGCACTCCCCACTTTTCTTGAAACTGTCTGTGCTCATCACCGACCTTTCTCTTCACGGCAGGCTTTTAAAGAGACATCTCTGGGGCTCTGTAATATGTTTTTCCACTTGGAATGAGTCTCGGGTTGATCTTTCACATTCAGTCGCGCGGGTTTGTGGCGCATGTGCACTTTCGCTCTCCGTTTCAATCGCGGAGATGGCTACAGACACTGACACAGGCTGGATCACGGATCATAGCGCCTCATTCAGTTCTATGCTGAGAGCAGCGGAGGAGTGTGCGCGCCGAGCGGAGTGATCGGCCTCACGGCTTCTCCTCCGCCCAGCTGATTGGAGGAATGAATGAGTGAGTGAGCGAGGCACTGGACAGCCCGGCCGATGTCCCGCCCTCCAGAGCCGTATACCTCACCGTGATTGGTTCATTCAGCTCCGAACCAAAGTTCCCTCTAATTTTTTGTTGGTCTGAGCAGAAAGACAACCTCCCTGAGCGCACTGAGTACCAGTGTGAGCGACATCATCGGTACTCGGATGATTCGCCTAAAGACGTTTCGCCGACGGACGTTTGACAGACGGGCAGGTTGCCGAATGGACGTTCCACCGAACGTTCATTCGGCCGAACGGAGGTTTCGCCGAAACGGGATTCGAACGCTCGCCCCGCCGGATCGTGTGTGTACAAGTTTTTCAACCTCGGCCCGCGGGCCATATTCGGCCCGTTAGGATTTTTAATCCGGCCCGCCGCCGGTGTTGTCCAAAGGAGAGGAGTCTACGGTCCTTTGGAGTGTGCAGGACACTGCTGAGGACTTTCTACGACACTGTGGTGGCCTCTGCAGTGTTTTATGCAGTGCTTTGTTGGGGATGCGGGAGCACGGAGAGGGACAGGAACAGGCTGAATAAGCTGGTCAGGAGGGCCAGCTCTGTTCTGGGCTGTCCTTTGGACTCTGTGGAGGAAGTGGGAGAGCGGAGGATGCTGACCAGGATGATGTCCATCATGGACAGCACCTCCCACCCCCTGCATGAGTCTGTGGAGTCCCTCCGAAGCTCCTTTAGCAATAGACTGCGGCACCCTCATTGCAGGAAGGAGCGCTTCCGCAGATCCTTCCTCCCATCAGCTGTCAGGCTCTTTAACAAAAAAATGGCTGTGTGTTAAGACCTACCGTATGCATGCATGTACATTTATGTGTATGTATGTATGTATATATGTCCTAAGCAACACGCTTACTTAATTATATATTTATTCATGTATTTATTTCTTGACCTACTTATTACCTATCTATTTATGTCTAAAATGCCTTTCCTATTCCTGCATCCTCACCCTCTTGCCACTGGAACAACGAATTTTCCCGAATACGGGATGAATAAAGTTATCCAATCCAATCCAATCCAATCCAATCCAATTATAGTAAAAATCAATGTTCGTCTACCATCAATGGCAGTCCGGGAATAAGCACTCTTGGGCAGGCAGATGTAGCAGAACCGAGCCGTAAAATGACAGCAATCGGGTCAAATCCATCCTAAAACAGCATTTAATGATTAAATACAAATACTGGATGATATCGCGATGGAGGCAAAAAAACGTCTATAGACGTCCATTCGCCAAACGGCTCAAAATGCTCTCAAATTCGGTCAAATCCAGCTGAAAACAGCGTTTAATGATTAAATACAAATACTAGTATTTGTATTTAATCATTAAACTAACAAATACTAGTACGACCTGTCCGTCTGTCAAACGTCCGTCGGCGAAACGTCTTTAGGCGAATCATCCGGTCACGACATCATCATTGCTCGCTATCGGCACACCAGTATCACACCTGCCACAAGCAGGTGCATGTCAATGTTCCCTCTAATTTTTCATGTAAAACATGCTGTAAAACAAGAAAAACATGAGTGGACAGAGCTACTGCCACTGGCTGCCACTTAAACGGCGCCATCATGGGGAAAGGGGTAAAAAAAAAAAAAAAAAAAAAAAATTAAAAAAAAAAAAAAATCAAAAAAAAAAAAAATCGATCTTTCATATTAAGACGGGGGCCGCAAATTATCGTCCCGCGGGCCGCAGTTGGCCCGCGGGCCGCAAGTTTGAGACCCCTGCCCTAAATAGTCCGTTTTTATAGATCTAAAGCAGGGGTCTCGAACTCAATTTACCTGGGGGCCGCTAGAGGCCGAGTCTGGGTGAGACTGGGCCGCATCAGGATTTCCACAAGAAAAGCACTGATAAAACTTTCCAACGTTATCAAATATCTTTATTTTTTAACAAAAAATAATGAATTAAATAAATTAACTTAAAGATGAATAAAAAATAAATCAATCAGTAATATAAAACCAAATAATACTAATGAGCATACAGTAGATATACACTGGCTGGCTAAGTAGAGAAAATGAATTATTTTTATTCCGTTTCAAATGTCTGTATTAACAGCTCTTTAACCTTTAAATTTCTGAACTTGAATGGAACATTGAACATGAAATATTCTGAACACGGCTTCTTTTGCCTACTCCTTGCTGCTAGAGACCTGGCAGCGCTTCTTCTCACATAGTCACATTTGGCTTGAGGGAGGAAGCAGTGGAGACCCTCAGTAGAGCTTGAAGATGCTCATCAGTAAGTCTGGACCTGTACTTGGACTTATTGAAGTTCAAGGTGGAGAAGAGCTTCTCACACAAGTATGTGCTCCCAAAAAGGCACATGGTCCGCTTGAACCTTCGGGAAAGTTCAGGGAAGCTGGGGGTCAACTCTCTCAAAAATTGCCCAAGCTTGTCTGCTTCTCCACTCACCTCCCTGAACTTGGCTTTGAGTGCAGAGTTGCACTGCAGGTCAATGAGCTCCATTTGAAGCTCAGGAGGGGCATCTTGCACATCAAAGGAGAAGGGGTCCGCAAAAATTTGAAATGTGGCTTTGTGTGTCTTGAAGTCTGCAAATCTGTGATCAAATTCCTCCTGTAGCTTCGAAATGGCCTCAACATACTTCTCACCACTGAATGGTGTGCCTGCATCCACGAGAGCCTTGCATGCTGGGAAATGGCAAAGGTTTGTCTGAGAGAGCTGGGCTTTCCATAACACAAGTTTAGTGCAGAATGCTCTCACGTTGTCATAGGCAGCACTGACAAGTTGCCCCTGGCCTTGTAGCTTCTTGTTCAGTACATTAAGCTCATGTGTGATATCAACAAGAAAAGCCAAGTCCATGAGCCATTTGGGATCACTTAGCACAGGATCAATCAACTCACAAACGGCGTAGCTAGCTTTGACTGCTGCATTACTGTCTTTGGTAGCCTTCTTGAAGAGATCCTGTTGCCTCAGAAGACGTGTTTTAAGACTGGCAACCTGGTTGGCTCTCTCATCCCCCTGGTATTTTTCGTACTCCTCAGCATATCTCGTAGTACAATTACGTTTCAAATTGTATTCCTTGTGCACCGCAACTTTTTCAGTGTAAATGAGACACGTCGGGGTGCCCCTGTGTTCAACAAAGAAATATTGCACTCCCCACTTTTCTTGAAACTGTCTGTGCTCATCACCGACCTTTCTCTTCACGGTAGGCTTTGAAAGAGACATCTCTGGGGCTCTGTAATATGTTTTTCCACTTGGAATGAGTCTCGGGTTGATCTTTCACATTCAGTCGCGCGGGTTTGTGGCGCATGTGCACTTTCGCTCTCCGTTTCAATCGCGGAGATGGCTACAGACACTGACACAGGCTGGATCACGGATCATAGCGCCTCATTCAGTTCTATGCTGAGAGCAGCGGAGGAGTGTGCGCGCCGAGCGGAGTGATCGGCCTCACGGCTTCTCCTCCGCCCAGCTGATTGGAGGAATGAATGAGTGAGTGAGCGAGGCACTGGACAGCCCGGCCGATGTCCCGCCCTCCAGAGCCGTATACCTCACCGTGATTGGTTCATTCAGCTCCGAACCAAAGTTCCCTCTAATTTTTTGTTGGTCTGAGCAGAAAGACAACCTTCCTGAGCGCACTGAGTACCAGTGTGAGCGACATCATCGGTATTCGGATGATTCGCCTAAAGACGTTTCGCCGACGGACGTTTGACAGACGGGCAGGTCGCCGAATGGACGTTCCACCGAACGTTCATTCGGCCGAACGGAGGTTTCGCCGAAACGGGATTCGAACGCTCGCCCCGCCGGATCGTGTGTGTACAAGTTTTTCAACCTCGGCCCGCGGGCCATATACGGCCCGTTAGGATTTTTAATCCGGCCCGCCGCCGGTGTTGTCCAAATTATAGTAAAAATCAATGTTCGTCTACCATCAATGGCAGTCCGGGAATAAGCACTCTTGGGCAGGCAGATGTAGCAGAACCGAGCCGTAAAATGACAGCAATCGGGTCAAATCCATCCTAAAACAGCATTTAATGATTAAATACAAATACTGGATGATATCGCGATGGAGGCAAAAAAACGTCTATAGACGTCCATTCGCCAAACGGCTCAAAATGCTCTCAAATTCGGTCAAATCCAGCTGAAAACAGCGTTTAATGATTAAATACAAATACCAGTATTTGTATTTAATCATTAAACTAACAAATACTAGTACGACCTGTCCGTCTGTCAAACGTCCGTCGGCGAAACGTCTTTAGGCGAATCATCCGGTCACGACATCATCATTGCTCGCTATCGGCACACCAGTATCACACCTGCCACAAGCAGGTGCATGTCAATGTTCCCTCTAATTTTTCATGTAAAACATGCTGTAAAACAAGAAAAACATGAGTGGACAGAGCTACTGCCACTGGCTGCCACTTAAACGGCGCCATCATGGGGAAAGGGGTAAAAAAAAAAAAAAAAAAAAAAAAAAAAAAAAAAAAAAAAAAAAAAAAAAATCGATCTTTCATATTAAGACGGGGGCCGCAAATTATCGTCCCGAGGGCCGCAGTTGGCCCGCGGGCCGCAAGTTTGAGACCCCTGATCTAAAGCAATGTTTATTTGAGCTTTTTTTTCTTAGTAATCGAAAATTTCTTTTAATCATGTTTTTCATTTCAAATGGAAACAAAATATATTTTTTAATTATGTTCAATATTAAAGTGGAAAACGGAAAATATCTATATTTATTTTTAGATCTTAAAAAATGCGCTTTGAACTAAAAACACAAAAGAAATAAAATTTGATTGAAAATATTGCAATGATTGATTTTAAAAAACGGGGAAAATCAGGATATGTAATGTACATCTATAACCATTTGAATTTGATCCTAAAACAAAGTCGGCACCCATGATTTACTTTCTCGGGCCACACAAAATGATGCGGCGGGCCGGATTTGGCCCCCGGGCCGCCACTTTGACACCTGTGTAATAAACTGTAGTTTAATACAATTCTTTTTCCATGATGATTTTCTGTCTTTGCCTCTTTTTTCTCATGACCTCCACCATATCTGCCACTGTTTGCCATCTAGCCAGGCACTTTTCTTGGAATGTGTGCTTGCAAAAGTCGACCTTTTTTTTCTCCTATGTATCCCTCCAGACACTTGCAATATGATGATGACTTCCAGCCTTGCCGCAATGCGTGAGTGCGTTTGTGAATGTTTCTCTTTATGTATAAATAATAAATACTATCGAAGAATTTTGGAACCAGAAAGTTGTTGTGAAATCTTTCCTTCTGACTGAAATATGGTGCAATGGCACATGGAGTTAGTTATGTACACCTTTGCACCTTCATGGCATCCAAAATGCTTTGAAACTATATCGTGATTCACTTCCTGATGGCACACCATCAGGAACAATGTTGGGTTTAGTATCTTGCTCAAGGAAACAGGACAAGGCAGTGAACCCTTGGTTAAGGGAATGACTGCTACTCTACCACTGAGCTATGTCATCTTTCTATGCACAAGTACACACATAACCCTGCTAAAGTTAGTCACCTCAATCACTATAACAGTAGAGAAACCAGCAGAATCTGTTCTACAACCAAGCTCTTAAATTGAAAGTGCAGATCAGAAATTGTGTTCTTCCAGAAGAAGAAAAAAACAATTCTAGGCAAAGTACATGCAACACGTCCAAAGACTCAACATTATCCCAAAATAATAATTCAAGGCATATTTTTAAAGACTAAATCATCTCAAAAAGCAATTAAATTATAAACAATATTTATTATATAGAAGCACTTACCAAGCAGAAGTCTTGCGCTGTACTTTGATACTCTTGAGACAGTGAGGATGAGCTGTAGAAAAGGGATTCTGTAGATGCGAGATGCTACCTAGTGGGACACTAAGTTACTTGGGGAGGCAAAAAGTGAGAAATTGTATGCCAAGTCAGTCAGACAGGATCAAGATAGATAGTGGCACTTCTGGATTTCACTTGTATTGTGAAAATCTACTCTTGACAATGCAGGTGAGGTGATTTTATCATATGGGTCCACTATAAATATGAAAGAGTGAAGCCTGGTGTCATTAAAGGAGGATTGAAGTCCGTGTCTCTGCAATGTGTCAAAGTTATCCACAAGCATCCCACAAGCACAACCCTACCACCTGCAGCCAATCAGAGTTAATTTTCAAATTACATGCAGTCAGCTGCATATCAATCAGAGACCGCATGTCTGCAGAGGAGCCTTAAAATAGGTTGAAAATTAAATTCTGGGCACTTTTGTTGTTTCTTCAAGTTGTTGTTCAAACCTGGCCAAGTTTTTTTTTTAATGCAAAAGGGGGACAGCAGGAGCTTGAAAGTTGAACACCTTCTGGATGAAGTAATCATGAAAATAGAATTAACATTTTTTGGAAAAACACTCAATTGGTTAAATTTCTGTAGCCTTGTGGTTGAGTGGTTAGTGCATCTGAGATTGGGGGTTCAATACCAAGTGCGTTCCGACATTCCTGTGTGGAGTTTGCATGTTCTCCCCAGCCTTGTGTGGGATTTTCTCTCGCTACTCCAGTTTCCACCAACATCCCAAAAACATGCATTATCAGTATGGATGTGAGAGTGAATGTTTGTCTGTCTCCTAGTGGCCCCCAATTTGCTGGCCACCAATTCAGGCTGTCCCCCGCCTGGTGCCCATAGTTGAGGATAAGTGGGATGGAATATGAATGAACTAATGCTTACATTTTCTTCTTTGGAAAATTCTAATGAGAAAAAAACACCCCCATATCCATAAATGTACTGAAACCATTCATAAATCGCCATACTACTGTATATCAATGGCAAGCATCTCTGCTTATGTCACAGCAAGCTGAGCTGCACAGAGTGTCAATTCAATGCCATTTCTTCATGACAGGGTAAAATAATGTGGCTCAATCCTGTTGAGTACCAGCACACGTTTCTTTCTTTAATCTGGAGTGTGTATTATTGCACTTACTTGACCAGATGCATTTTGTGTACAATATGTGCGCACTGAATCTCATCAACTGGGTAACCACAAATGGGGGAACCTTTTTAAGGCCAACAGTGATTTGAGCACAAGATGTAGGTGGTGACACTTTGAGGCTAGATTTGTTAACATTGTGTGGGACGGGCTCAAGCCAAGGCTAAGAATGTGGAAGAGCAGTGAGTGATAAAAAACACAGTCTGCTTCACAAACTGTGTGGGTTTATCTCAGTGTAAAGAAAAACAAAACCAAGCATCTTTGGTCAGACATTGACTGCCCCCGCACACCTCCATAGCAGTCTTTCACAACATATAAAAAGGGACGAAGGAGGAAAGAAAATAATATGATGGAGGAAAAAGGAGCTGAGGAAGAAAAGCAAGTTTGTCAATAAAAAGTAGTGAGCCATCCTTCCGTAAATACTTTCATTGATCCTCACAGGTGCAATTAAAAAGTAATTGCCAGGGTTTATCCCCTGACATATTCTAAATGACAACCAAATGTATAACTCCTGAGATCATGATGTGTTTCTAAAGTTGGTTGTGTTCTTTAATTATCTGTCAGTAGAGTGTGTATAATTTACTGTTAGAGGCACGAATATTTTGTATCAAGCTGCCCTTGAAAAACATGATTGCATTTGCTTATGTGAGCTGCATACAATTAACCTTTCAGCATTGAACATGGGAATGTGTTGCCCGCTTCTTACACTGTCATCTTTTTCTCATCAGAAGCTGATGTCACACTGCCATGTCGCTTTGCCTCATTTGCATTATTAAAGCTTAACATTGATACCTTGAGCAACCTTTCGCTGAGCTTTATTCATTATTTACGAATACCGCACAGGAGATGTGGGACCCACGAGATAGTAGTATTACAGACTGATAAAGTCCTGGGAATTTTTGCAAGGAATTGCCAAAACACGATCCAAATTTTATTTTTCTCATGAGTCTCGCATTGCATATAAGAGCCATGTGTAGTCCTATCACTTACAGCACACCCATCAAAGCAGTTCGGGTAAAATGAGGTACTTTTCTGCAACACCAATTTATCTGTGGCATATAAATGCATTGGACACCATGTTGGACAGCTACTCTGTTTTATAGCTCAAGTGTCTGTGCATGTGTGTGTTTTTAAGAACATGTAAAGTAAAGTTGTAAAGTTGAAACATGACAGTTATTCAGTTGACTCTATTTGTGTTTAGAATCTCGTAAAACTTTTATAAAGTGGCAACTTCCATCCATCTAGCAAATCATCAAACCACTCGTATCAATACACCCACCCACGAGTCCATCCATTTGGGGCTGCATTCTCTGAATAAAGAAATAAATAAAAGACTATATGACAGGCGTATTGATAAATGGTGGAAAATATTAACAATTTTTATATTCATTTTTATCCCAGCTGTCTCCAGAAGAAAGGCGGATAATATTCTGGATCTAGACAGTCGTAGGGCAAACATAGAGCTGAACAAACATTTGGTCTTAGAATCACACCGCCAATAAGCAGGAATCAAACCCACACTGCCCGGCCTGCATTGTACCTCAGGCGAAAGACGGAGCAAAATAATTAGATCTGCTGAAAGTGGAGTTGCTCTGTTGAAAATAAGTCAAACAATGCCATGAGGATGCTTGTGAAGTGTGGGTGAATGGAGCGAACATTTTAGCACAGCAAGAATCACATCTTGACATTTCAGTTGTCAAGACAAAAACAAAACACACAATGTTGAGGACATAGCAATTTACTGTTCAGTTGTTTCATTCATTCTTTTATGTAGCGAATTGGTCAAAAACATATGGGTTGTGAGCCATAACTGTCTCTTTTGATAACTCAAACATTTTAAGTGTGGAGCCAGCTTGCTCGACTGACATTAACAACTGGTGACACTGCTTGTGCATTGATCTTGGACCCTAACTGTGCATGCAATCATATGCTACAATGTGGCACACAGATAAAGGGTTCAGCCCTCGCCTTTTGAGACTCAAAGCCGTTTGGCAACAGCCTTTTTGCCACCGCTGTTGTCCCTCTCATCCTTGTTGGGTGCTATCTATGTCCCCTTGTGGTGGTGGTGTATGCTTTACTGCTTGCAATAGTTTACAGAGTTCCTTTTCAGCTTGCAAGAGATTTCATTTCACCGTACAGATGGCTATGAAACTTCAAACCTTGATCGAAAGTGTGTTATTATCAGACCCATTACTCCATTTTACGTTTCAGAAATTGCTCCTTTTTGTGTTCCTCCTGCACCTCGACACCAGGTATCGGTTCAGCAACCAAACCCCAATTCCTGACACAATTACCCCTTTCGGACCCTGTCTCATCTCTGATGCCGGCGGTCCAGAATTTTATGAGCACTTCAGGCCAAACTGCATCAAGTGTCTGCCATGCCTTAGAGAACCCATTCCCAGGCAGCAGTGGCAAGATAAAAGACAAATGAAGAATAATTGACTCACAGCTCTCGGCCAAAGGGATTAGTATGACTGAACTCCTGGGATCTCTTCCACTTTCTCTCGCTCAATCTTTGTCTCCCTCTACCCATCTGTCTCCCTACACTATCTTGTTCGCTATTTGGGCTCTAAGGGCACTGTGAGCTTTACCCAATATCACCACTGTTCATTAAAACCCGACAAATAGAAGAAAGTTATTAAAGACATCAATAAACGTCATTAGAGTCAGGCAGGAAGAAGGTGACCTCATTTGAAAAGGCAACTCTGAGTTGATGTTGGGACTGAGCTTTTCCTCTGTTGCCTTCTTTTGTTCTCCTATCTTTTTCAAGACTGCAGGCGTCTTGCTTGCCTTAACAACAGAAACACACAGAGGAAGAATTTGAATGAAAGAAAAATGCAGATCGCATACAAACAAATAGAAATCGAGCTTGTTTACTTATGTACGGTCGGGAGAGAACACAGTGGAACTTGTTTACATTATTTTCCAAAGGTAAAGAATTGAAAAAAACTTAACAATGGTTGCAATTTTGTTTGCACATAGTACTTTAAAATGTTCCAACGCCTTTGGATGTTAATGTTGATTTAAATATTAAGTAAATTCAAAAATCATATGCAAATAAGTAGAAGAAATCTGGTATTTACAAAGAGGAACTCAACTATCCAATGAGAAATCTTTAACAACTCTAAACAGGTAGCCAGGGCTAACTTAATTTGGTCATACTAGTAGTTTCCTTGTACACATTTGACACAGATGTTCAGATTTGTCTTCTCAGGGCCGATGAGTTTTGTTTGCAATGGATGGTTAAATGTTCAATGGTCTATTTAGCCACTTCTGTGGCATATCCATTTTTCTGATGGAGAGTAGAAAGAATATCTCGTTTGACGTATATATACTTACATAAAATGTCCATTTAATGTTGATTTATTGGTTCATCCAAGAATCAGCCACCAATAATGAGCTAAGACTTCATCTCAGTCTTTGTAGGGTCATGAGGAAAGTGCAGTAAATGCCCTCAGCCATTAATTGTCATTAATCATTGAGATACACTCCTGAATCTCAGTTAAACATTTACAGGCATTTAAGTCATTAATCAGTCTACAGTGCATGTAAATTCATGTCACACGATACACGTAGGTACTTTAAAAATATATTATTCAGCAGAACACTCACATGGGCTAATGTTATGAGAATCCAAGTTGCAGTCGCAGTATGTATCTCTCCAACAAAAAGACAGCGCTAAATATATGGAAAATGGACTAAAGTCAACTATGATGTATGAAGGACATTAAATAAGACCATGGTATCGGAGTGGTTGTGTGACAGAATCAGATCTACAAGTTTACATGGGCAATATTATTACCAAAGGGTGACTTGCTTTCATTTAAATTATTGTCCGTAAAGAAATGTAACCCTCTATTTTCTTTATGTCCTATTTTCCAAGTGAGTGCATTTATGGGATATGATAACAACTGCCCTTTTTTTATATGTATATCTACCAGGGTGACAAGCAACAGTAGAAAACATAACCATCAGTGATTCAACTTCCGCCAAAAAAAGAAAATTATTACTGTTACTCCATATTATATATTCTCCAAAAATATGTTTCAAGTGTGTGTGTGTGTGTTTGTGTGTGCATGTGTGTGTTTGTGTGTGTTTCAGAATGAATAAATATTGGTTTATCAGAAAAGATGCAATTTTCCTCACCACTAATTCATAATTCTTTTCGCATGGTGTTTTTACAGTAAAACAAAATAGACTAATCGTCAGGGTTGAGGCAGGATGCAGAACTAACAAACGCCAGACAAGCTCCCACACAGTTGACATGAACACGTTGACTGAAGGATGACAGCCTTTCGTGTCTCTGTTCCATGCTGTCAAACCTGCCGATCATTCAGTGAAATGGAACTTCTAGGAGAAAAAGACTTCTAGGAAAAAAGCACATCTTCTATCAATCAAAACTTATTTTCTTTAGGTAAAGTAAAAATAATCTGATTGTGTGCGTGTGCGTGTGTGATTGTCTGTGTTTTCTTTTAACGAAATGAGGGCAAATAAATTACTTTCTACATAAGCAATATACATACTAAGTACTGCTTCTCTTTCTCAAAAATCTAATTTAATCTGCACTTAAGCAACAATGAATTAAAAAAAACATACCAAATATATAACTTTTTTCAATTCCGTACCGCTTATCTTTAAGAGGGTCACATGGCTGTTTTCGTTTTTAATATGCCTGCAAACTGTAGAAAAACTACCCAAACATGGACAGAACAAGCAACCTCTTCACTGAAAATGACAAAACAGCTTTATAGAAACCCCAAACCTCATAACTGTGAGATGTGGAGTTTGCATGTTCTTCCTGGGTTTGTGTGGGTGCTCTCGAGGTACTCCGGTTTCCTCCCACATCCCAAAAACCTGCAGGTTAAGCTGGTTTAACACTCAAAATTGCCCCTAGGTATGAGTGTGAGCATGAATGGTTGCCCGTCTCCTTGTGCGATTGGCTGGGCACCAATTTAGGGTGTCCATAGTTAGCTGGGATGGGTTCCTGCACCCCCTGCAACCCTTGTGAGGATAAGCGGTAGAAAGAAAATGAATGATGTATGAGTAATGTTACTATACCAAAATTACGGCATGCCAATGGTTCTAAAATTATATCTTGGATTAATGTGTTTACTTTTAGAGTGTTTTATTAGTTAATATTTTTATTTTATTTTAACAATGCACATGCAATGGTAACGATATTTAGAAATGTACTATTCACTCAGCTCTATCTTCCTTTCCAATCCATCCAACCATGAAAAATTATAATGAGTCACTATGTGGCCTTTTGGACTAAGTGTAGCCAGTGGCCTTTTTCTCGCCCCCTTTCTTCCGTACGCTCTCAGTATTAAAGTCGTAGTACAACATGACATCCTCTTGGGGTGAAGGCCATCTGTGCTCCAGATAGGATGAAGATTTGGTCTTGAGTAGCCTGCCTGCATGTGTAATGTCCAGGGTGATGGGGATCAATGCAAGAGGTGTGGAGGAGTGACTAAAATGAGCATTGATTGCTGAGAGCCGGCACCCCGCCAAGGATGAATGGCACCCTCTGGGCGTCTCTGATTTCCTGCGAGCTGCGACAGCCATGAGAGTGTGCGTGAAATAAACACTTGTATTTGCGTGAAATCATAACAGGATGAAAAAAATAATACATTACATTCCGACATGCAAAAATGATTGTTCAACAAGGGCCGTTAAACATGTCACATGGGTACTAACAAGCTCCAATTTTTTTTTCAATGGATTCATAAGAAGCTCCCGATACATTGTATACCCCCTGTGTCCTATTCTGGAGTGGCGAATCTCATTATTTCTCCCCCCCGCTGATTTTTAGGACATCACTCGTGCTTAAAAGAGATTTAAACCCAAAGCACAGGGGTTTACTTCCAAACTGGGAGCAAACATGACCCAGAGCAGCTATTTGTAAGAGTCTAGCACCTAATTAGGCTTGAATATAAAATCACGTCAATGTTTAATAGATATACTATTTGACCAATCATTAACTTAGCTCTGCTACCAACTGAGATTCCACACATTTCCCTTCCTTTAACTGTGCTTATTTATTTTATTTTCAGGGCCACTGCCTTCTCCAGGCTGCTCACTCAAAGCAATTTGTTTTAAGGATTTTCAGTCGTTATTAAGGTTAAGGTAAAGCTTGTTGTGTAAAGCACAGTATGCTGGGCTTGGATTGAAGACAGAGATAGTCGATTTAACTTTCAGTACTGCGATGTGTGCCAAACCACGACTGCTGATGCATCAGATACTTATTTTGAGGGCTCCAGTGGTTTTAACGAAACTGTAGGAAGATAGTTACTGATAAAATTCCACATTCATGGCTTATCAAGAGAATA
Organism: Stigmatopora argus; assembly: GCF_051989625.1. Taxonomy (NCBI): domain Eukaryota; kingdom Metazoa; phylum Chordata; class Actinopteri; order Syngnathiformes; family Syngnathidae; genus Stigmatopora; species Stigmatopora argus. The sequence continues at coordinate 5,639,417 of NC_135405.1, read as the reverse complement.
AAGTCCTATTTAATGTTTTTTTCTTTTTTTTTTTGCTACATGGTGTATGCACTTAAGGTGCAATTGGTTCTAAAGAAAGACTGTAAGAACAGAATAATTCTCAAACAGCAGTTTGCCAGGAAGCTAAAGCTATTCACAAATTTAATTTTGAACATCATACAGCTGTTGTAAATAACACTAAATAGACCCCCTCAAAATGTGTTTACCTTATCACATTAAAATGTATGAAACATGTCAAAAAGATGATGATGCTTTTAAAGTTTTATGCACATATTTCATTTACTTCCTTAATTACCCTGAGAAATTGGCTTTGTTTTAAGTCCTCGAAACCTCATATGCATTATTTTATTCATAACAATCCAAACTATTTTCTATTATTACTATTTTCACTGGAATGCCAATTGACAATATTTTTTTGTGTTTTAATGTGACTTTGTTTCCCCTGAAAGGAACGTGCTAATCCAATAAACCATCATCACAAATTATTGTGTTTACAAATATATTCAGGCACCCCGACATATGAGGTGGTTAGCGTGTGGGCCTCACAGTTCTGGGGTCCTGGGTACGAATCCAGGACATTCAAGTGGAGTTTTTTTCTCCTGTGTGGGTTTTCTCCCGGTACTGCGGTTTCTCCCACATTCCAATGCATAATAGGTTGGTTGGACACTCTAAATTTGGTACACGGTCGATTGGTCACCGGTCTTTTGGTCGCCGATCTTTTGGTCGCCGATCTTTTGGTCGCCGGTCTTTTGGTCGCCTGGAAGGTTATTGATAATTACCATTTAAATTGTTGCTCAAATTCCCTAAATACAAACTGTGAATTATTATTTACTCATACTTAATGCCCTATTAAATATTAGGCTAAAGAAAAGCTCCAAATTTCCCGGACTTTGATTGTTTTTTGTTGGAGAACTTGTTAAGACCCTGACTGACGTAGCTTCTTAAAGGGACAACTCATACATAAAAACTCTTATACACTCACACGTCGGCTCAGTGAAACTGCTCATGGCCATTGTTAGCTTTTATTGATGTGTAGACCGTGTTGTTTTACCTTTGTTTTGTCACCTGTCTTATGGTCGTCGGTCTTTTGGTCGCCGGTCTTTTGGTTGCCCGTTGTCACGGTGACCAAAAGACCGGCGACCAAAAGACCGGCGACCAATCGACCGCACACGCTAAATTTCCCCTAGGTGTGAGAGTGAATGGTTGTCTGTCTCCTTTTGGAATTCCGCAAGTCCATGCAGCTTTGTCTGAACAAGACAATGTACTGTGAACTAGATTTTATCCAATAAATTTTTAACCTTTTTTTTCAAAAGATAACAGATATCGCAGTTCAAACCGTAGAGGGATGATTTTTTTGTGTGAATACCTTCGAGCAGAGTAAATTTTTAAAAGCCATCATGTCCTCTGCTGTAACTCTATTAAAATAGCTGATTTCATTGAGTGCACGCTTCCATCCTTGGGACCATTTTGTCCCCATTGACACTAATTATAACATGCCTTTTTTGCAATAAACTCTCATTCAAACTGAATTAATCTTTTTCTATTACAGCCAGAAACATATCACATCAAGTTTCAATTTAGATTTGTGGTTTTTAGACGATGACCAAGTAAAATACCCTAAAAGCCATTTAAGTGGGGGGAAATATTTATCTGTGTGTGTCCTCGCATGCATTGCTGGGTGAAAATATGGAGGGAAAATCATTAAAGGCTCATTGGCCAGTTTGTCATCATTTCATGAAGAGTATACGTACCACAACTGCCAATGAAAGCCGCTGTAGCCTTTTTTTGCTCTCATTTCACACGTGCCAAAACTAGACAATAGAAAAGTGCTGTTCCTTATTTTCAAAATGGCAGAAAAAAGAGAAGTGGAGTTTAAAAGAAGCTCATGATGCAATCTGGCATTAAGATGAAAATACTGTTTCATTTGATTACTTTGCTGGGAGCCAGAATAAACTTGGGGAGTAGACTGGGAAATATAGAACCTCGGAGGAGGATGAAGGTGAGGAAGATGATGATTAGTAAGAGTATGGAACAGGGACATAAGAAAATGGGGAAAATAGTGGTGTCCTACCCATATATATATATATATATATATATATATATATATATATATATATATATATATATATATATATATATATATATATATATATATATATATATATATATATATATATATATATATAACTATATATATAACTATATAAAATTGTCTCCAGTAGAAGTGAGCATTAAATCCTAAGATGCCCAGAGGGTTAAGCAACATCTGAACAATAAGGGGCTTCTCCACCGAATACGTTCATGAATAGCTCAAAACGTGAGACGCTTTGATTAAATTTTTTTCCTCATTTTATGTTTCAACACATGTGGCTCAATTTAAATGCAAATCTGTTTTTTTTAGCTAGATGAAGGAAACAATTTTACTAGGTAGCCAATAATGAAAAATTATATGAATGAGATGCAGTGTTAAAGGGACCAGGTGGGAAGGTAGGTCACTTCATTTCGATTTTCCTAAAATAACATAACACAATTAAGTGCATACACACTTTATGGTGCACCAAGACCTAAGGCTCAAGGAGGTATGCGGTCTTTGAAACATTTCATCGAATAAATATGCTTCAGAAAGTATTCCTGATTCTTACAGATTTGATTTTCAGTAATGTCTTCCATCCGTCTTGATTTAGGCGTTTATTACTGTAGTCACAGTGTGGCAGCAGTGCTGTCGTGAATCGGTCGGAGCACATCAACCATGCAGCATGAATACTTTATAAAGGCAATAAAACATGTATTTATGGCGACTGCAATTACGGCCAGTCATTCCCCTATGAAATTCCTCGGTTAAAATTCGTAATATTATCACCATGTCGACTAATTTGTGTTTTATTATAGATGAATAGTGATGATCAGCTGTGGGGCTTGTATTGAATTTTTTAATGCCGTCAAGAGTAATGTCATGTTGGGGAGGTGTCTGATCTTGGTCTGGTCTTTATAGGAAGCATTCAGTGAAGAATGGAGGAATTTGTTGCAGCTGTCAGCATCTTTACATGCTCCACTAAAGCTTTTAGATATCCATGTAACATGTATGAGATTGTTAAACAGAATATAAACTTTGGTCTGGAAAGAGTTTAAGTGAGAATTTTATGAGGGGAAAATGGTAATTGTATCTAAGATACCTTTCCTTTTTTCTTTTAAAAATCCGTCTTTTATGGCAATCTTCAATTGTTTATTTGGGATTTAATGTATGAAAAACACTGCATGCATAGATTGTGATTATCAAGTGTAAGATCATTAATTCATACATCATCCGTACCGCCCACACTGAAGTCTTCCGAGGGAACCTCTATACCAGGGGTGGGCAAACTATTCCACAAAGGACCGCAGTGGGTGCAGGTTTTCATTCCAAACCATAAAGATGACACCTTTTCACCAATCTGGTGTCCTACATGTGCAAGCAGTGGATTGCAGTCAGGTGTTTCTTGTTGTCTGCAGAAATCTCATTGGTTAAAGTGTCTGTGCTGGATCGGTTGGAACAAAAACCTGCACCCACAGCGGGCGTCGAGGACTGGTTGGCCCGCAAATGCTCTACACCACATGTGTCAAAGTGGCGGCCCGGGGGCCAAATCTGGCCCGCCACATCATTTTGTGTGGCCCGGGAAAGTAAATCATGAGTGCCGACTTTCTGTTTTAGGATCAAATTAAAATGAAGAGTATAGATGTATATTAAATTTCCTGATTTTCCCCCTTTTAAATCAATAATTGTAATTTTTTAATCATTTTTCTGTGTTTTTAGTTCAAAAAGCATTTTGTAAAATCTAAAAATATATATAAAAAAAGCTAAAATAAACTTCCTTTAGATCTATAAAAACAGAATATTCAGGGATTTTAATCCAGTTCTTTTAATCAATTTATAAAAATAAATCTAAATATTATATCTAAAATGGTCCGGCCCACGTGAAATCAAGTTGACGTTAAAGTGGCCCCCAAACCAACCCGAGTCTGAAACCCTTGCAGAGTTTACACCATCAGGCAGCTCAAAATGTAACAACAACAACAACAACAACAACAACAACAACAACAACAACAACAACAACAACAAAAACAGCAACAGCTTTAACAATTAATAAGGATAAAAAATACATTTGATTTCAAAACCCCTTTCACGACCAAATATAGAAAGATATAAAACACAAAAGCATAAATTCAATGCAAAATTACGGTAACAAGAGGGAATTATAACACAAACCCAATGGGGGATCAACTTAGGTATGAATGGGGGGTAAAGGTTTTTTGTTTGTAAATGAAATATTTTAGGTAAAATGTATTTCAAACTGTAAGTTCGGGAACTCACCAGTATGTATTCAAATATGTATGAGATACCTAGTGCTCATTTCCCCATGCTAGTGAGAACACTAACTATTTCTATAAACCTCTCTTGTTGATGGAATGCTTGGAATGAGTAGCTCTTGTTCCCAACCCATCACAGACAGTTTTATTGGTACTTGTATACACACTTTATCATGGGGGTAAACACTATTCATTGAGAAGGATTCATGAGGGTGACCATACTCTTGCTGCTCTTAGGTTAATTACAAAATAGACTGAGCTTGCGGTGGATAAATAAACTCACAAAGACAGATAAAAATGGTAAATTCAGGTCTTGATTCATACAAATGATTGTTATGTAGCAGTTGTTTCTTTTCCTGTGTTGTCCATGCATGGTTGCTTTATAAAAATAGACAGTAATGGAAAGTAATGACTTTGGATTTTCAAAAGGAATATGAGAGGTACATCAGCAAAGAAAATGTGTATTTAAAGCCCCTGGGTGAAGAGAACTCTGTGTGTGAGCAATAAAAGACAAAATCACCTAGGAAAAATTGCAAATGGAACAGAATAAGTAGTCTCAGATTGCTTTGAAAGATTTGTTTGAAATTTTGAATGTCAATCTTAAATGGCACAGTTTTCTAAATACCAAGATACTCACCCCATGCAATTAAACTTTTGGGAGGATACATTATTGTCTTAAATTGACACAGATCTTTGATAATGATGCAACCCAATATTTCAGATAAATACAGTAGTACCTTAACCAATGAAATTGTTTGTTCAGGGATCGGTTTCATAACTTAAATTTTTCATAAGTAGAGACGAAACATCCCAGAACCCTTTAAAAATGATGAAAGTATACCAATTTTGCATGAAATATGTGCGGGAAAAAAAGTACCACAGTACATGCTTGTATTGTGCTGTATGAGGGCAAATAGTATCCTAAAATAAGGATTTCACTGAGGGACAAAGCAAAATTTTGAGAGCTGCAATGAAATATGCTCCTGCATATCCACCCACAGCAAATCAAAATATATATAAATGGCATCTCCTTACCCCTTTGTCAACCTATCTAATGGTACTAGGTCGTTTGGTCGCCGTTCTTTTGGTCGCCGGTGTTTTGGTCGCCCGGAAGGTTATTGATAATTACCATTTAAATTGTTGCTCAAATTCCCTAAATACAAACTGCGAATTATTATTTAGTCATACTTAATGCCCTATTAATTATTAGGCTAAAGAAAAGCTCCAAATTTCCCGGACTTTTATTGTGATTTGTTGGAGAACTTGTTAAGACCCTGACTGACGTCCCTTCCTAAGGGGACAACTCATGTACATACAAACTCTTATATACACTCACACGTCCGCTCAGTGAAACTGCTCAGAGCCATTGTTGGCTTTTATTGATGCGTAGAACCGTGTTGTTTTACCTTGTTTTGTCGCCGGTCTTTTCGTCGCCCGTTGTTTGGGTCCGGGCGACCAAAAGACCGGCGACCAATCGACTGCACACGTATCTAATTAAGTTGTGTGTTTGCAATGTAAGTTAGATCCATTCCGAAGGGTGTCCTTCATTCGTTTTCTGGATAATTAGAAAGGGACAACAACTAAGGCATATCAATGTCAAAAAAGAAATAAAACCTCCCTTGTAAAGAGGAGTAAAAAATATAATTATGCAGATACATCATTTGCCAAGGTAGAGTCCCAGTGCAACACTTTGCCATGTGGGAGGATTATGAGTGCAATGTACAGACCATTGCTTTCTAATAACATTCTCTAATCTCTAAGGTGCTGTTGAGCCATCCACACAGTGGATGAAAAAAACTGCAACTTTTCACCTTCAATAAAGCATCTCCCTCCCGTCTTCATTTGAGGTATTGGACATGGTTGACCCTATGCTCAGTTTGAGATGAAGAACCCATTTTTATCCATTGTACCGTGAGTTTGAATTAACTTTAAAATCCAAACGTCTGCCTCTTCTTAGCTGTGTGACATTGAGTGTCTAGTACTTCTCAATTTCCTTGCAGATTCTCTCAGCCCCTGAATATCTACTCAGTACAATACATTTTTAGCTTGAAAACCCTTTGAGCACATGGTAGTGAAATGTCAGAATCATTTCTCCTTTTGTGGCAGGTGCTAGGTCAGCCTTTCATCCTTCTAATGGCTACAGTCCCAACCTATCCAACCCAGTGACCGTATCTGCAAGCGCTATGCTTTTGGATCACGCTTCTCAGGGATTTCTTTGTGTTTTTTGTTCTAAATACTTTCATCCCACATTATGCGGATCTGTCCATCAGAAGTCCAATATGCTCATTTTCAACACTGCCATCATTTTGTATTCAACACTTTCTCAATTTCTCCCACAGCTTTGCCACGGTGCTGCATAATGGATTGGGAGCTTATTATGATGTGGTAAGGTTTCTTTCCAATTAGTATGGAATAATTTCCCTATTCTTAGTCTGGGGCCATATAACCAACTCCCCTACCACTGATTTAATGCTTGGAGTTCATCTGGGGGAGTTGAAGGTACAGCCATATTGGAAAAGGCCTGCAGTCTGCAATGTGCTCACCTCCTGATTGCACATTCTCCCAGGTTTAGTGCCGGTTTATGAAGCGTGATATGAAATAAACCCTTCCTGGTCCTTCAACAAAGATTGGTGGCAAAACTAGAATCCAAGTTAGCTGGGAGCTCCGCATCCATGGATGACAGGTTCTGGAGATGTGCTTAAAAAACAATCGGATGGCAGGTAATTGCCAATATCTGAAAAACGGCATTGTAATGCAATGTCTTTGGTCAACAAACAAAATACTTTCTAACTGCTAGCAAGATTGCTTAATTCCATCATGCCCTCTTCAACAGATTCTTTTTGCAAAGCCATTCCATAATTAAAATTTCCCAGATATGCATTCCACATACTGCATACTAGTAAGATTTACTTAAAATTCCTCATAATTTGCAATCCAAAGAGAATTATAAAGAACTTTCAAGTAAACTTAACTTCCCAGAACTAAATAAAATGAACTTATCACAATCAAGATATTGAATTTTACTGAATAAAACTGTTGATTGGCTGGCCACCAATTCAGGCTTATAGCCCGAAGTCAGCTGGGGTAGGCTCCAGCACCCCCCTATTGAGATTAAAGTGGTTCAGAAAATGAGGTGAGAGGAGAGGAGATCAAACTGTTATTGTAATTCTTATTTTTTTAATAGTTAATGAATACACAAAATGACACATTCAGCACTATCAAGATAAAACAATTACATTTCTGCTCTGAAATTGGTGGGCAACTAATCTAAAGTGTAACCCACTCCTTGCCCATAGTCATCCAGGATAGGTTCCAGCACCCCATGATTCTTGTGAGGACAAGCGGCTTGGAAGATGACTGAATTTATTCATGAATTTTTCGTTCCATATTCTCACAAGGGTTGTGGCCAATTGCAGGTGAATGAATTCAAAAGTATATTTCTGCCCTAGTTGTCTTATGGAATGTGTTAATTAGGTTTTTTTTAACTGCAGGGTAAAATAATAGTGTTCACTTCAAAACCGTTTGTGTGTAAAAACCAAAACAGCTGACTGAAATTTTACTTTTCCCGTTACAACATTTCTAATTCTTCTATCCAATAAAAACGTTCTGACCGAATCAATTTCAAAGTAAAGCTTGATCATTTCAGGTGTCATTACTATCAACATTGACATTTTCAAACCCTGAGTTTTATTTTCAACGTCTTAATTTATAGTTAATAATAAAAGCTACTGGGATAAAAACTATTCAAAATGCAAATTATCTAGTGACCTACCAGCCCCCTCCATCTCTCACACACGCACACACACACATATACACATACACATTGTCGATTTAACAGGGCCTTATACATAGCCTTGATTAGATAGAGATTCAGTGGTGAAAAATCAATTTAGGGTAATTCAACCACAGAAGCCAATAGTCAAAATGCTTATCAATCTATTAATTATTTACCTCACATTACAGCAATTATTTGCAACTAGACCGACATGATGTGGTTCATAATGTGATAAATACAATATGACAATCATTATGGCCTCATTTAAAAAAAATAAAAAATAAACTTATGGCAGCTTTTTCTCCCTGACCACACTTAGTAATGCACCATTATAATATAATGACTCTTTTCCCCTCATCAACAACTTGTTACTATTTCTAGAGGAGTAAATAGACATGTTATGAAATAAAATGTAAGCTTATTCAAAATGAATGAATCAATTTTGAGGTACCTTGCTTAAATACTTATGCATTTTCATGGGATGAGCCATTGAAAATGTAAAGGAAGTGATTTATTGGAAGCCACCTGATGGTTTAGTGGTTTATTCACCTGATTCGGTGCGGGCAGGCGCTTCTCAACAACCTCTTAAAGTGAACCCCAAATAAAATGACTATGTATTTATATATATATATATACATATATGTATGTATGTATGTATGTATGTATGTATGTATGTATGTATGTATGTATGTGTATATCTATATACTATATATATATATGTATGTATATATATATGTACGTATGTATGTATGTATATGTATATATATAAATATATATATATATACATTATATATATAATATATATAATATATAATATAATATAATATAATATATATATATAATATAACATTATATATATATATATATTTATTTGCTTAGGTCAAAGAAAGATGTGTTTACGGTTGGCAAAAGCAGCCCAAATCGAATGTAGCCATTATCTTGCATTGTCATTAATATGCTATTTCGATGTTTTTGTGCATAATATGTAGTTGATTGTATTACTTAGTGGTCAAAAAGCACTGTAAAATACTTTCTTTTTCATTATACTACTCACTGAAACGACAAGAGCAACAGCATCGGAGTTAAAATGGTCGTTCTTTTAAAAAAAAATCTGTAGCAATTTAAGGGCAACAACCTCTTAAAGTGAACCCCAAATAAAATGACTATGTATTTTTATATATATATATATATATATATATATATATATATATATATATATATATACATATATGTATGTATGTATGTATGTATATATATATACTATATATATGTATGTATGTATATATATATATACTATATATATGTATGTATGTATATATATATACATACATACATACATACATACATACATTCATACATACATACATACATATATATATATATATATATATATATATATATATATATATATATATATACATATACATACATATATATACATATATATATATATATATATATATATATATATATATATATATATATATATATATATATATATATATTTGCTTAGGTCAAAGAAAGATGTGTTTACGGTTGGCAAAAGCAGCCCAAATCGAATGTAGCCATTATCTTGCATTGTCATTAATATGCTATTTCGATGTTTTTGTGCATAATATATAGTTGATTGTATTACTTAGTGGTCAAAAAGCACTGTAAAATACTTTCTTTTTCATTATACTACTCACTGAAACGACAAGAGCAACAACATCGGAGTTAAAATGGTCGTTCTTTTTTTTAAAAATCTGTAGCAATTTAAGGGTTAAGGGATAAGAGTTTAATTGATTCAGCCAATGCGAAACCAAATTAGTAAAAATGTAGTTTTTCACATTCGATGGTGTGTCTGTGGGAAATGTTCACGGAAGCCAACGCAGATGTCTCAAAAATGATGATGGATCAACACAACAAATATACATCGGTAGTGGTGTCTTTTAACGACACTTTCAAACCAAAATTCAAAGTTGCGTTATATCACTGTCAACTTACATCCACTGCAGTCAGGTTGAGGAGCAGTCACTTAGCAACCTGCCATGACCTTGTCTCCCATGTTAGCATGCATGAGCAATCTGCATCCCTGACTCTTTGATGTTCCTCCATCTCTCGCCCCTCACCCATGCACGAGCAACTTAAAGATTTCCTGCTTGGGTCAATCATATTGAATTGGAAACTGATCGAGTGTGACAAGCAGCTTTCTAACTGACCTGATTCAGAGAGCTGAAAGAATGTTTCACCTTAGCCAGGTGGAGTCACCTTGGCCATGAGCAATGGTCTCTGAGGTTAGCTGAGTAATTCCTTTCGCCACTCCCAAGGTAGTACGTTAAAGTGATCTGCATGTAGATTAAAGCCAGAGGCATGCATGTGAAGTTTATCCTTAAAATTCATAGCAATAATAGTGCTCACACAAAATTTGGAAGTGAAAAGACCACTGGACAGGTTCTTTTCTTCAATATTAATGCATGAATTCCTGACATCTTTCCTTTTTTTTTTAATGAATAACACCAGTCAGGAACCAAAAAATGTTGCCTTTTTATTTTATCTTTTAGCTAAATTGTTATAGACTTACATTGACAAAGAATTCTTTTTTAATTTTTGTATTCATTCATGCAGTTTTTCTTTTTTCCATTAGTTAATAGTCATGTACCAACACGATTTAGTTGCTAAATAAGATAAATGATAGCCAACCATCATCCACTTTACCAAGTCTAGATAGAACTATGGCTCGCCATTACATTCTTCTATTCGTCCATTGTTTAAATATTAATGACGCTTCTGTAACGATCCCCATACAGAGACAAGGGCATTATAATTGTGTATGTGTGGTCAGCAGAAGGACAGATGTGCTGATAGTTGGATTGCCTGTATCACAGCATACTCAAAATCAGATCTACCAATCTGCTGCGTCATTGAGCCACGAAGTACGCTATATAACACATTAAGGGAAAATAACGTCAATACACATTGAAGCCCGATAACAGACTGAGTTACTGGTGCTATGGTGGTAAAGCATACTGTTCGCTCAAAATACATTTGTCTTAATGTTAATTTTGTTGTTACATGTGAAAATATCAAAACAAAAAGCACATACAACACAAAATCAACCTTTGGACTGAATGACAGAAGCACAGAAAACGACCATCGGCGAGCATGGTTATGTTCTCATTAAAATATGCAGATGAACTCCATATTAAACACATTGCCAGATGTTCGCATGTAATCCAAGAGTGTATTGACTTGTAAATGAGCACCACTATCACTATTGTCATGGGGAAAGCTTGTTGAGTCACGGCAAGTTCTTTTTTTCCCCAAGGATGTACTGCTTTTGTTTATGTGTGTAATACCATCAATTGTGATATTTCAGTTGATATTGAAGACATCAATGTTCTGATTCTTATTCTGTTCAGGTCTGGGGGAGCGTTGCACCAATATTAGAAAATTAGAAGAACATTCCACATGGGGACACTGAACAAAGGTCACAACTTCACAACTTCAAAGGGCACCTGTCTAGTTTTAATGAACTTCAGTTGGATGATTCATCTTATCACTGGAAACGAGTTTACTTTTCTTTTATAGCACATTATTTAGGGGCATTTGATGTGACTTCAGCACAGCATACATTTAATCAGTGTCACATATTAACACATGTTTACTTCACTGTCAGAATACACAGAAACAACACTTGGGTAGTATCATTATTACGGAAACAGAGATATTTATTTCTCTTTGGTACCAGGACCAAGTTGCTCGGTTGGGACCACTGTTCAAAACTCAAGTATTTTCCAATCTGCGGTTTCTTACCTTTTCAACGTAATCCTCATGTTTGTGGGGAAAACTCCAGTGCTACTTAAAACATTGTACATAATACACAAAATATGCAGCTTGATTTCGCACACAGAGTAAGATACGTTACATTTTAGGACTTAAAACTTTCTTTAAATAACAATTTGATTTTCTCTATGGACAAAACTGGTGTTTGCAGCAAACATCAATGCAGAAATGGTAAAATGGGACCAATTAAATGTAGTGTTGCTCATAGGTGGTTGCTCTAATGCAAGCTATCACAGTATGACTAACTTATCATGTTTTATTCATAATATTATCTGATATCTTGCTTGGCTAAAGCTGGCTTGAGGTGAAGATTCAAAATGTTAGCCATTTAACGTGCATTTAAACAGCACATGAACAGCCATCAGATATAAAGCTCATAATGAGAAATCCTACTGCAAATGCATTCTGGTGCAGATGAGGTAGAAACTTGACGTTTTTTTCTGTTTACTTAAAAATACATTGTTTTTTCGCCTCTTTATTTAATTGGCCAACAACAAAATAAAACCCTGAATTAATGCTTTGTTATTAGTGTTTATATTACTCCGGTAAACTGCATTCTACTCTGAGTTTGACACCGTACTTTGAGCTAGAAGGATGAACCCCAAGAGGCTGTTCTCAGTTTTTATTCCCATTTGGATGAGATGTGCTGTAGAAAGCATTTCTGTAATTCTTTTACGGACGTCTTTTTCCTGTATCTCATGAATTTTTATTTTGATATGACATTGTTTGAAATGTTGTACACATTCCTAAGTCCGAAAGAGCCCCATCTTGGGCTCACTCATTAACATTATACTAGAATCAAAAGGAATTATTAATGCTGTTTTGGTTACATCATCTACAAGTGCTGTGTAGTTAATTATTTGTAATTGAGTTTTTTGTTGAAAGCATGAAAAAGGAAACAATAATGAATTCAGCACACTACTTCAAGTTCACCGAATAATCAGCTTGCTTTTAGTGGACGTGAAATGCAGCCTGATGTAATTGGGACACCAGTCACTCTTACGGCAGCTTTTAGTTCATTTATGACCAAATCAAGACTATACAGGCCAAAAACAAGATCAAGGTAAAAAAATAATGATAATTCTGAAGAATCATTTAATATGGTATTTGTTTCCAGGGTCAATGAGTGTGCACAAGTTTATGAATTACTGATTATATTTAAAAAGTTGTTATTCGAAGGCCAAATTAAAGCCATGAACTAACTTTTAATGGTACCCCAATCCTAACTCATGGTGAAATCAAAATGACAGTAAAGCACGCACTGTACATTGTTGGTAAAAAAATATATATAAATAAAATATAATATGGTAATTATATATATATATACATATACATATATATATATATATACATATATATATATATATATATATATATATATATATATATATATATATATAGTAAAAAAAAAAACAATGTACAATGCGTGCTTTCATTTTGATTTTACCATGTGTTAGGATTGGGGTACCATTAAAAGTTAGTTCATGGCTTTAATTTGGCCTTCGAATAACAACTTTATAAATGTAATCAGTAATTCATAAACTTGTGCACACTCATTGACCCTGGAAACAAATACCATATTAAATGATTCTTCAAAATTATTATTATTATTTTTTAACTTGATCTTGTTTTTGGCCTGTATAGTCTACATTTATTGGTGACTCTGAAGTAAAGAACTATAAATTGCCCAGGATGGGAAGTTTTAATGCACTGTCAAAAACAAACGTACTGCGTCTGGCTCATAGTTCTAAAATAGAGGACTCAAAGCCAAGCTCTGGCCTTTCTATTTTGAGTTTGCACGTTCATATTTCCACTGTGATCTTCACTTGCATTGATTTTCCTCGGTACTTTGGTGCCCCCCCCCTGGAGTGATGATTCCAAATCGTTCGTAATTGGGAATGTGTGAAGTCACTTGTTTATTTCTGCCTTGTGGTTTAAGGTTCAAGGATGTGCCCAACTGCAACCCGTGTGAAGATTTGCTCAAGAGAGATTGACTAACAGGATGATATTTTAGTTGTTGTTTACTCTTGTCTTTTATGTGACAGTTTTGTACCAATAACGTACTTAGTTAATGTATTTGTTTATATTGAGAGTACTGAGAAATTGAGGTGCTGGCACATTTGGGACGTTTGGTCGCCGGACGTTTGGTCGCCCGAATGTTTGGTCGCCCGGACGTTTGGTCGCCGGACGTTTGGTCGCCCGGGTGAATATAATTTTGAGAGCTGGTTTCAACAGTAGATATTTAGATATTAAACTCTCTCTCATTAATATAATTTTGAGAGCTGGTTTCAACAGTAAACTATCTGTCATGTTGTCAAACCGGCGACCAAACGTCCGGCGACCAAACGTCCGGGCGACCAAACGTCCGGGCGACCAAACGTCCGGCGACCAAACATCCGGCGACCAAACGTCCAAGTACCCATTTGGGATGACCACTAAACTAAGGTTTATTGCACATTGGATGGTGATTTTATACCCAGTGCCTTTTGAAATACAATAGTTTTTCCAAGTCAATATAGTTTGGGAAAATTCTTTGATGAAATCGATAACAAATGTTTTCCAACAGTATTTTCTACTGAGAAACCTGGTTAGAGCAAAATACTCTTCATTGCAGTGACTTTAAGCCTCAAAGGATTGCTGCAATTCCTTTTAGGACTGTTCTATCAATCTGCACGTGGGAACACCCAACCGCCCCTCACTAAAGTGCTTCCCATTGGTCGTCGCTGAAAAGTTTGTCGGGATGGTGTGTGCGTGATTTAAACTCAATTTCTGTTCAACTTGATGGAAAGTCAACGTGAACAAAATGTCACATTGTACGTGCTTGCTTTTATACAGTTTGCAGTCTATATGGCATTGTGTTTCAGCTTTTTTAAACATCAAAGTTAAACTCCAGCCGAGCCAAGTGATTTTAACTGCAAAGCGTCAAGCTCTCCGCCCCCTTCTGTGTAATTGTGAGGTGGTTAAAAGGGGAGTAAAGCTGCCCAGATTAGATTGTGAAGGAGGAAGAAGTGTGGACTGGAATGAGAGTTGCTGCAATATGAGGAAAGAAAAGACAAAGAGACTCAAGTGGCATGACAAGATAGGAGGTTGGTGCTGAAAAATCAACAGAGGGGAGGATATGCTGCGCCAAACCGGCTCCCTAATGCAGCCAGAATTTCATCTTATTGTCTTTTTCACCCACTTCTTTTCAATGAGCTTTGCTAGTCACAGTCCATTGCACAGATGAAGCTTTGGGCCACTAGTTTAGAGATGATAGAAAGCTATTTCAAAATAGCCGTCTGCCAGGTTTGTGACAGTGGCTTTGCCAAAATAACCATGTCTTTTATTTTGCCGGCATTGTCATGTTTGAGCAAACAAGGGTTATGATTTCCCCTTTGGGGCGTTCCACTTTATTGATATTCATACATACCTATTTGGGAGAGCAGAGCAAGGACTATATTATCACAGGATCTGCTGACAGAAATCATGAAGCATATAGTTTGAAATGCAGGATAATTTAATAAGTTGTGCAAGCTGAGCATCCTTCAAAATGAGGTACTTTGCACTAAGGTATTTTGATCAGTTAATTGTTTTATTATAGTACTGGTCTAATGTGACTTTCAATATATCATATGTGGGACATATTTTACCTGGTTTAATGTCATGATAAACCAACATTTTAACCCGTTTTTTTTTAGTTTACAAATGGTCTATATTACATCTATCACTCCATCCATCCTCCATCGGAACAATAGAACACATTAAATGTTGATATAATGTAAAAAATATTGAAAGTTGAATCAAAATATGTGATTGAAATCATCTAAATTCATTTCTACTGTACATGTTTTGACATGCAGATAATAAATAACAACAATATATTACCATATGTCATCCCATCACTGTTCGAGTTCAATTTTATCTTTGCTGAGCGAAACTGATGACAAGCAGAAGAGAATGGATATTATAAAACCGATTGAAAAACATGGGTTTCTCACTTGTTAGCAACTCTCAGTCTAGCACAGAAGTCAGCTCCCTGCGGCTCAGGAGCCAGATGTGGTTCTTTGATCCCTCTGATGTGACTTTTGTTATTACACTAGAAACAAAAATAATATTTGATTAAAATTTATTGAGTCCTTCACACGATTTGACATACATTCCTTTCCCTGGAAACTGGCTCAAATTGACTCTTTGAAATGTTTAAGATTGCCAACCTCTGATCTACCAAATTTAAAAATACCTTTCATTCATTCATAACTCCAAAGGACTTTTCTCTAGTAGCATAATTGATTTTTCAATAACACCTTAACTGAGTTTTGATATAATTTTCACACATGGATATTTTATGGTACAACAGAAGTTTTTGAATAAAAATGTTAAAAAATCATGATGTCAACTAGCAGGTGGCCCGGCAGATGACTGGTTAGCACATCGACCTCACAGTTCTGGGGTCCTGGGTTCAAATCCAGGTTTTTCCTCCTGGAGTCTGCATGTTCTCCCTGTGACCGCGTGGGTTTTTTCTGGGTACTCCGGTTTCCTCCCACATTCAAAATACATGAATAGTAGGTTGATCGAACACTCAAAATTGCCCATAGGTATGAGTGTGAGTATGAATGGTTGTTCGTCTCCTTGTGCCCGGCGATCCACTGCCCACCGATTCAGGGTGTCTCCCGCCTCTTGCCCGAAGTCAGCTGGGATAGGCTCCAGCACCCACTGCGAACCTTGTGAGGATTCAGCGGTTCAGAAAATGAATGAATGAATGATGTCAACTGGTTTGGATTTCCCCCAAAATCTTGGTAACACTCCTTTATAAATAGACCCAGATTAACACATACACCAAGTGTCTCTCTAAGTGTTGCCAGTAATGCCAAGCAACCGTCAGGTGGAGAACCAATAGAATATATAAACAGAACTATGTATGTTGTTCATGCATTCCCCTATTCAAAGGCCAAAAAGCATTTGAAGGGGATATACGTACTATGATTATCAAATGGAAAATATTACACTGACCTAGGATATAGTAATTCAAGCATTATGCTTCATCCTCATCTGTCATCTACCTGTTAACTGAATTCTGACTATGGTAGGTGTCCAAGTGGTGAGGCTTTGATAATAAATATTCCACGTCGGGCATTGTTGCACTGCATATAAATCATGGATGAAAGGAAGAAAAGGAAAACTCAAGTGGGTGGAATTGAAATAGGGAACAGACATACTGCATGTGTAATGTGGACATAACAGGCTCATATTTGTTTTTTTTGCTCTAAATAAAATGCATCAGCTTATGACAAATAAAAAGGGAACATACAGATTTAATTTATTAATAATTAGTTCATTCAAATACCGGTTCAAATCATCAAGCAAATTTCAGGAAAAAACACTTCCATTAGTTGTTGTATTTTTTAAAATATTTTTTAATATTAGTTCACAAGTTCAGTGTGTTGTTGTGCTACTTTACAAGTTTTACAAAGGTGGTCTTGCCCAAAACGGCAACTAGTTTTGGGCCTTATGAGGTCGTTGTCTGTTTTGGGGTGGTTGTTTGTAAGGCAGAATTTCACTCAGAGACTTTGGCTGGAATAAAACCGGTATCGACTTTTGTTTACTTGTTTTTGCTGCAGCACCATTCACATTTAACTGTTGTAGGACTTTTCCGCATCAAGTTGTTTCATTGCCATAAAGGTGCAGGCTGCCAAATGCATCATGATCAGGGAAAAAATTGGGTTCATGCAAAAAATGAGTTCAAAGCGATTCTGAAGGAAAAAGACACCCAAGCACTGACAATATATTTAAGACAAAAACAATGTCACTGTGAGAAGAACTCATACCTTTGCTCTGTCACAGTGGGGGACAATGCTGAATTCAAATGCACAAGACAAAGTTGAGTGGTAACTATCCACTAACAAATCAGTTTCAAAACAAAGTGGCAACAAAAGATCTATGGAAGCAAAGTCTTGGGAAAAAAAAAACATTTTGTACTAGAGCTTTTCAAGCCAGATTGACATTGGCACAAAACAATGAACAAGGGGCATATAAGGACTAGAGTTAACAATACACCGGTATGTGCGCTCAGATGATTAGCAGAAGGCACGACAAGGCTGACAAAGCATAGACGGAATAACCGAGGAACTCACTAAATAAAACGGGAGGTGAACCATCAAAAATATAAACGCCGTTGACACCGGGGCATTACAATGTCAGATAAAGACAGTCAGAAGTGTGGTGAATAATAGTGTGGCTTGCCACTTGCAGATTCAATGGTGCTTCTTTAAGAAGCTATGGTCACAGTCACCAGTCGCAAACTGTCTGTAGGTAACCTCAACTGGCAGCTTTCGGCTACTTGTTTCTAAACACCTTCGGCACATGATGACACCATCCGGTTCTTTCCCAGAGAACAATCTCTATAGATCAGGGGTGTAAAACTCAGTTTGGTTCGTGGGCCACATTCATACCAACCAGATCACATCAGTTTATTTTTGGCCATAAAAGGGTAACTGCCATTGACGGTGCTATTTGACTGGGAAGGGCAAATGAATGAGCGTTGATTCGCCCCGCCTAGTCAAAATAGTTAGGACGTCTAGTGAGATCAATGACACTGAATGATGAGCATCTACAACCACTGAATTGGACCTCGTTGTCAATGGCAGGCACTGCATTAATTTTGCGACACTTCCTTATAATTTTAGGGTACTTACAGGGCAGTCCTGTAAATTTTGGTTAATTTCCTATTGATTTAGGGTTAATTTCCGGCTTCCTGTGAGGTTTGTGGCATTTTAAGGTTCCTTGTTAACTCATTGGTTACCATTGATGACGCTGTTTTGACTTCCCGGGTGTAAAAGAACGAATACGACTGTGAGTAAGAAATTGAGCAAAGTGCAATAGAGCGTGCACTCAATCACAGAACTCACACAATTTTTTGTTTTACAGTTCCCATGTCGAAACATAAAAAGCATTTGATGCTGTATGCACAGTATACGTTAAATAAGTCAGGCGGAACACCCCCGCGGGCCAGATCAGACCATCACCCCAACATTATTGCTTGGCAGAGATGGCGAATCCCAAAAAAGGAACCTGAAGTGATGAAATGTTGGACATTGAAGAACAGTTACCCACAGGAGAATGGAAACTTCGACGCTTTTAGCGCCAAGGACGGACTCGTACAGAGAGTGAAAATATGCTTTGGTGATGAGAGACTGAATAACAAAGGGCAACAACTAGTGAGCCTTCTGAGCATCCTGTGGAAAATTAAAATTGGTTCATTCTTGCATTGGAATGTACAAAAGCTAATTCGTTTTGGTTTTTGCTTCGTGAAAAATATTCATCACATTCATTTTGATGTAATTAATATTCATAATTTTGCTGAGAGTGTAAATAACCAAATCTCTACCTTTGAAATAATTACTTATTATGCTTTAATTTTGGGCATACTTGCCGTGTACAGCTGTTTCGCAATGCATATAACTTTTGAATTTTTTATTTTGTGTGCCACATTTGGTCTAATAAATGAAGAACACATTTGCTATTCTTCCATAAATGTCAGATGGAACGGCACTGTTTATATAATAATAATACCAATAATAATAATAATAAACTGACAAACATCAAGGCCCTCCAACTAGAAAACGATGCACGTTTTCTGCCTTTTATTCTTTTTCAATTCTAGTTTCTTTTAAGTTTTTTTTCAAATGAAAATTAACGTTAGGTGATAATAACCTTAACGACTCAAATCAGATCTTTATGCCTTTAACTATCTTGAGTGACATACAATTTCTTTCTTTTTGGAGAGGAAAGGGGTAACCTGCTTAATTTTTAGTTACTAAGATGAGCACTCCAAACATGGAGCATAGTTGTCTTTAATTGTCAATATTCTACAAATATCAATCTGACTTATCAATGTAAAATCATATCTCTCATACATATTGATGCTTCAACATCCTTTGCTTATAACTACTACCACTTTTTCAAAAGTTGACCACTTGGCTACTAGATGAGTAACCTCTGCCAAATGAAGGACAGAGCTCAGAAAGGCCAGCCAGCATTTTCAAAATGTCACTTCCATCCTGCTGTGGATTTACTGCCAAGCCAATGATAGCAAAAGAACAAGACCTATTAGCATATACATCTCAGCCTTCATATCTGCCATGATTTAATTAGCACAAAGTTCTCAAACCAAGCACGCGTAGCCTTGCAACCGCCTTCCTCCATCCACATAATCATCATCATAGACTAATTTATGCATGATAAGTGCACTTGTTCTAAATGAGATCTCATGATTAATGTGGGTGTTCTTTATGAATGAATATTTTTTCAGATTTTTGGTTTTGGCCTATACTTTTGGAATATTGAATAAAGTACATGTTGAAAAAAGCTTGGAATTTAAAGTTCCACTGCCATCTCTGAGGGTAATTTACTCATCCATTGGGTGGTGGTGGAGCTTATCCCCGCCAGCTATTGGCAGCAGGTGGGGGTCACCTTGAATTAGTTCCCAGCCAATCACATGGCACAAAGAGCCAGGCTACCATTAATGCTCACACCAATACAATTTGGTCAACCAGTATACCATGCATGTTTTTGGGATGTGAGAGGAAACCAGAGTAACCAGAGAAAACCAATGCCGACGCGGGAAGAACATGCAAACTCAAAACATTAAAGGTCGGAGCCTACCAAGGATTGAACCCTCGATTTCAGAACTTTGAAGCGGATGTGCTAACCACTCATCACAGGTCCACCCAGGGATATTTGAATCATTACTGATTGTAATGTAGGGGAAGGTCAACTTCTTCGTACACTGCATGCCTAGTTTCATTACTATAGTGGCCAGGGTTTTTCCAAGAAATTAGTGTTTTAATTGGAAAAATGGTGATGTCGACATGACATTGGTTATGGCTAAGTTCTACAGAGGAAAATGTCCAACACGGACATTGCCGATAAAAGCCTGAGTTGAGTGGATTGAGCAAATCACAAATGGACCAACCAGTAAGTATTCTGTTGTTTTGATTAAAACATTTTACCTAAGGGTGCTTTGGTGAGAAATGACTTGTTGCCAATGAAGAATTATTAAAAATGACATTTGAAATGAAATATCAGGGCTTTATTTAGTGTTGTTGAACCCTAGCATCACTAGCAGTTCACCATCACTTTCACACAAAATCACAGTTTGAATATTTTCCCGATTGGCGACCAGTCTAGGCTGTAATCTGCCTTTCGCCCAAAGAGAGCTGGGTTAGGCTCCACCAACCCCCGCAACTCTTTCGAGGAAGGACGGTATGGAAGATGAATGAATGAATTTTATTTTGAAGCAATTACAATGTTTATTTGTAAACTCTCTCTGGGTCAATATCCCATAGTAAGACATGGACCTGATGCTATTGTTGGTTGGGATATGCTCCAGCACCACCTGTAACCCTTGTGAGGATAAGCGTTATGGAAAATGAATGAATTAATGGATTATAGTCAGGTGCACACTATATAGAGGAAGTCGAAATTCGAGTACTTGTTTATTTTCAAGTTAGGAGAACACTGCACGTACAGTATTTGTTGCTTTGTTACAGTATGTTTTCATGTTGAAGGCTTAAGAGCCAGTCATAACATAAATCCAAGCTGATATTTGATACACTAGGGGTAGAACCTTTAAGTTTGAATAAAAACATTCTGATGAAAAAGGGATATGCGCAGAGCTCAATGAAAATACCCCATTTTGGAGCAATGACCTTTCCTTTGATGAATTCTATAGTTGTCAGACTCCATTGTCAGGCAGCCAATTGAGGCAGTGAAAAGTAAAACGAAAGTCTTTTTTTTTCAGAGACGTATGAAATGAAAATGCTATTCAACACTATTTCAAATCACACTTTTTTTCCATCCACCCAACTACAAAGGCTATACAAAATACATCTTTTTGATGTGAAGAACCATGGCATGACAGTAAAACATTTGTGTGGTATTCGTGGAGGAAACTTTTACACACTCACATTACAAAGTAGTCTAATTTTATTATTTTCCAACACTAAATCTGTTTAAAAGCCTTGCAGTGCACAAAATGCACCTTATTTTCCAGACCTTAGGATACAATTTTTCCTTGTGTATGAATTGTGGTTGTGCTTACTGAACTCATCGTGGTTCTAAACTAAGCCGTACCGGGAATACAATATATAAATAATGCAGTGTTTAAATCTATACATGAACGTTCACTTTGCTTAAGTACAACACTCTCTAGTACAAGGGTGTCAGACTCGGGTTGGTTCGCGGGCCGCTTTAAGGTCAACTTGATTTCACGTGGGCCGGACCATTTTAGATATAATATTTAGATTTTTTAATATAAATGGATTAAAAGAACTGTATTAAAAGCCCTGAATATTCAGGTTTTTTTTATAGATCTGAAACTATGTTTATTTTAGCTTTTTAAAATATATTTTTAGATTTTACAAAATTATTTTTGAACTAAAAACACATAAAAAATTGATTAAAAAATTACAATTATTGATTTAAAAGGGGGAAAATCAGGAAATTTAATATACATCTTTACTTTTCATTTTAATTTGATCCTAAAACAGAAAGTCAGCACTCATGATTACTTTCCCGGGCCACACAAAATGATGCGGCGGGCCAGATTTGGCCCCCGGGCCGCCACTTTGACACATGTGCTTTAGTACAATACTCTTGTCACATGACCAGTTGCTGTCTTAAAATTTTAGAAGCATAATGCATGTTTAGTCAATGTAAGTTTTCAAATGTAAACTTTACCACTTTTGGGATTGTTGGGGCTATGTTTTTGTTGATCCCTAAGGAATGATGTTGCAAGCAAGTATATTTATTTATTGATAAGCTGTGTGTGTGTGCGTGTTTAGGTGGTAAAGATTCTCCAAAGGCAGGCACGGCAACATCAAAGTTTTGGAACTACTGTACGTGCACAAGCAAGCAAGAGTGACCTGCTTGGGAAGGTACTCATCCAAAAATATGTCAGACCAACTGATATATGCAGGGTTCATTTTCAGTCAGGTTATTTGCCCAAGCTTCTGACACAAATTCTGGATTCAATCTCTTGGCACTGCGCAATTGCAGCCCCCCATCTTTTTCAAAGATGAACTAGATACACCGAACAAATTAGTTCAGATTTATACTGTGTAGTTACCGTTACATTTGATACTATCCACTAGTACAAAGCTCTACAAATTATAAGTACCTGCGATATACTGTACATAAATAACAACACCATGTATGTTTTTCATAGCCATTGCCAAAGTTACTTTGTGCCAGGCTTTGACCTTATATTTTAGCTCATGTGGTGCAGTTCTATTTGTTAACCGCTTTCACTTTAGTGCAAATTGTAATTTCCTTTTAAGGATTGTAATAAAAAATAATTTGATAAATAAATTGCCATCACAATTAGGTGCCCTTTATAGCTGTTATTTGAAGATTTTAATACATGGCCATCCTAATCTCCTAATTAAATGAATCAACCAGTAATAAAAAAATGTTTTGTTCCTAATCACCTAAATTAACTGCTTTGGCCTGGAAGTAAAAATGAATCTTAAATTCAATCCAATATGTCCTGCTATTAGATTATGTTTATTTAAGATAAATATGATGGAAGGCATATGAAATAATATCAATCCAGAAAGGATTATGATAGAACACCCTTGTACTCCAGTAATATATGGCTTTATCTGTTTTAATCCTATCAATACATGAATTAAATTAATAATCCACTAACAAAAACGGTGTAATCCATTCCTAAATGTTTTCTATACTTAAGGGATGAACGTGTATAGCCCCCTTTTTTAATTAAAGCCTAATTTTATATTTTTCAGTCTTAAAAAATCATTGTAAACATTCAAATCAGCATGGCACCTCAAGGGTTCCCTTTCCCCCCGTTCAAACAAAGATGTTTTTTTTGGCAACAATGCTAATGAACACCTCCTCTCAAAGCATATTTAACCTTGGCTTGTTGTCATGTGTCGACCAAAATAGTTATTTTGTGTCTGCACATACAAAGAAGCAACAAAAATGCACACCACGATATATTACCTAATTGTCCATGCTTAGAACTGACTTGTCAAGCAAGCTTATATACATGAAAACAAAGAAAAGAAACCTCCTTTAACATCAAGTTTCATAACCACACTGCTATATTGTCCGGATAACCCCCCGCCACACACACTCACATGCGCACACATTTTAGTGTGTGTCTCTTCACCTCCAGGTTGTCAGATTTACCATATCTCTGAACTCTGGTTTATTATTCTTGAGTCCCAGAGTGGTTGGAAAAACTCCTGAGAGGTAGACACTGAAGGAAACAGCCTTGATGTGCCATATGAGCACGACAGTGTCTGAGAATGAATGTTTAGCAAAAAAACTTAACTTGGCAGTTCATGATTGCTTTAATATGTTACAGGTTTATTTTCATATTTAAACACACATACACTCAATAGTACATTATATTCATACAATTTCTAAGGATGTCACCAAGTTAAATAGAATCTTTAACATTCTATAAGGGTCATCAGAGATTTTGTGCGATACTATCAGTGCAGCAGCCTTGACACCACTGGGACGACTGGGCCTGCAGTCGGATCTGACTGGGCTAATCTGCCTGCACAAGTGACACTATCAGCAAGCACATCTTTGCTGAGAATAAGATCTCTCCCTTTCTCTCGACCTTCACCTGATCCGTATCACATTTGCACAAGATAGCAAGTGTGTCAGTAACCGTTATATGAACTATTCACAATGGAAGTCTTTAAAATATCGGTAAAATGACTTGATAAATACTGAAATTTACAATACATAGTGTTGCTGTTGGTTTGGAAGAACTAGTCTACTTTGGTCAAATACATAAATATAATCAGAAAAACTAGGCTTAAACTCGGGTACACGGTCGATCGGTGGCCGGTCTTTTGGTCGCCGGTCTTTTGGTTGCCCGGAAGGTTATTGATAATTACCATTTAAGTCGTTGCTCAAATTCCCTA
Source organism: Stigmatopora argus (assembly GCF_051989625.1). NCBI lineage: Eukaryota > Metazoa > Chordata > Actinopteri > Syngnathiformes > Syngnathidae > Stigmatopora > Stigmatopora argus. The sequence continues at coordinate 5,614,532 of NC_135405.1, read as the reverse complement.
AATACAAACTGCAAATTACTATTTAGTCATACTTAATGCCCTAGTAATTATTAGGCTAAAGAAAAGCTCCAAATTTCCCGGACTTTTATTGTTTTTTTGTTGGAGAACTTGTTAAGACCCTGACTGACGTAGCTTCTTAAAGGAACAACGCATGTACATACAAACTCTTATACACTCACACGTCGCCTCAGTGAAACTGCTCATGGCCATTGTTGGCTTTTATTGATGCGTAGACCGTGTTGTTATACCTTGTTTTGTCGCCGGTCTTTTGGTCGTCGGTCTTTTGGAGACCATGACCAAAAGACCGTGACCAAAAGACCGTGACCAAAAGACCGTGACCAAAAGACCGTGACCAAAAGACCGTGACCAAAAGACCGGCGACCAAAAGACGGCGACCAAAAGACCGGCGACCAATCGACCGCACACGTAAACTCGACTGCAGAAACAGTATCAGGTTTAAAAAAAAAGAAAAAGTGAACTACTGCGCAGTTCATGGTGCCCTTTATGTGAAAAGTGCACCATAAATTAGTCAAACCATATGCACTTGCAGTCAAACAGTCATGAGATTTCTCCTTAAAATATCAGACACAAACTGTTGGGGTGTTTCATAGGCATCACCACGGTGATGACAAAAAAGGCTACTACGATTATTGGTCTACACATCTAAACCGCTCAGTCATTCCAGATGAACTTGAGTCTTGGCTTTAGTGCGAAATACTTTAACTCACCACAAAATGGTTCAAAAAGGAAAATTTTGTGCTAATGTAGTTTGCTGTAATATTTCAAGATTTAAGTACCTTCTCATGAAGATGGTTTCATTTCAAAGTCCTTTTTACATCTGTTGCCAGGATGGCCTGTGCTCTATTAAAGCAAACATGCAATTCAACAACCATTTATGATCTTAGTAAATCAGACAGAGATAGCGTGTTTTAGTGGTACAAGTGCAATATAGATATAAAATTAATGCAAAGTTAATGATGACATCTATTATATAATCATTCCATAATTTTACAAGCCATTTGTCCTCGAGATTATTATGTGTATATACTTATACATACATATTATACACGTATTGAATGCTTATCGTAACACTATCATAAAGCCGTCATAACATGCCATGAACTGAATGAATGCTTATGACAGATGTCATTACGTTTCCTTATTGTAAACCCTAACTCAAAATCATTTGAAAAAATGTAAACTTTGCATCAAAGTGACATAATGCAATTTACAGAATGACAGTTCGATTTGTCATAAACATGCATATTATTGTCGGGTTTGGTGTCATCATTGTGATAGTCTTATCACAGGATTAAAATCATAGGTAAGAAAAAAAATTCATACTTATCATGGGTTCAGCTCAAGAGGGTCTTCTTACTGGTAGATACCTATTGACATGTTGACAAGGTTAAACTGTAATTTTCATTGGATTGCATCTATGAGAGCCACTCTGAGTTTAATGCCAGTTTGGGAAAAAAGGCCCTACTAAACACTAAGTGTTTGTTCCCATACATAATGCATTTCAAGCTTTTTCTATACAGAGGTACACAGAACCTTTTTTAAAATAGTAAATGGAGCTTTTCTGCAGGAATACTGACTGAAATATAACATTTAAACATCTCGTTTAATTGTTTAGGTACACATATATATTAACCTAGATGTTTATAGATATAATATAAAGTAATTCTTTGTCCATGTTTTTAGCAAATGCTGATTTCTTGCAAAGGAAAAGCACACTTACAACTTCCACTCATGAAGTTGATTAGAGTTGACATGTCGTAATAAACTTTTTTGACAATTATCGCTATTTTGGGATGTTAGGACACTGCCATGTAGCAATAATATATTCACTGTCCACAAATTATTAATGTGCAAAAACATGTCATAGTACATTTTGCCTGCTCGTGGGCCAAAAATGTGTCCTATTTCTCATCCTTGATTGCATGCAATTGGGACAATATTTGTCTTCAAATATCATGGCTCTTTCCCCAAATGCCCCCTGGCTGAGTGTTGCTGGCCAGCTGTCCCGCTGCCTCCTCTCAAAACCACGGAACAACATCTGCTTTGTTGACCTCTGCAACAGAATTGTGTATGTGTGTGCGTGAGTCAGAGAAAGGGACAAAATACCAACTAATCCCATATATGGGTGCCTCTTGTTATGCAAGCGTGTATCTGAATAATAAAAGACCTCACATACTGCTATAATCTTCCTTCAGGCCTGGATACAGACCTCCCAAACGTGCAAACAAAAGAAAATGTAAATTGTCTAAATGGTCATTTTATTTTAATCCAATATTGTGCTTGCATTCCAGTTTTCCTGACTATGAATTCCCCTTCCGTCACAGATATTGAGTGTGTCATAAAGGGAAGATGAGCTGAGAAGGGGAAAGAAATGCACATGAGGAATGTGGAACTCTGTTCGGCGGATAGAGTGATAAGTGGCATTTGTGTTATTCCCTCCCGTGGCTAATTATGCTATTTATACCTCGGAAATGGAGGAGATGCTCTGAGCTGGTGCACTGAGATTAGTATTCTCACTAACATTGTTTATCCTCCCGAAAGCGATAACAGCACACACCTCTTGCTGTAGGCGTGATAGCTCTGTCTGTCACTTTCCATGTGTTACACAGCCTGATTACATGTGTCTTTGCGTTCTCAGGCTATTTGAAGTAACATGACTGATGGCATTTCCATAAAATGCTATTTTCGAATGTACAATTTATTTTTAGAATTTTGTTCAAATTAGGTATTGTTAAAAATACTCAAAACATTCACATGATAATACAAGTGGATTATAGATTGAAGTGTGTGAGTAATATAATGTCAAGTTTCATAGCTATTTAGAAAGGAAATGTACAACTTTGGACTTGATAGTATACACTTCCAAGCCACTAGAAATAAAGTAAATGTGGGAAACTATTTATTAACTTAGTGAATTACCATATTTTTCGGTCTATAGCTCACACCCAAGTATAAGTCATACCAACCAAATAATGCACAATGAAGAGGAAAAATACACATACAAGTCGCACTTTTGCAGGGCATTTTTAAAAATTTAAAAAGACACATATAGTAACAATAATACATTGGATAAAAACAGGATAAATAGGCATCTGTTAACACAACTTTTTAAGACAACTATAACACAGATTAAAAAAAAAGTACCCCCAAAATACAGAAGTCACACTTGAGTATTAGCGGCAGAAAAAAAGTGTGGTTTATAGTCCGGAAAATACGGCCAATCCCTTTTAAGTGGCTGCACTGTAATCCCAAGCACTCACAACAGTTCTGTTAAGATTCATGTCAAGGTTGTGTAGGATGCTTAAAAGATAAGGACCATACATAATGTTGTTATATATATATATATATATATATATATATATATATATATATATATATATATATATATATATATATATATATATATATATATATATATATAACATTTATGAGTTCACAGTAAGACACAGTGTGAGTTATCTGATATGCTAATCACCACAGATATTTAGGTTTCATTTTCTCCACAATATTTCTTTGTGGGAATGAATCCTTTAAGGCATCCCATGAGCTTCCATGGTCTATTTCAGACCAGATGCAATATTGTTTGTATTTGAGGGGGGCAAAAGCCAGCCTTATGCCTCAGGTATTGAAGTTGAATGCCTGGGATATGCAGTCTCCGTAAACTGATATGATTAAAAAAATGAGGTCTTGTATTTTTCCGTGGGTTCTCATTCTGCCATCAATGGCCTTTCAAGAGGGTTGATAAGAGATTCTGTTGCAGCTTACTGTGATAAAGGAGACATAGCTGGGTCATGGTGGTCTTTCTGCCTGACAGATCATCCCATGGAACCAATAGTTTTTCTTTTGTCTCTTTCCCCATTTGATGATGAATTCAAATATGAAACACCCCTAGTACAAGACCGTAGAGCGAGATATTGATTTTTGTGTTGTAAGTTTCACTCCAAAGTTCCTAACATTCATTTTCATTTGATAAAGGAGATGACTTGTAAAATTGATTTTTTTTTTACTTGGGGAACGAGTTTTTGCTTGTAGCAACCTTAATCAGCAAATCAAGTGTACAATGAAAATTGTAATGATCGAGCAAACACAATTAAAGTTTATGTCACAGTCATCAAATACTCTGAACTATTATGATTGAGTTTTTTTTTAAGTTTTGGCTTGTTTTGAAAGCCAATTTATCAAGATCCACTGGTAAAAAATAAAGTTGACTGTGAAAATGCAAGGCCTCTTTGCCTACCTATCCCAAATTGCCTCAAATGGATAAAAAAAATCACATTTCACGTGTACTTTTTGACAAGTATGACTCTTATTTCCATAACTACACTGATGTTTATCCCGGCGCTAAAAGCAATCATCATAATATTACTACTATCCCGCATGGATGATTTGTGTAACACCAGAAAATTGTGTTGCATCCGTTGCTTCTGATTGATATACATAAGCAAAATCTATTTTGTTTTTTTTCACAGGTGATTCGAAATAATGGGTTGGATGATAAATATTGTTATTGGATGTGCAATAAATCTTCCTTCCATGCCTGGCTGCCTTTTTTTATCAGCTGCCTCTGTCATCCTGCTTATTATTATTCAATAACAATTAACTTTGTTTGATTTCATTATTTTGCGATTCTTTTCTCCTCTTTCTCTTCTAAAAGAATCTTGGCATGTATTCGTACAACAAAGATTTTTTTCGCTTTACCTTTTGGTTACTGTCTACGGTTTGAAAAAGCTTTTAGGCCACTTACTTCAAATGTGTTACACAACAAATATAATGATAGACAAAATATTATGTCAGGAGCTGAGTTGACTCGTTAGGGTTCAAATCTGCGCACCTAACAAGGACACAGTGAACAGTAACAGGAACAGGTTTTCCGTGGTAGCTGATGTTTGGAGGTCTTTTATTACCCACCATGTTGGTTGGTACAAAGAAGGCAGAAACATCACCATAGACCAAAACATTTCTCCAGCAAAGACTTGCTGCTCTTTCCTACAAGACATTCAGACAAAACCTGATCAATTTGGAATTCAGTTTTGGGTTCCATGTGGTTTGAATTCCAAGTGTGTTTGCTATATTACCCCATATTTGGCAAATACCCCTGTCGTCCTACAGAGGAAAGCCTCCAAAAATATGGTGAAGCAGCTAATAGAACCCTACACTGACAAAGGAAGATCCATTACCACAAACAACTTTACATATTTCTTACTACGCAACGGCTGTGCCGCCAGAAGACCACTCTCCTAGGCAAAGTCAGTAAGGTTTGTTGAGTTCTTCCAGAATCAGCCAGAGACTCTGGATCGCACTAAATTCAGCACATTATCAATGACTGAGTAATGTAGAAACTAAAACTTATTCCACAGGTGCATTCAAACTCTTGTGTCATACTGATAGTTTAGGCACCCAGGCGAAAGAATACCGTCTGCATTGTCAGTAGCAGGAACAACACAGTTGAAAGTGGTAATACCCTTGGGGGGAAAAAGCCCAAAACAGTCAGAGACTACAACAGCAGGCAATGTGTTGTACATGTAATGGACCAGATGGTGCAAATGTACACTGTGCACTCAAAACACTATGATGGCCTGTCACAGTGTTCTACTACATAACTGACCACCAACACCTGGCAAACAGAAAAGAGCAATGTGCCAGGTGAACTATCAATGCAAAACCAAGCATGTGACTGTACGTATTGTAATAAGTATAAGTGGAAAATTTTGAAAATATACCCTGTGGCAGTGCCAAGTATGTTCAGACAATGTAGGGCAAGGCTCTCCAAACAGGTCCTTAAAGGCCGCAACTTTATTCATGTTTCACAGATCAGAGTAATTTAGAAATCAAAATGTCTTACTGCGGCCCGGCGCCAGAGTGGTTGGCACGTCGACGTCACAGTTCTGGGATTGGGGGTTCGATCCCAGGTGGGTACTCACTGTGTCGAGTTTGCATGTTCTCCCCAGGCTTGCGTGGGTTTTCTCCGGGTTCTCTGGTTTGCTCTCACATTCCAAAAACATGAAGTGTAGGCTGGTTGAACACTCTAAGTTGCCCCTAGGTATGGGTGTGAGCGGGATGTCCATCTCCTTGTGGCCTTCGATTGGCTGGCCACCAAGTCAGTGTCCCCTGCCTGATGACCTTCGTGAACCAGATGTCAATGAATAGTTAAGCATGGACAATTTGTCTGCCAGCAAAAAACGTGGTTCTTCATTTGTTTACGATGGTCTTCATCACAAAGCTTGGCCTTTGATTTCATTTTTAACCTGTCAGCACAAATACACAGTGCGGTTTTCAAAATATTTTTATCGTGAACTATCTTATTGTTTTAATCATACAATTTCCATCTTTCAAATATTCACACAATGTAAAATGTAGACGACTTAACTTGATCTTTGGGAGTAGACACACGCTTTTGCATTTTATACTAAACGACAACAGCGGTCACTTGTCCCAAGGTTGCTAGAAGGATTCATGGTTACGTATTGAAGTTTAGATCAAACTTGATTGTCCAAAGCCTTTTTTTATTTATTTATTTTTTTACAATAAATTACTGTCAATTATTGTTAGATTCCGTACCCACGTTTCATCTACATGAGCTGAGCATGATGTAATAAATGCTTGCATGCAAATGCCTGTGAGTAATGAGTATGGAAGGTCTGCGACTAAGATTAATTGGGGCTCTGAGAACACACAAGTGTGTGTGGGAATACTGATGTGTGTGACTCTACATTGCCTGAATGTAAAAGATGGATTCCTATTGAGATGAATTGTAAGCCAGCAGGGAAACAGAGTAATTATGATGTGGAGGGAAGCAAAGTGAGTGTGCCGTCTTTAAGAGGTAGCCCTCTGGCCATCAGATGCTCAAGTATGTTTTATTGCATCACATGGCCAATTACATCGTGTGTCAATGATTGATTTATTGCTCCAAAATGAGAGCTTTCTTAACAGGCAGCCAAAACTGAGTAGGTGACCACATTTCATGGTCTTAGATAAGGTATTTCCCATTTGACATACACTGTTTAATCCAAGGTAGGTTTGAAGGGGTGAGCAAGTAACCTGTTTACAAGCAGAAATATGCACACAAACATGCTGAAGTACACATGCTGTAATAAATGACATGCTCTGTTGAGAGCTGATATATTTTATACCTATATATTCATGCCCTTGCTTGTTGTGGTGACTGTTGACTAATAGGGTGTCAAAAAGGAAATAAACACATTTTAAACTAGTATATACAGTTACAAGCAAACTACATTACGACCCCTTGTATAATATAATGACATTCAGTGTTCACCTTTACTGTAATTCACAGTACAGCATCTCTGATGTCACTATTTTGTTGTAATTTTTTGGATTACAAGATGCACCTGACTAAAAGATAGACCCAATCATTTGGGATTTGTTCATAAAATAGGACTCTTAATTATTTATAGCAAAAGAAAAAGATTATTAGACTGTAAAAATTCAAAAATTAGACCCAGGACAGAAAAAGAGGAAAAGATGGTTTATAGTAAGAACATTTTGGTATATGTGAAATATTTTACTACTGCAACTGAATCTTTCCACGATTTAAAATCTTAATGACTGGAAAAAATGTTAAGCAATTTGCTATACAAAGAAGAGGCCCATATACCTAAATTGACATCAGACCTAATTTGGGTGCTGATAGTCTGATACGGAAATACAATAATGAATGTCAAGTCCGGTTGATGTGAAAAACAAGCCAAGGGAAACAAGGAGGCCAGGCAGGGTAATATTAACCTAAACTGTTTTAGTATCAAAAAAGTCTGCAAAGTAAAATTAAAAACTCAGGAAGCAAACAAAAGACTGCATATCAAATGCGTTGATAAGCAGGAACAAGGGGGCGCTGGAGACACATCTGACACTGACAATAGTGCAATAAAGAATGAACAAACACGGGGACCTTAAATACATAGACATTGGGCAACAGGGCGATGAGAAAAATGTGGGCGACCTGAAAGGAAGCCCACGAGTGAAATCATTGGGCGATTAAAGGAAAAAGACACATTAAAGGGGAAAAAAACTACATTAAAATAAACCAAACAATAAACTTAAACCCTAACAATGTATTTGGTGAAACAACACTCTCCTAATTGGAAAGTTAAAAATATTTGTTTTACTTTGGTCAATATTTATTCCCCTTTCTTATCATTTGAAGTATAGGGCTGATTTGAAATTTGACCAAATTTTTATATAGAAAGACAGTTTTCTGCTTCTTGTTTTTTCCCATTGGTCAAATACAGTTTATTGCTTGAATTTGTATTGCTTACCTTGTTGTTTACTGACCTCTTCATTATTGTGACGCTTCTAAATGTCAAAAAATGTCACACTACAAATTGTGGAAGCGTAATCTCAGTAAACCAAACTACAGGAATCGCACTAACAAACAGGCATTCCATTAGTTCTTGTCTCGAGACTTCAAGGGCGTCTGTCCGTCAGTGTTTGAATGTGCTGTTGTGACCTCTTGTGATATCTTGATGTTTGATGCCAGAGGATAAGGTCACCTCAGAAGTGAAGTGTCTGTTGTCTGTATTCAGCAGACTCAGGAGTCACATTGGTCCTAAGGGCTGACATTGTCTCTACGGCTATAGCTCATCCTAAAAAAACAAAACTACAAAAGTGAAAAAAAGAAATATCCTTAAATCTTCATCGTGTGTGTGTGTCAGAGAAATTTATTGGAAGTTGAATAATGCTTAAAAGTCAAGGCAGCCTTCCGTTTCCTCTAACAATGAATAAAATTCTTGTCTTCATAAGTTAACTGCCAAAAGAGACCATAACATGATGGGAAATGTACTTTTTTAAAAGCTTGTTTGTAAATAGAAAGTATTTTGCTTGCCTGCTTATATGTCAAGTATAAATTTTCTCTACCTACATAACATACTATCATTTTTTTTAATGATTCATAAGCTGCACCACTTATTTCCACAAGATTTGCTGGGAAGATGACAATCGGCAGGGACAGACCAAATTGTCAACTGATCCCTTATCATTCCTAGTAATGTCAGTACTTTTTTTATTTACCTTTTTGTTAACTGTTGTCTTTTGTGAACAACTGACCTTTAGTGTGTGTATTACTGTTTTTTTGCAGAATAGATTCAGGGTGTCCCCCGCCTCTGGCCCAGAGACAGCTGGGATTGGCTCCAGCACCCCCCGCGACCCTAATGAGGATAAAGCAGTTCAGAAAATGAGATGAGATGAGACCTTACTGGTGTTAATATGCCCTTAGTCCATTCTTTCAAGTAAATTCTTGGTAAGGATGAAAAGAATAATTTTGCCTGTCCTGAATACAATCATTTCTAATCATGGCGTACGAGTTAATCATGATTTGTTGAGTTGTGGTGACTTAGGGGTCAACGTTATCTGGAATGTACATCTAGAATATATGACACGTGACATGAACCATCAGGAGGCTGCTCCAAACTTTGCAAGAATCCGGAGAGCGTGTTAAACCAGATGTGTTCTTTTTTAATCCACTACACTACAGGGAATGCAGTTTGACAGAAGTAATGTCAAATGTTTCCTTCGAAGTCTTATTCACATCTGGTTGTAGGCTGTTGAAATGGGTATTTTGTGACCTGTCTGACTCTTACATACACTAAGGACAGCTAAATGAAGTACAGTAAAATACATCCTTTAAATGCTTATGCTTAACAATATGTTCAGTGGAACTTCATGATATGAGCACAATCCCTTCCATGATCAAACTCACAAGGTGAATGTCCTTGTATCATGAATTTAGGTTCTCCTTATAAAATAAAGTGAAATTGAATTACAGTTCATCCTTGCAATGCTTACCCTATCCCTTACCCATAGAATTCAAGACATCATTTTGTGCAAATAATTTGGAAAAGTATAAAAACAATGCTATTTAAATAGCAAGATTTGAAAAACACTAATAACGGGGAAATATCAGGGTCTTTGTTGCATTGTAAACAGGGTCGGGGCCATGGGTCAATCCCTCTATGGTTTTCAGTACAAGGAAATACCCTCTAATTTAAAGCAAATTAACATTCATCAAAACAAGGCAGCCCGGTGAGAGAGTGGTTGCGCATCGGCCTCAGTTCTGGGGTCGAGGGTTTGATCCCAGGTGGGTCCTCACTGCTTGGAGTTTGCATGTTCTCCCTGTCCCTATGTGGGTTTTCTCCAGGTGCACTGGTTTCCTCCTACGTCCAGAAAACATGCTGGATAGGCAAGTGAACAGTCTACATTGCCCCTAACTATGGGTGGTGAGTGTCTCCTTGAGCCCTGCATTTGGCTGGCCACTGATTCAGGGTGTTCCCTACCTGGTGCCCATAGTTAGCTGGGATAGCCTTCAGCACCCCCTGAGACCCTAGTGAGGATAAGCAGTTAAGAAAATTAATATATATTCAAAACATTGCCATGATAACATGGATAGTTTATGGTTCAAAGAACGGACTTGGCCGCTGCCATGGGATCAATTTTCATTGGACAACCAAAAGTCACCTGCAATAGGGCCAACTTAACTATGCTTTAACAGGAGCTCTCCTGATGCTCATTTTGAAAGTTGCACCCGAGTGACAGAAAGATTTCCTAATGAGATTCTTATTGATCAAGATTTGCCTTCACTGTTCCTTGCTTGCTCTAAAATCAGAGCCAAGCTGATTCATGTCCTTCTCACAGAGGTTTATCTTTGCCTTAATGCCTCTTTGTTCAGCAGTGTATTGGTGTTTCTGTCACTTCCTTTAAATCTATGAGGCAATATCATTCGCTTGGAATGAGCTCACCCAAGTGTCAGGCCTTGTGGATCTATGGTCCAATATGGCAGTGAAGGTAGAAGTAAAAGTAGCAGTAAACTAATTACTGCTACATTTCCTGGTTGGTTATACTAACCATAAACAACTAAGTAAAAATATTGTTTAAAAATATTCCTTAAAAAGGTATTCACTGATCTCAAAGGTATCCTTTAAGAAAAGTGATAACTGTCTGATTTTGTGTGAAATATGTTATAGTATGAGGGGTCTTTTCTGCTGTTTGAAGTTCTCAAAATTAATTCAGCTGCAGCACACTTAAAGACTCCAGAAATTACACCCTGAAAATGTTTTGATCAACTCAGTTGTCGACCCGCACTGATTGCAACAAGTTTGTGTAATTATGGCAATCACTTCTTGCTTAATGCTTACACTTCTCGCTTGGGGCACTGTATCTTGGTGCATAGGCAAATAACTGTGGATTTTTCAAATGCTAATTTTTAATCAATTTCAATTTTGTGAATTATCATTGAAATTGAAATCCATTATAGATCAGTAAGGGTCAGCTTTCATCGTGTGTTGAATACATACCCCTTTAGCAGTGTAAAAAGTAGTGTGAGGCATTACACTTTTGGATATATTAACGATGTAATAGTTTTCAAGCCCGTTACTTGTGATAAATTGCTAGTAGCAACTTTAAATAGTCACCATACACATTTTACAAACCAGACTGGAGGGGAGTAGTGCACGAATGGAAGTGAATGGTTGAGCTTTGGCATGAGGTGTTACCTACTATCGGCAATTGATTGCCATCCAGCAGCACCTCAAATATTTTAGGCGTCAACAAAACCAGAACACGTGACCTGGATTTGAACCCAGGACTCCAGAGGTATGAGGCCGACGCGCTAACCACTCTCTCTAATCTACCATTTTCTTTGCAAATCTCATTTCTTTTCTGACAGTGTTGTTATAATCACGGTGGCCTCGCAATTTAGCACGTTTGCCTGCCAATATAACAGTGCGGGATTAAATTAAACCAAAAGGGAGGACAATAAAATAAGATACGACACAAATTTCAGCATAAACATGGTGCAGTGGGCGACATTTTTCATAATATGGTGCCACACAATATCTACATAAGAGTCCATTTGATATTATGATGCACATAAGGTTAATGCTTTCAGCCATGTTGTTCTTCTTTATATCGGATCCATTCGGAGTGGAATCCTCCTTAAAATTAAGATGGGGAGTACCTATATCATCACATTTTGATTGTGTTCAATCTATATAATATTTTAGCCATCTCGTACTAGACACTCCATAAGAGGAAAGCTTGTCGGTACAAATGAGAAAATTATTCTTTTTACATTCTTTTTTTTCCTAAAAGTATTCTTTTTACATTTGCTTACGAGAAGTCAGGAACTTCTACCACTACTTACCCAACACGAAGTGATACTGGATCAAAAATGTACTCTAAGCTCGCAGGTGATTGTTTTCCATGGCAAAAAAACAAACAAATCTGTTCTTGTAATGGGATATGATCTGAAAAAAGGTGTTGGTTCCATAGTGTTAATGCAATTTGATATTATGTACAAGTTTTATACCAAATAATGAAAAATTTATTCAGGGATGTGTCAAATTGACTTAAAACCTGCATGGAAAAAACATATATTTGACTTAACGATTTTTTTTGTTCTTTCTTCAAAGCCAATGATTGAGTGTGAAAGCAATTCATGTTCGGATGCGTCTAAACATTCTTAATGGAATAAACGTAATATGGAAATAATAATATTGGGATCCTGTAGTTCCCAATATTAGTTTGTTTTTCGCTTCGGTAAAAAAATGTTTATTAATGTGAGGCTTAACTTTGAGTTGATTAAAAATATGTATTTTTAAATGTAAATGTGGATGCTTTGAATATCTCATACCTCTAAATGCATGAGAACATATGTTAGTGTGACTTTTTATTCCTCCCAAAACACCTTAGATACATTTTATCCAATTCTAATTAAAATACAAATGCCAACATATATTTCGAAAATACACTTAATCACATGACACAGTATATTATCACTCAGTGCTACATTGGAACAATTTCAATTGGACTGAGTACAAAATGATTTGCAGTGGAATTAATGGCCTTCGATCATTCAGCTAGCCCACTTGTAAAATGCTAAGTGTGCCCATTGGCCCCTGAACTGGGCAGGCGTGAAATAGATGCCTACAATGGGTCAATGCTAGCTTCTGCATCAATGTGCATTGCACAGCATTATCAGACATTTCGACCGCATGAGCTGATAAATTGGAGGGGCAAAATGCAGTTACACGAACTCATTTGATTTGTATTGGATGTGTTTTTTTTCTTGGAGAAGTCAACCTGATCATATTTTTTTTATTTTTTTGCCTTGGCAGTACCACAAAAAATGACTTATACAAACGGCAAAATGTATAAATGTTTATTGGATTGCAATATTTATGTTGTATTTATCCAAGACCCTTATTAGGATCAGCGGTACACAATGAACGGATGTTGTGTTTAAGTATTAATTAACAATATCAGAGTATCAGAATTCGTTATTGAGGATGGATCTAGAAAGGCACACATAACTCCTGGTTGAAATAGAAAACATCACTAAGAAAAAAAAAACTAAAAGTATACAATTACAATAATGAACACTGAGATATACATTAGCATAGGACTAGAATTATCACCAAACGTCTACATTTGTCGAATTCTAGTAGGTAATATGTATTGGATTTTTTTAACTTTTTACATTACATTACACATTTGCATAATAATGCCTGGCATCCTCTGCAATTATGATAAATGGCCAAAGGTCTACATGTAATAATGTGTAAAATAACCATCAATCATGTAAAAATCTATTTTTAGAAATGGTCAAAATAATGGTGGAAACGATGAGGAGGTTTTTGACACTATTTTTCTTTTCACGTTAGCTGTATGTCATCTCTCATTATACAGCACACACAAAGCTCTTGAAATACAGTGTGGCCACGGTGGAGGATGTCAAGAGGGTTGAGAAAAAAACAACGAACGGTCCTCTCTTGAGTAGTAGGCGTGCATTGTTCACTTCTAGGAACTGACATGAAATAGTTACACAAAGAAATGCTGTGTCATACATTGATTACCATTGACAATCTAAGCCGCGCTAGAAGTGACAATGTGACAACGGATTGCATCTCAAGGTTGCAATATGTACAATGTGTGTTGAAAAATGTTCAATACACATAATTTACTGCAGGCGTCAAAAAACATATTTTCACGACTATATGGTGCATCGTATTTTTAGCCGCAGTGTCAGTAACGAGTGCTATTTCTGTATTTTAAACAAACAAAGGATGCACCGTTTTTTTTAGACGCATATATATTATATATGAATATCTAACCACAATAGCGCTGGCTACCGGAAGCAGCCCCAGACTCTTTTTCCGGTTTCCGGTGCACAGTGACTGCTGGGATATATAGTTCTTGCATGCTACACCCACACGCTAAAAACACATTTTAAAAAAGGCATCGGGAGCAAAACTGAGTTCGGTTGTACTTTATTTAGACATTTTACAACTTACTCATGTCATCATCACCCACAAATCCATCAAAGTCCTCATTTTCTGTGTCCGAATTGAACAATTGTCCAAATTAGTCATCGAAAACACTGAGTTTTACACGTTCGTCCAGGCGGCCACAATCCATTCGCAAATAGTAGCTAGCTGGTAGCTAGCGTAACTTTTCCAACGGTGCTTTCCATGCTTCGTCAAGCTGTGTTGATGTCGATGTATACAGGCCACAATCCATTGGGTGTATTGACAAAAGAACTACTACATATCCCAGCAGTCACTGCGCAGTACTTTGTCAGCGGGAAAATAGTAGAGTCGGTGTACCCTATCAACTGATTCATTTTATTTTATTGTGATAACAATTTTAGTGTTGGTCCATATATAAGGTTGACACAAGGCTCCATGTAAGAGATAAGGGTTAAGGGTTTTGTGCTCAAAACTTTCCTCCATGAGCGTGATTTGCCGATTGTGGTATTGATGTCAATCAAATGGATTAGCAGTTTTCCCCCCATCATTTATTCATGGTAAGTGATGATGGCTATTAAATATTCAAAAATGAACCCAACAAAAATCACCTTATTTAGAAAAAACAGATTGGTGCAGTATTTACCTTTCCAGAAAATGAATGAAAAAATAAAGATTGGAAAATATCTGTCGTACTACAAACTAGTTGGGTGGCTTGGAAAACTGAAAATGGTGTGCGAGGATCATTCTTACCATGCGGTCTATACTCGAAGATGTAGAAAAGAAGGACAGTCGAGCTTTAAAGAGTAAAGTGAAGACTATCTAATGGGACTTGGTGAACCATTAATTATTTCTTTATGTTTATGTGTGTTTTACTCACCAAGGAAGCTTGCTTATTCACTTTGTAGCTTAGCTTGTTTGCTTATATGACTGATATCATATATATGTATAAATGTAATTCAGTGTTGAAAAGAGACTTCAGTTTGCCTCTTTCGAATGTAGCGTTTTTTTTAGATAGAAAGGGGAAGTGGTTAATATATTTATTGTTGTTATTATTTGGTGTTATGTATTCTGTAGCATGTTGGTCTCATAGTTCTGGGTTTAAGGGTTCGATCCCAGGTCGGTGCCGGATTCTTAGTTTCCATGTTCTGCCCGGAGTTGCATGGGTTTTTTCCTGGTACTCCCATTTCCTCCCACGTCTCAAAAACTTGGATTGTGGGCTGGTTGACCACTCTAAATTATGTTTTGGTAAGAGCGTGAATGTGATTAGTTGTCCGTCTCCTTGTGCCCTGGGATTGGCTGGGCACCGATTCAGTATCCCCCGCCTAATTCCTGTAGTTAGCTGGGCTAGGCTCCAGCACCTCCAGCGACCCCTGTGAGGATAAGCGGTTCTGAAAATGAATGTTCTTTAAAGCATAATGGTGTAACTTTGCACGTGTGTTTTGTGAATTAACTTTAGTCCTCCCAGTTAAGTTTTCTGTTACACCACCTTTGATTCCATCAGAGATCACAATGGACCAGTTTGCGCATTTTGTAGCTGCAAACTTTTCTGGGTGTTCATCATCGTCAGTCTCCGATGCATACCCACATTGGTTGGCAAATAAAAAAAGATACACGAGTAAGAAATTAAATTGAATAGTGAACCAGAGACAAATAATTCAGAAATGTGTTCTTCTTTTATAGTCCTTTGAATTAAGAATAAGGACATGATCCCCCCACTCATGGGCAGGAGTCTATTTTTTATGTTTTTTTCCCTGACTCATTCATTACACACAATCACAAACATTGGGTTGCCTGCAGTCGCCCATAAGAGGGTTTCTGCAGACCCCTTTGTACAGACATCGATGATAATATTTACTTCGTCCAATGCGCACCCTGCAGACATTGTGGAAAGGTCACATTAATGGTGGAAAAGGTTTTGAAATGATTTATCTTGGGCTTGTTTTTGTGCCACAAAAACCTGCCATTTCAAAATGGGTGTATAGGCTTGTTTTCATCCACTGTAAATAACCCCAGAAAGCACAAATTAAAGAGCCAAGTGGACATGTTTTCAAATGCAATTTCTCAAATGATTATTTTATTAATTAGTCTAACTTACACAGATTTAATTCGCATAAAGTCTTTCTGGAGGAAAGACAACTATTTTGCTTTAATTATATGTTAAAATATATAATAGGTTTTGGAAATAGATGTGTCACTCATACAAGATTTCTGTTTGTTGAAGGAACAGACAACATCTAATATAAATGTCCATGTGAGAGACAGATAGAAATATATTTAATTTGGCAATTCACAAACTTTTTGCCCTCCTTACTGGAGAAAATAATTCAAACACAAAAAAATAGGCAGTGTATACTAGGAGAGACATTGTGTGACACTCACTGATAGACTGAAAAACAGGTGAATGTCATAATGAGTATTAAGATATGATGAGGAATGGCGGATTTGGGATACTCAGTGTTGGGCATGTACTTCTTAGAAATACTCGCTTTTATTGACTTCTTTTTCACTTTTACATTCACTCATTCATTCATTATCTGAACTGCATGTCCTCACAAGGGTCACAGGGGTGCTGGAGCCCATCCAGGCTAGCTACGGGCCCCAGGCAGGGGACACCCTGAATTGGTGGCCAGCCAATCGCAGGGCACAAGGAGATAGTCAACCATTCACGCTCACACATACCTGAGGGCAATTTCCAGTGTGCAAGCAGCAAACCCTGCATATTTTTGGGATGTAGGGATAAACCTGAGTAGCCAGAGAAAACCAAACCAAGCCCGGGAAGAACACGCAAACTCCACACAGTGAGGAAAGACCTGGGATCATACCCTCAACCCGAGAACTGTAAGGGTGACGAACTAAACACTCGGTTCACTATTACACGTTAAAAGAAAATTAAATGAAATTACATGCTTTGTCAATATATTAACGTAAAAAATATTTCCGCAGGGTTGCACGTGATAAAGGTTATGTATGTCTCTTTAATTCTACATGCTAGAAAATAACATGCTGTGTAGACTGCACTAGGTTTTTTTTGTCAAAACATGTCCCCTGCAAGGAGAAGGTATCCCTCCTGATGGGGCTACAACTTTGGAAAAAATGCATTTACACATTCCTCGAATTCAGCAACATATTTCTGCGTTTCATACAATGGCCGCATGTGTTTGTCCGAGTTCGAGCCTGCAGGATTCTCCAAACACATTGATGCGTATGCATGTCCTCTAAGATGACAGAGATGGCACCATGGCCTGTCTGTAAATACTACTTGTGCTGCATTCCAATGGCCATTAATTGAGCACCTGCCCATCATTTCATCTAAGATTGATGACATAATTAGAAACGGCCTGTTTGATGGAGATTCCTGGCAAACTCTTCTGTCTTTTAGGTCCCTGTAAGGATGTGAGGCTCAGGCCCCTGGAGCTTAGCTCTGTCACTAACCTTGCCTTAGCATGCGTGGGAGTATGCCTGCATTTGCCTTTTTTGTGGGGGGTTGCATAGAGGTGTGCACGTGTGTGTGTGTGTGTGTGTGTGTGTGTGTATGTGTGCACATTCAGTGCTTTGGTCCTCCTCCCCTTAACAATGAACACAGTTTCAAGCTTGGGGAAGCTGATTAAATTAAAGTGCCTTGCAGGCAATCATGCCAAGGTCAAAGAGATGCTGTGCAAACTGCTTTTGGCACCAACTTTTCTCAGTGTGTGGAGACATTTATCAGCAGATGGGTGTAGTTTGGGGTTAGCTGCAGCAGAGTGGTTGAGGAACATGCACAATTGAAATGTCATTGTTGATTGCGTCACTTGCGTGTCAGCAAGAAAATTAACTTTCAACAATGCCTTAGGATTACTTGTATCTAATCTCTTTTAGCAATGATCTCACTGATGGATGTGCATTCAAGGCGTTATATGACATAATTTCACCATTTGAAATAGCCAGCATCTCACATCACCTATTGAGAATTTTCATGATGTTGCCCACGTGATTGAGTTAATAAATCAGATGAATTTTAGCTTAACCTGTCACTGTCATCCAATAAAGAACTTGGCATGGCTTTTTATCTAACGGCCCGATTCAGAGCAGACCATGATCATCAAGCTGAACAAATGAGACTTACCGTAACATTAATTTACAAAGTGAGCGCTAACAAAGAACATGCCACTTTTGATTTAAAAAGAACCAAGTACATAAAACAGATTCTGCCTTCATGTATAAAGGGCTTTTTTTAAAGGCCAAAACTAACATGGTTATGTTGTGAGTATACAGAGCCTCTAATTTAGGGTCTTGATGAGTCCAGATGGAAATTGTGGCCAAAGTATATCAAACAGTGGTATGGATGGTGTGAGCCAAATAAAACATAACACACTGGAAACATTGTGCAGTGCTGCTGTTGGGATGAGTCCATGTAGCAGGCCTGTAGATATTGTAGGGGAAAGGAGTTGGATCCTTTCAGCAAAATACAGACATGAAGACTAAAATATGCTGTGCACAGGCTAAGGAGATTATAAACATGAATCCAGAAACAGTACAGATGGCTTCCAAACTTTGGTTCAATCACAATTTATGAAGAACTTTGACAAGTTCATGGACACTTTGGGATCATCCAGTTTTGCTGCTTTTGTTTTGGTGCAGTGTCATGGGATTAGTAAGACTAAATATACCCACATTTTTTAATGATCATATTATACTAATGGACGTTAGCCACTAAAAAAACACACACATAAAAGACATTCCGTATTGTTTAAAGTGGAAGGCTGATATTGGGGGTGTATACTTTATGTGTCTGTCAAGTTATCTCTACTTTTCTTCAAATTTTTAAAATTTACATCATATGCATATCAATGCAAATGTGGGATCAAGTAGGTCATCAATATAAATGGAATGGGAAAACAAAAAGTTAAAAGTAACTGAATTTGATGTGGACCCTAAACAAAATTTGATCAAAACGAGTTATGCATTTTTCCACTACTAATAAGGCAAAAGATAACAATAAAACAAATGTCATGGTTCTAATTGACAGTACTACTTTTTATAAGTTTACTTTAAACTAGGGATATCCCGATCATATAATTTTGCATCTGACTGAGTCTAAGTCACCTGATTTTGAGAAAATAACCATAAATATACTACTACCTACTTTTAACACCCTACAAATGTCTGAATAATGTCCGTTTAGCTTCTGAAGATGGCAGACCTAGATAGGTCTCAAGTAATAAGCAAACTTCGTCTAGGCTTGACTCACCATTGAAGTACACCAAACACTAATATAAGGATTGTCTGAATAGCACTGGTGCACGCAGCATATGCTTGAACGGTAGTTTGAGACTCTGCTGGTCTGTCTGTGTTCCAAGTCATTAACATGTAATGTGCGCTCAGGACCTAGGCCCCATAAGAAATAGTCTTTCCCGCATAACATTTAAACAGCTTTGAGCCGCAGTTTTCCCTGCTGCGGGACAAAGGGTTTCTGCTTTGTATCTAAGCAGGAGTCCTCTCTGGTTTTGCCTTATGAACTGTCACCAGCAGTGTACCATGGACCTTTTCCTCCTCACAATTTTATAGGATTCAGTATTTCAGGCTATTTGCCATTTTGTTGTATTTGCTACTTCAAGCATAGCAGGGAGGGAGAGAGAGAGTGTGCAAGTTAACTCCTTTTTTAACATACAGTAGCTGTTTAATTCCACATCAGTCGGCCCATATGAATTATCTTGAAACAATGTTCGTCTTTTCTGATCCACTCAGCTTTCATGGTCTCAGTATAGAGAAATCAAATTGTACCAATCCCACAATTATCTCTGTGAAATTACAAAGAGCTCCAAATTTAGACATACACATTTGTTTCAATAGATTTTTATCCTGAGTTACAGGTTTATTGGCAAAAGGAGCAAAAAAATGAGCAGAAATGTGGGTTTACTTCTTTTTGAGTGAAAATGAAATGCAAATATGATACATTTTTTTTATAACTGTATTCAGGTCGTAACATTTGACAAGGTTCTGGAACCTGAATCTTTTATTTTGTTTTGTTCTTTTTTTTTAATTACAGAAGGATGGACATCATATCTCCCAGAATTTTTAATGCTCACCTTTTTTTTCCAGTTATTATTATTTCCCATTATTGCTGCTCATATTCTTGAATTTCCAGTCATGTTTTGAGCCTTATAAAAGATTGATTCATGCTTTTCCAAATGAAATTCAAATAAAAACATTAATATTGATGTCTTACAGTGTACTCATCAGCTAATTCTAATGTGGTTTTAAGCAGTCAGTAATTTACCAGCTATAATAAACTCAAGGGTGATTGATTGTGTATGCTCAGTGGCACAACTTGCTTTCATACACAGTGCATAGTTATAGCCGCATGCAAATCAAAATATGTAGAATTGTTTAAGAAAAATCCCAGAGCTGAAAACAAGAATGATATTTGAATTGCAAATATGTAAATATGTAAAACAAATAAATACAATGGGGAACACGATATAGGATTTGACCTTTCACCTTAACACTTAATTCCTTTGAATCAAACTAAACGGTTAAGATGCAAAGCTCACAATGCAAAAAAAAGGGCCTATTGACCAGAGAGTCATTGCACCACTCCGTGTGAGGTCGATTGGTCGCCGGTCTTTTGGTCGCGGTCTTTTGGTCGCCCGGACCGAGACAACGGGCGACCAAAAGACCGACGACCAAAAGGCCGGCGACAAAATAAGGTAAAGCAACACGGTCTACGCATCAATAAAAGCCAACAATGGCCATGAGCAGTTTCACTGAGCCAACGTGTGAGGCTATAAGAGTTTGTATGTACATGCGTTGTCCCATTAAGAAGCTATGTCAGTCAGGGTCTTAACAAGTTCTCCAACAAAAAACAATAAAAGTCCGGGAAATTTGGAGCTTTTCTTTAGCCTAATAGATAGGGCATTAAGTATGACTAAATAATAATTCGCAGTTTGTATTTAGGGAATTTGAGCAACAATTTAAATGGTAATTATGACTTACCTTCCGGGCGACCAAAAGATCGGCGACCAAAAGACCAGCGACCAATCAACCGTGTACCGTACCACTCTGACTGGTGGATGACCACCTAATTTTATGTCTGATTAAATTCCCTTAATTTTTGACTGAAAATGTGAAAAGTCAGTTTTCATTGTTTCTTTTGAACAGGAAGATAATGCAATCATGTCGAAGCATTTTTTTAATGTCCAACCAGGGTTATTCAAATACAAGTCTATCCTCAAGAAATGTATCAAATACTTTTGAGTTAAAAATATGCTCAGTAGTCTTACATTTTATCAGAATATAAAAGCAACATACCAGTCCAAATTGGAAAACAAATTAAATGTGACCATTTTCTGTGCTGAACTGGATTTGGCGCAGTGTGCTTATTAGGCTAGTTATCGGTTTAAATATTTACAAAGACCAAGTGGCCCATCCAGCATTGTATCAGCAGGTGTGCTTCCTGCTGATGTTAGAGCCACTTAGCAACCATCTAGTGGTCACCATATGCTAAAAAAACATTAAAGTGGTTATTTTGTTTCCACACAGTGAACAAAGAACTCTTCCCAGTATTGGTTGATTCACATCCCCTCTATCCTATTGCATCTCACCACACCTGCTTTAATGATGAAGGTGTTGAAATAGGATATTGATTCCATTTAGTTTGTGGGTTTAGTGATGTGTACATTCTCACACTCATGTTCCAAAACTGTGAGTTTGATGTATTGTTAATTTGAAGGAAGAATTTGCAAATACAAACCTAGTTTACATATTATACTTCCCGTCATATTGTCTTTCTATAATCACTTTTGTTTGTGGAAGGGAGCCCATTCTGGGAGTTTTACTTCCTCATCCAGGGTCCCTCGGGGTAGACAAAATGTTAACAATGATGACCGAGGACAAAAACAATTGGATCCTGCTTTCTTAGCTGGTATTTTCAGACAATTTACAAGGGCTCAATTTTTGGTACTCGGAGGTTTGGTCGCCGGACGTTTGGTTGCCGGACGTTTGGTTGCTGGACGTTTGGTCGCCGGACGTTTGGTCGCCCGGACGCTTGACAACATGACAGAGTTTACTGTTGAAACCAGCTCTCAAAATTATATTCACCTGGGCAACCAAACGTGCGGCGACCAAACGTCCGGGCGACCAAACGTCCGGCGACCAAACGTCCGGCGACCAAACGTCCGGTCACGCTTTTCATGGTTAATTCAGGTTGCTTTCATATTTTTGAAGCTGTTTTTCTATTTGCAACATGGTGGCCTTTTTTCTGACGGGTCTGAATCCAAAATGTTCTTCCCATCCAACTATCTATATAATGTAAAGTAAACAAGCTATTATATCACAATATAAGAGAATATATTGTCCATAGATATTTTACAAAATAGCAGGTATCTAACAAACACATTATTGTTTCTTGTATTTTCTAGATCTTTTTTTTAATTCATTTTGATGTTCACATTTCATGAAAGGTCTAAATATGGTACAAGTACACACCAGATAGAATTTCCTTGTGTTCTCACAGGCAGAAACAAAGCCTTTTCAGTATGTTCGTGGTTTCCAGCTTCATCTTCTTGCCTTCACTATTCATCACCATCTTCGTTCATTGTAGGTCTTACCCATGCAGCATGTCTAGCTCAAGGTCACAGCTGTTCTGTCCCTCCAGGAATTGTGTCTCCTCTGACCCATTGGCTCAACATATGGTGGTGTGACCAAGTTCTCGGAGGTCCAGGGACAGGAAGTCAAACTCTAACCCTCCCAACTATAGAAGAATTTCCTCCAAGTAACCCTGACAGAATGCTCTTTATAAGTGAAAAACAACCAACTCTTTTTGGGGGTGGGGGATCAAACATGAAATACTCGGAATTCACATTTATAAAGAAAAACTTGCAGCTTTCCCTGTAGATTTATTGTTTTGAGCTGCCTTTAGCTCTGTGCATATGTAGACAGATTGACCAGGATTCCCAATCAACTTGCTTTTCTATACGATGAATAATTTAATATTATGACAATTTACATAACTTATTCTAAGAGAGCAAATCTTTGTACTCATAAAAGCAAGGACATAGAAAAAAATCTTGTTTAGTTCCTGATGAAAAAAAATATCCTCAATGGTGTTGAGGGGGCTATAGTATGATAATAGCTCAATAAGAAGCCCCCTTCATTCCTGTTGCAGAAATAATCAATTAGCATACAAATGAGTTTGAGTTTCCTTTTGTGTAGAAAGATGTAAACACATAATGAAGCAATCCACAAAGGAGAAAAAAGTAGTACACTCTGCAAAAATATGTGCAGTACTTTGCTAGTTTCAATAACAAGAAAACTGTGGTCTGGTTTGAATATTAATGTACTGTAGGGATATTTCAATACACAATTCTATTATTATATATGAGTGATTTACAATTAAAGTACGTTTATATAAAGCAGAAAAAAACATCTCTGTCTGCTAGTTTATTTTCTCCAGTTTGGTCCAACCATATTGTCTTGATTCCTGTATTAAGTAAAGTTTACAAATACAATACACACCGCTGAATAGTTACAATAGTGTGCATTTAATTTCATTTGTTACAAGTAAGTATAAATAGCCGCTTTATGGTGTAGAGCAGGTGTGGGGAACAAGTTAGACACAAAGATAAGAAAAAAAATTGTGCAGTCAAAGTGCCACACCACGCACTGACCTACAGAAACAAAAAACACACACACAAAAACACACAATAAAAATATTCACCATAACACGTTCTTTCCCTTCCAAAACAACAATCCAATCTGCCAAATTATTTTTTTCATATAATTAATTTGTTTTTAATGGGCCCTGATGATGTGTTTCAAGAGAGAATAAAATAAGAGAAATATGAGTGCATACGGTCGTTTGTCTCTCTGTGTGCCCTACGGCTGACTGGCGACCAGTCTAGGGTGTAGTCTACCTTTACCCAAAGTCACCTGGGATAGGCTCCGGCAACCCTTATGAGAATGTGTGGTACCGAAGATGAATGTACAACTACTAGAGCATTATTCAGACAATGTTAAAAGTATGTGCTAGTATGACTATTTTGTTATTCAGTCAATCAAGTGAGTAAAGCACACTAACCTACTCATTCTTTGGAAATCAAGGGATAAGACATTTTTGGAATATATATATATATATATATATATATATATATATATATATATATATATATATATATATATATATATATATATATATATATATATATATATATACAGCTTGAATTCAACCTATAAGGCAAACTAGGCTTAGTATAAAACTGTCTACAAACAACTTTGTAACCTCTCATGGAGCCAATGTCCTATAAACTACCGCTCATTGTTAGCATCAACAATTTGCAGCCTTTACTATGTTTCAGCCAGAAACACAACAGCTTTCAGTATAAAACTATTTTTGCCTCCAAGTAAAGCATCTAGTCCCATTTCATACATTGTAAAAAAGAAAAACCTCTCTTCTGAAGCTTATTTTGGGATTTTTTATATACACAGGTTTAAAAGAGCAATTGTCTGAAATATATATATATATATATATATATATATATATATATATATATATATATATATATATATATATATATATATAAATTGAAAAAATTAAGTCACTGCATACTTGAATCATTTTTTATTATTTACAATTATCTTGAGTCCTAGTCAAAATTGGGATTTTTTTTTGTGTGTGTTTCATGTACACAGTGCTGCATTGACACCAATGTTAGCAAAACAATCCAATTTCATACTCCTCTGAAAACATGACTGTTATGCCAGTATGATTAGAAATGTCACTCAGTTGTCCTGTAGTAGCATTTTAGTAAATGTATACTTTGCTGGAGAAGGGTGAAAAACACAATCATAACAGGTTGTAATGTTTTGGTTTTGAAGTAAATATGTATGGACAAATAGGAAATTTAATATGGATTTATGAATAATGGTTTTGGAGTTGGTTGCAATTGCTTCCATCTCCATTTTCATGTCAACAAGCTTTTAAATCTTTTCAAGTGGGCTTTTTTAAAAACCACCTCTAATACTGTGGAATTCTGTCCTTCCTCATTCTGGTATATTTAGAAACTAATAGTAAAGTAGTACCACATTGAAACCTCAAAGCTCTCATCCAATAAACTTTATTTTGCTTTTTTTTCTAATGAACTGAAATTATGTAGCTTATATAAATGGTTTAAAAAATATTAAGCATGAGTAAATGTGCCACTGGATATGGCTTTCTTTCTCACCCAAATTGACTATGGTACTTTTCATTTTTATGCATATTAAGATGAAGGTGATACAGAACTGATTGACTTAATGTTCGTGCCATTTGATGCTGGAAGCAAATGGACGGAGAAATTCAATGACCCCGTCCTGACATCCATTAGCCTGGTGGTGAAAATAGCGACTGGGGCCTCACCTGTGGTCACGCTGTAATTAAAAGCTTCTCAGCCGACTAAAAGGTGGGACTAACAACAGAACTAATCTTTCAAAGAACCACTTAACTATTCAGTCTAACGAATGCTCACATCTTTTAATGTTTAATACCATCTCTGAATTGTGACATTTAATGAGTCCCCCCTTCATATTAAAGATAAATATCAAAAGGCGTCCTTTTTGAGCTAACACCTGTTCATAGAATAATTTCAAAAGCAGAAAATCCACATTTCATTACTTGGTGCAATATGAAATATGACTAAAAACATAGCTGCTTTCTCTCAGATAAAATAGAACCCTCATTAAGCAGAAAGTACAAAGTGTGCTGGCATTGCTATGGGAGCAGCAGATGTGCAGTTCTTGATCAATTCCCTCTAATTTGTGTTGGAGCATAATACACCTAGAAAGATCACTAGATGAAAAGAGAACACATCCATTTAAATGTTTCTAATAGAATTTTGGAGAAGTGAGAATACTGTGTAGTAGAATGAAACAAAGAGGACCCATTTTGATGGAAATTTAACGAGGAAAAACATCCTTAATATAAACTGTGTGCCTTGAGTTTACAAATGTCTGGGTTTCGTTGTAATGAACTCACACAGTGAAACAATTTGCACCTCTTTTACTCAAGTTTTTGCATTCTATTGCCGTATTTTGGTATGAATTAAACTGTTTCTTCTCATTTTAAAATTGTGTAAGAACGCCACTGGGACCAACTTTCATTCGTGCTTAAATCCTACCTTGAATTAACCATACCATTTTCACATTTCTATGCTCACATAAAATTTCAAATGGAATTTAATGTTGTTTTCAACTTCATTAGTTAATGAGAAAATGTAGTTATATACTTGAATTTGATTTTGCCTTTAATAAAAAAGCAGATACGTCACTGAACTTGAATGCTAACTCCTCTGAATTATAATAACATAAAAAAATGCAATCAAGGTCGCATACAACTGCGTCATATTAAAAGTGCTTCACAAATATTCATTATATGTATATTGCTTTCCAATTTATTTTCAACACTTTTTCGAGAAGAAATGCGAGCATGAACAATAGGTGTAAACAGGGACATAATTATAAATGACGAATGGAGCTAGAACAGTCAAATGAAGTAAAAAAAAAGCAGCAGGACTGAAGGTGTTGGCAAATTTTTGTGTTGCATGCCAGAATGACCATGCATTTTGTCACATAAGGACAAAGAAATTTACTGAGTTAATTTATATACTTTCAAAAGTTAAGCATGTTCGAATGTTATTCAAGTATTTGTATTTATTGTATTAGCGCTATTTTAATTAACAGTTTACAATGTGTGGATTGTGTTCAAGCTCAGAGTTTCCACTTTGCACTATAATTGTCGAAAATAGATTGATAACAATTCAACTTTAAAATTTAATTTGCTTTGAACACAATTATTTATGTAGACGCGAATATTCTGCCCAAAAGCAACTATTACTTTTTGTAACCTAATCCTGAGTAACATCCTGTGGTTAACACACTATTAATTATTGTATATCATATCATAGTTTTTGTGTACAAGAAAATAATTTTCTAAACCCAGTTTTCACCTTCAAAAACAACAATTTAAAAAAAAATTAAATAAATGTTTACTATTCAGGAATTGACATCAATGTCATGATTAAACTATATATATATATATATATATATATATATATATATATATATATATATATATATATATATATTTATCTTTTAGAGGCTTATTGTTGGATTCAATTGTGCCTTGCAAGGAAATTGTTGACATGCACTGGATTTTCTCCACCTTTGTGTTAAGCAGTTGTGTCGACGCTACTTTGCTTGAACATCCCATACTAAAGTGTACATTTGAATGCCGACTGTTTCTCTGAAGAAAACTGGAGTGCTGAAATCCAATGGCTCTTTTATTTTCAAAAAAAAAAACCTTCACGTAGGTATGTACAGTTTGTGCAAAAACATTTAAAGGTTTCAAGGACTTTACATTGTAAGTTTAACCTCAAGGCACATACATGGAACAACATCAACATTTCATAATGAAAACATAAATTTTCAACTTTGGTTCCTAAGAAACATCTTGTTTTGAGTTTTCTAATGTGATGAAAGCTGGGAAGGCCAAATATTTCAAAGGTAGCCATTTTACATGCACTGAAAATTTTGTAGCAAACATAGGTTTTATAGATGCGCTGTATAACAACCACTGGGTAGACAATTGCTGTGAAATGTGCTTTTAAACGTGTAAGTATATGGGTAAAAATGAAAATGAGTTTCTACATGCAAAATTAACAAATTTATTGTTCCTTGCTGATAGATATCTGAAGTGAACTATGTGCCTACAGGAAAAGCCTTGTTACAAAACATGTTGTTCACCCAATCACTCTAAAAAAAACGGAAAAAAAAAACAGCACAAACCAACAGTGGCAGTCACTTTGCATTCCATTGAGTTTAATTCCATCGGACTCAGCATTGTGTTAAATGAGGAGTAATGCATACTGCAAAACAACAACTAAAGCGCTTTCTCAGGCTGGTTGAATCATTAACCACACCGTGTAAGAGCACTGCAAGTCTGGCAGTCTGGATGAAAAGTCTCATTAGCTAGTGTGCGCGTAATTGTGTGGTGCTTAGCAATGTTGTTCCTATTGGCACTGTTATTGTCGCCACTGTGGCCGTGTAAATGTGCTTTCTTTTGGGCATTCTTGTTGCTGTCTACTCGTGTTCCTCCTGTATCTATACTTTCTATACTTTCCCTTAATCATTTTGATCCTGTATGAACAGGTAAGGCAAATACACTTGATGTCTTTTGGGGAAAAAACCTATTAAAATAGTCAACCTAATTTCTTAAAATGACATACAAATTCATTGTGGAAATATTAAGTTGCTTATGAGCAGAATGTTATGTTCAGTGGGTGCAGCATGTAGAGCAAACCACACGATTGTTAAAGCAGGGCAGGTCAGAAACACTTGGTACATTTTCTGGGTGTGCTGATATGTCGATTTTAAGAGAAAAAGTTCAACATAAAGTGGAGACGCTCTGTTAACCACAGAAGAAACAATTGGAAAGCAACCCAGCATATACAATTAAAAGTCAAGCGAAGGATTTAAATGTGTTGTTTTGTGCTATTATTTCATTGAATTCAATATAAATGTGCTTGTGGTTTAAGAAAATGAGAGCTTAATATGCTGCCCAAAACTGAGCAGGCATAAACATGGTCACTTATTGATTAAATCTCAAATGATTAGCCTGAAATGAATTCAATTTTATTGAGCTCATGTCAGAAAAACATAAGACAAATGCTTTGGTTTAATGATGAAGAATCAATTTCTGATAAACAATTTTGCACAATATTTTATAACACTACTAAATATTATTAAACAAATTTGATAAGGAGGTTTTAAATGTTTTTAATCCTACCATCTGTCTGCATTACAAAACCCTCTTTATATAATAAATATACAAATAGCTACAAACTCTTTCCTTCAATGCATGGCTGCTGGTGTGTACCCCACAAAGAGTAAAGACACTTTTCCTTAGCACCAGTTGGGTGCAGCCGAGTGAAAGTAAATTGTACATACTTCTCTCCCATTTTGGTGGAGGATTATGAGAAAACAGGGCGGAGGAGTAGAGTGGCTGAGGGTGGGAATTCCTTAAGCTTGCCCTCAAAATAAAATGATGTCGAATCAAATAAAGTCATCTTAAGAAGTGCATAATGAAGACCTCTTGCTGGCACCTCACATGCAAAGCTCTGCAGCCACAGTCCGAGAGCTGAAGGGCAGGGAAACTGCTTTAATTGAGCCCATGCTGGGATCAGAGGTATTGGGAAAGGGACAGGGGAGGCAGGCAGCCAGAGTAGTGCAAAATGGTGGGTGAGACCCATTCATTCCTAAATGCAATATGCAGGTTAAAACCAAATCAAACATTTCATGACGATATTGATGAACGTGTATTGAGAACCTTGAAATAATCTTGAATAGCCCCAAGGCAGAGTGCTTTTTTTGTTTTGTTTTAGGTACTTTTTAACGCATTAAAAGCATGACATGAAGTTCTATCTAAAGGGGTGAATTAGTGGGCCTTGTCTTTGGAATGCTCAATCTCTCTTGATTTGCCACAACTGTGAAGCTTTTTATCATTATGGTAAAGAGCAAGAAGTAATGTTTTAAATTATTGTATTTATTTAATTGTATTTAATAGTATTCTACATATTAAAGACACCAGTTGAGCTATAACAGCATCACAATGCTGTTTGAGCACAGAAATGTCAAGTGGGTTACGGAGTAGAAGGTAATGGCTGCGGCAAATTTATCTGAATGGCTTTTTTTTCTCCCATTCTGCCTGTCTCAAACCCTTTCTTTCAACTAAACTGAAATAAACTGCCCCCTCGTGGTCACATTTACAAAGAAAGGCTGAAGAAAGTAGCTTGGGGGATTTTTTTCTAGTGGTGGAGTGGGGTTCTCTCAAATCTCAACACATTCATTCACGCATTGCTTCAAGCACAATCTTCCTTTGTTGCTTTTTTTTGTTAATGTGGTACTCATAGTGCTCATGACTAATAGTGAGGAGAATATGTCAGATCCAATTTCAGAGTACTCCAAAAAGTGTCTCTTGACCAAGGCTCATATTTGTTTGAATCAACAAATGGAGCAAAAATGGTTTTAGATGGAAAGGCCCTTTTGAGATAATCCAACCAATACTATTGTTACCATGAATAGGAAAGTGCACTTCAGTTTAAAAATAAAAATGTCACAAATGGTGCTCTTTTATACAATGCGCTAATCAGCACTATTTCCACTTGTCTGACATTGTTATTATACTTGGGACGGTTCTATGAATAAAAAGCTTTTTTTTTTCTTTTTTTTTTACTTCTGTGGTTAGCAAAGGATCCAAGCCCTCAGTGCCCAACATTTTCCAAGGCTGACAGAACTTGCCAGAAGCTACACCCAGGGTGCCATGATTGTTCAAATCTGTGTTCATGTACAGTATTGACCATTAAAACAACGTTCAAAACCCTGCTGTTCATAAAAAAAGAAAAACTTGGATCGCTTTTGTCTATGAATAAAAAAGATAGCAGAAAAACCCACATTATTATCCACAGTATAAATTACATCCGAGACAGAATTTGGAAATATATATATATATATTTATATATATTGTACAGTTATATTTCACTAGACTTTTTCATGTTTTTCTCTTATTGTCTAAACAGACAGTGTATGTGTGTATTATATATATTGTCTACTGTTTTTGGAGTTTGTGGGTTTACCAATGCACTGTTTGCCTTGGCATCACGTGTGACAAAACTCTGTACTCGGTACGTTGCTGCTCTTGCAGTAGGCTAAACTGTTGTTACTGAGGTGACAGTCTCTAAATCCAATCCCCCCATTGGGTGTGTAGATAGGCTGAATGCGGAAATCTCCCTTGAGCAGCTGCTCGTTGTTCAGCGCCACAATTTGGAAACTGGTTTCAGTCATTTCAAGAATTGAGTTATCCTTCTTGGTTCCAGCCTCGCCGTAGTCGTCTTTTCTGCGGCCTCGGTTATATTTCCACTTGGTCGAAGATGACCGGCTCTTTCTGTGCATGTGCCAACAAAATAGGCTGAGCAGTGTTACTAAGACGATGAGGACTGCTCCGCCAATGATGGCAGCCATTAATAAGGTGGAATTAACGCTCTCCTTCGGTGTTTGCCCGGAACCGGGAGACTTAGTTGGCAAGGCAGACTTGGTTCTGGCTTCAGAACATATTGTATCCTCTCCGGGCCTATAGGAGTTATGGGTGTCCAACACGTGCACGCAGATCCGGTACACAGACCTGGATTCGAGGTCAGTAATGCTAATATGCCGTTGGCCCCCACTCACAGTCCGTTCCTGCATGCCTTCGTTCATTTGGCTTTGGCCCCGTTTAACCCAGGTGACCTTGTAGGCTGTGACGGTGAAATAGGAAGCCCAGCTCACCTCAATATTAGAAGAGTTAACCACGTGGAAGGAAATCTGAAGGGGGTCCTCATAAGGAGGCATGGGGCCGGGAGGATTGATATAGATTGGGGGTAAGGTTGGGGAAGGAGAGTCAAAGTAGTCGGGATTGGATGTGGTTTCAAGAGTGGAGATCATGGTGGTAAGAGGGGTGGTGGTGGGCGGGGGAGGAGGTGTAGAGCGAAGGGTGGGCCACGGTGGTTGGCCAGCATCGACTGGACATTCAATAATATCCAATGTAAGCTCACGGATTGCCATGCCACGCACTCTGTCTGGACTTTGACACACAAACCCCCGGGCATTTATGGAGGAAGGCAATGACTTGAGCCATACCACCACCCATTTTACTGAACAGTCACAGCGCCATGGGTTATTGCGCACAATGAGATGCCTTAAGCTCGACAGGTTGTCAAATACACCCTGTGTAAGAGTCTGAAGTTGGTTACTGGAAATATCCAACTTCTCCATTCTATTTAAATCTGCAAACGCAGCTACTGGGACCTGGTCTATCTGGTTTTCCTGCAGGCTGAGTTTTACCAGTGACTGGCTAGGTAAAAGGGGTGGTGGAAAAGTGAGCGAATTGCGAGCCAGTGCCAGTTCTCGGAGACTGGCCAGCTCCTGGAAGGTCCCTGGCGCAATACCTTCATCGGTTAGCAGATTCCCGTCCAGCAGGAGGCGTTGCAGACGTGTGACATTCTGGAAGGCCTCCTCAGCGATGACAGCGATTCTATTCTCATCCAATCGTAGCTCTTTCAAGTCCTCTGGGAGGCCAATGGGAACACTGCTTAAGTGGTTTTTGGTGAGGAATAGGAGTTTGAGACTTAGTGCTTCCCTAAAGGCCCCTTCTTCCACCCCCACTGTGGAGATGGAGTTGTCATCAAGATGCAACTCTTCTAACCGAGTCAACTGTGCGAGGGCTGCCCTGGAGATGGTTTGGATATTGTTCTCCTGTAGATGCAAGACTCTGGTGTTTTTAGGCAGATTGATGGGAAACTCATCAAGCTGGTTTCCATACAGATACACAGTCTCTACAGAGGCCAGATTGTGAAGTTCCAACGGAAAGCCAGCATTGTTAATCTGGTTGTTATGCAGATAGAGAACTTTGTAGCCTTCCTGAATCCCCAGAGGCACCGATGTCAGGCTGCGTTCATTGCAGTACACAAACAATTTGTCACAACGACACTCTTCGGGGCAAGAGGCACCTGGGCTGAATTGCATTTGAAGGCTTAGGATTACAGTCAACCAAAATTGTAAGAATGAAGTCCAATCCTTATTCCAGGGTCCAGTCAGAAACTCCATACTTGAAAATAAAAAAAACAAAAATCTGAAAATGGGAAAAACAACTATAAAAAAAGAACCAGAAGGAATTTAATCAAAGAAATAAAATACATCTAAATAATGCATTATTCCAAGAAAAAATAAAGTTAAAAAAAGTCCGCCGTGGAGAGTCTGTTAATGATGTCAGATGCTTCGAAATGATCAGGAGAAAGTGGGGGTAATCCTGTATATGCTAGTCCTCGACTGAAGAGCAATGGTCTCATTAGTGGTGGCGTATCTTTTGACTGACTCCATCCATGCTGAGACGTCAGACCATAGCAGGATTCGTCACTGGTTGCGCCATGCAGAGCTCATCCAGGGCCTGTTTGAAGCCACGCGGGAGAGAGCCACCGCAGGCTCCATTCGCCTGTCCGTCACACACGGCTGCTGTTCCCCAACTGGGGCAGAGTCCAAGGAGGGTGACATTTGGAACCAGAGACCTGTGGGAAAACAAAGAAATGCTAGTATTTTCAGGGTGGCCTGGTCACTCCCCCCACTTCCTTGTAAAACACCCCTGTCCCCCACTAGCACCTCCACATGCACAGTTTTTATTTTTTTTCATTTGGCATCTCTCCCTCAACCTGGCTCTTCTGTTATGATGTTGAACAGAATGCCAGAAGAGACAAACACATCACGCTTGACGTCAAATTATGCGCTGACTGATTGGAAAAGAAAGTCAAAGCATCTGATAAATATTCAGAACACCTCTTGCATATCCGGTATCACAGACATAAAGAGGATTTTGTCCCTTCGCGCTGTCAAGAGGGGGAAAAGAGATCAACAACGCCAAACACACACACACATGCGCGAACACACACATTGAGATTTTCAAACTTTAAAGAAAGATCCATTATATTTTTTAAAAACAACATTAAAAAAATGTTCCTGAGAGTAAATTCTAAATAGGTAAAATTACCTATTTGCCCAGAGCAGATTATGAGTTAACACACGTGTACAGTAAACAGCAGGGATGTTTGGCCAGTGGCCCAGAGGACCTTATTATTATTAATGCCCTTACGGCACCTTCATTTCGGTGAAGATTTAAGGGGGTGAAAAATGGTATTGCAGGTGAAAAGCAAACAAACAAAGGCCAATGAAACACACACACACACACACAGCCACACATTCCCAAACGAGTTCCACTTCTCATTCCAGTGACATGCACAAGTTGTCAAATGGAATGGGATTGCAAAATAATTTAGTCTCCCCACCTGCAATAAATGATCAATATAGGCTATTTTTCACAACCGAGAGCTTTCTGGTAAAGCACAAGGCCAATGCAATACTGAGAACCAGAGATCCATTATTCAAAGTTTTATGACCCATCAAACATTCTCTCTCCCGCAATATGATTGAAAGATTCTCATTGTCATTGGTTGCTTACAGCTTTACTGAAGCTCCACCCTAAGTCATTGATGGACAACACACAATTTGCGAAAGTACGGGATGAATTTTAAGCATAAGAATTGCCAACCGTTGCAATTGGTTGCCACATTAAATAACTATTCTTCTGTGACATCCATGATAAGGAACATTGCTGTTTGATGGAGTGAAAATGGTTATATGTTTACATTCCATGCACGGGGTGGTCTTGCATGAGTGCTTGAATGAATGTCCAAACAATCCTCACATCTGTGATCTACTTTTCCAAATTGAAAAGGCTACTATATTTAATCAAATAAGCGGTGGGGAGGGTAAGCAACCACAGAGGCGATAAAACGTGCAGCCACAGCAGCACACAGAGCAGCACAAGGCAACTGCATGAACATTATTATTGCTGCAATCATAAAAAGGGCACAAAAAAGAACATTATAACCGAAGTTAGTTGATGTGTGAGTTTTTGGTACACATTAATAATATACTTTCCCACCCACTACAGTCCCCTATCCCTCTCTTATTAAATTTCCAGGCTAGTGAGCACATATTCTCACCTCCAGATGAACGCTCTGATACGTGGCCAGGACAATCGGATTAGAAGTGGATTTGCTGGTAGAAACGCAATTAAAAGTTGAAAACGGCGAAGGTATTTAAGAGGCGATAAGAGGCGGATCAGGCATACTTCAAAGGTTGCCCAGTGAGCGGTGTTCACTCGGATGGAATATTTCTAAGAGCAATTGAACGGCGTGAGGTGCCTAATCTCATCTCCATGGGTTTAAATATTTAACGTTTTTAGGGTTTACCTTGGATATGTGAAATAATAGTCATCGTTATAATAGCAAATAAATAAAAGTGCGCATATTAAAGGCGGGTAAAAATGCAGATTTTGATTTTTTTTTTCATCTTGATCACGTAAAGTTACATTGTTAATAATTTTCTCATTTTCATGTGCGATGATGATGATGATGATAATGATGACAACGGTACCTTTTCCCGAGTCGCTCTCCTTCCCCAAGCCGCTGCTGTGTTGAACTTTTCTCCCCTTACACAGTATCCTTCAAGCAGTCCCCTTCGACGATCATACTTGAAGATCCGACTAGTACCGCTGGATCCAGGAGATTCCGATCAAGCGTCGCACTATCATATTTATCCTGACTTTTTTTTATTTTGATTAGGGTTTGTCAGCCGCTCTAACTCAACACCATCGCAGCCAAGGAACGAGGGCGGAATACAGGGCGACGATCGCAGCTCCCACAGCTCCCCGTCCACTCAAGCAGAACTGCGAGGACCCTCTCGTGAAAGTGTCTCCCACCTGATTTGTCACGGGCCATGACAGCTGCCTACGTCCGCCCGGTGCGCTTTTTTTTAGTAGGAATCAACTTCTAGTTGAGCGTCGCTCCTACAAGACTTGCCCGGAGTTGTTTTCTTAGACGGATGCAGTTGGTAGTGCGACGTGTGCGCTCCGACTGTCTCTCTCTCTCTCTCTCCCCCCTCTCTCGCTTTCTCTCTCACTCTCTCTCTTTTGGTAGTCCCACCCCTCAGAATAAAGAATGCATATCCCCCAGCAGCCCTCTGATAGCTGTGTGTCTGCCTTAACACTGCGGAAAATAGTTGATTCTCTCAACGCATGCCATTTGATTTTACAAGAATGCCCAAACCATGTTCCAAAGCTCCACCACAGTGCGTTTGTTTCTATTTCTTCATCTTCTTGGGCGTGGTAGTGATGGGAGAGAGTGACCCAAACGGCCAGAAGGGGGACGAGGCCCAAGGTAATCCAGGTTTAGATTGATTTTTCAGATTTTTTGCATTAGAAATGAAATGGGACCTCCAATTAAAATATAATTAATTAATATTAATATAATCGGCGGATGAGTGGTTAGCGCGTCGGCCTCACAGTGGGAGTCCTGGGTTCAAATCCAGGTCGGCCCACCTGTGTGGAGTTTGCATGTTCTTCCCAGGCCGTGTGGATTTTCTTCGGGTACTCGGTTTCCTCCCACATTCCAAAGACATACATGCATGATAGGCTGATTGGACACTCTAAATTGCCCCTAGGGATGAGTGTGAGCATGAATGGTTGTTTGTCTCCTTGTGCCCTGTGATTGGCTGGCCACCAAGTCAGGGTGTCCATCGCCTCTGGTCCGCTGGGATTGGCTCCAGCACCCCCCGCGACGCTAGTGAGGAAAAAGCGGTTCAGAAAATGAGATGCGATCACTCCCAAAGAAGTATTTATATAAGTTTTGGAACACATTACGCTACCAACAATGTACCATATATATATATATATATATATATATATATATATATATACATATATATATGTATATATATACATATATATACACATATATATGTATATATATGTATATATATATACATATATATACACATATATATGTATATATATGTATATATATACATATATATGTATATATATGTATATATATATATATATATATATATATATATATATATATATATATATATATATATATATATATATATATTCTTAGTTATATATATATATTCTTAGTTGCGTGGCACTGGGAGAGAGTGTTGAGGATGTCGGCCTCACAGTACTGAGGGGTTAAACCCATGTGAGGGTTAGGATGAATGTTTTTAGGCTACTGACAAATGATTCATGGGGATTTTTTTCTTGTGGTTACCATTCCCAGACGTACACTCACGTTAACGTACACAAACTTGCTTGCAGGTACTGTACACACATAAATGTAAACCATCACCATTTTTTGAATGGTAGCTCAAATGCCCATATAATATGTGTACAATCCAAGATTATGCGTAATACTTTAGAGTTATAAACAGTTCTTATAATTTGTAGCAACATAAAAAAATCACATCTGAAATTGCAAACTTTTTGTATGGTCAGTATAAGACAAGAAAATGTTGAGGTACATTTTATATATTTGTTTTAATATATATCAATCAATGGCTGAATAACACATTCCTGAAAACTGATGCTTTTCAAGCAGAATATAAATTAAGCAACATGTAATCTTTCTGCCAAAATTGTTAAGGAAACTTAAGGGCATATGTGGCTAGTCTGTTTGCCATTTGGCCATTTATCATCTTTGGTTTTTAGAGAGTAAAAGTTGTGCAACATGAAGGCAAGTTCAGAGTTAGTTCATGTATGGACATCAAAAGCATCTTTTACATTAGTCTGTCACATCTGTGATGTTAATGATAGTAAACTGTGTTTGCGCCCATGTTATTAAATATGGTAAAAATGGCAAGCTAGTCTCTGTGTGATGTTTAATGATGTACTATTTAGTGTTTGTGATGTGAAAAATGTTGAACTTTTTAGTATCAATGACGGTCAACATATTTTTTTACTGTTGTTAAATGCTGCTATCTAGAGATAAATGGTGAATAGCAACTGTTTCAGGGTCGAAAACTAATTGGCCCAAAACAACATGCCTTTAATTTTACATGAGGTTTTTGTTCATGGCCAAACTCTAAAAGAACCTTTTTTTATTTTTTATTTTTATTTTTTATTTTCCTACTATAATCAAAGTAGCAGCCCACATTACACTTCTCAGATCGAGGGTTCAATTGCTGGTTGATTACGACCTTTCATTGTATGTTTTCTGTGGGCCTTTTCTCAATACAATTGGAATTGAAGGATCATGTTTCAATGACAGTGACTATAATATAATAGATGTCCATTCCACTTTGATCGAATGATTGCCGACAGCTTTATCAGTAAATTTGATTGGATCTCTATTGCCTTTAATGGCAGCCAATACATTAATTTCCCTTAGGCTTATGATTCATGTCAGCATTACAAATATGCCAACCAAAGAAGAGTTCCAGGGTAAATATGATTTTGATTAAGGTTTTTAATTCAGCCAATCAGTTATTATTTTACTTTGCTAAAGCCGCCTGATGCTGTAGAGGTTCACTCGTCTGGCTTTGGTGCAAACAGGCGCGGGCTCGATTCCCACGGGTGGTGGTATGAGTGCATGCAGTCGTTTGTCTCTCTGTGTGCCCTACGGCTGACTGGCGACCAGTCTCGGGTGTAATCTGCCTTTCAACTGAAGTCAGCTGATTGAAGGCTTTACTATTGTAATTCATCAACATATTAGACCTTACCTAAATGAACTGTTTATGTGTGGACTGCTTCCTGTGTCGTGTTGGTCATACTGTTAAATCACCATCTGATATTGTCATTGTAAAAATCTCAATACAATACTATAATTTTAGCAATAGTGTGGGAAAGCTCGTGGCGGCTCTGCAGATATTTTGTGATTCAAAGAAGATGTGAAACACAAGAAGTAAAACACAAGCTGTATTAGTCTGATCAAGTTAAGGCCATTTAGCATAAAAAGGACAAGGCAGGCTCCTGAGGAGACTCGGGGCTTTTTATTATGAGCAGGGATGCGGTGTACATCTTTTTTTTTTCAGTAGGAGGTTGCCAGCGTAATGCTTTTTTTTTTGGCGGGGGGACAGCATGACACAGACACGAAGCGACCGGCAGGCTGATCAAACGGTGGGTTTCTGTGATAGGGTGGGTGTGGATTCAGTGGGAGCAGTCCTGGGGAGAAACATGAGGACTCTCATGCAGGGCATCCTCGGCACCCGCTCCACTGTACTCTGTATGCTTAGAGGTGCAATCACAGTGACAGGTTTCTCTCTATGGTGCAGAATGGAGCAATTGCGGAAATTGTTCATTCATGCTGTTATAAGCTTGTAGAACAGCTCAGGCTGAATATGTGCATCTTTTATTTCCTTTTTATTACTCCTGTTACCTGCTTTTTCTTATCCTGAACTGAATGTGTTTTTGCGGGTGTGACTCCGGGACTGTTGAATTTCCCCTTTGGGCGGATAATTAAGTATTTCAACTTTTTACCTTATTTCACTTCTTGTTCTTTGCACCGTCCGTGATTTGGATTAAATCAAAACATGCATGCAGACATTAATTGGGTAATAATTTCCCACTGCTTAGAGAAGTCAGGCAAATGAACCACTCACTCACTCTACTATTACGACGACGACTACAACTACTACTGCTACTACTATTACGACGACTACTACTACTGCTACTACTATTACGACGACTACTACTACTGCTACTACTATTACGACGACGACTACTACTACTACTACTACTGCTACTACTACTACTACTTCTACTACTATTACGACGACTACTACTACTACTGCTAC
Source organism: Stigmatopora argus (assembly GCF_051989625.1). Classification (NCBI taxonomy): domain Eukaryota; kingdom Metazoa; phylum Chordata; class Actinopteri; order Syngnathiformes; family Syngnathidae; genus Stigmatopora; species Stigmatopora argus. Next base: position 5,575,032 of record NC_135405.1, on the reverse strand, counting down.
TACTGCTACTACTATTATGACGACTACTACTACTGCTACTACTAATAATAATAATAATAATAATAATCGGACATAGGCCATGTCGTCATTACCACAACACAAAAGCCTACTTGTCATCACACGCAGAAACTGCGTGTGACGAAATTGATGGTGCTTCTCCATAAGCTACGTTTAATCGGCAAAAGACCTAAATAAGTGTAAGTTACGGACTTGTAATTTGTCATTCCGCTGTTGTGGATACAGGTCGCTTACCTCTCGATTACCGCACGCTGTCTGCCACTTACCTTCCTTCAAGTCAGCTAGTAGGAGGCAGATCACCAACCAAACATCTATTCATATGCCGCAGAAGGGAAGGGGGGATATGTTAGCGCGAGTTTAGATGTCTGATGGATGTGGGGAAAAAACTGTCCTTAAGCCTATTTGTCCGAGCTTTGTGGGACCTATAGCGTCTGCCAGAGGGCAGCAGCTGGAACAGATTGTGACCAGGGTGGTAAGGGTCCCCTATGATGTTCTTGGCTCTGCTGAGGTAACGCGGGCTGGCAATGTCTTCAAGTGAGGGCAGAGAGCAGCCGACAATCCTCTGGGCAGTGTTAATCACTTTCTGCATGGCCTTTTTGTCTGCCGCCGTGCTTCCAGCGTACCACACTGTGATGCCGTACGCCAGGATGCTCTCTACAGTGGTTCTATAGAAGGTTCTCAGAAGATTGGAGCCCAAGTTGTTCTTCCTAAGTACCCTGAGGAAATGGAGTCGTGTCTGAGCCTTCTTCACCACTGCCGTGGTGTTTGTAGACCATGAGAGCTTGTCCGTGACGTGGACCCCCAGGAATTTAAAGGACTGGACCCTGTCTACACATACTCCATTTATGAGGAGTGGGGCCAGATCTGTGCCGTGTTTGCGAAAGTCCAAGATTATTTCTTTAGTTTTCGTGGTGTTCAGTGTGAGATTGTTCACCGAGCACCACGCAGACAAATTGTTGACCTCATCTCTGTAAGCCGACTCATCCCCTCCTGAGATGAGTCCGACCACAGTGGTGTCGTCAGCGAATTTGATGATGGCGTTAGACTGGTGGGTGGGTGTACAGTCGTAGGTGTACAGGGAGTACAGAAGAGGACTCAGTACACAGCCTTGAGGGGAGCCAGTGCTTAGTGTAATGGAGGAAGAGAGGTGGGGACCAAGTCTAACAGTCTGTGGTCGGTTGGTCAAGAAGTCCTTTATCCAGCAGCAGATTGAAGAGGATAGTCCAAGGTGGGAGAGTTTGTCAGTCAGAATGTCCGGTTTTATGGTATTGAAGGCTGAGCTGTAGTCAATGAAGAGCATCCTCACGTAGTTCCCAGGGTGTTCCAGATGGCTCAGTGCTGTATGAAGAGCAATGGCAATAGCATCATCAGTGGACCTGTTTGCTCTATAAGCAAACTGGTGAGGGTCAATTGAGGGAGAGATTGTATTCCTGATATGGCGGGCTACCAACTTTTCAAAGCACTTCATGATCACAGGCGTGAGGGCAACAGGCCTATAATCATTCATGCTGCCAATGGTTGGCTTTTTGGGGACAGGGATGATGGTGGCAGATTTCAGACAAGATGGAATGATGGATAGTTGCAGGGAACAATTGAAAATATTTGTGAAGACTCCAGCCAGCTGGTCAGCACAGGCTTTGAGCACCTTCCCAGGTACTCCGTCAGGGCCCGCAGCCTTCCTGGTGTTCACAGACCGCATTACCAGTCTCACTTCCTGTTCCCGGAACGTCAGTGTATTGCTGCAGGGTGGTGGTGGGGGTGTTGAGACTGGGCCTGATTTGTCAGTCTCAAAGCGGGCAAAGAAACGGTTCAAATTCTCCGCTAGTGAGGCATCTGCATTAACAGACATAGTATTTTTGTTGTAGTTGGTAATATGTCGTATTCCTTGCCACATCTTCTTTGGGTTATTTTCTGTGAAGTGCTCCTCAATTTTTTTGGTATATGCTGACTTGGCCTTTTTAATGCCTCTTTTCAGCTCAGCTCTGGCAGCGCTATATTTTATCTTGTCCCCTGATCTAAAGGCGGAATTACGGCATTTGATGAGTGCCTGTGTCTCATTGGTCATCCAGGGTTTTTGGTTAGGAAAAACCCGTATTCGTTTATCTATAGTGACGTTGTCGATGCAGTTTTTTATGTAAGAAAGAACAGAGTCCGTGTAGTCCTGGAGGTTGTCGTGTACAAAAAGTTCCCAGTTGGTGCGGGAAAAGCAGTCCTGCAGCTGAGAGAGTGCGTTGTCGGGCCAAGTTTTTATTGTCTTTATTTGTGGCGTTGTTTGCCTCCGGAGTGGAGTGTAAGCGGGGGTGAGAGATAGGCAGAGGTGATCTGATCCAGCTAGGTGAGGTAGGGAAGTGGCTTTATAAGCATGTTTGATGTTAGAATAGACATGGTCAAGAGTTTTGTCTCCTCTAGTATTACAATTTACGTATTGAATAAACTTAGGTAAAACAGTCTTTAAACATGCCTTGTTGAAATCACCAGCGACAATAAAAACTCCATCGGGGTGAGCAAGCTGTTGTTTGTTAACAGCCGCTAGCAGGAGGTTAAGTGCCGTGTTAACGTTAGCATTCGGAGGTATATAGATAGCCGTTGCTATGACAACGTTAAGCTCTCTTGGAAGATAATAGGGCCTACATCGTATTGCTAATAACTCTAAATCCGGGGAACAGTGAGTGTCAATAATTTTACTGTCGCAACACCATTCATTATGGACATACATGCACAGTCCTCCGCCCTTGCTTTTGCCTGTTGATACTTTAGAACGGTCGTTGCGAAAAAGCGTTCGGCTAGCTAGCGATACCGCCGCGTCGGGGATATGCGGGTGTAGCCACGTTTCGGAGATGATAATAATATTACAGTTTCTAACAAAGCTGTTGGTAGCAATACGAAGTTCCAACTCATCCATTTTGTGGGTGATGGATCGGGCGTTGGTCAAAAGGATACTGGGAAGCGGAGCTCGGTGAGGTTGTTGTTTCAGCTTAGCAGCAAGGCCCCCTCGGCATCCTCGCTTCTGTTTCCTGTCCCTTCGCCGCCTTCGACGCGCTTTTGGTGGGCTGGCTAGCCACGGAGATCCCGGAGAGTGTGTTAAGAAATCGGATGTATCGCATATCCTTCGGATAGTGAGTAAATCCTGGCGACTGTAAGATAACGAACGACACCGAACTGGAGAGCTTAGAGCCGCAGCGTCAGTGCGCGCCGCCATCTTGCATCCCCATCAACTGCTACTACTAGTAGCTACTGCTAGTAGTAGTAGTAGTAGTAGTAGCTACTGCTACTACTATTACGACGACGACTACTAATACTACTGCTACTACTATTACGACTACTACTTCTACTACTATTACGACTATTACTTCTACTACTATTACGACTACTACTTCTACTACTATTACGACTACTACTATTACGACTACTACTATTACGACTACTACTATTACGACTACTACTTCTACTACTATTACGACTACTACTTCTACTACTATTACGACTACTACCTCTACTACTATTACGACTACTACTTCTATTACTACTACATCACTTTTGGGTGGTCTTGTGAAGGGTCACCACAGCATATTGACATTTTCCGTTACACCTTGTCCTTTGCACCAGCCACTCGAGTCCTTTATCGCTACACAATCATGTTTAATCTTTGCTGCAATATATCCCCGTCATGCATGGCTGTACAGGTTAAAAGTTAAATTCAATTATTTACACAAACAAGGGTGAAATTGTTATAGAAATTATTGATAGTGTAAATTTAGAGTAAAGTCTATTTTTTGTAATGTTTTGCTTCGATAGACATCTGTAACGATCTTTGCAGTGTACAATGGCTGCCATTTTGTCATGAGTATAATCGACTTTGAAAACCAATCTTTGGTGTGCATTCAAAAGCCATTGTTTGTGAACAAACACAACCATAATAATTCAAAATATTCCTGACAATGGTTGTATTCACATCCATAGCAATGAGGCAGTTACACTTAGTATTCTGAACAACGCAATATTTCCATAATGGTGTTGACATTGGTTACTTGAATATCCATTTATAATCCTGTTCATATCACTAAGTAGTGACAGAAATTGAGGCAGAGAAATATATTCAAGGTGTATGCAAATTTTTCAACCTCTTCAGTAGCAACCACATTTTCTCATGTGAATTATTGCTGTTACAGTATGCACACAACTAACCTAAATTTAACTACTATCCACACAAATGGAATAGCAGTGGACATTTAGATTATACCAATGATGTATGGCCATGAGATCAGAATAATTCGAAAGTGTTGTTAAGAATTAGTAGTTTACATTGATCATTGTTGTGGTTTGGTTAACACAAAATTACCCTTGATGCTGATACAAAAATACTCAATAAAATGAGACCCATAGCTATCTTAAACTGTAAGAACCTATTTCAAAATCACAGGAGATTTTTTTTTACTCAATAACCTCCATCCAATTTCAGTGGAAATTCCCTTTCCCTTCTCCGCCCAAAGAGACTTTGGTGTGGCATATTTACTTTGTACGCTTCTGCACCTTGATAAAACTGCAGATACACAAGATCACTACACACTAGCTGAGGTCCGTCTGCTCCACACCAAATTGTGTTAACGGAGGGTAGGGAAAGGGGAAAATGGGAACTTAGATATGCATATGTTTATCCCTCAGTCAAATTCACGACCTTCCCAAGAGACATCATTAGCTTATCACATTCCTCCCTGCATTCATTTACATCTGGACACTCCAAAGCACTTCAAAAGTTGCCAGCCAATTTAGTGTTACAAGAAAACTATAAATCTGAACACGAATTGCACATACGATTTAACTAATGCAGATGGAAAGATGTTCATAGTGTATTCACTTGTTTCCACACAAAATTATTACTTTTAATCATTGGCAACCTTTCTTAGATAGTTAACAAATATACAGATATTCTTTGCTGTCAATGTGCAGCAGTGCAGGATAATCAGTGAGCCTCCATGTGGGGAAAGTAGCATTAAAGGTTTGACCTGAGATTCTTGGTAATTCACACAGGACTTTAGAGGAAATGTAAAGCACAGTATAAAATTTCCATTTGTTTAGAATGACTTATTTTAAGATAACAGTTTAAGCAGTGGCTAGGTATGTGGCCACTTGCCAGAAATCTAGAATGTAAGGCAACCGCATGTACCACACACTACAAACCCGATGGTCATGTGTCAAAGAACAAAAATGCAGCAATTGTGTGCAATTTCCTACTATACTGTTTCAGGAGCACACTTTTGATTCCACAAAACTGTGTTCTCACGACAATTAACAAATTTTAGGACATGTCCTAAGGCTAAATCTGGGTCATTGCATGGAGCTTCAGTGAAAACCTATAACTTACACTGCTAGAAAAAAATGATTTCCAATGCTGAAGCATGCCTGTACAAAACACTTGACAACAAGCAGGCCCCTCTAGTTTAGTAGCTGGAGGGGTGAGGGCAAGGGAACACACATGGGAAGGTGTTGGTGTGATAGTTTCAGGGGAACAGGCATTGGAGCTAAAATGGCTTAAAGAGAAGAGGAAGAGAGGATTGTGGATTACAGGCTATTTTGACATGAGGCGTCAAAGTCATCCGTGCCTTCCGAAGATTTAATACTCAAGCTGGCTGCTTAGCAACACATGCAGTAATTGTCAGGCAAGACGGATACATTGGCCATTCGCTGCTGACTTTAGTATCTTTGCAACAAAATACACATGATAAACCTCAAAGGATCCAACACTTTTAGCAATGGTATTACCAAGACTTTCACCTACTACTGAGTGCAGCCAAAGTAATAGAATCAAATACAAAACTTTTGATCAACCCTCTTCAGTTGTTCAAATTAATTTTCAATTACAGTCAAGAGCAGAGTAACCAGAGTACCCAAGAAAACCCACGCAAGCTCAGGGAGAACATGCTAACTCCATACAATGAGGACCGACCTGGGATCGAACCCATGACCCCAGAACTATGACGCCAACACCCTAACCACTCCGTCCGCCAGGCTGTCCATGATTATTGATATAACCTTGAAAATTATAAGGTTGTTAGTTGGTGGAAAAGACAGTTACTGTTCATCTATGTTCAACACTTTGGAAGGCTTATTTATAATCACGCATGGGCAGGAACTGTCTCATTGTAACACGTGACCCACGCATTGGTTCGTGCAACACCTTCTTGAAGGCTGTGCGACAGCGGACTCTATGTGTCAAATGCCTCATGCGCCATCTGTCGTGTTTGTCCACTCAATCACGTATGATGACGTATTTATTTTTATTATACATCTTTCAATGGTGTGTGCCAATTCAGGGCTGTTTAAGAGCCTCTTTACGATGCCAGTACTAAACAGCAAAACATTGCATAAATGTCAGCAAACTTTGTATGTGACATTTCTGTGGATATGGGTTTGAGGGGTGTATGATGGCCTATGAAAGTAGAAACTCCTGATGATGATCTGTGATAAAGAAGGAAAATAGCTTAGAAGAAGTCATTCATTCATCTTCCATACCGCCCATCCGCAAAAGGGTTTCAGGGGTTGCTGGAGCCAAACACAGCTGTCCTGACACTCCCAATCGATACCGCCACCAGCGGGAATTGAGCCCGCGCCTGCCCGCACCGAAGTCAGGCGAGTGAACCTCTACATCACGAGGCATGCTTAGAAGAAGTGTCATAATAATATCACAAAATACAAAATAAATACCTGTTAAATACTAATTCTTGCCATGAACCTATCTATGTTGACTACTACTTATGTATTATGTTGACTACTTATGTATTATGTTGACTACTTATGTATTATGTTGGCTACTTATGTATTATGTTGACTACTTATGTATTATGTTGACTACTTATGTATTATGTTGACTACTTATGTATTATGTTGACTACTTATGTGTTATGTTGACTACTTATGTATGATGTTGACTACTTGTGTATGATGTTGACTATTTATGTATGATGTTGACTACTTATGTATTATGTTGACTACTTATGTATTATGTTGACTACTTATGTATTATGTTGACTACTTATGTATTATGTTGAATACTTATTTATCCATTACTTATTTATTGATGATGTATTTATCGTTACTATATATTTATTATCTATCTGTTTATTTGTTTGTTTTTGAGTCCACAGACTCAGCTGAACGTCTCCAAAACCACGGAACTCATCCTGGACTTCTGACGGAAAACAGGGCCACTCCGCGCCACTGATTTCACTTAATTACTTGTTACTTAATTATTTATTACGTATTTATTTGTTATTTATTTGTCTATTTGTTTGTTGTTGTATTTGTGCACTCTGTGTTGAAGCTTTAAATCTTATTATACTTGTATAATGACAATAAAAACCATTCAATTCAAGATAAAGGACAGACTTCAAAATACTCTAAAAATAGCATGACTTTAAGTTGGAATATATATTTCGATTTAGTCTTTCAGCTAAGTATTCTCCTATTTCAGCAAATTTATTTTGTGTAAATGTTTATCATTTGGCATTGATGTTTGATTATTTGTGCTAGCAATGAGCTGAAAATGCTTCGGTGTCACAGTAGGAGATCTATTTTCTCCTGCAAGTTTGATTTTTAGGTTCTATCCTACAGCATTTGAGTCATTTATATATATAAACCACAACAACTAATTAGACCATAAAGAAAAAATATTTTTTGTAGCTCAAATAATATAGTTCCAGACAAAATATATTTTTCTATACTTAGCAGACTTTTTTGCCCATTTGTAATGTGCCTAACGGATTTTTAATCACTGCAATCAGTGCAAAATACCACATTAAGGAGACCGCTGCAATTTTCGGTGCAAAAAAAAGGAATTTCACAATGCAAATGTCTGCTTTGACTACTTGGAAGAAAACATTTCCAATGCTAAACGATTCATGGGCTTATTCTTAGTCTTAGTAAAGGCACTGTCAGAACAACTGGTGCAAAAAAAACAAGAATTTTCAAACATTGTGACCTGGAAACCAAAAAGTCCCTAAAGAGCTGAGTCGTGACGACTATATTGCAATTTAAGAGCGGAAAGACCGATTTCTCATTCATCCTTTTTCTTTCTGTTTTGGCTAATACTTAATGCCAAAACATAAATCAAATGTTTAATCACAGGCCTCAAAACGGAATGTTCTCATTTTTAGCCATATTTAGCATCTCAACCATATGCCAAAGATTATTCAGAAAAATGTAAGGATGTGGTTGTCCACATTTTTTGTTATAAGTACGGATGAGATACTAAGTTAGTGATGGGACAGAAAAGCCTCCGATGTACTGCATATTACAATCATTTTAAAATCTAATGGGGAGGGGGGTGATCAATAGAGAGGACCCAAGAAGGGTCATAAAAAAGACGGGCTTAATCCCACCTCCTATCCCTTTAGCTTTTTCTTTGTTTGAAGTCACATCTGGGCTCAATTTCCTCTCCTGACTCGAGTAAAGAGGAAGTCTTCTGGGTGGGTGGAAGGCCGGCTGTGCCTTCCAGGCTTTACTGTACAGAAAAAAAACTGTAATCCATGATTCAGTTTACTCAGAAGCTGAATAAACGCAGTATCCAGACTTTGGCTCTCTTACATTTATCAAATTAAATCCATGATGGCATTTAGAAGGGCCCAGGTGGCCATGAGATGTGATGGAAAAACAAAATACATTATTTTATATTTGAATAATATTGGATAAAAAAAACAAGCACCAATGTTCTTTTACAGGCAAAAGGCTGTTCTTTCAATCTTTGGAGGAAGACATTTTGTTTTCTTTTGAATCATGGCTGATTATGTCGCGGTCTGTTGTCTGGGAAGACTCAGTGTCTCCCCGGCAGCTGATTAAGCCGAATGGGGTGGGGTGGTGCAAAACACCTGTGGCGAATTGGTACTGGTATTTAAGGACAACTGCGACAACCAGCAAGCTGTCGCAGGATTGCTTTTGGCATTTTGATTCCCGCCGTGTGTGCCGACACCTTGCTCGACGCCCGCCATCCTGTGGTTTATGGTCTTTTGAATATTTTGGTATTTTACGTTCTTAGTTTTCTGCCAACTTGTTTTTGGTTTGTTACTTTTTCCCTGGGTGTTATTTGTAAGTTTTTTTTTGTATACAGCGTTTAGCTATTAAAATTTTACGTAGTTCACCCGCACTCCCTTTTGTCCCCCTGATTCCCTGAATCTGGCTTCAACTCCGTCTCCCTGCAGAGACAATTTACAACAGATTGATTCATACATTCATTCATTTTTGTGAACCGATTATTCTCAAAAGGGGTGCCTCAGCATATTCCAGCTGACTACGGGCACCAGACAGGGGGACATCCTGAATCGTTGGCCAGCCAATCGCCGGGCACAAAGAGACGGACAACCATTCAGGCTCAAACTTATACCTTATGGCAATTTAGAGTCCGCAACAGGCCTACTATTTTTTTGGGGATGTGAGAGGAAACTGGAGTACCCGGAGAAAACCAACGCAGGACCAGGGAGAACATGCAAACTCCTCACAGTGAGAAGCAACGTTGGATTTAGCCCACGAACCCAGAAATAATTGCGGATACATAGTTAGGAGTCGGAAAAAAAAGGGCAGCCCTCTGTGGGTTACAAATTTGTCAGTAGAGGACATTCTTCATCCTCCACTTGCATTTGTTTGTTTTACTCTTCATGTAACTAAGCTCATTATGGGGATTTCAGTTTCATCAGAGGACAGGAAATGTACACAAAAATTAAAGTATCGTCCTTCTGTGATTGAAACTGTAATCTGTCATTTTGAGGTTTCTTTTGGAGTTATGGCCACTTTCAGTAGTATAAAGGCACAAACTTCCAATTATGTTTATACTTGTAATTTTTGAAGAGAAATACACCCAATGGTGAATAACACTTTTGGCAATTATCTTACCGATATTGTTAGTTTATATATAAATACACCAGGAACAGTGTTTTGAATTTTGCCTTCACACAAACCCTCAGGTGTATTTATTTAACTGAAATGTTGTCAGTTGTCAATAAACCCATGGGAGGTTTCCAAAGGCATGAAACTGTCTTGTAGGTTTTCCCGAATTTTCAGAATGCATAGCAGTTATATGGAACGCAAGCTCTCAACAAATGTCAGGGAGCAGATGAAAACTTACATATGAGAAACAGATGTAACAACAACTTATTGGATGGCCTCGGAATTAGTTAAAAGCTCTTCTATCACTAAACAAGTGTTAAAAGTCTGGCCATGTCACACAATGAAGCAAGAGCAATGGGTCTTGTTACATCACATCTTTTAAGTTGACAGCTGTTAGAAGGACCTGCCTGTTCTTAGAACAGCAATCTGTGTTTACCATCAGCTTCCCCCTCTAACTAATTAACTGAGGCCTGAAACCCCGTACACCACAGCCCCTTCAACCTTTTCTCTTCTGACACCTCCTCACTGTTGATTTATTATTGCATGTTTTCAAATTAGTTGTGAGTGGTGAACAGCTCACAGCAATTTACACTTGTTTGACTCAAGGGTCTTATTAATTGCTGTACTTTAATTAATAAAAATTACAAGGTAGGGCAAATAATGTGTTTAATTCTGAATCTTGCAATGGTAAAGGAGTTGTTAGTGCAAGTGTTATTATTATCATCACAGGTTGTGTCAGGGTTATCTATTATGGACTGAGCAGTGGAGGTGATTTATTATTTTCAGTCTAAATAGCTTTCAGCTTTAGAGTTTTTCAGCAGCAATGTCTTTTTTTGTGCATTGCAGTATGTTGCAGGCCTGTATTACCTATCTATGTCGCCACACTGATGCTCATATTGAAAAATCCCCTGTTGCAAAATGAGACAGGGAGTCAGATAAATCCAGATTACATCAGCAACCAGGTTAAAGCACTTCCCAACAGACATCTTCAAATACAATTATTCTTTCAGACATGGCTAAGCTATGGTGTTTAATCCTTTTTTGTACTGATGGTACTACTTGTCTTTTCTTTTTGAGTGCCATGACTCATAAGTCTGATCTCAGGCATTGGTTTCTTTCCTGTCGTTAGTTCATCATCATCACCGTGATTACTTTTGTTATTTCTTTTTCTTCTTTCAAGATCAGATCCATAGCATTAACCTTGGCACGTTTTCCCTGTAACTTAATGCTTTGTGGTATTAAAACTTGGCTTGTGTAGGTTAGGTCGTTTGGAATTGTGCTCACACATAGAAATATAACTCCTAAAATATTGAATGCCCTGCAGACACGAATATGCAAATGACAATTATGGATTTTCTTCTTTTTTTCTTACTTAGAACATTATCTTTTGTTTACAGGATTCTCCAGTCCTACTTACGATGGCATGGAAAAAAACAAATGTGATTTTTCTAAATGCACTTATGACCCATATGGTTTTGCTGAGGCAGTTAGCCCCTATGCCAAAATCTGTGGTTCCATCTGGTCACTGTGGTTACTTTGAGCCCCCCCAACTCTTGCTTTCACTTACTACCACAGCACGTCATCCCAATTTAGAAATAGTCTGACAAAACATCCCAAGGGTGTCTCTTAGTGGATGCCTGCGTAAGAATTAGCGCTCATCTTGGGGCGCCTCAGATGAATCAAGAGAGCCTTATTTAGCCTCAACTGGCCTCATCTCTTGTGAAAAGTAAGAACAATGAGTGTGAAGGAAGTGGAGGGAGATCTGGACAGCTTTGGTGTGAGTGACAATGTAAAAGTGAATCGATTGAAACGGCATCTTCTTTCAATTCCCATCTCCCAGAAGAGCAAAGGCCGCTCTTTCTGCCACGATCAGGTGGCACGAAGCCCAAGCCAGGCGCCTGAACCATGCACACATTCATTGAAAGGCACTTTGTAAAAGAATCACATATGGCTGTTATCGTCCCACTGGACTTTCATGATGACTCTGCATTAGGGGACTGGTCCTCCAGATGGCATTGTTTTTCTTTCTGTCTATACATATTTTACATTTAATGAAATGAGGTTCAGTTACAAATTCTTCATAACCAGCAAATTGCACAGTTTTGGCAGCACGCCGGATGACTAATTAGCAATGCTTCAAAGTTCTGAGATCCAGGATCCGATCTAGTGTTCCTGTGTAGAATTTGTCTGTTCTCCCTTTGCCTGCGTGGCTCTTCTCTAGGTACTTCAGTTTCATTCTACGTCTAAAAAATGTGCAGTTTTGGTGATTTAACACTCCAGATTGTCCATAGGAGAGGATGTGGGCCTGAATGATTCATTGTATGTTTATGTCCTGCAGTTAAATGCTGACCAGTCAAGTTTGTACCCTGCCTCATGCCCATGGTCACATGAGATGGTTCCAACACGCACGACCTCCAAGAGGATAAAATGTACAGATAATGAATCAAAGCAGTGATTTTGGAGTGATACTCTGAATTCCAGTTTGCCTGTAGTGTAGAGCAGCGTCATTGAAAAGCCTTAAGGGCCTCAATGGCCTATATTTTGGATACTTGTGCCCCTGAGGTAAATATGAGTATTTCTGACCTAACCAATGAGACAGAAATGTGTTTTCTCTACTAAATTTACTTTGCAACAATACCAGGCTATGTAGTAGATTAAATGCATGTTGTAATAGTAAATTGCCTTTTGAAAGAAAATCAGTATGCAGTGGTTGAGTTATTTCTATTTTAGGAATAGAAGGCCTCACTCGTGTGGTGCAGTGCAAATTTGTACTATTTGAAAACAACTACAGAAAAAAACTTCACCGCATTCAAATTTCCGACTGTTGTTTTTTCATTTCATTTCATTTTCTTGCTTTGTCTTTCTCCCTTTTCTTTGCTCTCAACATGGCAAAAGGCAGACCAAATGTACTCTCTACAAGAAGTAGAAAAAAAGCCAGTACAGCTGTCTGATAGCATGTCACATTAAGATGAATGTGTCATCGCTTTGGTCTTGATCAACTCTATAAAAAGACCGCATACCCAGAATAATGTCACTAAAACAATGGGGTACTTGACGCTAATGCCGGCAAAGGATTGAGATACATCGACCAAAGTGACATTTCAAATATCATGCCAGGCTGCTGCATTGTGTTGTCATGTCAACACTCCATGGTAGCTGAGAAGGAAGATGATTTTATATAATACAGAAAGTAATGAAAACTGACTTCAATTGAGACAAATAATAATTGCTGAACTATACTATTCATTTTTTTTAGCAGCACCTTGTGGGATGTCATTAGTTTCTAACGTATTGCAAGAACAAAAGGATAATTGACGGTTAGTATGCATACTGGTTTTCTTTTTCAGCTTAGATGTTTTTGTTGTTGTTTTAACATGAGACTTACCATTTGGTTTCCTCTGATGTCATTTCTATCTCCTGCATAGTCCATGGGTAAGACATTTTTACCGTCATACGAGGACTTTGACAACTTGGTACTGTCATGAATGAATTGATTGGAATACTTGGCAAAGACCTTGATTAAATGGTTAGACCTGGACCTGGTGGAGGCATTGGGTTTTGATGAAAAATCATGTGGTTGCAAATTGAAACAGATTCATCTGACAGACCTATCTTGTTTGAACTAATTTTTTGGATTTGTTATTTTGGATTCACTCAAAAGGGAGAGCTTTTAAAAGTTGTAACCCTGGAACACCAGTAATTTCTCCTATGATCTACATTAGAGACATACTAAAATGCAGGAAGTCCCCACTGTCTTTCAAGTTCTTTAAATACTGCTTCTTGAATTACCATATGTCCTGATGCTAAAGGAAGGGTTGGTAAATCAGTATATATCTAGTATAATGACACTTCCTGTCCCACCAGTTAGCTAAAACCCTGTCTAATATTGTGGTTTTGTCATCCCGAATGTCCTTTTCTGATCTTTCCCTGGAAACAGATGTTAAGTATCCATACATTACCCAAAATACTTCAGATGTGGAAATCCTGTGTTTTATTAAATGGTGTATGTAATTTTGACACTAAATACCATTTGTCATAGCTAGTCACTTGCTTGACACAACCTTGGGATCAAGCATGTGGTACTGTCAACGTAAGAGAATATAGGCCAGTTATGCCTGTTTAAACTGACATCCACAGTGATGTGTGATGGTTAAACAAATAGACTGGAGGCGGAACGTTGTGCACACTGTCACAGACAAGTTTGTATCTCGCCCTCTGAGAGTGGCTTTTTTTCCACACAGAGAACCTCTTTGTTCTCCGCCGACCTTCATCCAGACACTTTTATTTGACAGCAAGGTGTGCCCTGCAACAGCCCATTGAAGCTGATGTCCCCCTGCAGCTGCCAGGGATGGTGATTATGACTGTCATAAAGAAGTCCATCTCCTTGGTGCACAACAGTTGGAAAACAGTCGTGGGCACGAGTACAAAGATATGCAACCGGAATGACAAAAATTCCCCAGTCCTGTTATTCAAGTGTTATGGCAACTAAGGGCTATTAGGTATTTCTCATGACTATCTACTTTCCCTTGGGTATCTGATATCTATGAGGGGGAGTCTTGAAATGCCTCATGGCGATAGCCGGAATGCACGGGCTACATATGGAAGCATTTTAGACGCCTGCAATCGGTTGGCCGCTAGAGAGATGCAAGATGAAACATTGCTAAATGTCCTCTTCAATGTATCTCTTGAAACGAGAGTGTTAACACATGTTCCATTCCCAGACTATCTGGCCATGCATGTGTGTGTTTTGAGTTGTCGTATAGTAGGTACTGTGTGATGGCAGTGGGTTGTGTAGTAATACGCCAATTCAGTGGTGGGCTACGTCCACCTTGGTTGATATGTTAACAAGAAGAACTTGTCCTGATCAATGGGGAGTTTTATTTCTGCTGTACAAACACATGGTTACACATGGACTTTCCAGTGAAACACCAACACACAAAGCACAGGATAGCCAAAATTTCAAAAATGTCAGACATGTGAACAAAAAATTGACATTAATGCACTACATGTTAAAAGGAAATGTCATTTTATTACACTAAACGACTAACACTGTCCAAACTGTGCCAATTAATTGTCTTTATATACAGCCAGAGAGTTCATGTGTCACTTCTGAGCACGATAATCCATCACAACATTGATAAAACACATAGCAAGTAGCAAAATATCCATATTGGTGGGTTGTTAAAACAATGATTTATGCATATTGTATGAACAATCTCTGCTGTGTTCCTAATGCAAGTGAACCATTATTCAATTGCAATAAGGTCATTTAGAAAAATACAGATGTCAGAAACCTGCAGAAACCTTCAATATTCACTTAATTCAAAACCAATACTAGTTAGTCCTAACAAGGTCTCTCTTTTAGACTTAACCCTCCATTTACACTTGACCCTCCTCATCCACGCACAATCTGTACTATTTTTTGATGATTTAGGGCACAGGTCGGGAACCTTTGGCTCGCGAGCCAGACATTTCTCTTTTGATGGGTGCTTATGGCTCTCTGCTGACCTGTAAGCTAAAATGTTGAACCGGCTGGTGAGACCTGAGCGCACCAATAAAAGCCCCGCATTGGCACATCAAAGTGCTGCTACATTGACCTAAGGGAGTGATGCGTTGGCACATCTCTCTGTTCGCGACACTACTTCGACGAATGGCAGCCTCGTGTTAACACATCAGCGGCGCCGATAAAAATTCTAGTGCCTCTGCATCGACCAATGTGAGGCTGGCGTTGGCACATCTCTAACTCTAGCGCTGCTTTAGTCAATTCTTCATTGCATTAGACTCCCTTCCGAATGCTGCATATACTCATTGATTAGCAACCGGGTAACAATGTCATTGAAATAATTTAGATACTTATTGTACTTTAAAAGTGTTTAAATGACAAAAAAATGCAGGCATTTATATTTACTTTTAAATTCTGGGTATGGCTCTCAAGGAATTATATTTAAAAATATGAATTGTTAGTGGCTCTTTTGGACAAAAAGGTCCCTGACTCCTGATTTAGGGCATCAATTTCTAAACTATTCCCCACGGGCCACCTGCGGCCTGCTGAAATCGCTGACCATCCCAGTCAAACTGGATTGGACGTCTGTCGCTATCAATGGCAAAGAAGATTTAATACTTAAAACACACACACATTATGAAAACTGTATTCCATTTCTCTCTTGGACAAATAAAAGGGGAAGGATTCAACCCCATCAGATCCTTTAATTTAATATTTATGAAAGCAGCCCTTGCAAAAAATAAAAAAATATATGTTTGGACACTCCTGAATCAGGGCTATATAAATGAATTCACTTGACTTGGATATTTGAAGAGCTACAATTTCTAGTATATTGGATTGCAAAAACCTTCCCACCCATCCTCCTGAAACACAGGAGCAGCCATATATTTAGGGAGATTGCTTGTGGTGATCCTCCATGATCCTGGTATTGTGTGAGATCAGTGCAGATTATCTCAACCACAAAGTTGCACCACAAAGTTATCTCCCCATCAGTATGCTTCTCCCTTTGGCTCTTAAATGTCAGTAGTTTACTGACGTGCTTTGCTGTGTTTGTTCAGTATTTGCATGCATAGGATACCAGAGCCGGTTTTCTAAATTCTCTTTTTTTTCCTCACACATTTTCCATGCAAGTGACAGGAGGTGCTGGTGACAGCGAATAAAAGATGCCATTCAATCAGCTGTAAACGTCTAGCACAACAGCTCTGCAGTGAATTTGACTTTTATGAACCTGTTAATTTCCCTTTCTGGTTCATTGTTGATACTCTCACAAAGGCAATACATCTTTATACGGGTATCACCAATTTTGTAGTGTTTGCTGTTTTACTGGGGTACATTTAATGTAAAATATTTCTCAGATTTAACAACTTCCATCTATCTGAGAGGGGAATAGAAAAACAGAACAGCATGAAATAATTAATTTCTATTTTCTAAAATAGGATTTACCTGCATATTCTTCAGGTCCTGAATGTGTCTGCAATTCCTGTTTGTTGTCCTCTTTGTGTCATGTGTCTACAACATGAGGCATCTGATGAAGCCCACAATACAACCCTGAAAACAAAAATAAAGTTTGTTTTTTCAAACTTTGGTCACTGAATGCAACACATTCATTGCAAATGCCAAAATGAAGGAAGGCTGTGTTTTAAATGGATTTGTCAAAGTTAAAAGGAAACAGGTGGACGTAATTTGGTGAGGCAATCAGAGATGAAAAATACACTCAAGTGTCATTAGTGATGGAAACATTCCAAAGTGGTCAGGTTAAAAAAAATTAACAGTCTTTATTTGGGTTTTGAAAGCCCAATTACCAGCTTTTAAGGAGCCATTTAAAATGTTGATCCTTTTTTTAGCGCACTAAAATTTTATATGTGCTAGATTAAAATTAAACATTTTGTAGCTATCCATTGTAGTATGAATTATCAGAAAATAAAATATATTACAGGATATGTATACTTAAAATACGTGCAACTAAATAGCCTGAAATATCAAGTAAAATTCAGACACACCAAAATATCAAATGCAGGGTTTTAAACCCAGGAGAAAAGTAAAGTTTAACAGTCTGAAAATTATGTTAACTTGTATTTTTTTATGTCGATTAATAAAACATGAATACCAAGCTTGAAAAATTGAAAAAATAATCAAAAATATTTTTCAATATGCACTATTGTAGAAACATTTGACATGATGATCTATACATCAATAGAAGTATATTAAGCTTCTAACCTCCTATCTCATCTCATCTCATTTTCTGAACCGCTTTATCCTCATTAGGGTTGCAGGGGGTGCTGGAGCCTATCCAAGCTGACTTCGGGCCAGAGGCAAGGGACACTCTGAATCGGTGGCCAGACGATCGCAGGGCACAAGGAGACGCACAACCATGCACCCTCACACTCATACCTAGGGGCAATTTAGAGTGTCCAATTAGCCTACCATGCATGTTTTTGGAATGTGGGAGGAAACCGGAGTACCCGGAAGAAACCCACGCAGGACCGGGGAGAACATGCAAACTCCACACAGGTGGACCGACCTGGAATGGAACACAGGACCCCAGAACTGTTAGGCAGACATGCTAACCACTTAAGCTGCCGGGCCGCCTCTAACCTCCTATAATCTGTCATATAATGTTTGTGATAGGAAAAAAAACTCCCCAAAAATCTGAAACTTCTCTATTCATAGTATCAGTAAGGAATTTTAGCCTCGTTTTAGCCTCGTTGTTTGCCATAGTTTGGGGTTTTGAACTGACAAAGATTGTCACACTATGATGCCTTTTCGCTCAAATAATTATTTTTTTTTGTATTCACTATAAGCAAAAACATAGATACTTATAGTAACACCTACCTCAGAGAGTGAGGAAAAAATATATCAGTGGGCGTATCACCGAGTATAGATTATTAAAATTAGTTATTAAATGCAGTAAACCCACCCATTATTTGGTGGATCTTGACAACTACCTGTATCAGCCTTGCATTGTTATGGAGATAAGGCTGATTAATTGTCATTACTGAATAAAAGCTTCTCATTTACAGCAGATGTAACATTTTCCGGATGGATGAGAGATTAATTGGGTTTGTATATTTTTTTAATAATAAGAGGGAACTAGAACACAGAGGCACAGATAGTTGATATACAATAGATTGTATTAGTTACAGTGATGAATGGTGTAGCAATCTTAACTAAAGTAAACACTCGGTGTAAAGTGAGGAAAATGCAGCTCCTACTCTTTAATAGCATGGAACAGAAATGCTGCATTGCTCATGGTGTGTGTCATAATTACACAAAAAGTCAGGTCCCTGTGGAGGCAAGGTGTTAAGTGTTTTTTCTTCAGAGATGATTATTCTTGGAAAAGAGTAAAAGCTTGTAATGCAACTTCAGAACACTCAGGAGGGTTTGTGTGAGCTTAGATGCTGTTCTTTGCCTTTAAGCCAAGATGCCTGTATAACTAAAATGCATTCATAGTCATTTGCATAGAACACCAGCATAATGATCATTTTATCTTAGAGACACTACGATCCCGTTAAGGTAGAATATCTTTGGAATCAGTGTTGTGATGATGTCCTTCCATTTAGTTATGGGTGGGATTTAAATGCAATCTTCCACATTACGTTGAATCGCTCTAAAGTGGACATGGCTTATTGAATAAGGTACGATATTGAGTTGAGAAGAGATTATGTGGCTGAATAACGGAGGTGTAGATAATTTTTTGCTAAAGCCTGCAGTTCCTTACCTGCATCATTAAAGCAAAAAAACAAAACATAGTGTGCATGACCTTCATAGGAAACACGGTTGCAAAAAAATTCAAAACATGCTAATATTATTATTTTTTTGAAATATTATGATGCAGAAAATAAAATACAAAACAATTATACGTGAGCCCAGGCATTGTGTGACAAAGTACTGGCATCATGTCATAAGCGTACAGCAAATTTAGACATCCAGCATATTTTTTGGTCTGAATATGCCATTTGACTTCGAAAGTGATTGATGTCATTATTCGTCCTCAGCAACTTTACACATGATTTGTCATGATCGGTCATTTTACCCCTATCTTAAATTTCCTATTACATATAAATACTCTGTGTGTCAATTCTAATATCCATTTCATGTCTCAGATCTTTATTTTGGTGGCTCATACACTGGTTGTTTAAAACGTGTATTGGGGATAACATGCATTATTTGCCACCACTGAAACTGGATCATCTTATTTCCAATAAATGTGGCACAGCCACCTTTCACATGGAGGACTCTCCAGTTTACAGTTACGTTTCACGTTGATGCATACATGGCCAGACTGTTGTCATGGCATTTGCCATCAGCGTTTCAGATTAAAAATGATTCAACACAGAGTCATCTATCCTTTTTAGAAGTTTGAATACTATCCAAATCACAAAGCTCTCTGTGATTGTCATTTTTCAATTGCTATACAGCATATATTATTTTTAATGCAATACAGATGCATTACTACAATAAATGTTCATGTTGATAAAATTACACAATTGTCACATTGGTCGTCATCAATTTTTCATCCATGTGTGAGAATCTAATTTGAGTTTAAGGTTGCACTATAAATATTTTTATACAACATTTTTTCCTTGTTTACACATAGTTTGCACTTGTTCCCAAAAAACGCTGCTCACACTTTAGTCACAATTGCAAATTTGTGTTCCATTAAGATAGATGCTTCCAAAAAGTGACATGCAAACTGTATCACACAATCACATAAAGTTAGGTTTTCTAAAATATTATATAATTCAAAGCTGAATTTCTTAAGTAAATATGTTTATTCATAATATAAATATACACAGATTAATGTCAATTGGTGTTACAAATCAGATGGTGGAACCTAAAGGGCGAAAATAAAACTAAATGAAAGGTCATGATGGATTTTAACATTTAAAAAGTAAATGTGGGTTTCACATCACAGGGGAGTTGAGTCCATAGTGGTTACTATTTTTTTGAAAACACTTGGGATTGAGAGAAAAAGGCCACAATGCACTCCTAGTTAATAACTTCTATTTCTTTGTTGCACAATGTTGAATCTGTGCACAATACCCCTTCTTTTGAGACCTCTCCCTGGCTGCATCACATATTGTCATTAAAAAGAGTTCATCACCTCCATCAACACCACTCATCATTTCAGGGAAGCAAACAATTCACAAACATACACCATCACTGACGCACAAGGCTGCATTCTTCCTTTTACAATACAACTCCATTGAAATTTTAGAAAAAGTAAACAACTGTTCAGTAAATTTTCAAAACTGACAATGTAAAGATCCATTCTAGACAAATGTAACAATAAATAAAGTTATATAAAACAAAATACCTCATAGCTGGTCTAGTATTTTATTGTAGTAAATTAGGTCATTTTGTTATGCTGTGTGTTAATATAATTTGGGGAGCTATTTAAAACGCTGATACGTGCTGGAAATAAGTGACCTTATTGTTTACTAGAGCTTTAATTGAAGTAGAGGTTCACACTAAACCTTTGATTGTTTGTTGAGTTCCATTTATTGTTAAAAGGAATTTCTGTATTATTTTATCAGAAAAAAACTTTTCTGTAATCTGTTTTTGTTCTCTCTTTCTTCAAAACAGACAAAAAAAAGCTTTTTTTCCCTAAATAAAAACTATAAGAACTGTGCCAAAATAGAAACTGTATGCTTGAGCCCACTGTCCAATCCATCATATTTTTGAATCCCCTTTAAAGTCTGTAACATTGCTTTGTATTAATTTGTGCTGTTTGTGTAGTTCCCAATATTCTAAACTCACCAATGTTATCAAATTCAATATTGGAGAGCGATCACATTAAAATGTAATACACTTTAGCCAATGAAAAGTAAAACCACAATCATAAAAAAAAATGGATCGATGCCTTACAGTGTCTTTCAAAACTGCTCTGATATTTTACATTGTTATGTTGTGTCTTCTTAATTCAAGCCATAAAAAGAGTATACAGTAATGATCGTGAAGCATGATGTCACTGCAAGTGATCAGCTTTACTCTTCATGTGCTTTGTTCCATATTCATAAATGCTTTAGTCTTTTCTACAGTGACACTTTCTTTCGAAAAGAAAGCTAAAATTCTCGAGCCTATGTTGAGAGACCAAGAACAAACTTTCCCAAAAGAACCAATACAAAATGACCCACGTCTTGGAATCTTTCAATTGACTGGTAATAAATGGTTGTCGGAACCAAATGTGTTACTGATGTGCCCAGAAGGTTGAAATGGAAACCTGTTCCGGAATAGCGGCACACACTCAAAGAGAGACATTGTGTAGTTTTGCATTTTATTAGGTAAAGCAATGGAAACAATGTTTTATTTCCGTATCACTCCCTCTAACACATCCTCAGGGCCACACTGAGTGCTTGTCAGGCTGAGCACGCACAACCAGATATGGCTCTACTTCACTGTGTCAAGTTGCTTTCTCATCTCGCATATTTTCTCACGGTTCGCAAGAAGAGCAGGAATACACAAAAAAACAAATGTCAACATTCTGCATAGACTTAGATCTAAGAATCGGAGTAGTTTCTCCAATGCCTGAAATCTAAACATTCAACAGAACTTTGCAGTAATGCACGAGGTCACAATAGAGATCAGCATACTACAACGCACTCCAGTTCAGCAAGCTTTTCTCGTCTTTTTGTGGTTCAACATTTCACACCTCAAAAGCCTGGAAATCCATTGTGCATGATGTTACCCTGACAATAGCATAATGCACGACACCTCAGCATATCTTACTCGGCAAGCATCAATGGATCAACTCTGCATGAGCGTTTGGATTTTTCTTATTATGTGGAAAATGAGAAGCGGACTGCATAATTAAAACCATACAAAGTTAACTTCACATTTAAATAAACTAGACGCCATTATGACCATGCGTATTGTCACTTGTAATCAGGGTTAACCTTGTGTTATTCTTTTTAAGGTTTTGAGTTTGAAATGTAGGAATCAATGAAAAAAATATTGATGTATAAAATACATTCAGTGTTCATTGTTATCTTACCTATGGTCACACATATGTCAATTTACTTACAATGTCCTAAACCTGGGCATTTTTTTAAATTGTGGAAAATAAAAATAAAAATAATAAAAGATTCAAATGAAAAGAAAGCTGCTTATTTTTCTTCCCACATATAGCACACAGGTTTTATTTAAACTTTTGACTTGGCAATTAA
The DNA here is from genome assembly GCF_051989625.1 of Stigmatopora argus. NCBI lineage: Eukaryota > Metazoa > Chordata > Actinopteri > Syngnathiformes > Syngnathidae > Stigmatopora > Stigmatopora argus. The sequence continues at coordinate 5,552,472 of NC_135405.1, read as the reverse complement.
GCAGCGCATTCATAACGGAAGCTTTGACACTTGAATTATTGGTTTACCTTATTTCCTAATATAACAATATAACAATTAAAAAATGTTTTTATTTTTATTTTAGAGGTTCCGTTTTATAGTCTTTAGGACTCATTGTCTTGTTTATAGAGTAAAAGAGAAACAAAATATGAAATAAATGATCATATTAATTAGTGTTACGGTCCGGGGGAGGCGGAAGTACATTTGGACCCTAAAGAAGACGACTCGGAACAAGAAGGCGTTTAACGAGATTTATTCAAATCAAAACACATGTGAAAGGCTACACGAAATGGAATTAACAAAAAGGAACCGTGACAAAAAGGTCAACGGTGATCTGATTAAAAACTGAGGGGAACCGAGGCGATGAGGTAGAGAAGGGTACATTTATACCAAAAACCACTTAATATCTACACTAGGCAGAGAATACCATACCTGTCAACCTCTGCCGATAACTGCCCTTATAAATGATTATGATTCCCCTTACAAACCCCCCAAAAACCTTACAAACACTGTACGAGTCGTACGGTGTTTGTAAGGTTTTTTGGGGGTTTGTAAGGGGAATCATAATCATTTATAAGGGCAGTTATCGGCAGAGGTTGACAGGTATGGAATACAAATATTGTAAAACAATCACCGAATCAAAATCAAGACAATACACATCTAGCGAAGAAAAACAAAGGCAAGAGAGGACAAACTGGTGATGACAACTAGCAAGGCACTATCTCAGCACCTGTCCCTTGGCTGGCCTGTGTTTAAATGCTATGCTGATGCAATGGAACACAGGTATGATGCAGAGAGCTCCGCCCACTGCCACACACCTGGGTTCTGTAATGGAAAACCACCGACAGCAGCAGAACATGATGACAATTAGATTTTAGGCTATATCACCCAGCCCTGTAATGTACCAGTACATATATATATATATATATATATATATATATATATATATATATATATATATATATATATATATATATATATATATATATATATGGTTTGGATAATCCAGTAAACCAGTATTTGACATCAAAGGTTGTACTCCCTGCTATTAACACTAAGTGATCACTCAGTGGATATATATAAAAAAATAAACAGACTTGCGCTGAATATATTTAGTCAAATTCTGTGGCATTTATTATCGAGTTTAGTGGTGGTTGGCCTTGTTTGGTCAAACTGCAGGTGCCATCAAGGAAACAGGGTCCCCTGATGAACAACAGAAGAGCACATTTGATTGCTCCACCCATACATAACTGAAAGAAAGCTGTTGAGCATGCCTCATCTCAGCCACAAGTGGAGCAGAGGGCTTAATAAGATTTCTACCCACAGCCATGTTGACATTAAGAAAACAAGGCCTCTGAATATCATCAGCAGGTAATTTCATCTCTGCTGGGCCTAAATTGTTATTATGTTAAATTCCCTTACGTTCCCAATGATCTTGCTGTAGTTTAGTGGTGTACAGGGAGAAAATAGAAATTCACTCACTTTAAAAATTATATTCCCCTACTATAAGTTATATTGTCTGGATAGACAGTTAATTTAAAATATTTAAATATCCTGACTCTGTTGCAAAACACCCAAGCCTTATACGAGAGAGAAAAAATAATACGCAAAAATGGATAATTAGATCAGGATTATTATGTTTTCTTTCACATAAAAAAGGTATGTGTTCTATTACTCGATGGACAAATAAAGAATAGCAGCATCTGGGAAGGCAGTGGTCTAAAAGCCTACATCCTTACCTGAGTCATGTTTCACCAAGCAGTCTCACGTTTTCCCTTAATGTGCTCCAGATGCCCTTTGCAGGAAGATAAAAACATCCTGGCCCACACATCCACTATTCTAGGGAACACCAAGACCCAATAAGATAATTGATTTTGGAGTTGTGTACGCACTTTGTTCTGTTTGCTGCTTTTTATTTCCATTTGGAGCTTTGATCAAAAACCTTGACTACTCGTCAGATCTCCCCATACGGCTGACTTTTCCTGTGGGATGCCAAGCACAAGGCAAGATATATGCAAAAACCTCGGCTGACACATCATTTTGTCAGATGTGACATTTTCAAACAGATGTCCCATCTCCTCATTGTTGTTGGGGATATTAAATTTCTACGTGCCTGTTCCTGAATTCTCTTCACAACCACTTCTACTTTCTCCCGAGGAAGCAACACACAAGCAAACAACTTGTGTTTATTATTCATTTTTCATTACTTGACTACAAATGTCGATCTTGCCTAAGATGTGTGCACATGATTGAATACTTGATGAAATATGGTGACTAAATACATGAATCGTAAGACATGGTTGTTGTGTTAATCAGAAAAGCACACGGTTTCTAAAAAATGTACGGTATTGGGATTTGTTGACATCCTACACTGATCTTTGTCCAGAGGACTAAGAGCATTTAAATATACCGAGGTGCGGGTGATAATGCTGCTCTCGTTTCCCTCACCATTGGCAGAGGTGACACCAGGCCTTCCTGGTGACCTGCACATAGCAGATTAATTTTTCTATATGAAAAACACACGCTGTCCTCCGACAGAAACCATATTAAAACAAAAAATATATTTCTTTTCCATTTTCAAACATTTTTGATAAAGCTAGGGCGTCTAGGGCAGCACTAAAGACCCCCATGCGGCTCCAAATCCTAGAGTTGCAGACCTTGCATTAATGTAACGTAGAGGTTAGCCTCATTTAAAATCAATTTAGGGAAAGCTCAGCATGGGTCTACTAAACATTACGTAACATATTAATTATTATTTTTATTTAAATGACTGTACATACGATAAAATTTCGCTGCCCGATGTTGATATCTGAGTGGTTATTTATAAGTAATTTGGACATCTGTGCAAATGGGTTTTTTCATATATTCTCCGATTGTAAAACAGCAAAGCCACCCAGTGCACTGTTTAATTGTGCCTTGCAATTGGCTTGCAACCAGTTCAGGGTGTCCCCCGCCTCTTGCCCGTGGTCGGCTGGGATAGGCTCCAGCACCCCTCGCGACTCTTGTGTGGATAAGCGGTACAGAAGATAAATTAATGTAAACAGCAAAGCATAATTGTCATTTGAAATGTACACACACATAATAAAAGAGAAAATGACATTAAATCAAACTTGAACGAACCCCTGAAACATTTTTATTTGGGCATCATTTAAATAATTGTAATTTAACTGACACACCGATGGCACTTTTCAATGCCAATTGATGTAATAGAGAAGGGGAACCAAGTTTCATTTCACCCTCGTCAGCATTGTACAAAAATATTCTATAATAAAAGTATTCCTTTTCTTCGTGTTCTGTCACTACTTATGACCTAGTGTTAACATAATGATAAAATGTGCAGGCATTAGTGCAGATTTAAGTGATTAATTGGCATTTTCCAGAGTTTGGGCATGACCAGATTAATTCCTGTCATTAACCCTGGCCAATTGCAGGGCATGCTTATGCCCAAACCGTATTCATCTTATGAGAGAAAGCACATTGCCTGACACTATCATGAATTTCAAAGGCCCACACCAACGGGAGATGTTTCTGTCCTTGTAAATGCAGCCATAAAAGCGTATAAATGAAATTGACAAGACAATAGCTTTCCTGGTGGAATAGAGTCCAGCTTGTAAACAGTGAGGAGGTAAAAGGGAAAAAACTAAACAAAAAAAACAATAGGTCTTAAATTATCTAGGGCAGTCAAATAGGAAGAGGTGTGGCCCCAAAAAATGAACGGTGCAGCTTTTGCTCCAGGCCAGGTCTATGAGGAGGTCATGTGAAAGTGGAATGTGGTTCAGCTGGATACTTGCCTGTGGCTATGTTCAGTCAAAAAAGCTTATTTTTCCTAAAACAAAGAGAAACTGTATGCCACATGGGAGAGACAGCTTCTTACTGCATAAATATAGTGGAGATTATTTTGAATAATTTGGTTTCGAAACATGTGTCAATGTCTTACCACCGGGCAATAATACGTATTTATTTATCTTTTTTTTTTACGTGTGTAGCGTCTGCCAAATTCAAAAAGTACAAAGAGTGCGGGTGGGCCAAGAGGCTGGACAAGCAATTACTGTATAATTACCGTGAATCTTTAGAGACAGAAGGAATGCATCATTCAGCGTATACCTGATGGCAAGCAAATAAGTGACTGACATGTAATAAAATCAGGAAGGGTGTCGTGTGCCACAGTCTTGTTGCAACAGCATGTAAGAAATAAAAATTAAAAAAGAAAATAGTGGCAGTCTGACTGACAATTTTATCAGCCATATAAACACTTTGTAATAAAGTGATACATAATGTATAATTTGATAATCAAATATTCCATTTTAGAAATTGGTTTATTTATATAATCTTGTGGGAAGGGCTCATTAAAGATAAAGTTTAAGTGAAAATAAGAAGTCTGGATTGTTGTGTAAAACCTTTGTGGAGTTTAGATTATAACTGAAGTTTTTCTATTGTGTTGTTTGGGAATTGCGACAGTCACTAAAAGATGAGGTCACATTGTCTGGTGAGGAAAAAAGTGTCAAACAAAGGCTAAAGACTGCCAGACGGAGTAGATTAACAGGAGGAAAGGGCAAAAATGACTAATATGTCTTATGTTTATGCTGACAAAATGGATTTGGGGTCTCATTCCAAGATTGGAATCAGATCCTTTTTAGTCAAGTGCGATGGCAAGAAATAACTGCGAGTTATGCTGTAGATTGGAGTGAAATCTGATTCAAATCAAATTTCCGAGTTATCCTTCATATCTAAATCTGATTTCTCACTGTCCTTTACGTCACTTGTAGATATAACCCAGAACATATGACAATGATATCATTGCTAACTGCTGCAAAAAGAGAAAAAAAAAACGTTCTCTACATCTCACAGTAAAATTAATCTGTCCTCTAAGAGTTTACTACATGCATTATCACCTCCAAAAATGAGTAATACATCAATATAACTCTACTGTTCTTTTCCCATCTTTCTTCCAATCCATTTCCAGTAATAACTTACGGTTTGCCAACCCAAGCATTCAAATACAGCAGTAAACCATCAATTTACCCAATGTAGAAAGTTACTGAATGGCAATAAAGTTCATAGGAGCTGTACTATTTTTTAAATCTTCAAGACCCATTGAAATATAAGTTGCTTTTCATTTCCCTCATTTGGCTTTAACAAAAAGCAATTATCATTTGTAGGTGGCCATGTGGTAAAGAGTATTTCCTCAGTATACAAGTTAAATGCGTATATGAAAAGTGACATCTTTCCAAATAAAAATGCAAACATTAGATTGAAAAGAAAAAGCAGAAGATTTATTTACATTACATATCTGTTAGTGTGATCTCACCCGAAAAGTAAGATAATGGTCCAGATTAGAGTCAGCCTGGGAGTAGTACTATTAAACACATTTTAGCAACATTAAACCACTAGTTATGTGTTACTTTGTTAATAGATGGCGAATTAGAACAAAAAAAAAAAATGCCAATCCAATATCCTGTTTTTGGTGTTTTTTTCAGAGGGTTGGAATGAATTAATTTGCTTTTAGTTAATTTCAATGAGAAACGTTCATTTGAGTTATGAGAAAATCGACATACGAGCTCAGTCCCGGAACTAATTAAGCTCGTATCTTGAGGTACAACTGTATACTGGAATATGCTCAATTTTATCACTGACTATGACCATATACCCTCACTGTCAATTGTTTTAATACATGTTTGCATAATGCAGAAAAGTTAAGTGTGTCAAAACATTTTGTAGTTTGCATAAAGACAATAGATCAGGTATGTAATGATAATAAAAGACAAACGATAAGATATCTAATTCTCAGTACAAAAATATTTGGTGATTTGTTTTTAGGGCTTGATGTATATAGTAGATTTTAAGCTTTCTTCTACTTTAGTCAAGTGTGTCGTGGTACTATTGGCAAAGGAAAGTAAACTTGCCCAGTTGGAATCTCGCAAATGAAATGAGACCGCTTAAAGTACACAAGTCTTATCGCTCAGCTTACTGTAGACCTGCCAGCAAAATCATGACAAGATAAATAGGGAAAACTGAAGTAAAGAACTTGAACATAAACAGTTTGCACCGCTGCTGCCACATGAAACATGCCTCTACATATTAATCCTCCTAGTCTCTGAAGAATCGCTTGCTTTGAAGTGTGTGAGAGGAAATGTCTTCAAACTTCTAATCCTATGTCTTCTATCGTTCTACATCTGTTCTGGGGACATAACAGCTACTGAATGCATCAGTGTTACCAAAGCAATATTAATATGCTTAGAGATCAGATTGAAGAGAGAAAATATGTTTATTTTTATTGTTTTATTTTTTTAGTAGGCGTGAAGACGGACGAAAAGATTAAGATGAAGACTTGTGTGGAATCGACAATGCGTCGACATCACGGAGACGGCTAAAAGTTCAGTGTGGTTGCAGCAAAACAAGGAGTCTCCAAGCAGTGTGCTGCACTCCTGCTGGCAGCTGGTCTGGATAGAGTTCACTAGGGCTTTTTGGGCCTCTTTCAGAAGGCTCCAAAGCAAACAAGAATGGCCTCGCTCACAGCCCATAAAACTTGCATATCAAACCTATGCCAACAGAAAGAGTACAGTATTTCACAAAATGTGTCTTTTAGCTCACCCAAAACTGTACTGGAATGGTTTTTTGGAAGGGTTTATCGAAACCCTAAATTCCCAAATGCCATCAGCCTCTATTTGAATCTCGGGTGATGGCAACATCCTGGTTCTGATGTACTCCTGTAACTGCCCCATACCTATTAATTATGTCTAAACTTACTGTCTGATAAATAACCTAAATGTTTTCAATAAAAACCCAAGCTTTCTAGAATCCTGTCTCCGGCCAGTCTTAGAACTTGCACGGTATGCAGGGCGTGGCTTGCCAAGAATAGCAGTGGAATCCATAATAAGACCTCTTTCATAGTCCAGATGTGATGGCAAATCACCAGATTGTTCAAACTCAGAGCCGACTGCTAGTCTTTGCTGTTCATACAATACCCCATAATTTACACTGGACTGTCGGGTTTCACAGACTGGAGACATGAAGGATGAATGACTGAGTGCTCATCTACGGGTTAATCATGTCAGTTCCTTGCATTGAGATTGCAACGATCCTCAAGCCAAACATTTTAGGTTACACTCCAATCAAATAGCTGGACTTCATCAAGTTAATATGAGACTAAGAAGGAACTAAACTCAACCTGTCAAAACATTTCACTTTCTCTTTTTATCTGATGAATTTTACATTCATCTGCAAAGTAATTATTCCTAAAATTCATTTAAAACACTGGATCTCCTCAAAAATGCTGGCAGAACTTTTTCGGTACTGTATTTTCCATACTATAAGACTTTTCCTCAAAAGCCGTCAGTGTGTCTTATATATAGATCAATATTGGTCAATCCTTTTATTAAACTCGGGGGTCCTGGGTTCAAAGGGTGTGCCTGTTTGTGACACAATTTGTGGTCCTCTGTAGACGGGCATGAAGACAGCACCCAGATATTGTAAATGGGTTTGATTAATTATTATTTCACAAATACAATATGATTCAGAGGTTTTAAACTAGTGCTGACACATACCATAATATTCTTGCAAAATTAAAATTCAATTCAATCAATCAACTTTAGTTACAGTATCAGTTAAACTAGTCATTCTACCAAGTTGCATTGATTAAAGAGTATTGTGGGCATGGTAACAGTATCCTTTTCATGCAGCGTCTAGTATACAAGAAAAAATATTGTGTGTTTTAAAATAAGGTTCTTGGATCATCATTATGTAAAAAAAACAACTCTATTTAATTTCAAGTACTAATGAGTGGCACATGAAACTCGACCTGAAAACATGTTTTTACAAATATAAAGAGGGCTACACATTACCCCCAGGTTGCTGCTCATGGTAATGTTTTATTTTCATCAACTTAATAACGGCTCTATTTTTCTCTTGTTATTTAATCAAATGATATATTATATAAATCATTTCGTTGTTTTCTTAGCAATGAATCATATGTGTTATATGCAGATCACAATGTTACCCCAATCAGGGTGCCTTTCACAAAGAAATGAATCAAAGAGGCCGTTTAAAAACAAGGATAGCGCAGAAATCAAAGTAACACATTATGTATGATTGTCATACATTGGCTGATTGTCAAGATGAGCATGGTTTCTGATTCTCCAACAGAAAATCAACAGCTTTCAAATTCTGGTCAAACTTTTTCATGTCTGAAAATTGCACTAAATAATTCAGTTTGGGTGGCATGAATATCTTAGGAAGTCATTTGCAAATGTTTATTGTCATTTCAGTAGAACGGAAATCAGCAAAAAAAAAAAGTGTCTACTTTGGCAACCCAACCGTGCTTACATGTGTTACTAATGAAAGTGAAACACATGTATAAACTCCAACTCTGCATCCATTTTCTGTATTGTTAAACCTGACATTGACCATTGGTTAGTCTAATCCATCTGAATTTTGATGAGAGGTAAGGTACATCCAACAACATATACACAACAATCATTCTCATCCACACATTTGGAGGATTTAGATTTCCTTAAGGAAATTAACATGCATGTTCTTGCTTATACGAGGGGTGGACCAGGGGTACAACCTTAAAAAAAGCAACTCGACATTAGGAGATCATGTAAGGCAGATGTTCTAACCACTGGGACATATATATATAGGTAATGTAATGTCTATCAAACCAGACTGAATTCTACAGTTTATATGCTGTTCATACCAATTGCCTACTTCCCAGAGTTGGCTGGGATAGGCTCCAGCAGTCCACCACCCCCGGCGAACCTGAGCATAAGCGTGTGCGGTCGATCGGTCGCCGTCTTTTGGTCGCGGTCTTTTGGTCGCGGTCTTTTGGTTGCGGTCTTTTGGTCGCGGTCTTTTGGTCGCCCGGACCACGAGAACGGGCGACCAAAAGACCGACGACCAAAAGACCGGCGACAAAAAAAGGTAAAACAACACGGTCTACGCATCAATAAAAGCCAACAATGGCGATGAGCAGTTTCACTGAGCCGACGTGTGAGTGTATAAGAGTTTCTATGTACATGAGTTGTCCCCTTAGGAAGGTACGTCAGTCAGGGTCTTAACAAGTTCTCCAAAAAAACAATAAAAGTCCGGGAAATTTGGAGCTTTTCTTTAGCCTAATAATTAATAGGGCATTAAGTATGACTAAATAGTAACTCACAGTTTGTATTTAGGGAATTTGAGCAACAATATAAATGGTAATTATCAATAACCTTCCGGGCGACCAAAAGACCGGCGACCAATCGACCATGTACCAGCATAAGCGGTAGGGAAAATGAATGGATATGATGTTTAAATGTAAATGTAAGTTTCACACTGATGAATACTAAAGAGTAATCTATTCTTTTTAGAGGTCATCATTTTTATTTTTAAGCCCCCCAAACCATGCATGCATGCTCAAACACGCAAATAGTGCATGAACAGTCACGAGTGGGAGATTATAAAATTGAATAAAAACAGCAAGGAGGAGAATTCATCATGGCAAAGGGTTAGATTTCTCTGCCCTTTAAAGCAGCTCCGTGTTTTCTTCGTGTTATTCTCATCTCACGTCAAGGTTGACTCTAATCTAATGATTGGACCTCAAATAGCCAGGTATTATCTTCCAAAAATATACACTCAAAGCAGACTTTCGGAACTACTGAATTATGTGTTTGTTTTAAAAGCAGCAGTTGGAATTCTGCTTCTTCTGCACCCTTGGCAGGATGACGCTTTGACCCACATATATTTATACAGTATGTGAACATTAGCTTTTTTTTCTATTCTACAGATACTTAACTCCAATTAAACACTATTCTTCTATTTGCCTATAATTACATTATTGCTGGTATTTCAGAATTATTATTTTTTTCTCAGTGCCTGTGGTGCATGTGAAGAAAAAAAACGAGAACAAGCTTCTCCTTGTGCTGAATCTTCCAGTTGGCTTGGGACCAGTCTCTACTCAGTCTCCCCCTCCTTACCATTTCAATACTTCTCTGGTTGTTCACCACTCTCTAGTTCCTCCACTACATATCTGGGCTGAGTCTTGAGGTCATGTCCAGACAATGTCTGATTCATGCATTCATACCTCAGCTGAGTCAAAGCACTTTTACCCTTGATGGTTGGTGGATTAATTTAACATTTTGCAATAATTTTAACCAATTTGAGCCCAATGTTCGTGTGAGAAAATTTTAGAATATTTTTTAACATGTACATGTACATATTCCAATTTTGTTTTGTGTCAGACTCGGGTTGGTTCGCGGGCCGCTTTAATGACAACTTGATTTCACGTGGGCCGGACCATTTTAGATATCAATTTAGATTTTTTTTTATAAATGGATTAAAAGAACTGGATTAAAAGCCCTGAATATTCAGTTTTTTATAGATCTAAAAAAAATGTTTATTTTAGCTTTTATATATATATATTTTTAGATTTTACAAAATGATTTTTGAACTAAAAACACAGAAAAAAAATGATTGAAAAAGTACAATTATTGATTTAAAAAAGGGAAAATCAGGAAATTCAATATACATCTATCCTCTTCATTTTAATTTGATCCTAAAACAGAATTTCAGCACTCATGATTTACTTTCCCAGGCCACACAAAAAGATGCGGCAGGCCAGATTTGGCCCCCAGGCCGCCACTTTGACACATGTGCTCTAAATGAAAGAGACACTGATAAAAAAAAAGCAAACACACAAAATAAAAACAATATTATACTTGCATTCTTCTTAAAAAAGTAATGCTGCACTCTTCCGAATTTTCAAATGTTTCACTATTTCATATTCTCATGTTACAAACGTAACGTGAAATAAATACAAACACTTTGTGTTTCATTATTTTTACAATTCTGCAAAATAATCACTTTATTAGGTGTCCACTATTGTAACTTTAGAACTAAAAAATAGAGGTGGTAGTAACGTACACATTTTACCTTTCTTTAGTCATTGAGCATTTGTTTCCTTTTTCAAGGAAAATTAATATTACTACTATATTTATAATTTTTTAACCACTGGGTAATTGACATCATCATATTTATCTAGTTGAATATTGAAGCATTAAAAAATACATTCTCAAATATTTAATTTCATGAGGACTATATTTTCCCTAAAGTGACAATGTGGGTTCTAAACAGCTCAAAAATAATAATACTTGAGCCACCCGATGGTGTAGTTGTTCTTCCCTCTGACTTCGGTGCGGGCAGTCTGAGTTCGATTCTCGCTCGGCGGTGGTTTGTGTGTGAGCGTGAGTGGTGGACTGTTTCATTGTGCCCTGTGATTGGCTGGCAACCAGATCAGGATGTCCCTCGCCTCTTGCCCATGGTCGGCTGGGATAGGCTCCAGCATTCCCCATGACCCTTGTGAGGATAAGTGGTATGGAAGATGAATGAATAAATGAATACATCTTGATCATAGAGATTGCCTCAAAGAGATGAGACATGAGGGGGAGTTGATGTAAATATGCAGACAATATGCCTTTCAAACAGAAATTACTTTTGAAAAGACCAAATAGAGTGATAGATTAGACTATTTGTTCATCCCATTGGCAAAATTCAGGTTACTATACAAATACTATGCAAATTTCATTGATTATTGTTCACGTTGACATTTAAAAATTGAATACCACACCACAGCAATTATGCTACTAGCTCTAATGATAATATAATACAATTTTTTTTGTGTTAATTGCAATTTATTATATGTCCAAAACATGTTTTTCTTTTACATTACTTTTTTGTATTTATTTATTTTTACAATTCACTTGATTTGAAGTTACTTAGAACAATAACTAATACAAGGTAAGACTTTGGGAAAGTTTTTCATAAGTTAATGAATTCTAAGTCACTAAAGAGAAATTATTTGTCATTAACATACTACTTGCCCAGAGTCACATTGCAATACCAAATTCAAAATGAAAAAAACATTAAAAACACAACCACGTTTATATAATTCAAGATATAAATTCTACCAATACATCTTCAGGCTATTCAGTGGAGTGAATCTTTAAAATTAAATAAGCAATCTCAATCAATTGGTTAATTAGTGTTAAATAGTGCAAAGTTGAACTTTAGCTACCACCACAATTACTCCCATGATGGTAAATAAATTCCAGTGAAGCAACCACTACACTAACTAATCACAGAATCCAACCAAAAACAAACACATTTGCAATATTAGACAGGTTAGATCAGCGAAAGGATGTTTGGTCCCATTTATTAGAATCCATTGGCTAGCCAGAGCATGTAATAACATAATAACATGATAATTTTCAATTATTATTATTATCTATTTATTTATTTATCCCCAAGTGAAATTCCAGTAGACATTAACCAGCTAAAAGGCAAATTAATGTCCATGAAAACCCTCAGTGACCTCATTGCATTCATTAAGGAGCTGGGGTTATGTGTTGGTGATGACAATGTTATGTGCTGATATTCCCTGCACACTGTAATGTTTACTCATTAATCATGTCCATTGGCAGTAGTTGCTTGCTGCTAGCGTGTTAAGTGAATACTCTGAATAGGCTTTGTAAATGGAGGTTATTGGGGCAGCTATCCCTGGCAAAGAAAAAAAGAAAACGCTTTTGATCACAGCGCATAGTTATTTTCCAAGAAGAATTGTGTGTTTACCTGCAAGAGCAATGGAGTAATTCATAGCCATTTAAATAATAACACCATTGCAAGATAATTGCTGCTGTTTCACCTCAGACATTTATAGTTATTGCATGAAAATGCTTGCAATTAGTTTAAATTGTTTTTCACATTGAGAAGAAACGTAGGTGACAGATTTATGAGTATAAACATAAAATTCCGACCAATCGTCATTGTTGGTTATGTGAAACCACCATGAAAGGATGTTCTATGGTTTCTTTAAAACAGTATTTGTCAAACCTTTTATATTTTAGGCCACATATTCAATGTTTAAAGCAAGCTTTAAAAGGGACATCAACCAAAAGGTTGACAAGACAAGTGCATGGGGTCAATAAACAACAGACAGAGAGCAGGAAATAAAATGTTACATCTTTTAAGGAGTCACTTGAGCTTTCAGATTTTGCTTTTTTCCCTCCCATTTGCTCTTTTCTCTTTGTATACTTTCCTGCGACATCCTCTCAAACAGCAGGAGAGCGACGCCGATTGGTTTAATTATATGTGCTGTGATTAAGCCGGAACAAGAAACAATATACGAGTAGAGCATCTTGAGAACAACATAATGAAGGTTTGAAATTGTATCTATTCACTACATTTTCACACATGTAAGTTATTTAAGTGCTGGCCGTAGCAACTTTAATGAGATCCTGAAGTGAAATGTCTATAATTAACTCCAAAAATCTAAATTCTCAACTTTTGATGTTTTGATTTCCTTATTCTAGTACAGACAAAATATCCACAAACCTCTACATTTTTACACATTAGACACAGACTACCTCCTGTTTGAGAGTATGATTCCAAAAAATTGCACAAGAGTGTCCATCTTTGTAACCCGGTTTTATATTGCTTGATTTGGATTGCACAATGGGTTTGAATTTTGTGGCCTTTTTAAAAAAAAATATTTGTATATATAGTCACACAACATATTTTTTATAGAGGTAAACTTACCGTCTTTGAGCAACTTGCGGTAATAGCGCAGAAAAAGACTGGCAAACGTAAGCTCATCGGGTCATCTTCACATCCCCGGAAAGCTCCCACGTATGAGGTCGTTAAATTTTAAGCACACATGGGGTGGCAGGAGGCTTGCTAGCGCGTGTCAAGAGGAAAATGAAGGTAGCATTCAGTCAGGCCCGGGAAGGAAAAGGAGACAGACAACAAGCAAAGACGGGTTCTTTCCCTTCCTTCTCTACGTCTCTCATGTAACTTAACCCCTGAGGTGCCTTGCCAAGTAGACGCAAACAGAAGTAGTTCCAGACCTGTCTTACACCAACGGATGTCTCTCCCTTTTTTTTCTCCCCGTTTTCTCTTCCCTCAAGATTTTTTTTTTGGTCATCATTTAACTCCTGAATATTTGCAGGCCGGCGATGAGCTCACTGTGGGCTCGGGTTTCAGAGCTGCACAGGAATGCAAGGGCAGCCACACAGAGAGCCAGAGGTGCTGCTGAGGTCAAAGGCTACTGGGCTCGTGTGGAGGAACACAGTCAAGAGGTTGTCTGTCTCATGGGGTGTCTACCATGTAGGGTGATCTTGTGCCTATGTTTCTGAGGGGTCAGGGAGGATTTGGGGGTAGTCTGAGAGGCCTGCAGTGCTGAGAACAAAACAGAAGTTAAAGGGGTCACAGACAGCGGATGTCGTGAGGCCAAAAGAACATTGGACGGCACTCTCACTGTGGACTTGAAGTTACTGAATTCCCTTAAGCGCCAAATTTATTGCCCACTCAGCATTTTGGGTCTTTGCCTCAAGGAATAATCTTAAGTGAAGTGAGCACAAGTCGTATAATGGATACGGTAATATTCAGAATATACAAACAGACTGAGTAACCTCTGAATGCCATGTTAATATATGCCTCTAAAGTTGAACAACACGTGAGGTTTCAAAATGATGAGAGACATCAAGTAAGATACGTGCATAAAAAGCTATCAAATGACTTTTTTTGCTTCTTCGTTGGTATTTTTGAGTCATGCATAATTCCATAAGATTAGCTGGTTTCAAACATGATGTTACATAAGACTTAACTCATGAAACCGCAACACACGCGAGCATTTAGGGATAGATTTTCTGTCTGTTTTGCCTTTTCCTTGTTTTTTTTTCTTCATTTTTCTTGCTTTTCTTACTACATTTATTCCAAAAGAAGGCCCAGTCTCAATAAGAAGTGTTATGAGAAGAATACGAGAAGGTATGACTAAAACAGGGGTAGGGAAACCAGGACTCAAGGGCCTCTGTGGGTGAGGTTTTTGTTCCGATTCATTCAGCACACAGTTTACCCAATGAGGTTTCTGCAGGAAACGTGAAGCACCTGACTACAATTCACTGATTGCATGTGTAGAACACAAGATTTGTAAAAGGTGTCCATCCTCTTGATGGGTTGGAATGAAAACCTGCAACCACTGTGGCCCTTTGTGGAATAGTTATCTCACCCCTGCACAAAACCCACATTAGTCATTGCAAAATCTGACCCAGTCTAGCTGCAAATAGCATTAAATACTACAGGTAACATTAACACAACCTTTTTTAGTTTCCGATATTAATCGTTTTAAACCATAAAAGTAGCATCAATTATTATCCCACAACAAGGCTTACATTATTTCTGATCTTGAGGTTTTCAATGCATTCTGCAGCAGAGCAGCCAACATCAAATTGCAAATTTTGGGGGGAAAATGTTGAATCATATTTCAAGAACCACATTCCAATGCTACAATATTCCAAATTAAATAATATATAGCCTTTTCCCTCAATAACTATTGTTAACAAAATAATAACACGTTTGCTGGTATACACACATCATGAGCAAGACAATATGTACATTTGTAAATAGTGGATTAAACTGCACTGTGCAAATAGAAAAAAAAGTAAAAATACCATGTGATTACTCAATAAATGTACCCTTTGTGGTCAGATTAAAAATCAAATACTCTAAGAAAAAAGAACCTTATCTTCACGGTACAAACGTTTCAAGAAGTATTTATTTTTTCCTCCATATTTCGGAAGTGAATACAGAATGTGAACTTCTATGTTAAAATATAAATATATACACAAAGTAAATCCAATTCTTTATTTTGTTCTATGTTGTAAATTTGCTACAGAGCTACTTTTCATTGTCAACTCCAATTTTTTTTATTTTTTTTTATCTTTTATCAAATATCTCTTGTTATCAACCTAAGGAAAAAACACAATTTAAACAACCGGAAAATATGTGATGCAGTTTATGCTCACCTGGTTTGAATACAAGAGAAGGGATGTAAAAAATTGAAAACAAAAGTTAAGTTTTAAGGATACATGACTTACCAGGAGGGTATTTTATATTTCTGCCATTCAAGTGGCAATCTCCAAAGTAATTTTCTATTCACACAGCCAGAAATCTCTAGCTGCGCCCTTGTTCGGCAAACCACTCTGAAGACCTTTAAATTCTAGATATGATTTATTACTACTGAGAGCTGTGACGCAAAACACAGATTTGTCTCTTTTCCTGATCATCAGGACCATTTTCTGTGGTGACTGGAACGTGTAATACATTGACATGGAAAAGAAAATCCTTGTGTGCTTTAAATTGACTCGACAATTTGACTGTTTTTGCAGTATTGTTTTACCAAATCAGGCAAAGCAATATTATATTTGCACACAATAAAAGCTCCCTCTGAAAGGGGTGGTTTTGAATGCAGCACAAGAACCATCTCTTTTACGAACAGAGACAGCCAATGGGGAAAGACATCGGAATTTACCTGCAGCGTGATGGCAGCCCCCTATGAGTCATTTAATTACGTGACATAATAATAATCATTCTTATCCCTTTTTGCAAATGTTGGACATGCACATTCACAATCACCTATTATGATTATGTGCTAACCATAATATATGAAACTAAATTTGCTGTAAATAAGTAAAGTAATTTCCATTTCACCCATTGCTAATAAACACAAAAGATCTGCCATATGTATTGTTAATTAATGCAAGATGCTTTATGTTCAAGACAACTCATCCCATTGTATTAATGTTTTTCTCCACACGTACGCTATTTTCAAAGTTCACAGACATCAGTTGGCTTGGTAAAAAATGCACAGGTTTGATATTACTTACTTTCATTTAGTTTGATGTGTGTTGGGTTATAAGGGAACATTCGTACCTGAGGCAATACAGAGAACATTTTATGAAGGGTATTAATTTGCACTGACGTCAAATGTGAGTGAGTCGAGCACATCCAGTAATCAGGATGAAGACCATATGACAGACTTTCATACACAACTCCTGTAAACTATTTGTATTCTGATTCATGTATTATTCAGTACAAAATGAAGGAATAGAAAATAACTTCCCTCATTTGACCTAGACAGGCACTGTTTTGGGGATTAGTAGGTGCATTTCTTTAATGGATTTGTTTCTTGGCACATCTATGCATTTCCAATTCCACAACAGAAAATTAACCAATAAAAATCATTGGCAAGGAAAAGTGAGGTGAGATTGTCATTGTTAAACTGTCATTCCATCTTGCACACTGCAATAAAAAATGGGGGCTTATTAAATACATCAAAAATGTGTTTACTTTTATGTTGGATTTAACTATGCAGCCAACCAGCTTTCTTTTCAACAGCTCCTCTTCCAACACACCGGCACACATACCCACATACCAGCGGGCATGTGTGGTCTTTATCAGGACAGGAAGTTTGTGAATGAGTCTTCTGAGCCAAATCTCAGAAAACCCTGTCCTTTCCTTTCCCCCTTGTGGTATTTTTCACAGTTGGTGCCAACTAATCACTTGGACTGATAATAGGGTTGCGTATGAGGCCATGATGTGTAGTGTTTGTACAATGAGTACAGGAGAGTATGTTAACAAACCCTCTGAAGGCTCATTGCGACAGGAACAGAGGCAATCACGAACAACTTGTTTTTGTGTTGTTGTGTGTTTTGTTGGCAATGATACCGCTTCTGGAACCATGACAGCCACTGGGCAGGTCTGATATGCAAAATCGTAGCCAGGTAGGTCTCATGAAGAAGTCATATTTTCTCCTTCTTCCTCAGTTGTTTGTTCATCTCACTTCTGTGAATTTTCTCTTGTTCAAATGGAGTCCTTGTTACATACCATGAATGACAGGCTGAACTTGTTCTTGAGGTTTCAAAAACTCTCAGGTGGATCATGAGATCCGCTCCGGTCGAACGGCTGCAGGTTACTGTTACACGTCTCCACACGCTTGGCCGAACAACACTTGCCATTGGTTTTGACCTTGGGGTCTCATGGGGAAGTGGACACCACCTAAATTGCGGAATTTCGCCTAAATACTGAGCGATAACATCTTTCTGCAGGGTAGTTATCATTACATACATTACCATATTTGTAATTGGATCCAGACCGAAAATACAGTAAATCACTTGTGAAGGTGCCATTGTGAATATATTAACGCTGACTGAGATGGCCGTGCCAAATGAGAGCAGAAACATTTTTAAGTGATGACCTTCATCTTACTAAAGATTTAATGTCAAACCTAAAACTGTGATCAAAGCTCTGTGAAACCTTCTAGAACCGCCTCCTTAAGGTGCATCAAAACCAACCTTTATTTATGCTTTGTTTTCACTGTGCAGGGGAGGTATAAAGTAAAATTAAAGTGCACCTTTATTGGGTGAGTGAACATGTCTCTTTCCAGTGTTTTCATTCTGAAGTGAAAACACATTGCACAAACCCTTCTCCCGACTTCTTGCTGAGAGCAAGAGTCTCTCCACTCTTGCCTGCCCTCTCGCCAGGGACAGCAATGTAATTACATCATTTGGAGCTAGAATGAAAGCACTTTACAAGGGAAAGGACGTGAAATGCTTTATTGCACGCAGAATTGCCAATTAAAGACAACACCTGGAATGCAGTGGCTTGCTTAATACAGCCCTCCCTAGAGGCTGGGCCAGAGAACCAGTTGGTCCTGTGCTCCTGAAAGGCCCCTTGAGAAAGTTTTTGTTTCCATCTTTCCTGAAATTTTACCCTGACTTTATTTACAAAAAGCCTGTCAACAATGCACCTCCACATTGGCTTACATAAACCATAAGTCACAAAGGCATGGTGTGCTTTTAACCCTATTAATAAAACACATTTCCTGGGGAGGGAATATGGCAGAGCTACAACATAAACCTGCTAACAAGAAAAACAGTTGTGATGCTCTCCAGCTCTATGTGTCCACTATGTAAGGCACCCCACCATCCACACACACCCAATTCAATCTTTGCCTGAGACATGTTCCATGCTCATGTCACGTTTATTCTGCTTGCTAACCATCCAAAATATATGGTGGTAACTCTACTTACAAATGTCTCTAAATATCAAATATTCAGGTTATGAAACGGCACAATCAGATTTTTTTTTCAGGATGCGAAACAAATTCAAGTTATGAAATGGAAATTCTAAAAAAAATCAAACATTCCCAAAACGTGAATATAATTCCTGTGGCTTGTATTGTATTTTTAGATTGTCAAGTTTCTCGCCCATTGGTTGTCCTAACACATGGATGGCTTCTTGTTGGCTGTCTCTCAACATCCCGCTGGCTTCGCCTTGCCTCTAATGGAGCTATATGTCTCCATGCACCAAGAAAATTAAGTTAATTGAATTTATAACTTAAAATTGTTAACATATGGGTTTATGTACATGTGTCCGGATGTTTTGTCAGTTGCCAAGTATTTGCTTTTTCCCCTCTCACCTATGCACTCCAATTTAACAACATTATTATTTCATTCCTTCATTTTCTGAACCGCTTATCCTCTCAATCACAATAGTTTTCTTTCATGATTTCCCTTTTTTGTTTGTTTCTCGCATATTTCTTTCAAAATTGTTACTCTTTCATTTTCAAATGGTGTCGAGGGGTAGTTGGGGACCTTAGATCGTTTGAAACAAATTATGGCTATTACATTTAAAATGCATCGGTAGTCACGAAAAATTCAATTTAAGAAACAACTTCTGGGACCAATTAGCAATTTTGTAAGTATCACTGTATCAGGCTTATCACTGGGTGAATAATGATATAAATTACTTTTTATCATGCCTCTATTTAAAAGCATTTTAATTTTCTGAATAAACTACTGATTTTGCAAATAATATGAGAGTATGATAGTATTCTTACCATAAGAATCTTTTTTTGCTGTCAGACAGAGACCACCTTTCAAGGTCGCGGTCAATTCATTTCGGTATGCACCCAACCGTCATCACTGTGTTCACACCTGCCCAAACAAACTGGTTGAATTCAGCTAAACTAAATAAGACATGTGAACAGCACAGTTGTTCTTTTGCACAACCATGCTAAATAAGATAATAGCACACTAAATGTAGCATTCATGGCATGAGGGAATGAATGTGTCGCATTGGTGGCACTGCTAGTGCCTGTAAAGTGAGTTCCCACTAAACAGCAAAACCCTGTCAAGGAAGTTTGGGATTTGTCAAACTTACCACTTGTCACTCTCTGAAGCTCACAAATCAATGGGAATTTCCGAGGTAGTATTTTGCCAATATGATCCAGACGTTAGGGAATGTGAATACATTCACTTGTAATAATAACAAATCCAGGGTGATCAGCCATCCTCTTACACATGAAGATTTTGCAAAATCTAATTCTTATGGTCCATTGTGGATCTCTCCCACAATGATTTATTTCAATGCTTTGGCTTGAAAATGGGTGGAGATCAAAGGAAATGAGTGAATAGGTGCTGCATGATAGCGTGTCTTGTTTAGAAAGAGATTGAAATAAATGAATAAAAGCCTGCCCTGTTTGTAATTTGGAAGTTGAAGTAGAAATTATGATTGGAAATTGGAAAACTGAAGATAATGCTGCCTCTTGTATCAAATTTAAGTTAATGTGTTCTTCAAATTAAGCTTCCTCATTAAAACTCATTTTGCAAAAGCTCATAGAAAAAAACATATTGTACTAGATAATACCACATAACATTGTCTTTCATTGAATGTCTTGGTTGCAAAACTGTTTAATGTATGATTTATGTCAAAGCATTAGTACGATGACTAGTTACAGGCAAATCTTGCTGTCAGCTTTGTGATTATGGGAAAAGAGATCTCAAATGAAATGCCTTTATTGTATGAAGAGATTAACTTCTGACATGCTATGTGACATTTCTGTTGACCATGGACTTTTATTAAAATCTAATCTTTAGATATTGTGATTCTTGCTGAACTGGCATGACAATGAGACTTTAAAGTCAGTCAGCCTTACTAACACATTAGATTAATGAAAAAAACCCTACCGCGATTTAAGATGTGAATATTGCGTGAAGCTAGACACATTTCAATTTGATATTCCCAATAAGATTGTTAACTGTTGTAGATGCAATTGATTGCAAAATGTTGTGCATTTGTGATGGCGCAAACAGACATGACTTGTAATTGGGTGGAACATTACCATAGATATCTAATAAGACAAAGAACGCATTGCTCATATTGTATACCTTCAGCCAAAATGACATGACAATATGCTGTTTTATGATTGGTATAAAGATGTAGAAAGGAGACGCTGGTTGAGTGGATAGCATGCCCAATTCGCAGTTCTGAGATTAAGGGTTCAATCTCCGGCCTCAGCTGAGTTTGCATGTTGTCCCCGTGCCTGTGTGGTTTCCCCCCTGTACTCCAGCTTCCTCCCACATCTAAAAACATGTATGGTGGGCTAATTGACCACTTAGAAATGTCTCTAGGTATGAATGCATGAATGAATGATTGCCTCCCAGCTCTTGTGAGGATAACGGGAACAGAAGATGAATATATAAAGTTGTTAGGACACAGCTCGGCCGTGAATGCCTTGGATTCCCAGAACAGACTCAGGGCAAAATGGACACAAATAAAACTATAATAAATTCAAGAGGACATTAAAAAGAATACAAATTTAGTACATATAGAAACATTCATTGGCAAACAATAAGCACAGTGGACAAAAGCACTCAAGAGACAAACACAAATACAGAATTTATAGTATAGATGAAAAAAAACCTGATGCTATCAGAAAGCCGAAATGTTCCATAAATCTCCCCAATGCCAATTTTCATGATCATTTCAGTAAAAATGGTTTTCTTGGTCTAGCGTTTTTATTAAATTGTAGAATTAATTTGGTGGATTGGTGAAGGAATTCATTCATATCTCAATTTCAACAATGGCTAATTAAATTAAAAAATATGAGTAGTATTGCCTTCAGTTGAATAAAAATGCTAGTGAATACTAAGATAAACTACAATACATTTATCTTTTTCAAACTTCGTTTTCTGTCTAGTCAGTAAATTGTAAATATTTCGTGGACTAGGACACAATGTGGAAAACTAGTCCTCAACGGCCTCAATGGAATCTGGTCTTTATTCCAACCGATCCAGCATGGACAGTATAACTTATAATGATGTTTTTGCATAAACAAGAAGCTCCTGACTGCAATCCACTAATTGTACTTGTCCTTTTAATGGGATTGTGAAACAGTTTGCCACCCTTAGACGAGTCCCACATCCCACAAAGATGTAATCTTTATCCCACAATACTTTAGTTGGGAACTTCTCACCCTACCATGGACTAGTGTTAAAAAACACAGTACAAGGACTCAGTGAAAAAAGAATATTTCATAGTAAAGTATAGCCATCCAAATCACTTTCTCAAATACACTACACTATAACTATCAGTAAAAGAACACTCAGTACCTTAGTAGATTTTAGCTGCAGAATACAACTATATCAAATACTAAGCTACTGTGGCCAATTTCAGCCTTATTTTTGCAAGCTTAGGGCATTCAAATTTCAAAAACTTTCTACATTAAAAAAATACCTCTTTCATATGGTCAATAGCAGTGGAATAGTGTAGTGAAAATTGTATTGTGTCCCAAGACTCGTGCAAAGTACAATGTAGAATCAATTGGTCTTGGCTCAGTGCCCTACATGAGACCTGCTTCTTATGCCAGTATGCATGACTCGGGAATAATATCCATTTTGACCTGCTGAAATATTCATTGGGACACCTGAAGTATACCAGATGGTGGCTATTTGATACTCAGTTCAAGGAAAAAGTAGTCTTTTGAGGTCTAAGTAGCAACTTTAAAAGACCGGTTTCACTTAGAAGGGTATTTTACCCCGTTCAACTGATTGGACTTCTCTGAGCCGCAACATTTTCTTTATAAAATTAACCAAAAAAGCACGAAACAAATTTTTACTTCAAATTGGTTTTTGGCCAGAATAGCAGAGTTCTTACAGTGATATAGGGGAATGCTTCTTTGCGTGCTGTGTCCTCATTCGTTTAATTTAATTGCTGTGGCGGCCAGCATTTTTCCACAAAATTTTATTGCTTTATTGAAAAATTGTTAACACTTGTAATGTCGAAATTTGTTCTCATAAGAACATTGACAATATAAGCCCTCACATCGGTGGCACGAGGGCTCCATGTTTGCGGGTCAAATATTGTGAGTTGCCGCGGGGATACACGGAAATCTGTAAGACTTGAGTCACGCACAAAACTGCTCATTGCAGTGAGGAGAATTCAGTTTGAGCTCGAGTGGAGAGAAGTTTTCCCCCTTTTCTTGGCTTGTTATGTTTTCTATGCTTAATAGAGACACTGGGAAAATCACTTTTTATTTCCAAAGGGGTTATGGTAATGATGGATTGGTTCAATAGACATATTGGGCAATAGGGCTCACTGAATGGCCTAACACGTTGCCGTTCAGACAGTGAATATTTTTTATTTATTATCATGTTAATGTTGCGATAAAGTTTTTATATCTGTTGTGCAGCATTTAGAGTTTCAATATACAAATTATCGTGCATACATAAATTAAACTGGACAATTACATCAATTAGATGAGCACACCCACGCTGGACAAACTTTAGCTTTCAAATATATAATAAAATGGGAGACCAAGGAAAACAAAAATGCAAAATGTAGGCACACTGATTTGTCAAAGATGTTTAATGACACTGTTCATAAACATTTATAGGCACATTTATAGTACTAATACTAATCTGTGTGACAAAACTATGTCTCTACAAAGTGCAAGCTCCTTTTTAATATGATGCGAGAAAGTTCTTTACAACATACAGACAAAAATGCAGATGTGAATTTATCTAGTAATAGTTTTTACCTTTGTACATGCTGTAGATAGCATGTGATAATAAAATTGTAACCAATATCTGAATGAATTATATTTTATATTTCAGTGTCTTAGGCTGGTTTGGCTTTATTATGGTTTTGGCGATCTCTGTTTGTTTGATATTCAGATTTTTGTTGTCTTTTGCTTGCTTGTTATTTCCATGTTACTTGCACAAACCAATTACCTACTTCTAGAAAATACTCCAAAACCGCCCAAAAAATTGTATGACAAAGAAAAAAAATACCTTTCTGTCCGTTAAATTTATCAGTTCCGTGTCAAAGTTTTGGTTGTTAACGCCCACAGCTCTATTGCCTCAATTGGTTTAAATCACATGTCATCCATCACACGTTTGACATGTGGAGCATTTAGTTTCAGAATAGCATCTTATTTCCCACAGGAGATAGCAGGGAGAGGAAATATTGAATTTAATCAGGTGTCCAAACACAATTTTAAAAAAATAGAATAAAAAAACACGTCAGCCCAAAGCCTCATCAGTGTTTCTTTGCAGAAACAGTTGCAAATTTCTATCATGTATTATTTTGATACAAAAAAATGCAATGACATCACTTGATTATAGGGTTTACTGAAAGGTTAGAAACGAAACTAAATACAGACACATGACGAAAAACAGTATCAAAAGCTGACAGCCTGATTCATCGCAGTACGGTTTGGATGCCTTCCATCCACCTGGTGTGTCCTGTTTAAATGTTTATCTCTTTCTTCTTTATTCAGCTGTCTTGTCATCTCTACAGACTCTCCTTCACACACACATGCACACACTCGCAAGTAAGCACACAGTGTAGAGTGCACATAATTTGTCAGAACGGAAAGTAACCCCAGATAGCACACGCAGCAGGTAGTGAGATTGAACAAAACATAAAGGGAGTGTAGGATACATTCTTTTGCAAGAGGGAGGCTGACTGTAACTGGGAAAACAAGTTGACAGCACAAGTTATTAACTGTTGTGAGGACTAAAAGAAAGCATATTTTCTAAATGCATTTCATTTTTTATACTATGAAATACAGTTTGAAAATAAACGCCATTATCATATGAAAAACTAACAAACTTGATGCTTATAAAACTTTTTAGGGTGCTTGTCAATTGCTGGATTATATTGTTGCCATTCACTGAAAGGCATGATCACTACCTGGTCTAAAATGGGGGAACATTGTATTACATAAATAGGACCTGAAAGCTCTGCATTTAGTGAAGCATTTTTTTTGGTGCCTGTATTCATGAAGGTCTAATCATAGGACCAGTTTGACCTTTGAAAATTGACTTCTTTCCATTATTCCAATTGGAAGTGTTGTTTTGAAAGCAAATGGGTTGACAAGTGTCCCTGAGCAGATTTCATTTTACACTTAAGGAGACCCACTTTAGCTGACGCCACTCAGGGTGAATTGTAAACACATCATGGGAACATATGAAACATCAGGTACCATCTTTTTTTCCCCCACACTGGCGCTAACTAAAACTTATGTCTGAAAAATGACAACATGTCCAATTGGCTTCCCTCACACATGCATACCTGATCCAGAGGGAGAACTGCTCTGTAAACTCAGGCCAGCTTTTTCCTCTTCTGGCTAAAAAAAGAAGCTGCATTACACAGTGGCTTGAATGCAGATGGGGCTTTTTAAGCTGCTGTTTAAATGTGATTTCAGGTCGAATCCTATGAAGTGCATGTTTTTCTTGTGAACATTATTTTACCATTTGGCAGTGTGCCAGTCCTCCATAACGCTCCATGTCCCATGTTTTCACGGCTCGATCGACACACGACCTCCACGCTCCCCCCTCATCTTCTCTTCTCTTTCTACGCCCACCCCGTCCCTGGCACCACCAGCTGTTGAAAAGATCAGGCGCCAAAATGACTACTCAGCTGCCGCCATGGCACCAAGAGAAGCCTGACAAGCCGAGCAGCTGTTGGCATGAAACCAAGCGAGGTCAGACAGACTAAAATTTAGTGCTACCTGCTAAAGGATTACATGGAATCAGATAAATCAATGACGCAGATATATATGGCAGCTTCTGGAATAGATTGGTCAATGAAAAGTCAGTTTAAATGAAAACAATTGGTATTTTCTCTCCTATTATCAACAATGAGCCATTTTATGAGTCAAATCGGTCATGATATTTGTCAATTAATGTCTGAATTTAAGACATTTGCCACTGTTTATAAAAAAAAGATAATCATAACATCTACTGAGACCAGTGGCGAATTTGTGATCATTTCTGTTAAGTGCAGTGATGGAAAATGTCAAGTTGATTTATTATTGTACCTCTGACACACTAAATGCTACTTTGTGGTCCCCTTGTGATGCTCCTATGTTTTTCAAAAAGGATAACTGTTGCTAATAAGCTAATCACAGAGGACAATTTCATGGAACATATTGCAGAGGATGATCTCACGCCAATTATTGTTCAGATTTTCTGAAAGGTTCATTCACTTGGTTCATTTCGTGGATTAGGTCTGGGCTTTTATTTCATTTTATTATACATTTGCCTGGAACGAAGCATGAACTTGACATTGCCATAAAGAACGCTTTGCTTACCTTTATTTATGCGCACATAATTATTATAATCATCATATTTGCTTTTAATAAAGTATAAGCTTTGCTCCTGAAAGCCTTGTTTAGTCTAAACATAAGGTGCTAGGGTGCCTCGGAGTAGTCAAGGCTGACTCAAGGACCTACAATGAGCACTCCACCCTCGTCATCTGCATCCCACCATGGACACTCCAAGAGGCTTCCTGACACTTTGGTCCTTATCTGTTTTGAGTTTTATGAATGTATTTTGGTTTAAATGTCATAGGCTAATTATTAAACTCACATGCATGCACATACTCAAATGTCTCAATTGTATAATCCATCCCTCCTTAGAGTCGAGATGTCCATGCAGTCAGGGTAATAAAACAACATAAAATAAGTGTAAGGTCAGAATTGAGTAGGGTAGCTGTCCTCAACACTCATCCTCCTTGCAAGTGAAAATCCAAGAGTGTCTTTCCTCTTTATTTATGCATGTTTTTGTGAATGTCTAATGGTAAGCCTGACAGTTCTTTAAAATTTCAACTAAACACACTTCACAATAAATAAGTTGGTTTTATGAGATGTTAAGATTCCTTCTTTTATTCATTCAGCTTCCGTACCACGCCTCGTAAGATTTGCTGGAGCCTATCCCATCTGACTTCAGGCGAAAGGCAGATTATACCCTAGACTGGTCGGCAGTCAACGGTAGGGCACATAGAAAAACAAACGACCAATTCACACACACAATCAGACCGCCACCAGCCCGCACCGAAGTCAGGCGAGTGGACCATTTTATGAGGCGGCTTGATATGTTATTATTTATTGATCAGTTTGGGTTAAACAAAATGCAATAAAAAACTGGGAGAAGTTCTTTCACTTCTCAGCACGGACACGTGAATCAAATTATGAGCTAAAATGTATTGGATGTATTTTCCAGGTATTCCGGTTTCCTCACACACACTAAAAACATGAGTGATGGGCTAATTAAACTCTAAATATGTCATTCGCTGTCACTTTATGTTTTTTTTTGTTTCATGGAGCCCCTTCTGAGGATAAATAACCAACATGGAAATGAATATGTCTTTAAATAAATAAATAACAGAAGAGCAAGAAGAATAAGGATGCCTTTTTGAAACAGTATTTGTACAATTATTCAAACCGGCAGTTATAAGTTATCATATCACAAAATTATACTCCTTCATTTTATGGTAAATTGCAGGACTAACCATTATGTCACATACAGCTATGAATTGGCTCCCATTGAACGAATTCTAAGAGAAACTATTTTCCTACTTAAGCAGGACTCATGTTTAGCTAACCATTTGAATGACTTCAACAACCCATTCCCACCCACCGACTTCATCCCACTGGTGCTAAAAGGGTGTTTCCTGACAAGTGAGGTCATTTTTAGTCTACGCATTAAAGTTTTAAGGCCAAGGCTTAGGTTGAAATTTTATTAGCAAATGTATAATGTTTCATGCCGAAGCTTGAGAGACTTTGTCTTTTGTGTTGCCGACGGGCAATTTGTAGGAAAAGCCTATGTATTTTGATAGCAGTGAGAGTTGAGGGTGTCAAAGTATCTGCCTGAGGGAAATTCAACTTTTGCATTGCTGACTCATTGCGTAAACTCCTGCCACAAAACAAAGGTGGTGCCGTGAGGTAGTGTGCACAATTAAGTATGTCTGGGTGATTATAATTATTGTTTCTATACATAAACACCATTTGTGCTAATCTAAATGCATTAAATTCACAATTGGGACAAAATATACAGATTAAAAAGATTGGCTCGTAAGCCAATTCAGGGTGCCCTCCGCCAGTGCCCAAAGTTAACTTGGATAGGCTCCAACACGTCCGCGACACTGGTGAGGATGAGGACAATGGAAAATGAATAAAGGATTTAAACTTGAAAATTATTATGACCTCACAGAATTTTAAAGTAGATCTTTTGATGACAGTTTGATGAATTTGTGATGAATGGGTGAGGTAAAAAGTTGAACCAGATTCAATAGCTTCAAGGAAAGGATGGGCAGCTTCTGTTCTGGCATTTCTTTTTTTATTTTAGTATGAATGCTTTGTAAGAACAACATTTAAAAAGCCATTATTTTTAATTATTGTATGAAAGGAGATAAGTGGCGTTGGCAACTGGAGTTTCAATGTTTTGTTTAATAATCTTTATTTAATAGCGATAATCTATTTACTCATACACTGCATTTCCTAAATTAAACTACAACAAAAATAATCCATTATTTCCCCAAGGAAATTTATATTAATTTAATGCAATTCAAAAGAATATCCTAAGTGTATTATTATTTTGAATCAAAAAATATAATGCTCAAATTGGTCCAAACTCTTAATCTATCATCTGCCTAGTACTACAACAATCTGTTCATCATGCTAATTAATGATACCACATTAGGTTTAGATTTTACTAAAATATTAACGTATTTAATTACCCTGACTTAAAACAACCCATTAAGGTACAGCACTGGTGACTGCATACAGTAATTTAGTAATATTCATTAATTTTCTGAACCGCTTATTTACAACTAAATTGCCAAGCAAAGTGCAATTTAAGTGCCGCCTCGTGGTGTAGAAGTTCACTCGCCTGACTTAGGTGGGGGCAGGCACGGGTTAAATTCCTGGTGCTGGTGGTATAATTGTATGTGTGGTATTTTGGTTCTCTGTGTGCTCTACGGCCGACTGGCAACCAGTTTAGTGTGTAGTCTGCCTTTTGCCTGAAGTCAGCTGGGTTGGGCTCCAGCAACCCTTGCAACCCTTTCAAGAATGTGCGGTTTTGAAGATGAATGAATGAACTATATAAGGAATTTGCATTGTAATTAATCGAGAGAGTTAGTAAACAAATATTTCTTTACAGTTTCATTCATTCATTTTCCATACCGCTTATCCTCTAAAAGGTAGTGGGGGATGCTGGAGCCTATCCGAGCCAACTATTGGGACTAGGAGGGGGCAACCTGAATTGGTTGCTAGCTAATCGCAGGGCACAAGGGGACAGGCAATCATTCACACTCAGACTCATACCTAGGGAAAATTTGGAGTGTTCAACCGGCCTACCATGCATGTTTTTCGGATGTGGGAGGAAACTAGCGTACCTGGAGAAAAGCCACACAGGCCTGGGGGGAACATGCAAACTCCACATAGG
Source organism: Stigmatopora argus (assembly GCF_051989625.1). Lineage (NCBI taxonomy): Eukaryota > Metazoa > Chordata > Actinopteri > Syngnathiformes > Syngnathidae > Stigmatopora > Stigmatopora argus. The sequence goes on along the minus strand of NC_135405.1, from coordinate 5,523,076 downwards.
AAGGTCGGAACTGACCAGGTACAGAACACTAGATCTCAAAACTGTGAGGCACGTGTACTATTGTGTTATTACTATTGTGTTTAGAAATAGATATTCTAAGGAAACTTATTTATACTAGTGGTTCGCTGCTGAGTAGACAAATAATTAATTCCTTCATTGTTATATTTCATGTGAAAGTGCTGATACAATAGAATGAGAGGAAAAAAACAAAAGAAACAGTGATATTGATATCAAGTCTATACCCTTGTAAAAATGAAGCATAAATGAAAGATGTGTTCTCTTTGGAAACTTTGCCACTGTGTGGACCACAAGTATTTCAGATAAGGTCCAAAGTTAAGTTTTGTTTCTTTCTTCCCAAATACAATTTCTAACACGTTTCCTTTTCCCTGTTCGTGTGACAGTTGACAAGTAACCCACCTTTGGTGCCATCACTCTTCTTCATCTACCTTTCGGCAAAGCTCATTAGGGACCTTGAGAAAGAGCCTTATAGGTATTCCTGTCTCCACCTTTTTCTCACAATAAACCTTGAGTGTCAGTGTTTGGACAAACAAAAACATCCACTCGCACACTAGCAGACACACTGGCACGCAGATTGTGTAACCTCCAACGCAATGGGATGTGTCGAAAAGGACAAAAGTCATGATCACAAAGAAGTTTGGGCTCCAGTTTAGGGGTCTGTAGAATTACTACATTTTTATATTCCAATTCAAACTCACCTTTAAAATTATTCCAGTTGATAGTGTCAACTTATTTTTTTTCATTTGGTCTTAATGTTTCATTGGGCTTGCCAAATAGTTGTTGATCTTTCAATCGTCTCAACACAATGATAGTTATGTTAAATTACTGCACATGGATCTTGAAATGTTGCTGAATGGAAATGAACACATTTGAATCATTGCTATAGATTGAAAATGCATCTATATTTGGACCTGTTATAGTCAATTTAAATGCCCCATCACATCCCAATAATACATGCTGGCAAATATGCTAATTCATCTAGATCATGTCATTCTCTGGGCCTTGATACAAGCTATAATGAACTGTTCTGTTCTTTTTCAAAGATCAGAACAGGTTTCATTAGTTCATTCATCAACCTCAATGGTAGATTTTTTTTCCAGAAAGGATTGGCAGTGGAAAAAAACAATGTAAACAGCTCATGGTCTCTGGGGATTCCTCAGGGGACTGGTTGTGTCCCATTTGGCCAAGGTGCGGGTAACAACGCTGTTCTCACTTCCTTTTCGGTTGGCAGAGGTGGCATCACTGGTTATAGCAATGGCTGCAGATGCTTCTTCTTGAATGCTTATCATGTCTCAGGGCTGACGATAATACTTTAAGGGATCCGGCTGGTCATATTTTGTTTCAACATTATTTTCGTCTGGGTCAATAAATCTGACAAGCTGAGGCAGTCTTGTTCCAACCATCCCCAGTTTACCATAAACTTGACCATGCACCTTCTCCTCTTCTTGCCTTGCATGTAATTGACCCTGTTGGTTCCTTAGTTCTCACTGTTTTTAGTGTTCTTTTTATAATTCCAAACCTGGCCTACGTTGTATGGTTGTGGAGCAAATTGATATGCCTTTTTATGTTGGAACAGTTTTTTGGTGCAACAGGGAAGTTTGAAGGGAATTTTTATTTGATAGGAATCCCACTGTCGTTGTTTGTCCTAGTTGATTTATTGGAAAAGCAGTATGACAAAACAAAGGTATGTAAAGGGACAGAAAGATAGACCAGAGGTAAAAGAAGCGAATGGAAAGAAAACAGGGGAGCAATAGAAGAGCATCATGGTATATGACTGCAATGAAATTAGAACAGGGTCACATTCTTATTTTCGGTCTCTGTTAGAGCAAAATAACAACAAATTCACATTGACCTCCAGAGGGTCTTTTATGCCACGTCTACACTTTTCTTGCCTTTGTTCCCTTAATACCTTGTAATTCATAGCCGGTCTGTGTCCTGTAAAAACCATGCCATCTTCAATATAGTGAGCCTGTTCTCTAAAATCATTGTGCTTTCATGTTCTCTAAAATCATTGTGCTTTCATCATCTCCAATCCCAACGTTAAATTCAGCCTCGGTGATGTTTAATTTACATTCAAATAACATTTTTTTCGGACGCTGAAAATTCTTCAGTATCAGACAGTGAGACAAGTATAGGTAAATGGTGTCTCTTTTTGGAGTTCCCTCAATATAATCCAGATTCCAACTGAAAAATTGAGTGGACCGAAAGTATTTGGAAGCAGCATTCAGCTTCAGCACTGATTTACCTCATTTACCTTCGTCTCCATGGTGCAGAATCACCTCACAAAAACATTTGTTAGCTTTGTATGACTATTTTCCTTGCAGTCATAGGAAGCACCGAAGACTTTATCCTGTGCCCAAAGGAAAGAGGTAAATGATTGGTAACAAAATGTCCAAGAAGATTACTTAAATTAAGTTATAATAAAGAGTTGAACTTCACCTTTGCTGCTATGACAGCATAAATATTGTCTGATTTCACTATTTCTATTTGACTTAAATCAACAGTGTAACTGAGAGGCAAAAATAATCTGTTTGTAAAATATTGAGACCTCTGAAATGATTCATCATGGCTAACCTTTGAAAACACTTAAGGTAAAACACACAACTTGAATAAATTCTCTAATAACATTTTAACCTCTTCCATTCCCTCCTGAACTGGCCTTTCCTCCAGTAATACTTTTATCCTGACCTTATTTTCTTTAGCCTCGGAGTCACATCTCAGAGCTACCCGTATCACGGATGGCAAATAACTGCTGAGATAGGTCATAGATGCTGGGGGGATGTCGAGCTGCACACAGAGCGATACAGAAAAGAGCATCATTACTGACCATAATGGTCAGTCACCAAGCATTTACCACTCACTGCCCTGGTAACTGTAAGTTTTGGTAATGATGATGTGCTGCTCCACCATTACATAACGTATTTTGTGATGGACACATGCAGTGTCAGGGCATATACAGTACCTACCTGGAATCTGTGATGGAAAAACACAAGCAGGCCAGCATCAGAACATGACATTATTAAAGGGGACCTATCATGGAATTCATTCATTCATCTTATATATACTACTTAGCCTTGTAATGTATTATTTGTTTTATTCCATTTTATCCAGTTTTAGTGAAAATAAAAAAAATATAAAAAGTATTTGACCTGGTTGCATCTGGTTATAGTATGTGGAATTTGTCATTTGATTGCAATCACTCTTGCATGTAAAACCTCTCTGCAAACGAGCACATTTTTAAAGGGCAACGATGTGACATCACACTGCCACCTTCCTATCCACATAACAGAAACCTCCACATGCCCATTCCTCACAGCAGAGTTGACAAGGTGGCTCATCACCTCAATTCATGACGTGCAAAGTTGCAGAACTCAGCTAAGTTCAGAGGTTTTTTTTACTTGGATTCAACTTATTTTTGGAAAAAATGACTAGTTCTCTCATAGTGGGCCACCAATTTGTGTTTGTATGCCGCTTCCCAATGATAGTAACACTTCTAATACACCATATCAAATTATATATACTATATTAGGTCGCTTTACAATTTTTCTCAGTTGCCTTCGTACATTCCTCAGATCAGAATTGAAGGTGTCAAAACTACTATTTCAATCTTCATAATTCCTCACTTTCATAACATAGTGTCACATGCACATAAAAAACAGTTTCTTGTTTCTTTCAACAACCGGCATTGGTGAATGCATGCAAATGAAGTAAATCTGTCTCTTGCAATAAATAAAGACACTAATGTGTAACTTATAATTAAGGGTAATCCATAAAGACTTCAAAACGTTAGCCATCTTTTGCCTCATAATATTGTATATTGTTACCCTAACCTTGTAAAAAATAATAGTTGAATGAAAAATCTATTGTGCAAGGTAACATATATACATATATAACTACTAAGTTATTTACTGTTTAATTCTACACTAATTCTCCACTGTCATTTACATATTCAGTAGGAAATAGGTAAAAAATAAAAAAATCTGAAAGACTATGTGTTGGTCCCTGCTTTTGGCTTACAACCAAACAACATTATCATATATCTACTGCCCAAATTTGGCTGGGATAGGCGCCAGCACCCCCGGGTCCCTTGTGAGGAGAAGCGGTGTGGAAAAAGAAAGAATGTACTTTTTGTTGGACTACCAATTATGTGAATGCACAGTTTTGTAACAGCTTACTGTACTGAAGGCATTGTCAAGAATAATTTGCAACTTACACATCCAGGGCCCACAAGGTTGTTTTCCCTAACACAGAGGTGCTGTAGCCTAGAGATAAAGCTAATATGATCCAGTTACCGTACACTTTATGTTTGCAAGGTGAATAGCCCTATCATTCATGGGTAATACCAACGGCAGTTGAGTTCTCATAATATATACTGTATATAAACAACTGGCAACAACAAAACCAACTGGGTCCCGAGATAAAGATAAATGGTGACACACACCTGGCTTAAGGAAAATGATGACATGCTGTGTAGAGTGGAACATGCAAAGTATGAAATTTAGTCCACTGTAATTAGTATGATGGTTGAAAAGTTGAGCCTTTTTGGGGTGTCCTGCACTTCAATCAATGAAATGTTGCATTTTTTAATTCATCACTATTAAGTAACCTTACCTACAGATGACATTTTATGACATTATTTAAAACATAATACCCTCACCCTTCATTAAGTGTGACTTAATAGTTACTGATTGTTAGCATGCTTGTAAAATTTAAAAGGAGGAAAGAACAGACTGAAGCATTAAACTAGGGGAACAGGTGAAACATTATATGCAGGAGTGCACTTAATTATTTGTAACACTTTATAGGACACAGTGCCACAGATTTGGAACTCCGCTACTTTGTGAAAGAAGTCAAACCACAGCAGAATTGAAACTTATCTGCGACTACAAACTGGCTTTTATCCAATAGCTGCAAGAAATGCCGTGAAAGCTGTCACCACGTGGCTGTTTTATGTCAATCAAAGCAATGCACCCATGAGTCAAGTGCAGGTTAACCTGTCAGTACATTCACTTTGCTATGTTTTCAGTGGCCAGTTGGGAAACTCCACGTCACTTCAGGGTATGCTTATTTTGGTGAAGTGTAATGAAACCTACAGTATAGAAAAGAAATGTAACACTATACATGAAAACTACAGTATTGATAGGCAATTGATTAATCATAGGAGTCTTCAACAAAAATGTCTATGAACACAAAATAAATGTTGGAAATAAAGACATTGTGTCATGTTTTGTTGGGTTTTTCTCCATGACTGCACCGGTCTGTCTTGTTCTTGTGATTGTTCATTGTTTTCACCTCTTGCCTCACCCCATAAGTGTCTCAGTGTTCCTTGTGCCTTGGGTAAGCAATGTAAGTGTATTCAAGTCCACTTTGTTTGCCAATTTCTGTTTGTTCAATTATTGTATGGTAACAGGTTACAGGAACCCAAAATATGTTTACTAATTAACGTGCCCAAAAACTAGAGAAGACAAAATTTGGAAAACAAAGATAAGCCTGGGAAAACATAGCAGTACTGACACACAAGCTTGACAATTATGCAACAAGATGAGACATGGGGCAGCGGATAGGTTGAGATACATAAGGGATGAGACAACAGGTGAAAAAGATGAACAATCAAAAAGATAAGGGCAGGCATCGAGAGAATAAAAAAAACATGACAAATTGAGATATAATGGAGATTTTAAAAAATGGCACTGTGGGAGGATAAGCAGTTTGGACAAGGAATGAATGACACTGAGATAACGTTAATGGCATTTTCAATGTATCAATACATTCAAACTGTAAACTGTGCTTTTTGAACGCATACTATACCACTGGGGCGGCCCGGACAAATACATGCTTTAGAAAATATTCTATTACACAAACACACAAGGTCAGTAGAGTGCAGAATGTGAATTCGGCATTATCATATCTGCGGGAAAGTGCTCCTTTTATTTCCTGAGCAAGATGAGTCATTTACAGAATATTTTGGTGGAGCTGTCTTTTATTTAATATTGTGTTGAAGACAATAACTAGAGAGTTTCTGGTAAGAAAAAATTGTCTTCAAAAATCTTTAAGCCATACATATAACATAATTTGGTGGCTTGCAGTTATAAACGTTCAATTCATTGTGCTTCTAAAGTATTATGTAATGGACTGAAAAGTTTTGTCTCAATGGTGAACAATGTTTACATTCAAAGGGAGAACATTAAAGAAACAAGCGGTTGTACTAAGAAATGATGAACCCTTGATGGCAAGCACATCACATCTGCAATAAAAGAAACAGTTGACTGCACCATGCCGCAGTAAAAGGAGAGTGAGTCTTGTATTTGAGAGGTGAAAATTAATTTGTTTTTCTTTTATTTATTTTTTATTCATCTACACATGAAGGACTTCATCAGCAACCACACGGGCTTCAAAGACATCGAAGATATGCAATCACGATTTAAAGTTTGCATTCTTATTTTTTTTCTCATTCCACTCCATATTGAAGTCAGTGTTCCTTCTTAAAGAACTAAAAAAAACATGTGTGTCTTGAGCCCTGCAGCAGCAGAGAAGAACAGTTCATCACCATTTGGTCTAGTGTTGGTTCAATGGTTGTGGAAGATGGCCAACCAGGCTGCATGTTTTGTGCAGTTGAACAAGGCATTGGACCATTTTCTCCAGGACATTCTTGGGAGGAGGTTCTCAGGATGTATGGTGTTTTAAAGCTAATGATAAGAGCGGTTCTGTCCTATGTGATGACCTCTATCACTTAACCAGTAAGGACAGAATACTTAGAGGAGCGACATACAAATCCTGACAAGGTTTATAAATTATATTGCATATGAAAATGAGAAGTAATTGAAAAAAAGCTCTCAGTAGTTAAAAAAACTATCAAGGGAGACTCATTATGCTTCACTCATAATGCTGATACTACGCATTTTCTGTATGTTACGATGATATCCAGCCAATGAAGAAACAAATTTCCCTCCAATCTATTTTACTACAGAATTTTTGCAGAAACATGAATAATTTAGTGGTAGGCCCGCATTTTGTCAATGTGTCGAAACATCAAAATTACAAGCATAAACAGCTGTACTGCTCAGACTGCATAATAAAATAGTCAAAATGCAGTGGGATGAAGTCTGCTTGTGCATGATTCTTCAAATAGCCGTTTTATGAAGTAGTTACATTTGTCTGGGCTCAAAAGCTTTTGCGTTGTTGAATCACTAAGAATCCCAAGAAAGAACAGGCAAAAGTCATCGGAAGGTATCAATTTTTGTATACCGTTGAACGACAGACTGCATGGCTTGGATTATTTTACATTTTGAGTCAGCTCTGTTATCTTTTATCCGCTGTACACAGACAATAAAAACACAAACAGATGTACCATGCCAGCCTGACATAATAGAACCCACTGCACCAATCCCCCTAAACCGTGGCTGACTCAAATCTCCAAATACATTGCAGACAAGACTTTTTAAAACTCGTAGTGTAATAGGTGACAGATATCAGGGGATTTTTTTTTTTAGCCTGCGTGTGATGCTTAGCCTTTTTGTAGCTGTTGTGATCTCTTCATCTTGCTCAGCCCTCACATTGCTCATACTACACCTGGACTTTGATGTGCAAAGTTCTGCTGTGCCTCCTTCATAAATGTAGCTGTGATGTTGCTATCTGAATAAAACATCCATTTGGGTCATGTTTTCAGTTGTTTTTGTAATTTACACCCAGAAAATTTCTTAATTTTGTGATATTTCAAAAAAACTGTAGAGTGGATTCTTATAAATGTCAAAGGGAAATGAGCTTGAGTGAGTCATTTACCAACAAGCAGATACTTGCTTCCTGGTTTTAGTTTCACACAAAAATCTGTATTGAAGTGCCAGTAGGATAGAATTTCAGTGATGTGCAAGCCCAAACTGCACACAAAGAGTGATTCTGCAAGGAGAGAGAATACAAGTCAAACCACACACGTTGCCTCATATGAGACAGAATCTTGCATCTTAAACCTTGGTTGGATGTTATATCTACATTCATCTTTTTTTACTTTAGTTACACAGAGAGACCGTCGACCATTTGCACTCAGGATCACGCTGCCACCAGCGGGAATTGAGCCGGCACCTGCCCGCACTGAAGTTGGGCGAATGAGTGCTTACACCATGAGGCGGCGATGTTTGAAATGAATAATTGAAATAAGTGAGGGAGTCTTATGATATGGAATTTTATATTGACGTTTGCATTCCTCATTAATTATGGATTTTACATTTATTCAATATAGCTAGCAAAACATTTAGGGTGTTAGCAGTACTACAGTATAATGTGTTTCATATACTGGACAGCTCCATCCTCATCAAAGAGACAAACTTGGTGTATATGTGTGTCGTCACAATTTTTTTATCTGTCCGTGTGTGCTTGGATATATATTACAAAATCCTGACATTTGAACAGGGCTGTGAGGATCTCTATAACCACTTTGCAAAGTATGGATTCATTCTCATTCAATCGAATCTACATGGAGGCACCCCAAAGGGATGAAAGCTTGATTAAATCTTAAAGAGAGGTAATCACATGAAAATATAATTTCCAGCTAACTTAAAAGGAGAAAAAAGACTTAAGCATTTCTCAATGCACAATCTTGTCAGTCTTTACATTCTGTACGACTAGCAGAATACAAAAGATGGAATAGTGGAAATCTTTATTTTCTCTATATAACCATTTTGCAAACAGTTCAGAGTCGATTTTGAATATATTTAAAACCAAGGTTCATTTGACACTTTGAAGATTTTGTTTTCCAGTGTGGTTCAATTTGGATTCTCATTACAGTATTTTTAAATAGAAAAACAAGTTGCATTTTGTGTCCACTTGCAAGCTGCTGTGTTAAGCCACTCTTTTAATCAAGTCTGAAAAATCAAAGTAAAGATATAATAGTAATGGTTTGAAATATGCTTAATCAAATATTAATTCTACACTTAACAAATACATCACAAAAGATAATATTACTATTTCTTATAACAACCTCAGTGATTAAAGGAGGCATGTAGAAAATGTCATTTTATGAGTAAATTAAATGACACTAACTAGCATTTAAATATCTAAAAAGAGAGTGGGATTTTTTTCTTATGCTATTCCAAGATGCATACACAATGAGGAATAATTTATTGTTTACAAGAGCTTACATTTTAATTTTAGCCAGGCATTTAATCAGCAGGGATTCTTCAACAACAGTATGTGTGGTTTTGGCCAAGTTATCTTTAATTGTGGTTGCCTGAGAAAAGTTAAAAACAACCCATGCAATTTGTGACACTAGATGTGCAAAATACAAAATAGTATATATCTACAGATATGAGCTCACTTTGTGCTTATGCCAATAACAAATATATAATTCCTCGGTCATAACAATGAGTCCAGAAATTAAACAATTTTCATTATTCAATTCAATTCAATTCAATTTCAATTCAATTCAATTTATTTGGCAAAAAAAAAGCACTAGGCTAAGGGCCATGTAACAACATTATAAACTAATAAGAAGATATTATGTCTGCTACAACATGTTCTCCAAAGCAGAGGTATCTAACATCTAACATCCTTATCTGGTACACATTTTCTTTATAGTATCTTATTCTTGGTAATGAGGTGTTTTGAAAAATTCACCATCTATGGCTACAATTGAGCGCACGCATATATGGCAAAAGGCCACAACAGAGATTCTGCAAGGGAAAAATAATAAGCTCTTTTAATGTTGTTTTATGTCATCTTGCCACTGCCTTTTCTAGGTCAGACTTTACCCCAGTTCTTGAATGTGACCCTGTAACGATAATGAGCTGCTTTTAATATTTGAATGGTGAAGGAGTGTAGATTCCAATATTTAAAGAAAGCTAACACCTAACTTAAAACTTCCTTTAAAATGCTAATGCATTCCAGTTTGTGTTGTCCTTGTATTTCTGTTTCAGAAGGCACATTCAAGACACGCTTGGAAGTAGCAACAGTAGTGTATGGCAACATCTTCCATCTCCCCCTCCAATGCTGAGTGATTAAAGAGCAAACTCTCCTACTTAATAAGTGACTAATCCTCATGCCCTTTTACTCTGTCAGTCCAAACAGATGACCCAGCAAGCCCAGGAGATTCATCAAGGTGTGATTGCATTGCTTTTTCATTTTGGCGGAAGAAAAAGTCCTCCAGAATGCATACTAAACCTACATACAATCCGCAGATTTAAAGACTATAGAATTTCATTCATTTTCTGAACCGCTTATCCTCACGGGGGTGCTGGAGCCTATCCCAGCTGACTTTGGGCCAGAGGTGGGGGACACCCTAAATCGGTGGCCAGCCAATCACAGGGTACGAGGAGACGGACAACCCTCACACTCATTCCAAGGGGCAATTTAGTGTCCAACCTTTCCTGCCATGCAAATCTTTGGAATGTGGAAAACAATCGGAGTACCCAGAGAAAACCCACACAGACCTGGATTCGAACCCAGATCACCCAAATTAGATCATTGAATTGGTGTGTAAAAACTAAAATGATTAATAAAAACGAACTACATTCAAAGTTACAGCAGGACTTGCAGAACAAAATTAAGCATGTTTGTCTTTACGGAAGTCTGAGCATTATTAGTGTTAGTTATTGTTTTATAACAATACAGTGTACTGGCTACAGGAGGAAGTTTCACAAGCTTAATTCCAAATGTTATGCATGACAGCACACTTTGTGACTAGTACAAAGAATAAAATTGAGTTGGCTAAACTCAAACATTACCTCGTGTTTCATTATCAACATCCCTACTTGTGATGTGTTTACATGAATTGGTATGTTAAAAGAGTCAATTACATTCATGTTGACAGACAATATCTATTAGTTAAAAAAAGACAACCAAAGTGGTCTTATTTTCACTTATGTGGAGCTTCAATATTTTGTTTCAGTACAGTGTGTGAACTTTGACACATCTAAACCCCTCTCCTAAATCAGTTGCTGTGATATGAATCTCATTCCCGGCTGTTTACACTATACCCGTGTCAGACGTTACCACCAGCCTTTCACACCTGTCCTGTCATGTCCTCAGACAGAAACTGTGATACATTTTATAAGTGCAACAGAGAAGCCTTTGTATGTGTGAGAGTGAGGGGGAGATTAATGCACAGGCATTGACACCTTTTTTAAAGGAAGAGCAAAGCCTCAAAGATGGCAATGGCCCACACAAATTCATGCAGAAACACATGCACACACACTTAGTGAGCTCTCAATCCATCAGAGGGTGGATTATGGACCTTGTGGATATGTCTGGATGCAGAGGTGAACATTCCATTGCTGTAAGAAGTGATAAATGAGGGACAAAAGAGGAGGAGAAGCTCTCAGGACTTCAGACTCAACAGTCGCCAGCGGAGACAAACACACACACACACACATGTTGCAAAAAAAGTTATTTGTCTTAAAATCAAGGACATGTGTCATTTGCATATCAATTCTCAAGATGCAATATACAGTATGTAGAGAATTCATTTAAGTGATTTTTCTTGTCAGATTATATCACATTTCACCCTTGTGGGTTCCATGCATTGTTTTGTTTTTGTTTTCTTTTCTGCAAAATGTGTATTCATAATGCTAGTAAGCCATCCATATCACAGGCTTTTGGGATACACAATACATGTATGTATATAATAACAAAAAAACATCCATTGTACACAAAATGTATTAGTGTCTACATATGTACAGTATACTTTAGAGTACATCCGAATAGTGAACATTTCTTATTTGGTGGAGTGAGACTGTAAAGAGTATGTTTAGGCCATATTGATATCCCAGGGTGTGATGCCTATAATTCAGATTATTTGTTAATTCTGATCAATATCCCAGGGTGTGGTGCCTAATTCAGATTATTTGTTAATTCCAACACTTTGTAGCCATTCATGTTGCACAAGCGTATTCGACTCAGAGTGTGATGCCAAAGACATGCAAACTGTGAAATGTCTTCAGTGTTGATGGAAGTAAATATGTTCTTTTTGGTTTTAAAAACATCAGAATTGGACTGTTGATACTGTACATCAGTACATGTGGGTTGGGGGGGCTGCCATTATTGAACATTGCTTTATTCATTCATTCATTCATCTTCGATATCGCTCATCCTTGAAAGGTTGCGGGACCCTAACCCAGCTATCTTCAGGCGACAGACAGACTACACCCAAGACTGGTCGCCTGTCAGTCGTAAGGCTCCTAGCCAAACAACCATCCGCACCCCCAATCATACCACCACCAGTGGGAATTAAGCCCACGCCTGCCTGCACCAAAGTCAGGCGAATGAGCCACTACACCACAAGGCGGCTTTTTAACATTGCTTTAGAGACAGCTATTTATTAGAAGAAAAATAAAAAGTCATGATATAAACATGAAGAAGGCAGCAATATGAACAATCTTCACTTTGTTTTACCCTTTATAAAAAAGTCTCATATTTTTGTTTCAAAGTTTTGGAAGAAAGTATAAATCCCAAATGCTTTTATCGTCTAGCGTTGGCACACAAATACATGGTGGGGAAAATTCCAAACTTTCATCAAGATGCACTTTCAACTTACTCAAGTTTACTGACCCATTAATCAGTTTATGGGGATAATATAACATTTGCAACAGACTGTGTGCTCATGTCACTTTGACTTTTCATTTGGCACCTTTTGTGCATAAATTATGAATCAGGCTACATGTTTGGTCTAGGCCCACAGAGCCTAAGGGAATCGTCTACAAGCAAGAACTTGACGTACATTCTAGTTTTGAAGGCCAAACATAACATACTTAATACACCATAAAGCAACGAGTTTTATCACAGGTTGTTTTTACAGAGTCATTGCACCTAATTGTTTAGATGAATAACAACATACTTACTTTAGATTGTTTATATGAGTTACTCAGTGAATGTACTTTCTAGATTCTGCTTCTATGCTAAAGATTTTTCATATCTTGCCTACATTTCTGCCTACTAGTGGTTATTCCACAGTGGAGTTTCATTGTCCTACCAGAGTGTACTGTTTCAATTCTTAATTCATCCATTCACTGATTATCCAAGCGGCTTATCCTCACAAGGATACACCAACTACTTAGATGGTGCTGTGCTAAAGGGAATTTCATACAACGATTAACCAATATTGATCCATTTATAAAGTGCATCAGATTATAAATGAAACTCTGGGCTTTTCAGAAAATTATTTTAAAAAGTATTTTAGTTGTGCCTTATAGTGCGGAAAATACGGCACTTAATTCCACATCACCATCTTTATTTACATGACCATAATTATTTATTTAATCATTTTGAACATTTTATATGTCTGCCAAAGATTAAGCGCAAAATATGGGAATGTTTAAATGGCATCAATTGTTTGTTATCATCAGGATTTTTGTATTTAATTCATTATTAATTAATTAATTAGTAAAGCAATTCCAAGTAACAACTGTGCCAACAATGCACAGAAGTCATTAACATACTGGCCAATATCCAGAAAACCGGCCTGTGTCATTGTTTAAAAAACTAGCTGAATACATACCTAACATTAAAGTTTACAAATTTAAGCCCACCAACTCGAAAAGTAATTGATACTTAACACTTGGATGCCAATTTGCTACTTTAAACGGCACACCCATTAGCTTATCTGTTTGATCATTTTCTGCCTTGCTTCATGTACCTCGGGACAGCACACACACACACACACACACACACACACACACACACACACACACACACACACACACACACGCACACACACACATACTGTCCATTAAATTGCGCACTTATTCAGTATTCGCCCACACACTTACAAAAACACGCACACAATCTATCAGCGCGGCACAGACATCACGCCTCAACACCAGTCCATTTCTAATCGTCCCCACTCCACACCAGAATATTGGACTAATGGGCCTCATAGCACGCCCACCTCGATTGCAGGAATCAGCAAGTATAGTTTAACAAAGGATTATGTGAGTATGAAGAGATCAGGTAAAACAAAGTTTCTGAGGTAAAGAGAATGAGTGTCACTTCTTAAAATTACGTGTTGAGAGCTCCACAAGACTGGGTGACAAGAAAAGAGAACTTAAAACCGCATTTCATTGTAGTCATTGAGTGCACATTAGTTGTCAGCACCGGTGATGTACAATCAAACCATCATTGGCCTTTGATTTAGACTCCAGTCATATAGACACTTCCCTTTGCGCCTTTGAGCTCAAAGTAGATGTTGTAGCATGGAATGTAAGCAGATAAAGAAACACAGACTCAACACTTGAAGTAAGAAAAACACTTGTCTAGATGGACTTTTATGTTGAAAAGTACCTCTGGAGTGTGAAAGATATATCAACATTCCCCTCAAATGCAGGTCAGACAGTAAAACATTAATTTAAAAAGAAAGGTTTCTGACTGAGGTGAAAGATGTTTTCTTGTCTGTAAAAAGGAAGAAACACACTTACTCTTTTCTGCCTTACATGTAAATTGGATTGGATAACTTTATTCGTCCCGTATTAGGGAAATTTCATTGTGACAGTAGCAAGAAAAGGCATAAATTATAAGTTAGACAGTACAGTCGCAAAGGCCGCAGAACAACAAAGCAAAAGCACAAAGTACAAAGCAAAACAAAGTAAATGGGATCATTAAGAATCACCAAATCAAATCATTAAGACAGAAAAGCAGCAAAAACACAAAATGAGCAAGAGTGGACGGAGCTACCGCCACCGGCTGCCACTTGAACGGCGCCTTAATACCTTAATTCGTTCAATAGACCTCAATATACTACTAGCTAAACCATTTAAAAATGATCAATTTGTATCAATATTGTATGATTTTTTTGACAAACACAAAAAAAGAGTAAATATTTACTGCGCCATTAAAATCAATAACAAACCATGCAAAAAACATTTTTTGTTGTTTTAGTGTGAGTGCGTAAGTGAAAGAGAAGGCAGCAAATGTTTGGCAAAGAAACATACGTGTACACACAACTGATTTTGTTATTATTGTGGCCCATGATGAAAATGAGAGAGAACAGTCGAAACATTCACAAAACACCGTGTTAGAACTCAGTGATGACAAATGGTGGCCGAAGGAACACAAAAAGCATCATGGAGATGCAGCTCACTCTGAGGCAATGGGAGGCCAGTGGGGTGTTGGGAGACAGCCAAAGGGAGGACAGTATGGCGTTGGGAGATACTATGTCTGTGGGAGAGCAACTCTATCATGCAAATTACAAAACAAAATACAGGACACAGAAAGTGTATACTATATGTTATACGGGGTATTTTACTTTTTTAGATTTTGCATTTCATAACTTGAAATTCTTTCATATCTTGGAACAAAATTTTGCCATTGACTGAAACTGAATATTTTAAGTAAGAAGTAAATACAATCTTAAGTATAATTACCTCTATAATTTACCATATTGATTATAAACAGTTGGTGTTATGCATAGTTGTGCCTTTCTGCATACCAATGATTAGATTGTAATAACATTAAAAAATACAACTTTAATATTTTAAAGTCCTAAATTTCTCAATTTTGGAATCCAATGACATCTTTCACTCAAGCTGCATTTTTTTTCTGTGTAAAATATATTAAATTTGTATGTTTTATAACTATGGATTCCAACTGGAACATTTACTGTCTTCTTTTGTTTATTTAAATGTGTTTATGTTCCTAAGGAAAAGAAGGAAATTGCACTGATGCTTGTGCGCTGTAGGTGGAAAAGGTTTCCCATAACAATATACATCTCATTCTAGAAACTTGTTAACTTAAATCTTACAGTTTACTTACAAACAGATTACAAACAGATTTTCATGGATGAATTATGTTTGTATGCTTGACTTGATTGCCGAGGGGAAAAATAATACACACTTTTCCCTGCGCAAGTTCTCTTCCAGCATTGACATACCCGTAATAGTTTCATAACATCAACAATTTACGATTCCTCAGTCACAAATTACTGCTTTGGAGATGCAGAGAAAGGTTTATGTACCAAAACTTTAAGTATCAATATAACTATTCACATTTAATTACATATAATGTCATTATTGTGCAGCATGCAAGCTTTAGTAAATACATATAAAATGGTGTTATTGTTTTCTTGTATTTTAAATTCATAAAGATGTGGTATAATAAGATTTAAAGGTTAGCTTGCTCTGCAGCATGTTCCTCTTGAGACTTCTTTAAATTGCTGGTATTCATCAACTCAAGTGATGAGTCTGGATGATGAATTGTCCCTCATTAATATTATTACATTATTAGGTTGCATCTAGCTCACTCCGCTCTATCAAGATTATATATGCAGAGTGTCTTGGTCATACATTAATTTTCTTTTTGTGAGCTTTTTTTCTCTGAAGTTGTTAGTTTCCGTTTGCCATTGTGTAATGTCTTGTACAATGACCGTTTATCTGTGTTTAACCTAGTAGGACTACATAATATGGTTTATAACCGAAGCTAATCCATTTTAACAAACTGGTTCCCTTCCACTTTATTCGGAACACACACAGAGGAAGTAATATAGATTGATGTGCTCAGTGCAAATAAAAATCCAGTGGTGTAGCAATAGACTGTTTTCTATAACGCTTGGTACACCTGTTTGCTTGTTATTTTTTATTTCTTTTAGGGGCCGAATTGAGAACCAAATAAAGGTGCGATGGTGAACTTGTAGGAGATGTACTTTAACAACAACAACAAAATAATCATGAAAAATTCTTCACAGTTGCCCTCCAACCATTCACCAAAATCATTTAATGCAAATAAGGATTGTAAAATAGACAATAATAACATTCATTCATTTTCTATCCAAATTATCATCACAGGACGCTTATTTATTTATATATTTATTCATGTATTTATTTATTAACCCACTTATTACCTATCTATTTATGTCTAAAATGCCTTTCCTATTTCTGCATCCTCACCCCCTTGCTACTGTGACAGCGAAATTTCCCGAATACGGGATGAATAAAGTTATCCAATCCAATCCAAGAGTTGCGGAGGGTGCTGGACCCTATCGCAGCCGACTTCAGGCACGGGGGGGGGGGACACCCTGAATTGGTGGCCAGCCAATCACAGGGCAGAAGGAGACGGACAACCATTCAACCTCACCCTCATAGGTAAGGGCAATTTTAGACAGTTCAACCAGCCTGTCAAACTTGATTTTGGTATGTGGGAGAAAACCGGAGTACCCAAAGAAAATCCATGCAAGTTCAAACACATTAAGATGAATCTATTATAGGTCAATGTGCCAAATACTAACGACTGGGTGGGGCAAACTAATGGCTTTTGACGCAAATGAATGAGCACGGTCATGACTCACTGGTTTTTGCTGTCAATAAAGAAAAATGCAGTGCCTACTGTGACATATTCTAATGTCTTTGCGGTGAAGGTGGTTGAGTGTGAATTATGTAACTTCTCGTTTAAATCCCCTCTATCATGGATCTTTAAACACTAACAAAATGTTTGAATCTTGTCATAGAGTATTCAAAAATAAATGATCAAGACACATACTAATCTATAACTATTTACATTGTAAAAAAAAAAAGAATAATTTATGGAACGTGTGGATAATTATTCATAAAACCAATGACGTAACAGCAAGACAGGATCTGGCAGAGGGCTTGTGTCAATGGAAAAAAAAGTGTATGTAGACAAGAACACGATTTGTGTTTCTCATGTGATGTGTTAAATATGAAATTGAAAGTGGGTCAGACGAGGGAGTAAGTCCCGAAGAACATGAAATTTTACTGTGCAAATTCTAACCAGGGTCAGTGATGGTCTAGCTGTAGTAATTCATTCCCCTTTGGTACGTGCTGAATGAGATCACACTCAGTAGCGGTCTGATTGTGTGTGCGTTTGGTTGTCTGTCTCTGTTTGTGCCAATTTGGTGGGAAAAAAAAGTTAGTTTAAAGGATACACCTAACGATGAAGGTTTAATGTCCTGCATAAGGGGTCTGACAGTTTCTGAGCTCTGCAGACATGTATGGTTTAGTCAATTTGCAAATCTTCTGTGACACTACTTGTGGCTTATTCCCTCAGGGGTCCTCTGAATAATTAGAATTATCATTTTAAATTATATTTTTAATGTAAATCATCCCACTGGCTATTGGACAGTGATCAGGATGGAAGGTGATCTCCACGTAACTGCTCCACAGGAGAGAGCCGTAATCTCCTAAAGGCTCAAATAAATCTCACCCATTTTTCATAAGAACTGAAATAGGTGCACTAGAGCCGTGAGGCCTACATAGGCTATTGACAATGCCAATCACATCCCAGAACGCAATCACAATGACTTTGACTGTTTTAATTCTGTGATCTTTGCACCGTCAGACTCTTCCGGTGATTGTTCTGTGAGCATAGTCTTTTCACTACAGTCTCTGATCCATGACTCATGAACAGTCATGACTCTTCTGTGCAAGTCTTGTCTCATTATTACTCACTCTGCTCATTGCTTGACAACCTGACTCGAAGGATATAGATTGTGGATTAAAGTCAAATGGTTGCTTATTCCGTGGTCAGAGTCAGGGTAACCTTATTCTACACAAGAATTGGGCTATTTAGCTCGGGCTCTGTAGCAGGGTGATTGTCAGGCATATTTATCTTTCAATGTCAGCATTGACAGAGCAGATTTGGGACTGGTCAGGACCGCTCAGGGCCACCTTACAGCAGGCGATTGGGAGAAAGACTACCGCTATGTGAATTCCGGTGGAGTGATTCCCCACCTGGAAAGAACATAGTTCTAAGCATTCTGCTTAAAAATAAGCGCCTTGTATTCTTTTTTTTGTCTGCGGCCTAATGCATGAGATGCCCATTGCATTTTGACGAGGAAGAATGAACTGAACTCTCGATTCTACTTCCATACATTTTCAACATCACTTTTACATCTCAGGGACTGTGCTGGAGCCTATCCTACAAAATGTATTGTGGGCTCTATATTGTATTAATAAAGAGAATATAAAACACTGCAGATATTTTTTTTGTGTATACATTAGTCATTGACCCACAATAAAACGTTAATTCTTTTTTGGGGGGGTCATCATTTCACTGTAGCCATCCTGTAAAATGGACAAAATGACGGCTAATGCCATTGGCTAATTGTACATGGACACATTTATTCTGATTAAGCTTCATTTACCCACACTCTTTGGGATATTTTGACCCGGTCAATACCATTCCAATAAAGGTTTTATTCTGTATGAAAACTTTTTTCTTCTTTTAGGTTTGTGTTTCATGATGTTGGTTAAAATGGGTACTAACTGAAAATGATCCGCTTTTCCTGAACATGACAAAATGTTCAGAACCTACAACCCCAGTAAAAAGGGCTATTGCACAGCCAGAAGGAACATTGTGTATTTGATGATCAATATGATTTTGAATATGGGTTGAAAAGAGGGGAGACAGAGGAAGGGATATGTAATGGATGTAATGCTGTTAGAAATAATAGTTTCATTGATATTACTGCCTTTCTCCAGAAAATAGCTTCTTTGAGTGGCATATGAGAGCCGCTGGGCTCAAAAACCATCAGAAATACAAAATGCAGGCAGTTTTATCACGCGCCACGAGAAAATTGGAAAACATATCCAGTCCTTTCATTCATTCATCTTCCGAGCTGTTTATCCCCACAAGGTTCGCAGGGGTGCTGGAGCAGTACACCCTGAGTTGGTGGCCAGCTAATTGCCAGGGACAAGGAGACAAAACAAATCAATCACACACACACTCATACCTAGGGACAAATTGATGTGATCAATCAGCATACCAAGTATGATTTGGGGATGTGGAAGGAAACTGGAGTACATTGGGAAAAACCATGTAGGCACATGGGAAGGATGGAGCCTGGGATTGAACCCTTGATCTCAGAACTGTGAGGTGGACATGGTGACCACTCTTTCACTGGGCCAGTTATCCAGTGTTTCATTTTGTAAAATAGAAATAAGTTTCAAATGGTTTGTGCCACAATAGCAATACTTTAACTATACAGTGAATATGTTCTCTCTAGGGCCACCCGATGGTGCAGTGGTTCTTCCGCCTGACTTGGGCATGGGCTTATGGGTTCGGTTCCCACTCGGTGGCAGTGTCATTGTGAGAGTGTAGAGACTGTACAGGGTGTAGTCTGCCTTTTGCCCGAAGACACCTGGGTTAGGCTCCAGTAACCACCGCAACCCTTTCGTGGATGGGTGGTATAGAAGATGACTGAAATTAATGAATGTTCTGTCTAAATTCAGTCTTTTCTTTAATAACTGAGCACAACTTTAATGCTTCACTACTGCTTTCTTTCTGATCTGATATTCAGTCTCGAGCTGTATGACATTCCTCAGGGCATGTGGCTGACATTTGGAAGTAGACTTCTATAGATAGAGTTA
The DNA here is from genome assembly GCF_051989625.1 of Stigmatopora argus. Taxonomy (NCBI): domain Eukaryota; kingdom Metazoa; phylum Chordata; class Actinopteri; order Syngnathiformes; family Syngnathidae; genus Stigmatopora; species Stigmatopora argus. Next base: position 5,502,761 of record NC_135405.1, on the reverse strand, counting down.
TAATGTCAGAAGGGCTGGGGGAGTAAGTTTGACTGGAAAACCTAGTGTAACAACAGATGGGGATTATCTAATGCTGTGAATGACTTAATCTTTAGAGCCAAGGAACTCAGAGACGGAAATAACCTCAAACTGTACTGATTGCTCATCACACATGTATTGGAAAATCAGGGTTGCCAGATCATAAATATTCCAAACCAATCTAACCGTAAATATAACCCACCCAATTTGGTGGGTTCCTCCCAGTTTGTCAACACTGCTACGTCAACACATGCTCGCACGATCTCATCCACCTTTCAGAAAACAAACGTACCTATGAGTTGGTGCACCGCTGCCGGAGATGCGCTCAGTCGTGTCCGAGTCGAAGGTTTTCTCGGCCCAGTCCAGATTGGCCAAGACGCTAGGCTCCAGCGGCACTGAGTTGCTCCGGAGGAAGCAGGCCATGGCATTGCGATCACTGTTCCTCCGGGTGGCATCTCCAGTGTGCAGCCAAGGACGTTCTCAGTAGTGCTTCGGAGCAAACTTCGATGAGATAGCACAACTCATTAGAACTCCGGCCCACAGCCAAGTCCACGTCGCCTGCCCACATGGCCAAGTCCAAGAAGCCGCCACCGCTTTTGCTGACAAAGGCAAAGCTCTCTATTTACCGGTCGATCTAGGTTTCTACCCTCATCTATTGTCTTGAGCTGTGGGTCGTGACCGTAAGAACAAGATCCTGGATACCAGGGGCTGAAATGAGTTTCCTCCACAGAGTGTCAGGACTTTACAGATGAGGATAGAAGCTTAGTCCTCTGGGAGGGACTCGGAGTAGAGCCGATGCTCCTGCGAATCGAGAGGAGCCAGATGAGTTGTCTCGAGCATCTGATTAGGATGCCTCCTGAACGCCTCCCTGGTAAGGTGATGCGGGCCCGCCCCACGACAAGCTGGGGAAACTATGTCTTGGGATACATCCTTCCTGGAAAAGGTAGATGAAATGGATAGGGAGACCGAAGCCTGGTTTGCCCTGCTGAAGCTGCTGCCTCCACAACCCGCACTCGTATAAGCGGAAGAAGATCAGGATTTGTGTATAACTTCATGAGATTCTGTAATAGGCCACCTGAGATCTTACAGCACTAATCTTTACATCTGTAACGATGCCCACACTGTCACAAGGTCCTTCCACAGGGCCCATGATGGCACATTTTTATTTGGACTAAAATTTGTTTGTTTTGGAGTATTACATTTCATTTTTGACAAAAATAAAAGAAGACTTATGGATATTGGGTGATTTTCAAATGTAAAGTTTATGACGACATTTATTGTCCTTTGGTAATGTGAAAAGGACGCTCTCTTATGGATCCAGAAATGAATTTTCTCTTTGGCATTTTGGAAAACAGTGAAAGATTAAATAAAACGAACCTTCAACCTGAAACACCTAATGAGGTAGTGGTTCACTCATCTTGACTTCGATGTGGGGAAGTTTGTGATCAATTTCCGCTCAGTTGCGTGGCAGTATGATTGTGAGTGTGGATGGTCGTCTCTCTCATTGTGCCCTATAACTGTTGAGTTTGGCAAGGGAGATTAATTTGCATTTACCTGGTCAGAAAGGTACTCAAAAAAAGCCCTGTCGTAATTTGATATCCGCAGAAAGCTTTTATAATCATGTTTAGGAGGCAATGTACAGGTGTGCATGGTAGGCCCCCTCTTTTCCCCAACTCCTTTACCCCACAATACATAGATACAAGGATTGACCTTAAGGAAACTTTTCCAGAGCAAAAAGTTGGATGTCCACTTATTTATACTCACAGGTAATTTCATATAGACGCGACCCTTGTGAGGATACGTGATCGGAAGACAGAGAAATGTTTCAGGCACCATCAAATACTTAACCCTTCACATTAACATTAAAAAAATTATATGTGGATGCATGCAACTACTGATATCTTCTCAATAGATGACCTTCAGAATTCACTCACTGCATTTAAGTTTAAATGAATAGATGTGTTTTTCAAAAGAACACTTTCCTGTCAGTGTAGGGAGAGCATAAATTGCCAAGGAAATGTCCTAGTAGATGCATACTGATTTGCATACTTGAGAATGTTTACTTATGTCCTTTTCCTTAAAGTAAATCCCATCAGAAAATAATAAAATAAATAACTTTTTTATTTGTACACATTTAACTCTATTGTTCACGACTGTGTGACAAATACAATTCTCAACTACTTTTCTTGATGTCAAACCGGAATATACAAAAAACATTACTCTGTGGAGGTGAATTGTACAGCTTTGAACATGTACTAGGTTTATATTGCTATACATCACAGTGCTTATTTCAATGCAGTGCAACTAATACACATTGTAAAAGTGACATTTAACTAATAATAGACTGTTACCGTTTCAGAACGGCACACACACAAGGAGATGCAGATAAAAACCAAATGTACACATTCAGTACGCATACAAATGCATGTATGTATAACATGTATTCCATACAGTATAATATGTATAGTATTTAAAGTACTATATAGAAAATGGTCCAACAGGAAATGCAGACCATGTCTAATTTCTAATTCGAGTGATTTTATTGGCTCATTGTAACTATTGGTTTAATGCTCCACTATTTAAATGGAAGACTGTGCTAAGACCAGTATTAACCTTTACAGGCGTGTTTGCTTTTAGCCCAAGTAATCTCAAAGAACTGCTATGGTAGAGTAAAATTTATTCATTAATTTGTTTTCTGAATCACGTATGCGGGGGTGCTGGAGCCTATCCCAGCCAACTATGGACACCAGTCAAGAATTGTTCTACCCCAACCTCTCAATACTCCCAAAGCATGCATGCAGGAATAGACTCTCTTGCAACTTATTCATGCTTATAGTAGTAACATCAGGTGAATCATTTTACACAGAACTTTGGTTCTCTGCCACTTACTACAATATGAACCAGACTTTCAACCCACCCCTATTACAAAAAGCTTGTCTTGATTATCTGCAAATGATCTGATTGTGAATCTTTGCCACAGCAATATGGAATATGTTTTGCTGCTTGTGGTGTTCCTTGCTCCAGGAGGGCAAAATAGTGCCAAATGAGGCAATGACTGTGGAGGAAAAAGGAGAGAGCTGTCATGTTTTAAAGCTATAGTAGGCCCCTTGTTTGGGCCTCCAGCTCTCGTCCTCACCACAGTGTCCTCATTAGGGCTAATATGCAGCTGGTGGCATGGGGCTATGGTGCTGTCAGGGGATCTCAAGGGAGTAATGATGTGGGGCCTGTGGCCAAAGGCCCCAGGGGGGAGGTTTGCTGAGGGTGATTCTTTGCTACTTATGTAGGTGCAAGAGGTCAAACAGACCACCCCCCAACCCCTCTCCTCACTACACACACACATACTCATCTTGCTCTGTTTGCCCTTGGGAGGACTAATGGATAGAGAGAGAGGCACACTCCGCACCCTATCCATCTCCAAGTCTATCTCCAACCCACCTCATCCCACCAACAACACTTGCATCGGTCCCTCTCGCCAAAGGAAAAAAAAACAAAAAAACAATCATTTCTCTGGCCGTTCCATGCCTCCGTTCTTTTTTCAACTCCCTCGGGTGTATTGGTCCAGTCTCGGCTCAGCGCAGATATAATCCTTTAACGCCTTTAAATGATCCAGAGGTTGAGTGCTTCTCCTGGATGCCAATGGGACCTGCTGGGCTCACACCTGCTGAAGCAGGTTAAGATAAATGCCAGCGGGCACTCGGGCATCTGGCCCTACATTAATATTTAACAGTCTGACTCTCATCTCTTCCACGATGAAAGTGTGAAGGTGCCAAACCCCTAAGACATATCACAGCTTAATATGGATTTGTGCAAACGGGAAAGGAAATGGAAGAGCGGTGATAGCACAGTGTGAATCGGACTGCATGTTAAGTTTGTGGCTGTCAAGATGTACCAAGGTGAACTTTATTTTTAATAAGAGGAAAAGAACAAACTTGCATAATATTACGGGAAAAATAGGGAAATACCTACTCCTTAGACAATCGCACCAGGTGCCATTTATGCAACTACAATGGAATGAGTATTCACACCAGGAAAGTCCATAGTGTGCCTCCTTTGGTCTAGACCAAAATACATTTGGTTCGAACTTTTTGGTGCGGTTAATTTTCACGTCCAAACTGTCTGGGTTGGGTAACTTGGTAAAATACGGAAGTAAACAATCATGGAGCTCCTGCTTGCAGCACTTGTGGTCACATAGTTATGGTTCATCCAACTATAAGTGTTTGCAGGGCATTTTGCATTTTACATTGGCATCTGCCCAAATATCTCTTCTATCTCTTCATCGAACCCTGACTCATGATGGTTGACGTACTGTGAACCAAACAACATTTCACATCATGCATTTGACTACGAAAGCCTACTCTGTGCAAACAGGGGTTGATTTTATCTTTGGTCCAATCAGCGGGGCGGTCGCTTTCATGTATGAAGCGAACTGTACCACGGTTGGCTTCGAAGCCAATTGAGACCATGTCTAATTCAAGGTATTGGATCGGCTGCTTGGTCTGCACCAAAGTCTGCTGGTTTGTATTTATACCAGCCCAAAGGTGCTCACCTTGGACTTTTTTAGGTTTGTCCCAGGCCAAACAGTACCTTAAGTCAAATGTATGGGAAAATCGCCAGATTTTTAAGTACACAGATCCAAATCCAAATGGCTAACTACAATATATATTATTACATCATTCACTCTTAGTCTCATAATTAGGGTCAATTTAGAGTGTACAACCAGCCTACCCTGCATGTTTTTGGAATGTGGGGTTAAACCGGATTACCCAGAGAAAACCAATGCAAGTCCGGTAGGAACATGCAAACTCCACACAGTGAGGGCTGAACTGGGATCGAACCCTCAACCTCAGAACTGTGACGCCAATGCACTAACCAGTCAGCTGCCAGGCCGCCCACTTTGGAATCAAATGTATTAAATGATTATTGTTTTAGAGTTTAGAGTTATACTGAGGGTATATTGCTGCGGGTTATTTTCCATGCAAAATCAAATTTGCAATGACAGTACAAAAGAAGGACACAATAAATAATTCTGAACGACATGTGTTCACCTGTTTTTAAAACTTAAGTCATATAACACTGGATAAGAGAGTTAGTAGAAAAATACTTTATTTTTACTTACGAATTATATCTTGATATGATAGAATTTTGTTTTAATGTAAGGATGAAGTAGACCTTGGTCTCTCAATCGCTAACATCATTTTGCTCCGTGACAAAGGAATATGTTAGTTTGGTGTGTGAGGATGAACAAATTAATGTGTATATACACAGTATAAGGTAATTAAGGAGAAATAGACACATCTTAGAAAGCAGCCTGAATGTATTTTAGCTGTCCCCTTGCATTGTCTATTTTCTCTCATTATAAGGCTTTTTTTAAAATTCTTTATTCATCCAGTGAGATAGAGTATCATTTTAATATCATTCCTGTATTTTGAGAAGCTATTCTGCTCTTATTTTATTCACTTACTAATGATGAAAGTTGACTGGTTTGTCATACTGTGCCAGGCTTCAGGTTCATAATTTTCTCATATGCAGTTTTGAGCATGTGACTGTCAGTCTCCTAAAAGAACAAAAAGATGTGAAGCATATCCGAGCAGAAAAAAGGAATATGTAAGAATTCAGTCTGACAGTTTCAACTTTCATGAGGTCAACTTGTCTCTCTGAATCACCATGTTGGCTGGTGTAGGTAATTGCCAGGAGAGGCAAGAGGAATTTTAACCTCTCTAACAAGGTTAAATGGTTCACATATTTACTTGAGAAGAACTCTGAGAGCCACCTGTGACAAGGATCATGTGCTGTTGACCTGCAACACTAATGCTTACGAATGGAACTGAACCACAGGAAAGAACGCGCTCTAAACTGTTTAACACATTCGAGGACTAACTCTATATACTATTGTCACTGTCCTGTCAAAAGGTCTTCAAAATGTCAAAATGTCAGGAAAGAACGCGTTCTAAACTGTCTAACACATTCGAGGACTAACTCTATATACTATTGTCACTCTCCTGTGAAAAGGTCTTCAAAATGTCTATTTCTTCAGGGGGATGAAAGACCGTTATAATCTACCCACAGATAAACTTGTTAGGTCATATTATGTTGTACGGCAAATGTATTGCTTGTGAATCTCTACTTGCAATTACTTACTGAATTTACTTAATTTAAGAGTTTTATTGACTTCAAATTCCACATTGTCGCCGGATTGGGTAGTCTCCATGCATTTTCACGATGTTTTTGTGTGTGTTTAGATTCAAGCATTGTATTTTTGAACTGTGCAAGCTATGCCGTTTGACACTGAAGTTGGTAAATTCTGTACCATTCTAAATCTGTCCATTATTGAAATTCTGTGTTTCGGTGAAACCACATGATGAGGCATAGTATTTGGTGTCCAAATAAAAATGGTTGGAAATCAGTTGCTTTCTGAATAGGCGTATGAATAGGAAGAACATATTTCTTTTTCATTTATTTTCAAATTTCATTTTATAGTCTAATATTTTTGGCACATTTCAGTTTTTTTCTGAAAAAATATTCATTGGATTATTATGTTTTAATCCATGTCATAATAGTGGTATAAAATGCAGAAAATCTGCCTTGTCACCGAAAGTCGGCTAATAAAAATGTATATTTTATGGTTTTGGATTAGACGATGATCCTATGTAGCCTAGGCCGAAATGTCCTAATTTGATGGTTTCCTTGAATGGCCACTATTTTCATGAGCAAAGCAATTAGGCAGTTTTGTGGCCAGCAGTGTAGAAGTGGATAGCTCTGAGTGCTATTGAACAGCATTTCACTACAGCGATGTTTTCATAGCAGCCCAGTGACCCATCGTCAGGTCAACCCAGCCGTCCATTATTTTGCAAACCCATTTCAAGTCATTTGTTTTTCCGCACCTTTTATTCTGACCTTGACCTACATTTTTTTTCTTTCACAATAAATTGAGATTGGTACATTAGCTATTTGGTGGGTTATTTTTTGTTTGATATGTCTTTAGTTGTTAATCTTCTCCAAGGAATAGCTTCATCTTGTTCCTTTTAAAATAATAGAACAAATCTCTGGGGTGGTGTTTAGTGCCACTGTCTCCTTCTTCTACCTTACGCTGGTCTGTGGCCTGCCATGGTCTGTGGCCTATCAGCACATTCCATGGGAATGGCTAAGCGCCGCGGAGACAGCTCAGATTGAGATCACTTTGAATTATTTATGTTCATTCTCCACGAAGGGCCAGGCAGGGCACTGTTCCCACTCATCAACACAGTCCAGTGTCCAGACTGTAACCGAGGGCACTGTCAACAGTCGGAGTTAAACTGGGCTGTCCCACACATACATGCCTTGGACCATGCCTGCATAACCTTCAATTACAAAATAAGGACACCCCCAAAAAAATCCATCATGTCATGCACAAGGTGACCATGCTTCAGAATAATGGCCAAAGCACAATGAACCATGTATTTTTTAGTGTATGTGAAATGTTTGACATTTTTTATGTTTTCCGTAGAAAGTCACACTACAAATAAAATTATCTAAGTGGTCAACCTCAAGCTCATAATGTTACTCCACCAAGACTTAACATTATTGCAAAATGGTTGCTAGAATTTGATAGACTTTACAAGAATTTGTAATGGGTGAAGCTCTGTTGCTGGGTTCAACAGGTCCACCCCTATTCCAGGTATGGCAAACTTAGTAGTATGAACAACTAATTATTTGGATAAAACAGGACACCACCCTCAAATTGAAAATTTCAGCAAGGAAAATGGGCAATAATTTGTAAAGCCTTAGGCTATTTTGATGAAAAGTTTTGTCTTAAACATATGTTTAGGACACTCAGTTACATGTTAAAATACTTTGGTTGCAAAAAAAGCATGATTTACTTTAAATGACATTGCAAACCTCGCAATGTTAATGTGCATGTGAATAATGATTTTTTTTTCATCACCATCTCCCATAACCCCAGAATATATGCCCAGACAATAATTGAATACATCCTTTTTCAGACTAAATAATAAGAAAAAGAAATTAAAAGCATAAAAACAATCTTATTCCTATACAAGCACTTACCATGAAGGCTAAAGTCTAGCAAGATAAATGACAAGCCATTGAAGGTGAAGCCTAATACAGACTCTGAACCCATAAATATATTTTATAATTTTATTTATGCATATATGTCCCCCACCTGGTGCTCGTAGCTTGCTGGGATAGGCAGCAGCACCCTGCGTGACCCTTGTGAAGATAACTGGTATGGAAAATGAATGAACGCATATAAAGTATAAATAAAATATATTCACGTGTCAAAACAAAACCTGGCAACCTCGTACATGGTGCAACTATGAATGTCTGAAGTACAGGTATAGGGGTAAATTTTGTATTATGTTGTTGCATTTGGATAATTGAAGCAGAATCACTGTCTTTAAATCTCAATCTGTCTTGCCATATGTTCTAACCAATAGCTAAATTACTTTAATTGTACCTTAGGGATAAATTAACTTTCTGGATCAGACACATGTTGAACATTTGGATAAACAGATAAGAGTAAATATTTTATATAATTTTACATGAAACAAGAAGCCACCCCACATCACTGCTATGTTTACTCCTCAGTAGAAAGTTGTGCAACCCCAGGGTGTGGCACTTGATGTGATGCTGCCAGTATACAGATGTCATGACTCAGTGCCCTTCCCACATGAACCTCACTATTGTTCCATTGAAATCCTGCTGTGTCTATATCATGTATGACAGCAAGTTTTCCAAGTGCGGAGCCATCGTCAGCAACTATAGAGGACTGCACAAATCAGTTCTGCCTGCTCCTGCTGACTCTCCCTCTTGGGACAGCGTCAACGTCTTCACCTGCCAGGCAGCAATATGCCATACACTGAACAGTCTTTCACTCATCCATTCTACCACACCAGATGGTACCCACTGTGATGTGGATCATAGATTACCTGGCAAATTACCAGGGGGTGAAATTTAAGTTATTTTTTCTCTTTTAGGAGTTTTTTATGTGGTAGATGTGGTTTTAACACTTGTGAAAGAACTTTTCCAGATGCCCATTGTATTGCTGGGGGTGGTAATAATCTAAAAACACTGTGTTTTCTCCTGTAGGTTAATTTTGCTGATTCGAGTGAACAAAAGCGACCATTTCTTGGTGGCACACAGAAGCTTGCAATGCTTTTATTACCATTATGTTTTCCAGAAACAAGGTTTATAACCATATGCCATTCCCATCAGAATGAACAGTCGTATCTAATAGAGCTGTATTTTGACCACGGACGATTAATAATTCAAAGGCAGTCAAAGCGCTCTGACACTATGTGCTTATTCCCCCACTAATGGGACAGCATCAGGAGCAAGACAAGGTCCAGTATCTTGCTCAAGGACACAACATGGTCACCTGGGTAGAGGAATCCAGCCTTTTTGGTTGGGAGACAACTACACTATCACTGAGCAATGCTACTCCATTTGTTTCTTTTACAATAAAAATAACATGTAAATGTAAAGAGTATGACACTGTGGAAGTGCCTGTATTGTTAAGTTTTCCTCTTAATTAAAGACCTGTGATAAAATAAAGTTCACAAATCAATCTTTGTGAATAAAAATAAGATTTGTGTATTCAAGGAACACAAGTTCATATTGTACTGCTAGTTTTCTGGGTGGATAACCTTTCATAAAGGTTTTCTTAATGATATTTAGGACTAAATAGACAGTATTTATTTATATCATATGGCCTATGCCTCTGAATAATCTCCATCTACTGCTAAAAAACACAACTGTAGTTGTCCTCTCATCTCTTGTTATTTTTTCCCTGCATTCCCTTAGACAGACAGAAGACAAGACATGGTTGTTGTAACTGCCATTAAATTACAATGTAAAGACTGTTAACAATCTCGCCAATTATTTAGTGTTTGTAGTTCAGATGATATCGGTATCACATTAGGGATCTGACATTTTACGCTCAGCAAGACCGTTACTGACAGTAAGTTCCATGCCTGCATAGGTCGTGTTGTGTTTGGCGTCAACAAGACTTTCAAAGTTGTGATCACTGCTCAGGTAGTTCCCCAGAGAGGTAATTACACCCACCGGCGTGCAGTAGTATGATGATCCAGGGCCATTGAAACACATCTAAGCCTTAAGAATGCTATAAATGGCTTGTTTTCTGGCAAACTTTTTTTCATGGTTTCACAATTATATTTAAACACTTTTTCTGTGGTCGCAACAATTCGTGATTTTTGGCTGAAAACAAGAACTCATCAAATTGCTGCACATTAAAACAAATATACAAAACAATTTAACTATAATGAAAGTTTCGGAAGTGTGATGAATAACAACAAAGCATATCATTTCCAAAGCCAATGATTTCCATTTGTGTTGTTACTAATTCAACAGCACTGTGTTTAAAGTCCCAACATTTTTTTCACCGTTGGTTCATCCCTTGTGTGTCTTAGCCTATCCGCTGCCTGATGTGTGACCCACCTGTTCCATGCGTCTGGTTGTAAGTGTATTTGAGATCCCTTGGTATGTTTAGGTGGTGTTGTGTCATTGTCTAGTTGCTATGAGGTTGTGGTGAAGTTATTAGGAAGTTACTGTCAAGTTGGTGTCAAGCTAGTGTATGAGTACTGTTCTCCAAATATTGTGTCTTTGTTTCCTTTCTAGTTTTTGGTTTGCACTTTGTTTGTGTTGAATTAATTAAACTTTTTTTGATTTACCGTCACCCTGCATGGCCCTTGTTTACCTGCAATTGGGTCCATCCCATGTTTTTGAAGCCTTCACGCTTCATGTTGTGACATTCTCGAAATGTAGGTGCTCACTTTTTTTAATAAATATATCCATAAATATATATATATATATATATATATATATATATATATATATATATATATATATATATCCATAAATATATATATATATATATATCCATAAATATATATATATATATATATATATATATATCCATAAATATATATATATATATATATATATATATATATATATCCATAAATATATATATATATATATATATATATATCCATAAATATATATATATATATATATATATATATATATATATATATCCATAAATATATATATATATATATATATATATATATATATATATATATATATATATATATATATATATATAGTCTTTTATTTGTTTTCCATATTTTAGGCCTTAGGCCATATTCCCAAGATTTGCCTTGCTTTGTGTCCAAAATCATCAATTATTCAAAACTTTTATAGCAACAGCTAGACTACAAGCATTTTTCTGCAATTTCCCCAGGGCTGAAAACTGGGAAAATAATAATAATTAAAAATAGGAACATTTTTAATCCACTGTAACACGTGGGGGGGACAAACTTCTTGTCCTCCCGTGTGGAGAAATAGCCTGAAGGGAAGCAGATGGGTGGGTGGGTTTATAGGAAAATGAGATTTCGCCCGCTTGATAAGAGAAGAAGTCAGAGCATTTTTGGTCTGCATCCAGAATGCATGGAGAAGATCTATGGTATAGTCGTCCTGTGCTAAAACTATTCCAGAAGCTCAACCTTTGTAACATTTGTTTGTTTTTTTGTTTTTTGCTTCCTGAGTAAAACCATTATCTGGTTAATTTTTTTCAAAAGTCCTAATAGTTTGAAACACCGTCTTATTTTATGTCTGCTGGTGCGAACCACATCGGGTTATCACAACTAAAAATGTCATATTTCCTGATGATGCTTCTTAATGTGGCACTGTAGTGATGGGAAAAAATGATCTAACATGTATTTTCCTCGGCTAAGCAAACCAGGAAAGTGTGGAAACTAAACTTATGTTCCCATTATGTGTCACATAAATTGAGGGACCATGGAAAGATTGGAAAGGAACACGGGCAGAGTGAACACACCTGCAACTATCTAAACTGCTTCTCAGTTCTCACTGCTCTGATTATTCTCTTACATTTGAAGGTCGTGTACATAGCGTAAGTCATGTAGTCATATATCATGTCTCCCTCAAAGATAATGTACACAATGAACAGCCTGTCCATGTAACCTTGTAACGAAACTATCTAACGTACTGTAGGTACGGAATAAGGCACATACATAAGCAGACATTTACCACTATCTTAGATTAGTAAGACCCTCCAATAATATCATGATGCATAAAATAATTGTATCATTCTTACTAGTATTGTTGTTTTATTTTGTTTTTTATTTATTATGAAGCCTAGAAAATAGGAGCCTATCTATTGATAGTATGTCTAACAGCATTTACCCATTATCATGCATAGTACGAGAAGTACACTACACAAGTGTTATGTGTATCAAATTCATTAAAATGACTAAATAGGTTTGTCACAAAAATTAGAAGTTTGGCCGATAGAACAGTTCTTCAAATATTATATTTTATATTGAATGAATATGAACCATTTGACTCTTCCTTAACCAATAAGGGCAGTTACATTGTCTCTTCCGAGCATTTTGTAAGACATGCCATCCAAGCTGTAACAATTCAAACCATTCATTTTCACTATTTCTGTTTCACATGTGCTTTCATATAGAAAATTGGTCTCAACTTCTCAAACTAATCTCAGGGCACATATACAGTCAACCAATTACACGTCTAGACATCTTAAATTCATCAATTAATCGATCAAAGAGTATTTCCTATTTTTTAAATTTTTATATAATGTGGCAAGAAACACAAGCACCAGGAGAAAACCTAAGAAGGCATCACAAAATCTGTAAACTCCACAAAGGTAAGCTAGGGCCAGCACGGTAGATTCGCAAGCGAATGCACATTTTACATGACAAATGTAATTAAGGCTAGCAGTATTAAACATCGTTTTATGAAGTATAGCCTCAAATTGTCTCCATAGCTCATATAACATTGGATTTTCAGTGAATCTATAATACATTGGTTGACATGGACAGCAATAGACATTTAATTAATTTGAACCGTGAGGAGCATTGCATGTTCACAATGAGAGGAAGTGAGTTAATCCATATCTTACAAGCAAAAAATAAAAGCTTCTGTGAGAGAACATCTTGTCCAATTTGACTAACCTCCCAAATATTGTTAATGGGATCTTTGCAGAGAAAAAAAATGTTTCCAATCACTGCATTTGTGGTGCTTGTTGGCAAGTTAGACAGTTAAAACTGGGCAATAAACTTACATTGAGACCAAGCAAAACATGTTGCCATTCATTCCGCTTGCCCCCAATGGTGGTTTGTCTGTCACCGCCTGAGTCTGTCTCATACCTCACATCCTCAGACAGCTCAATGATAAAACGCTCTTGTCCTCAATGTCTGGTGTTGCACATCTCTGTGAGTCGGTTGGTTAATGGGATGGGGGGCTGGGTGTTTTGGGTATTCTGTTCAGGCAGCTAGATCACACTTTAAGTGGCATTTCAGCAAGATACTTGATCAGCCAAATATCATTATGAGCTTTCTCCCTCATCTATAATTTACCTGCAAAGGAGTCAGCTAAGAATAGCAGCCTGACTGTGTCAGAAAAAGAGAGGCAGTGACAGAAGTAAGAGCGATGGAAAGATTTGTTCAGGCCCAGTGTGGTGTGGTGTATTTGGAACATATAGCATTCTGCCATTATTCTTAATTACCCTACAAAGGCAGTGGGTAGGTCATATTTGGCGTTTCAAATAGACAAGAACGTGTGCCAAGCTGCAGCTGAGCCATCTCCATCTCCACCCTCTTTCCCGTTTCATTGTTTCATTTTGCAGCCCTATCGCTCAGGAAACTAAAAGTTTGTCAGATACAAGTGAGTCAACCTTTTTTTCGCTTCTTGGTATTGTTCTGTCCTTCCCTTCGAGTCACTTGGCGCGACTTATGTCTTGTAGCGCTCATCAGGCCAATCTCATGCAGATGTCCATCTACAGGATGTTTTGTGCACACTTAACCCCAGAGCTTTCCAGCATGTGTAATGGCTCCTATCAGTCTGCTGTTCACTGGCAGATCAAATTTGCAACCATTATAATCAATGTGTGTAGTTAAACAGCTCATGTTTGTGTCGCGTTTCCGTTGCATTACTGCTCCAGCGGTCAGAGAAGTTACTCAAGTCTTCAATGTCTGTAATTATAATTAGAGCAAGATAATTATTTGAGTGCTAGAATTTATACAGTTAGGGGTTTTAGAAGCTTACATGTATTTAGGTTTCTTTTAGTGAGTATTTGATTAGATTTATTCATTCATTCATTTTGTACCACTTATCCTAACCAGGGTCGCGGGGGTGCTTAAGCCTGTTCCAACAGAATTCAGGCAGGTGATCCCTTGAATTGATGGCTAGCCAATTGCATGATTAGATTTAAGTGTTTTTTTAATGCAATTAAAGTAGATCTCAGTTTTATTTTGGGGAAACCATGCAAACAATAAGCACAAAATGGTGCGGTATATTTTAGAGTATTTTAGTACATTTAGGAACATTCTGATCACATTGTACATATATTTTAGTGTTACTAATTATGACGGTACCAAAAGAGTGGCAGTGTTTCTTGATGAGTCATTTATTGTAGACGTGTAACTCACCAACTTACAATATCAGTATGAGTATCTCCCAGTGTAATTCCTATTTTACAGAAGCAGAGCAGTAACATTGTTGGAATATACCAGATGCTAATGAGATGGTAGGCACACAGGAAATTCTTCCCTTGGTGTAATAAGGATAAAGGAAAGTGACTTTTTTCCCGAAAATGAGGTCAAAGAATCAGCGCTTTAATATATGCATACCAGGGACATAATGCAACAGTAATGCAATTTAGTTTGGGCGAAATGCCCAGTCGCACTTATCTAGCAGTTACAAGCTTGATTTGTCTCCTTAGCCCTCACTCTGAGGCCACCATGCATTAAAGAGGCACTCTTTCATACCTCACCAGCTTGGAGGACGGTGATGCCATTATTAGATGTGACTGCATGATAATGAAATGGCGTAATGCTATGTCAGAGCGGTTGACACAACACAAAAGGCTAGGGCTGGCGAAATTCCTAATCAGCTCAAAATGTCAAGGGCCTCACCTTGGTCTGAATCATGGCCTGCAGGAAGATTAGTCCTCAAAGTTCACATGGGCCTTCAAGGATGTATTTCTCTTTGGTCTAAACTCTCTCCTGCTCACTCTCCTCTTCAGTGATTGCTCTCTGTACTTGGCATTCTTATATTTCATTCATTTATCTTCCGTACCATTTATCCTCACAAGGGTTGCGAGGGGTGTTCGAGCCTTTTGAAGCCCTCTATGGGCAACAGGCGGAGGACACCCTGATTTTTTTCGCAATCACAGGGTTACCACAAAACAAGTATTATCATGTAAGTTATCATCTCAATATGTTTCTGCATTAGGATATTCCAAACTCTTGAAAATGGAAAGGATGGACAGACTTCCCTATCCCTGTTGACAACAGTGCTTAATTTTGTAAGGGAACTAAAAGTGTTATTTTTTATCAGTGATAAACTTCCTTGTGAAAAATTGAGTCAAATTCATGTGGTCCGGCCCCGCCGTCTGGGAAAAAAAATGACACATGCGTTATGCCTGCGATTAGATCTGCCCCATTGTAGACATTTCGCAGGCTTATAAATTTATCAGATTGATTAGTATGCCTGAGAACACCTACGGTGTCGTGAACAACTACAAACTGCAAGCAATATAATCTAGAGAAATAGACACAGTGGTAATCTCACATGGAATACTGTGAGTGATTAAGAGTGCTTTCAAAACAAATTTACAAAATAAGAATAAGAATCATCAAAATGTACCTGGCCCCCAAATGAATGGAATAACCCATGTACAATGTTTGTGATGAAGCATGTGATGCCTGTCCATAGGAATTTTGATTTGTCTCTCCAAGTAAACTCAATCGTGAACAGATGGTAACGTAATAAAATGACATCTTGACCCTCTAGAGTAGCTGCCAAGCAATGCAGTCTTCAGGCTAGATGATATGTTAAGTGTTAGCTGGACAGCTTGTCAACAAACACATAAGAGAAGTCAGCGAGGGATCCACTCTGGTTGCTTTTAACCCTAACTGGGCAAAATACATTAATCACAGCTAAAACAGAGACAATGATGAGGTGTTAGATGGTTGACCACTAAAAACAATGATTC
This sequence comes from Stigmatopora argus, assembly GCF_051989625.1. Classification (NCBI taxonomy): domain Eukaryota; kingdom Metazoa; phylum Chordata; class Actinopteri; order Syngnathiformes; family Syngnathidae; genus Stigmatopora; species Stigmatopora argus. The sequence goes on along the minus strand of NC_135405.1, from coordinate 5,486,683 downwards.
TATTCCTTACTGTTTTGGTTTTGTTTTGAATGCAAAACATACATTCAGTATGTGGTGCAGTGTTGCATTAAACCAGGGGTCTCAAACTTGCGGCCCGCGGGCCAACTGCGGCCCTCGGGACGATAATTTGCGGCCCCCGTCTTAATATGAAAGATCGATTTTTTTTTTTTTATTTTTTTTTTTTTTTATTTTTTTTTTACCCCTTTCCCCATGATGGCGCCGTTTAAGTGGCAGCCAGTGGCAGTAGCTCTGTCCACTCATGTTTTTCTTGTTTTACAGCATGTTTTACATGAAAAATTAGAGGGAACATTGACATGCACCTGCTTGTGGCAGGTGTGATACTGGTGTGCCGATAGCGAGCAATGATGATGTCGTGACCGGATGATTCGCCTAAAGACGTTTCGCCGACGGACGTTTGACAGACGGACAGGTCGCACTAGTATTTGTTAGTTTAATGATTAAATACAAATACTAGTATTTTATTTAATCATTAAATGCTGTTTTCAGCTGGATTTGACCGAATTTGAGAGCATTTTGAGCCGTTTGGCGAATGGACGTCTATAGACGTTTTTTTGCCTCCATCGCGATATCCAGTATTTGTATTTAATCATTAAATGCTGTTTTAGGATGGATTTGACCCGATTGCTGTCATTTTACGGCTCGGTTCTGCTACATCTGCCTGCCCAAGAGTGCTTATTCCCGGACTGCCATTGATGGTAGACGAACATTGATTTTTACTATAATTTGGACAACACCGGCGGCTGGCCGGATTAAAAATCCTAACGGGCCGTATATGGCCCGCGGGCCGAGGTTGAAAAACTTGTACACACACGATCCGGCGGGGCGAGCGTTCTAATCCCGTTTCGGCGAAACCTCCGTTCGGCCGAATGAACGTTCGGTGGAACGTCCATTCGGCGACCTCCCCGTCTGTCAAACGTCCGTCGGCGAAACGTCTTTAGACAAATCATCCGAGTACCGATGATGTCGCTCACACTGGTACTCAGTGCGCTCAGGGAGGTTGTCTTTCTGCTCAGACCAACAAAAAATTAGAGGGAACTTTGGTTCGGAGCTGAATGAACCAATCACGGTGAGGTATACGGCTCTGGAGGGCGGGACATCGGCCGGGCTGTCCAGTGCCTCGCTCACTCACTCATTCATTCCTCCAATCAGCTGGGCGGAGGAGAAGCCGTGAGGCCGATCACTCCGCTCGGCGCGCACACTCCTCTGCTGCTCTCAGCATAGAACTGAATGAGGCGCTATGATCCGTGATCCAGCCTGTGTCAGTGTCTGTAGCCATCTCCGCGATTGAAACGGAGAGTGAAAGTGCACATGCGCCACAAACCCGCGCGACTGAATGTGAAAGATCAACCCGAGACTCATTCCAAGTGGAAAAACATATTACAGAGCCCCAGAGATGTCTCTTTCAAAGCCTGCCGTGAAGAGAAACGTCGGTGATGAGCACAGACAGTTTCAAGAAAAGTGGGGAGTGCAATATTTCTTTGTTGAACACAGGGGCACCCCGACGTGTCTCATTTACACTGAAAAAGTTGCGGTGCACAAGGAATACAATTTGAAACGTAATTGTACTACGAGACATGCTGAGGAGTATGAAAAATACCAGGGAGATGAGAGAGCCAACCAGGTTGCCAGTCTTAAAACACGTCTTCTGAGGCAACAGGATCTCTTCAAGAAGGCTACCAAAGACAGTAATGCAGCAGTCAAAGCTAGCTACGCCGTTTGTGAGTTGATTGATCCTGTGCTAAGTGATCCCAAATGGCTCATGGACTTGGCTTTTCTTGTTGATATCACACATGAGCTTAATGTACTGAACAAGAAGCTACAAGGCCAGGGGCAACTTGTCAGTGCTGCCTATGACAACGTGAGAGCATTCTGCACTAAACTTGTGTTATGGAAAGCCCAGCTCTCTCAGACAAACCTTTGCCATTTCCCAGCATGCAAGGCTCTCGTGGATGCAGGCACACCATTCAGTGGTGAGAAGTATGTTGAGGCCATTTCGAAGCTACAGGAGGAATTTGATCACAGATTTGCAGACTTCAAGACACACAAAGCCACATTTCAAATTTTTGCGGACCCCTTCTCCTTTGATGTGCAAGATGCCCCTCCTGAGCTTCAAATGGAGCTCATTGACCTGCAGTGCAACTCTGCACTCAAAGCCAAGTTCAGGGAGGTGAGTGGAGAAGCAGACAAGCTTGGGCAATTTTTGAGAGAGTTGACCCCCAGCTTCCCTGAACTTTCCCGAAGGTTCAAGCGGACCATGTGCCTTTTTGGGAGCACATACTTGTGTGAGAAGCTCTTCTCCACCTTGAACTTCAATAAGTCCAAGTACAGGTCCAGACTTACTGAAGAGCATCTTCAAGCTCTACTGAGGGTCTCCACTGCTTCCTCCCTCAAGCCAAATGTGACTGTGTGAGAAGAAGCGCTGCCAGGTCTCTAGCAGCAAGGAGTAGGCAAGAGAAGCCATGTTCAGAATATTTCATGTTCAATGTTCCATTCAAGTTCAGAAAGTTAAAGGTTAAAGAGCTGTTAATACAGACATTTGAAACGGAATAAAAATAATTCATTTTCTCTACTTAGCCAGCCAGTGTATATCTACTGTATGCTCATTAGTATTATTTGGTTTTGTATTACTGATTGATTTATTTTTTATTCATCTCTAAGTTAATTTATTTAATTCATTATTTTTTGTTAAAAAATAAAGATATTTGATAACGTTGGAATGTTTTATCAGTGCTTTTCTTGTGGAAATCCTGATGCGGCCCAGTCTCACCCAGACTCGGCCTCTAGCGGCCCCCAGGTAAATTGAGTTCGAGACCCCTGCATTAAACCAAACACAAAGTCGTAACACTTAATGATGAAATCACATCAATTAGGGTTTGTTTGAAGTAGTTAGTAGTGCCAGTAACATATTCCTGTAATACAGACCGAATCATTGTAGCTTACAAGGAAAACAGGAGATTGTGATATAAGTAGGAGCCGTGAGTCCCATAGCTGAGTTTTATAGGGATTGGTGTCTTTCTCAGCTCTCATTTTTAAGGCTTGCACTAATAACTAGGTGCATTTTGTTCCATTGCGGGGATCCAAACCATTCTAAATCTTTTACAGGCTTAACTTTTAGGAACAAGCTTTGAGAGCTGTCTTTTTCCTTTTCCTGTCTTTTTTTCATTTAAGGAATTGAGGGCATTTTTTTACTATATATTCTTTGGTTGGCTCATAACTGAAAAACTGAATTTCTTGTGTATTTCTAACATTCATAGCCAGTAAAGATGCTTGTGATTCCTTATTAATCAATCTGTCCATCAAAAAATGGTTTATTCTCATCGGCTCTTTCAATAAAGAATATTTTGTTCTGATAAAACTTGAGTTGGAAAGCACGTGGTGATTCCTGTGTCATCAATGAAGCATGACAGTGAAGGCATTTGTGCCTGCTCATTTTATAAGTTTGCCTACCGCAGCACACTCCAGTACAAATGTATGCACTTGCTTATCCATCTGCTTGCAAGATAACCATCTGTAGCTTTGAAAAAACTGATCAAAATCCCAGGCATGACTAGACTTTACTGTTCCATCTAAGAGGTGTCAAAATGATGTACAGTGGGACATTAAATGGACATTGTCATAAAAACATGTGGATAAAACTTTTTTGTGATTCTCAAAAGGCAGTGTCAGTTGGAGTCAGTGTCCCATGTCCAGCATTCTATGCATCCTATAGACTTCCTTACCAGGCAGAGCAAGACCACTACAAGATTGGCAGATGTGAGCGATCATATTCACCGTGAATATCAAATGTAAGCCATGTTCAGTACTTGGGAGATGAAGTAGAACATTAAAGTTGCAGTCCTTAAAGAGAGAAGGAACAGAAGATAGTGGTAGAGAAACAGGTGGTGGTGCTTCAAAGCAGAGGGATTTTATGAATAATGGGAGATAATGTGACTGCCTTCTTCTGCATGGGATCCCACTGGCATCAGGTGTCTTTATTTATAGACAGTATAATATATATTTTTCCCCCTTTCCTTCTTTCCGTGGCTGAAAATAATATAAAACTGCAGTGTCTAAAGGGTAAAAACAGCACTTTCATCTATTATTTTGTTTTGGTAAATCTGAAATTACAGAACAATATCCAAATTATATTAAACAAAAATTGTTCTTCTTTAACATGTACCAATAATGTGTTGTATATTATTTTGTCAAGTGTCTTTGTACTCGGTCGGTATTCAAAAATATTATTATGCTGACATCACAACTTTCATTTCGTAACTTGGATTTTTCATAAGTAGAGCAGCATTTCAGTTCAAACTTGCAATCGCTGAAGGAGTTGGTCTAGCTCTAATCTTGCTCTCATCACTCATGTTGAGGCCATGTGGCCATTTGATGTTCCGTATTTGAGGTAGAAACGGTAGAGCACCCTGGCTGTAAAGCATTGTGCAGCTCATTATACAGATTATTTAGCGTGGGTAGGAAGGAGTATATATAACTAGTGATTATGGTTTGCAGTATAGCTGTGGAAAGTCAAGTCTACGCATGCATTTCAACATTTTCTTGTTAAATACATATGGTATACCACTTTAGATGTTTCAAACCTTATCCTATTTTGGAACAATAATTTACATATCAAAGGTAACACTTTTCCTGAAGGTACCTGAATTTATAAATTGAAACATTTGAAAGTAGAGGTAGCACTGAATTTCTCATGTAGTTAAATGTATTCTTCATCAATTATTTTGCAGTGTTTTTCATATTTTTCTTTTTTTTTAAACAGAACTTCGCTAAGAAAAGCAGTTTTGACTCAATGATGGAACAACAATTAATCCATCCAACTCAACACACATTCCATTCCGCACTTAAAGACAACATACGTCAAATTAAATGGAAGTATACATAAAGGATCGTTTTTTTAAAGAGTAGGATTGAAGTAAACCTATACTTATTTTCTGCAAGGAGCCACCAGGATTTGTTGAAAGCTGGGTCAAACTCGCACAGTCATGTCATTTTTCAGGATTTGTTAACAGCAGTTGGATTTTCACAGGCATTTGTGGAAACTGTTCTACTGCTCATATGGCTGTCGAAATACATGAAGCCATACATGGATTTTGGCAGTTCATTAAGAAAAAGAGGACACAAATTCTACTCATATTTATTTTTTATTTTTTTAAATACAATTCATTGTTTAGTCATCACAAAGCTCCCAAATTAGGTTTCTGCTGCACCCCCTCAGCATGACACTGCCACCACCATGCTTCATAGGTTCACATGAGGAGATAGTTAATGAGCTATGCCCATTTTACGGCTTACAGCAAGCCTTTTGTATGACTGGGTTACATTTTGGCTCTTGCATGATGTGCTGTTATTGGCTTTTGACTGCACAAGATTGTCATTTTGATTGAGCACTGAGAATCATCCCCTTCAATTATAGTTTTGGCCATTTATTTTATGATTAAATGAATATTTTAAATATTCTACTAAAGTTGATTGAATTGAGGAATTAGTTGTTTTTTGTTTCACTTAGCGCTTTAGCATCAACGAAATGCTCTTAGCTATTTTATAAAAAAAAATCTACATAAATCACTAAGGAACTATTTTTGCCCAACTTACCAATATCTCCACATGTTGTCTACACAATAAACTATTTAAATTTTGTTAAATATGATACTACAGCCTTTACATGTCTACTAGATTCTCCATAATCGTCATCGTTTGAGTCATTATTTTTCCAGAAGTACCAGTGGACGCCCCTGAGATATCTGTAATTATCAAATGACATGTGTCCGGCAATTCAAAACATCTGTAAAGATTCTAAAAAAATATATAGTATATGCATTGCTCCAGTTTGGGGACTTTCTGCTGAACCCATAAAGTTCAAGCTGGATATCCAGTAAGACGTTTCAACATTTCTCCTACCCCCTTGCCTCTGCACTTGATTAATCACTGGTTAAAGAGGCACAGAACAAATCCAAATGGGATAGGTGATGGTCTTCCCAAAAGCATGATTATTTATGTTTCTGTTGTTTCCATTATTTCATAGGGACACGTTGGCCTTTCTCATCACCTGCTTAGTCTGTGTTTGCTCACCAGTAATTCAACTCACTTTACATCCTTGGACCAAATTGCTTAATTTTCAAAAGTCAATATATCACACAAAATTCCCTTAGTTGATGACATTTAAAATTATGATGATGACTTGAGAGTGGTGAAATGGGTGAAAGGAAAATTAAAGAATCATCCCCCCACCACCACCACAAAAAAGTAAAATAGATATAGGCATGAAACCAAAATACACATCTGTCAAGATAACACTTTGTGTTCACTGAGAACATAACAGTTACTTCCATTGAACCGAAAGAAATGTATTCAACCCTAAATGTTGTCAGTGCACTGTTCCTTTATGCTCGGATTGTATTTATATGCTTATTTAGAGATCTCAAACATTCCACAGTTCTAATGAGAAATTAAATTACAAAAAACAAGAGAACAATACTATTAGAGAACATCTGCATATGTGCTTTGATAAGCAAATGTGCCTGCAGAGCTTAAATGTAGAAACTAACTAAACGTATGTTCAATTTCAATGAAAGTGTGCATATGTATGACTGAGAAACATTTTGTCTAGTTTGTGAGTTACAGGTGTGATTTCACTTTTTCTGCCAGAGGCCTGGAAGATCACTTTAGACACAGTTTTTACCACCCACTGCTACATCGTTCTGCACCCTTTCTCAGTAGATCAGTGTCAATGGGCAATATATCTTCTGTGCTCATGTACTTACACCACCCTATATCTGCTTGCAGTTTTTTCTTCTTGTTGCACACTGGGTTTAATGTACCAGAAGGTGTTTGTGTTCTTTACATATAGACTGAGACAAATTTTGTTTCTCTCAATGCAGGCAGGCTTGGACAAGTACAAAGGTGTTTGCACACCCACATCCATTAGTGTTGAAAAACCACAGAGCCGGGACTCCAGAGCTTTTACAAGGTCGCCGTGTTACAGAGCGGAACAGTTTGGGGGCGATAATAATAGCCAGGTCAAGATTCAATTATTTGCCTAGGGATTAACAAAAAAGGCATATTTTACACAGGTTTTAGGCCGAACAGAAGCCTGTTACAAAGCATTTTAAAAAAGGTCAAGACCCTGTCACAACACAAACTGCCTGCCTAAATATAAAATAATCTTTTTTCTAAAATTATTCTTACTAAAACTGTTATAATTGTTTGCAGTAGTTAAATTATACTTTCCAAGATTACTTTATTTAACAAAAAACATAAAGGCGCTGAGGAAAAAAAATCATAAATAACTAGTGAGTGGTAATACAAATCCAAAGCACTATTTTTAGTAAAGTAACTCAATTTGTTGCATTAGATCTGTTATGTCTGCATCGGTTGCGGAGCGGAGCAGAAATCATGAGCAGGAAGAAGGCAACCAAAAGGAAGTGCTGGTGATACAATTCAAGGTTTTACTGGGAAAAAATAACTACAAAATAATCTTAAAAACAGTAAAACTGTGGATTTTTTTTTACAAAAATACAAATTTAACTGGGGAGGACAAAAATTAGGGAGTTGAACACCGACGCACAAAAACACAGGGTTTAAATACACAGGGGTTGGTTGATGACAATCACAAACATCTGGGCTACAAAAGGGAAGGAGAGCCAAAAAAGACAGAAGGTGAAACTCATACAGTCACATGGACAGGATGCAGAAGGAAACACAACCAACCAACCAAAACCCCAACAAAACATGACAATATCAGTTGTAAAATTACTTGGCCATCTTTAAAGTTTGAAAGTGAAAAGTAAATGTTTAATACATTTGACATATTCCAGAGAGAATAGTAAACCTTTATATACAAAACGAGTTTCCCAAATTATGAAAAAATAAAGCCCTTTTTTATGGTTGTACTGCTTAGTTTGAGCCCAACCCCTGACTCTTACCTGTCACTCAAATACGTTCCCGTATGAACTAATGCCAACATTCTGCAGTGTCAGCACCATGATTAATAATGTGTTTAATACTTTAAAAAGCACTTTAGTAACATTCTCTGTTTGTCTGTTACACAAGACATACTGTTGAAGTGACTTGATCATTCATTCATTCATCTTCCTTACCGCACAGCCTCGAAAGGGTTGCAGGGGTTGCTGGAGCCCAACCCAGCTGACTTGGGGCAAAAGGCAGACTACACCCTAGTCTGGTTGCCAGTCAGCCGTAGGGCACACCGAGAGACAAACGATCATGCGCACTCACAATCATACCGTCACCAGCGAGAATCGCAGCTGACCGCACCAATGTCAGGCGAGTGATTCTCTACACCACGACATGGCTGACTTGATCAAGAGTAAAACAATATTGCTAAAGAAATAAAATAGCATCTTTTTATTGTGCAATCAAATTGAAAGGGTCCCTAAACGATGATACCATTTTTAAAAATGTATCCAGGCTTCCAATTTCTGCTGATGGGAGTAGGTTGCTTTTCTACTTTTATCCACATTGCTCTTATTGGAGTAATTCTCAAGAATTCCTGCATTGTGTACCTTAAAATGTAAAATGGATGTATTTGATCATTGCGTTTAACCCAACCTTGAGCGGCAATGGGTAACAGATTGCTGTTAATGTCTTGCAGTAAAGATGAGGTCGAGTTACTACTTTCCATAGCAACAATGTAAAGTATGGTGAGGAGCTTTTAAATGTTTCATAAGAACGGCTCACAAGCAAACAACATATTCACATGAACCATCAATAATAGACTATGTATCAACTCAATTTTATCTATCATCTTAATCCGTGTAAGGTCATGGGAACTAAAACCTATCCTGACAGACATTTGGCAATATCACCAGCAAATCTGCTAAACAGCCAAGAATGAGACCATGCAGAGTTTATGTGAAACCCACAAAAACCCACATGCATTTTCACTTCATAGTTGATTTGAAAGTTACCAGTGAAACTAAGCATTTCTGCTACTTACATTAACACATACAATTGCCATATAAGCTGTCAAGATTTACCCAAAACTCACATTCTCACTTTGAGCTGTCTGCTTACACCCTGCAGGCATTACAATACAGTTTTGGGAGATGAAAGATGATGCCTTAAGTGAGTATTAAGTGAAAAGACCAGTAGAGGTGTGAATTAATCATTAGTGAGTGTTCAGAGTATTTGTGTGTGCTCACAGAGAAGTGTGTACAGCACAGAGGTTACTGTGTTGAGGAACAATATCCCAGACATCATGTAAGCGGCCCGAATCCAGGACTGGGGGCTGTTTGAGTACTTGCCCGCAAGCCAGCGCCACGTCAGGTTTTTTTTGTTTGTTTGTTTTTTTCTATTTGCATCTTCTTCTTGTCTCTGCTGGTTCACTTCTCACTGATGAAGTTTTGGCTAGGGATGAAAAGAATACACAAACTCCTTTTGATCCAGCAGCTCTGTGTTGATGTTCTGTGAAAGGGTGAGATCCGAATAACACAGCCAGAAACTGGTGCAGGGAAGCAAAGCCTAATTGTAACATTTAACACAATGTCCAAGCAAAAGTCTGGACTCCATCCCCCACATACATATTCACTTTCTTCATTTCTGATTAATTGCATTTGAAATGGTTGTTGTTTTACTTTTGTTTTTTGTTTATTTGTTCATTTTTGTTACAGAGATTTATGACCATTTTTAATGCTGGGTTCGATGAAAGAAAATATGACAGAACTCTAAAACCTTTCAATATTAGGTGACTTCAGTTAAGTAATGTTCTTTCTTCAAAACCAGACCTCAGGCCATGAGCGTTTACACAGAGTTAATATTTCGGAAAGGTTATAGAGGTGAAATTTTTCTATTAAAAACTGATTCACAAAAGCAGTGATTTCATTATGCTTGTTCTATTCATTGTATGATACAGAGGAGGTTTACTAAAATGAAGGTGCAAAAATTCCCAACGATACTACTTTCACTATTTTACACTTAAGCTTTACTAAAATGAATGCACTGCTGAGAGGTTTTGTATGGAAGAGATGAGTGAAGTAGCTTTGGGGGTAGAGAGAAATTCAGAGGTAAAGTGATGAGCAGCATTTCAAGTGTGCGGCAAGTATCACATTGTACTGGTTTTGTAGGTCCTACAGGGCTTTTGAACATTTGGTTGGTACTTTTGAGAGATTGCTGCACTTAACCGTGCATGGATCCAATCATGTTTCCAAAAGCCAAATATCAGCTAGGTGTTATACCAAAAAAAAAGGTTGATACACAGTTTTGAAACGAATGTATGTATAAACAGTCATTATTGCTAAAGGTTGTGCAGTGCTTAGACAAACTTTGTTGCTGTCCATAATAAAAAAAATGTATTGTTGTGTAATGTTCACATAAACTATTTCAATTATTCCAAAATGAATAATCCTTCACTGTACATTCAAATTATTATTTTTTTTTTTAGGCAAGGTATATTGTAATGCGTGACCGGACGTTTGGTCGCTGGGCGTTTGGTCGCCGGACGTTAGGTCGCCGGACGTTTGGTCGCCCGGACGTTTGGTCGCCCGGACGTTTGGTCGCCGGACGTTTGGTCGCCCGGGTGAATTTAATTTTGAGAGCTGGTTTCAACAGTAGATATTTAGATATTAAACTCTCTCTCTCATGAATATAATTTTGAGAGCTAGTTTCAACAGTAAACTCTCTGTCATGTTGTCAAACGTCCGGCGACCAAACGTCCGGCGGCCAAACGTCCGGGCGACCAAACGTCCGGCGACAAAACGTCCGGCGACTAAACGTCCGAGTACCATTGTAATGCACTTTAAGCATGATTATTCAGTCACGTTATAAAATGATAAATGGAATTTTTTAGTTTGGAAAAACAATTAACTTGTTCAGACTGTTCAGACATACTGTTCAGACATAGGCTTTATCATCATCATCATCGAATCAAAAGCCTATTGTCATCATACACAGCTGCGTATGACGAAATTGGTGCCCCATTGTTCCCCCATGTTCAATGTTTATGGGACGTGAATACACAGAGGGACAAGTATGATGTACAATATTTAGTTCCATCCTTTTTTTGGTCTTGCGTATTATGTGTTTGCATATGTGTATGTTTTGTTTAGTATGTTTTCAAGGCACTTCACAATTTATAGGGTCTCTACCCTATAAATTGTGAAGTGCCCTGAATGAAACAAAAATATTCCCAGGGTTTTTTGTTTGCTTTTTTTTCTCGTAGGGTATTCTATATTGCAAATTTACATGTGGTCTGTGGTAGAAACATGACAATCAATGAGACAACTGCACGTAAAAAAATCTCTCTGTTTATGTGTTTCTCTTGGCTTCAGTTGTGAAAATAACATCTGTAGATCAACACGCTTTTTATCAGTTACACTCACATAGCTTCCATCAAAAGGCAACTAGGTTGTCAAAAGCCAACGTGGTAAAGATGTCAATTTAGGGTACAAAGCCCTCACTGTACTAGAACCAGTGATGTGGCCGCACTTTGTTGAAACTGTAAAATGCCCTATAATCGTGTAATTTATGGTCAGCAATAATCATATATCTTCTTAAGCGCAGTGAAACAAGACTCCTCCCAACCACTATAGAATCTGCTTCCTGTCTCTTGCTGAGTCCAACAACACCATATAAAATTTCCGTAGTGTCCCACAGGAGTCCTACACAGCTCATCAGCCCTTTTTCCTGTTTGACAAAAACAAATATGTGAGCTCAGGGAACACGTTTTAATGTTGGTACAATTAATTGGCAGATGTATTTTTAATCTATTAGACTCCACTCACTTCCCGATGTCAGAAAAATAAAATATGTCTGCTATTAATTGCAATTAAAGATTTAATGAAAGCATTGTTCACATGAATAATCAGGTTTAATGGGCTCCATGGCTTTTGAGTGGAGGCACCTAGATAAGGACAGCATGCATTTTCTATCCAATTATAATTATTAGGCAACATTTCGATGACATTTTCGTTTTCATGCATTAAATATACATTTGATCTACGGTAATGTTCACAGTAGAGAGCACCCCCACTATAAGACGTCCATATGAACCTAAAATAACTTTCAACAATTATGTGGAAGAATATTCACTGTATGTGTTACAAAAGTACCAACTGCAAAAACTAATTTTTTTCAGTTTCACTATAATACAAATTTGAAAATATCATTTCCCATTAGGCTAAAAAATCAAAGAAAGTATATTATCTTCATTTTATCTTTACAACCAAACAATGCAAACATCCTTTCTTTAAATTGGTATTCTTTCCATTTTTATTATTGTTTTTATGGCTCGATTTTGATTCAAAAGAACTATTGGAGAAAAAAATAAACTTTTGTAACAGAATTACTGTTATGTAGGAACACACAGTTGGACTTAAATAGATGAGACAATAGCAAAAGGCAAGTCGTGGACAAAAGTATATTGCCCTGGTAGGTGATCACAAGCCGGCTACAAAATACAACAACAACAAAACATGCACAGCCAGGCCAAAATACAACAAAAAATATAAGGCAAAGATCTTTGTGGTGACTTTGTGGAAGACCACCTTTCTTTAACAAAAGTGGCACACTGGCAAATGACACTAAAACAGAGGGGTACACGAGAAATGGGGCTAGTGATTTACAGGTGTGGACACTACAGCAAACAAGTCTGCCTATACAGGGAAACATAGGAACCCACCAAAATAAAACAGGATGTTATTCATCATAAATCAACACCGCTGAGGGCGACATGTAACAATTACAACCAAACTTTACAGTGTGAGTAAAAACATGGTGTACATTCTAAAACCTGACCATAAAGCATCAGGTGGGCTATGCTTTTCCAATGTTTCCCCGTCTAACATTGACATGTCTTTACTTTTACATTGGGTAACACATTTTTCCCAGTCTTTTAAAAGAGAACAAATAAAAAAATAATGGAACAGATGTGACAGAAACAACAATCAATGTGGATTGCATGTAAAATGTTCAAGCAACTGGTTTGGAAAGGACCCCACGAATGAGTTGCACTGATGCAGGATTAAAGCTACCAGTTCACAACTGAGTTTGAGATTGCTTTATATAATAAAGGGACAATACATATTGATATACATATACATATTCATGTTAATAATACATATTCGCACACAAGTAGCACAGGTCTGCAGCCTTGTGATCACAATGTTGTTCATCCAAAGCTAGGCTTTAATATGTTTGCCAAAGAGGTTCATTACCAGACATTCATATATCCTCTTTTATACTCTGTATTTATACAACTAAAAACAAACAATTAATTCTTTTAGCATTCATTCCACCTGCTGTTTTCACATGCACTCACTCATGAGTCATGCAGGAGGGTCTTTTAGAATGACATTGTGAGCTGCTTGTCATCTAATTACCAACTTTGTTGTTGGTTTTATTATTGGAGATGCAATCCATAGGGTGGTGCTTTGCTGTATCTAAAAGGTTGGATTAATAATTGTGCGTGGGTTGTGCATATACACTTGTGGTCAGAGTATATGGGAAAGATGAAAAGCACCTTTTAGGTCAATATAATATTTCTTTCTATTAGATATAAGTGAAGAAATCTAGTGTTCTCAAAAAATAAGGGAAAAATGCTTGACATATGGCTATCCAAATATCATCAAAAATTCTGCATCATATCAAGGTCAAAGTGGATTACCTTGTAAAGCAAGATGTTCCAGAGTTGTGTTTAATATGATGGTCATATCATGCTGAGTTAGCCTTTAAAGTTAACCGCCTTGACTTTCTCAGGACGACTGATGAGAGACCACAGTGAAAAGCTTATGGAATGGCCGAGTCAGCTGAAGTTAGTCTTTCCCGTTATAGCTTCATATACGATATAATTTAAATCTTGCATAAACAATCATTATCTCCACCCAGCATGATTACCCTGCTTCTGGAAATTTGAGTCCCTTATGAGACAAATCCAGGCTTTCCGACTGAATTACTTTACAATCTTTACAGCGTAATAATTAATGCTAATTGTTTTGGGTGTCCCTGCTGTCTTTGTTGTTTTTCTTTTGTTTTGTTTTGGTGGTTGTTTTTTTTATTTTTTTTAATGTATTTATTTTTATCATTACTGAAAACCCACTGGTGCAGTTCCTAATTGAATTGTTGAGTCCATAAGCCCCTACCAGACCAGTATAATCTTACATATGATGTTAGATATGAATAGTGGAATCTATGCTGCAAAGAGACAGCTTTTGGTTTGCTTATTGACCTCTGTCATCCATGTGACAAATACTGTCAAAAAGGTAGTGATATAATTTCTATGAAAACCAATGGTACCTTGTATAATACAGCAACATTAATCCTTTCTCTTGTCCAGTTACATTTCTCTTTTCTTATCAAAACAGGAGCAGCTAGTCTTTTCAAGGCCTGAAGGAGTATGAACAGGAAATACCTTCATAAGCAAATGCAGAGGATGGAACAAGTTTTAGGAGAGAAAAGAATGCCTAAAGCTTCTTAATTATTTCCCAAAGCTTATTTGTTTGTGTGTTTAGTGCACTTCACCAACTGATTTATTTCCTCTTTATTCATCAACCCATGAGTGAAAGCTTTTCCTAATTCTTGTAATTAATTTTCCTATGCTGCCCAAAGCTTACTCTTATTATTTTCACACACAAGTGTTTGTTTGTAAAAATATGAATATATATTATTCACCATCTGCTGAGGGCATTAGTTCTTCAGAATAGAAATGGTAGCTGTGTGACAGGTAGATTGAGTATTGTCGTTAACCTTTTGATATAATGTGTAGCAGAGTGCTCTATATATTTCTTGAAAATGTGAAGGTCACAATGTTGGCAGTTGGTGCTTTATGTTATCACTTTATGGAAAGATTTTAAAAAATGCTTTTTACCTGCTGAGCAAGAATTTTTGGATGAAAACTTCATAAATCGCATTAACTTTACCAGATGTAAATATGATTACTTCTTTTTCATGAAATTTTGACCAGTACTCTGGGCTTACAGTTGAAATTTCCCATATATAGTTATTATTAGTCCCTTAGTTAGGTTTTACCTACAATTTTGTTTGGCATTATCTCGGTCCTTTAAGGACCTTCATTTTAATTTGAATTGCTAGATAGTGGAAAAAAAATATATAATAATATGCATTAGGCATTATTCTTCTTTACTGCTTATGGACAGAAGGGCTACAGGGGGTGCTGGACCCTACCCCAACCAACAATGGGAAGCAAGCAGGGGACACCCTGGATAGTTTGCAAGCCAATCGCCAAGGGCATAATGAAATGGACAACCACCCACGCTCCCAATCACACAGCCTCCGAGGGGGAATGGAACCTCGACTGCCCACACTGAATTCAGGCGGAAGAATCACTGCCCAGTCGGGTCGCCATAATAATAATGCATTCCTCATGTGTAGTACAGCAAATTTTACAGCTGCTCTGTGGAGAAAAGCGATAGATATTTACCCTTTATAATTAAGCTTTGGGAATGTTTCTTCTTCAAAAAACTATATCGGCTACACAGAGTGACAGCCACAGATGAAAAATAATATTACTGAACGCCTGTAAATGGTTATCTCTTAGCCCTGTGTGATGAGGCTTGAAAAGTGTGGAATGTGATGCAACAGGCCATCGTCTCACTCGCTGCTCATCTGTTAAAATGGGTCTGATAAAGGGCTTCACACAGTAACAGCGGGCAAAATGGCTAAGACAATTGTGGGGTGGGATGACGATTGATTTCAGAAACTGTCTTTGTTTCATCCCAGTCTCTGATACCCTATCTGTGTGTCAGCCTTCATAGAGCCATGTGAGATCAAGACGCCAGACACAGAGCCGTGCTTTGAATCTGTTGCGATGAGGCCTTCAATCACACACCGGATAGAAAGCATACCCTTGTGCACTACTGAGACTCTTCAGCAATATTTATCCCCTTCAAGCAGCTATGCAAACTTTTTTGTTGTTGTAAGAAACTCTGAAGTTCATGGACTTGGCTGCCTTAGTAGTTTCCAACAAAGAACATTAGCTGAAAACACATTCAACTTGAAAAAGAGAGAGAGAGCAATAATGCCTAAAGTCACTAAAGCGAGTTCTGAGTGGAGAAATTGAGTTCCTTCTTGCTTAAAATGCACTACAGACCACTGAATCACTGACAGTGAATTGGCAAATTCCTTAAAATAAAGTTTGAACCGGTACCACTGATTTAAATAAGCATTCCATTGGCAAGTGTTGCTGACAGATACACCATTATCGAATGAGAGGCTCACTTACACCAAAAATGTTACAACAACATATTGCATCGATATTTTGTTAAGTTTGTCTTTTATTGGAAGTTTATTCACAGTTCAACAGTTCAACCTTACTCTCCAATGCAACTTTGCAGTCAAGTCAGGAAAAATTGCCTTCATGTTTAGTCAAACTGCAACAAAATGTTTGCTTTGCCTACTGATGTCTTAGCTTTCAGAGACATTTGCAATCACCAAGCAATGCCAGCAGTCCCCACCTATCTAATTGAAAAACATGTGTACTGATTTGGCAGGAAATCTTTGAAATGGTAATGAGGTTGAAGCGAAGCAAGTTTTGTGAACAACATTATGATATTCAATAAGTTTGGTTTTGTTGGCAAATTAAGTACAGTGATCACGACTTACTAAAGGCAGTGTTGCAATCCATTAAAGCACATTTTGTCAAATGGCAAATGAAAACATTAGGAAGAAATAGTTGTGGGGTATAAAGTAGAAGTTGGATCAAAGTTTCCGTACCGTATTAGTAACCCTACTTTATCACATTTCTAGATTATCACAGACATTTGTAGTTTCCAGAGAGAGAGAGACAGAGAAATAACGATGCACAGACTTATACTATTTATTTATTCTCAATGTGGAAAGAAATTCAAGCAAAAACTGCCCCCCCCCAAAAAAACCAAGGGATTGAGCAAGTTCAAAATTAGCTACGACTGCCCTGCTCTCTATATTAGCTAAGACGGAACCCAAAGGCGGCAATGTCATCAACGAATGTAATCAACCATGTGACAAAAAAAAAAATCAGGAATAGAACTCCGAGGTGTGTTGCATACACTGATACATAGAGATAAATCCCCTTGAATATAATTTCCAACTTTTGATCTGATCTATCTCCAAACAACGAAGAAGGCGCCATTCTAGTGTCCTCCCTAAGAAGAAGAACATTAAACAACAAGAACAAATTGAATGAGAAGTTGAGACCCCCCTCCCTCTGCTCTGATAGGATTTGCTTGTATCACTGATTACTTTACGATACAGAGATTTCTCCATGCATGATCTGTAGTTCCTACTTTAAAAAGAAAGCCAGGCGTCTTTGCGTCAAATGTTTTATGCCACAGAAATTTTTAAATAAAATACCTCTTGTTTCTCCAAATTTGTGCAAAACACAAAAAGAAAGTCTAATGTCTTTATAAAATAATAACACAAGAATAAGATGCTGACTTATGTCTAAAATGATGGGTGAAACTCTTTTACTTTCCTTCTACTAGCACTATTAAAATCTGGAAGTCATCAGTGCATCACCATATCTCCCTGTGGCTATATATGAAATGAGGTCACGTTCTAAACATCCTCCATCCTGCTTGATACCACCCCAAATAAGTCACACTGTTCAAACAAGCAAAGAGCGCTGCTCCACTGCCTCCAATTGTCTGGCTCTAAGCTATTGACGCTGCACTTGACGATTTATTATAGGCACCTTTCCCCGAGTGACCGATAAGCATTGTGATGGATGCATGATTTTTTTTCTGTGCCAAAATAGCTTTATCTCTCCCCTCCAAGCTACTATCTCCACCAAGATGATGAGCTTTGCTTATTCTCTCTTTTCTGACTTCTTTTCTCACCTCTTCACTGTTTCTCTCTGATGGTAACTGTGTTCAGCCCTTTCCTTCTCAGATAATTTCAGAAGGAACAAATGTATTCCATTATTTACTGAGTTAGTTTTAGATTCACTTTGTGGATTCTTTTATTCGCAGCCCTTTATTTGTGAATCATTGAGAGTTGACCTGCAAAAGCACATGTATTTGTGCATGTTTCTGTGCCATATTTACGTTGATACACTTTCGCATCCAATGTGTGCATTCATGGTAATTTAATAGACTGCCATAGCAACTCTCTTCAAGATGTTCAATTATGTCTCAAAAGTTTGTTGGAGCATTTATATTATTTATTCATTCATTTTTGGAACCGCTTATTATCACAAGGGCCACGGGGGTGCTGGAGCCTATCCCAGCTGACTTCGGTCAACAGGCAGGGGACACCCTGAATTGGTGGCAAGCCAATCGCAGACAAATAACCATTCACGCTTACACTCATACCTTGGGGCAATTTAGAGTGTTCAACCAGCCTGCCATGCGTGTTTTTGGAACGTGGGAGGAAACAGGAGTGCCTGGAGAAAACCCACGCAAGCTCGGGGGGAAGATGTAAACACAGTGAGGACCGACCTGGGATTGAACCCACGATCGTAGGACTGTGAGGCTGACACGCCAGCCAATCGACCGCCTGGCCGTTGTGTATTCATGTTAAAGCCCTTTTTTTCTATTACCTTTTCAAAAACACAATTCTATTTGTACCTAACATAGTGTTAATGTTTATACAAATTCAAAAAAAATGACATTCAGAGACAACCTGACTCTACAGACCATAGTATGACTATCTTGAAAGTTAGCTTGATTTGAACTACTCCCTCCATACACATTTTTATGTGAAGATGTGAGTAAACATAATACTGAAGATGAGGATAGTGGCAAAAAATATTTATTTTCTAGTCTTTTCCAGTCCACTTGACGTTAAGTTTATGTGTTTATATCCATGACATATAATTTTATTCTGGTTTGGCTCCATTTTACACTACATAAACAAAATAGAACGTAAAACAAAACCATTCCGTTTTATTGCTTATTTATTGCTTTTAACCTTTGCTTATTTTCTTCTGTTATGCAGTTTTCTAAAATCACAATATTGTAAAAGCTTCAACTAATTCAAAGTGTGTTGTCCCATCCTAAATCAAATTTATGTAACAATTTTTGTGGGAAAATGTGCCTGCTCCACTTTACCAATAAGTGGAAAACCAAGTATGTGTTGGTTTTTCATTTCTAAATGTTAAAGTACATTTAAGGATTTTATAGAGCATAACAATAAATGATGATAAAGACATTCCTACTTTGAAGACAGCGATTAACTTTGCATTAAGACATGTAAACAACTTTTTAAACAGACATTCTAATCTAGTGACCCTATGACCTCCTGATCCTTCTAGTTCCTGCAAAATTACTCATGTGTGACCTTTGGCAGTTTCACATACACCATCCTCAAATTCAATTAAAAAGTTTTTTTTTCAAATTGTTGATTAGATTCATAAATATAATGTGGTTTAATAATAAATGTGACTTTTGGGTGTCGTTTTTCAATGGCAACAGTAGGGGTACATTCATTTTTTGGGGTTATTTGAAAAATAGAAGCAAATAGTGTGCAGTTTTATTAAAATAAATACAAATGCAGAATTTCCACTAATTGCCATATGCTTTCTGTCAGCAGCCGTATATATTTCATCCGTACAAATCTTTTTTAACGTTGTGGTGAGATCATTGCAATACAGATACTGTCTTCCAAATTGCCTTCATAACTTAAATAAACGGTATTTGCTTAGGTGGCTAATCTGAGAAAGTTGAGAAAAGATAACACTAAGTGGGATTCATAATTTGTTATATTGGTCTGATATGTTTCTTTTCACTCAGTTAGACTTGTGCACCTTAAAATTAAAGTTATTGAAGGAGGAAACAACCTGGCTCACAGATTTTTAAATTGGTTCAGTGTTGTCATAATGATAAGAATTCCTACAAAATATTTCATTTTCCCTTTATTTCACTGTTTATTTAGCCTGGAGCTCAATACAGACACGCTCCCTCTGGCCCAGACTCTAGTTTTCCATACTCATGGTTGCAAATGAAATGGGATTTCTAAATACAAAATTACTCAAGAAAGCGATATCACTTTCACCTAAGTGGAATGTACATACACAATACAGTAAATTACCATATGATATAATACCTAAAACATACTATACCTCAGAAAACATTAGTTTAGAGGGAAAAAGCTGATAAAAAGGACATTTTCACTTTTTCCAGAATCATCAATCTAACATACTAATCTATCTTTCCAAAGAAAACATACTTATCGGTTTAACAAACACGAGTTAAACGATTGCAAATTTGCTTGTGAGTTAACAGGTGAAGTATGTTTAATTATTCTTCTATGTACAGATCAACCCTTGACTGAACCTACAACGAGACAGCTGTTTTGTTCAATTGTAGTTCAATAGCAATAGTCCTTTGGTTGCATGCAGTATAAAAGTACAACCATTGAGAAAATGATTTTTGCAAAGCAGTCGAACAGCTTTGCTTTCATTTATATTCATAACACCAAAAAAATAAAAAGCTCAAAGCGACTCTCTGACTAAATGAGGGAATCGTTTGTGGGCGTCCATGCCAAACTTCCTTTTTAGAGATGTGCCCAATTGAGCACGTCGACAATATTGGAGTGTGTGGGTAAGACGACCACTCGGTGTGTGGTACTGTGGGAGATAAACCGGACAGAAGTGGGATGATGGCCAGTGGACACAGCTGAGGAGGCAGCTGTGAGGAGGACAAGTAGTGGCAGGAAAGGAAGATGAGAGATGGAGGGATGGGAGGAGAGCAGCACACTGTGGAGGACAGAGTGCCCTGACAGGCTAGAGTGGGAGCTCTCCAGGCTTGACAGATGGATGGATAGAGCTACACCCCTCTTTGACTCTTAACGTCAGGATGTGGGCACAGTAAAGTTCTTCTGATGTAACCAAATACAGTGAAAATGCATGGCAAACCAAATATAAGTTGTAGGAAATGAAGTATATACAATATTACAGTATATACAAAGATTTAAGCCCTTTCTGACACAGAGGACAAAAGTGTCAATCGAGTTGGTGTTTTTTGGCAAAAGGTTTTTGACAGTAATAAAACATAGTACTATTTGAACTTTTTCTTTGATATACAAATGAAAGTGTGGAGCATGGCCTATTGCATCAGTTACAATATTAAGTAAGAAAAAATGTGACATTAATATATATATATATATATATATATATATATATATATAATGTATCTTTATACAGTATAACATGACTGATTGCTCCTGTTTTGAGGATCCAGTGCTCATCAGATTACTTTGACTTCATTCGAATGTTTAAGGTGATCCGAATGTACAATTTAAAATGTGCTTTAAAATATTTAAAAAGCAATATAAAAAAAATATTCAGCTAAAATGCTTAGAAACAAACAGGCATTTGGAATTCCTCATCATGCCTTTTCCGAGTTTTTCTTGTTAAAGATTCGTCCCTCCGAAGCTCCTTTAGCAATAGACTGCGGCACCCTCATTGCAGGAAGGAGCGCTTCCGCAGATCCTTCCTCCCATCAGCTGTCAGCCTCTTTAACAAAAAATGGCTGAGTGTTAAGACCTACCGTATGCATGCATGTACATTTATGTGTATATATGTATATATGTGCTAAGCAACATGCTTATTTATATATTTATTCATGTATTTATTTATTAACTTACTTATTACCTATCTATTTATGTCTAAAATGCCTTTCCTATTCCTGCATCCTCACCCTCTTGCTACTGTGACAACGAAATTTCCCGAATACGGGATGAATAAAGTTATCCAATCCAATCCAATCCAATATGACTGTACTCAAGCAACAGCTGTGTCAGGCCCTTGGGCTATACTGTTTGAAACTCTGTCATGAAGAAACCCCCCTGGGTGTAAGGGCCTTACTATCTATAACATGTCAAGGTCAAAATGTAAAAAGAGCTGCTTTGAAATTTGCTGAATGGACAGATTATCCTTGGCTAACAACAATATCTTAAAATAACAAGCACTCGATTACATCAATGAGGTCCTCAACACTGTTGCTATACGAGGTAGGTGGGGTAGGAATCATTTTAAATAATAATGATCGTAATGTCTTAATGGGCAAGCATTTTTTTATCTGCACTGTCGGTTCTGGAAGTCGCTCTTGTCTAAACACCAGGATTCTATCCCTTATTGCCATAGTAACAAAATCCTGATTTAGCATGGGCCTATGGAATCCAGCATAGGCCACAAATTCTGCATTCTTTCCTTGATTACTAGTGCTATATGGAGAAGCGTAGGGGGAAATAAATGTTTACAGGTGAGTCAAATTCAGATGACCTCCCAGTATATTTTCCTCTGCGTTTGTCATTATGGCATGAAGGGGTTATTAAAATTTATATTTCTAATAAAGTCTTGGATTTATTTTCCACTAAGTTTTCCTCACTGAACCATGAGCCAGAGTGGTCAAATCTTCATTACAACAGAACTTGTTCTTGTATTTTATGGTATCTTTTTTTAAACGTACTTGCTGAAAACAGCACTTTGAGGTGTAAAAACCAGTAAAACATCATTCACACCTCTCCTACTGCCCTGCAGTGCAGCACAAGGATGAGCAGAGAGAGTAGAAAGCTGTGAAACAGAGAGTGGGTGATGAAAAAAGAGGCGTGTGGGAAGGAAATAAAGAGGACTGGTGCAGTGATAGCATTTAAATTGATTCCATGACCAGTGTGACTGAATCCTGTGAACTTTCATGCAGCTCACCATTCCATTCCCATGCAGGAGAACATCTGAGAAGATCCTCGACTTCTTTTTTTCCTTCGGTTTCAAGTTAAGGTATTTTTATGGCTGCTTTCCTTGTCCATCTTTCTTTCTTATCTCTACTGTCACAAGCATTCAGGTGCTAGGGGCTTGAGTAAGGAACCTAAGTTAATTTTTCTTTTCTAAAACTGACGCTCGATACTGTTTCTTCTCTGCTATTGCAGGCTCTATTCCCGCCACATCAACCGCTTCCATTTCACTTTTACCCTCTTCCACTTTCTGTTAATGACTTCTGCTCCCCATCACCTCTCCCTGTCCCTCACCGTCTTTGTTCTTCCTCCCCATTCGTTTCCTCTTACTTGACTGCCATTTGATGAAGCCTGGATTGAAAGCGTCTGTATATCGGTGCTGTGCAGCAGAGCGCCCAGGAGTGGATGTCAGGGAACGAGACAGGCCCCTTTCACATTAAATATCATCTGACACCTAATTTGCTTCACCTCCTGCGACAATGATGGGAGGAAGAGGATGAAACTGTTCCCCTGCTCACAAAAACATCGGCCTCCCTCACTTCCTTACACAGTTTGTTACATGAATGGGGGAAGAACTGCAATGTAATTAATAGATCAAGACAAAAGGCTGTTCGGAGCCTGTCATTCTTTGAGAAGGGTGAAATAATGTGGTCCGACTTTAACAGCAGCCACACAAGGAACAAAATCAACCAAGGGTGCAATTATGCCACTGACAATAACTGAAGAAATGCCCCCCACTTCAACCTATTCTTCCCCTTTGCTTGCTCTGTGTCACAAAGTTGTCACTCCTCAGCTTTGCCTCAATACATCACGTTGCTGATTTGGCAGACAGATCACAGGTTCACACTACAGCTTCAGGGCAGTGGCCATGAAAATAGCACTTTTTATTTCAACAAAGGCTCAGGTCCAGGTGATGCAAATTGAAAAATGAACAAGAACAGACAAGTCTCACTGGGAAATCAATCTCTTGGAATTGGTTTCCAATATGGAAATGTTGGTGAGATGATCACCTGGAAATGTGTGCAGCACACTGCCGATATTACATTTCAGAGCTAATAAATTGGTTTGTCCTTTGCGGTAGGGAACCAGCACGGTAATTATTAACCTAAAGCTCATTTTGAATCTGTAGTCACAGTTAGAATTATGTGTATATGCGGCAAATTTTCAGAGCTGACATGTATTTTGCCAAAGACCTTACACGTCTCAAAAGAGTAATTTGCATTCTCAGTGTCAGGTTGACAGTCCCACAATGAATTCAAATGTCAGGCATATTACACATGCATAAATAATCCTCAGGAAACATTTCACTGCCAGAAAGCATGATAGTCCACTAAAACTTTGGGTAAACTTAAGAACATGTAAACACAGAGATACATTTATTCCATATCTGTATGTCGCCTGTGATATATAGTAAATAACATGTTAAATATGTACAATTTTATCGGTTTTGGGGGAAGTGTGGTTATAGACAAAAATTATGGTTACACTGTGTGCATTTACATGTCCTCTTTCATATCCACAGAAAAATATCTATTCATTTCGCAATGCCTGATAAACTGTTTTCCTTCAAGTAGTGTGGTTAACATTTTCAAGTGGTTGTCGAACCCAGCAGACTCCTCTTTTCGTAACCTCTCAGAAAGATTTCCCCACCTGAAAAGCATCAACGTCGAGGAGTTTATAACAACGCCTCCCCAACTCAATCCCAGCAATTTGTTTCTGCCACTTTAATGCACACAGAACTACTCTTAATCTTTCGGAGGGACTCGACAATTCTTGGCAATCTTTCACCCAATCTATCAAAAATGCTGCTGTTAGAAACAATTCCACCGGTATTCTTTCCTGTATGTGGCGAGGCAAAACAACTGGTTGTCCTCTTAACATACATATTTTAGGAAAATTGGGATGAATGTTAAGGTTTTTATGTTTCGTGATCATTTTTATTTTAAAATTACTATTATTTTCATAATTTTCATCAGTGTTTAGCGCGTCAGCCTCACAGCTCTGGGGTCCTGGGTTAAAATCCGGGTCAGTCCACATGTGTGGAGTTTGCATGTTCTCCTGGGGCTTGCGTGGACGTTCTCTGGGTACTCCGGTTTCTTCCCACATCTCAAAAATATGTTTGGTAGGCTGTTTAAACACAAAAACACTTTAATTTGCCCCTAGGTATGAATGTGAGCATGGATGGTTGTCCGTCTCCTTATGCCCTTCAATTGGATGGCCACTGATTTAGAGTGTCCCCCGCCTGGTACCCCTAGTTGGCGGGATAGGCTCCAGCGCCCCGCAAACCATTGTGAGGACAACCAGTTTGGAAAGGGAATTTAAAAGAAAAAATGTGATTTTTACTCAGCAGCTTAAATATTGTTTTATCTTATTTCTTATTTATGCATTATTTGGCTGGTGCTACTCATACTCAGTTGCGACTTAAATTACTACAGTCCGAAAAGTACAGTATAGCAATGTAAACACAAAACACAAACCATATCACTATTTCCTTCATGAATCTTTTGCCAAAATTTTGTTTGTACAGGTTAGGCTGATATTGTAGCCCTCTCATTTGTCATGCTCGTGATGTATACCTTTTTTTATATGCTCATGCGAAATATTGACTGGAACTGAATAAAAGTTGCTTTATGTTGAGAGATAGACTTTTATAATCCCATAAGAGACAATAATACTTTATACCAATAATTTGCTTTGTGCCCATCACTGACCTTTGACTTCCCAAACATAGCCTACAGAGGAAGCAAACAAGAGACTTAAAAAGACAGATATTTTATAATGAAGTCTATCCACATGGTTCTAGTCCGTATAGTGTTATATAGAATAAGTGGGGATAGGTGATAACTGTGTGTGACAGCATGAAGGGGGTGGTAGAAAGCAACTTCTTGGCTTGCGTCAAAAGCAGTTAAATCACTTTATAACATATAATGTCACATGGAATGAGTCAGGCTTGGGTTGCTCGAATAATATTCATCTTGATGTGTGTGCTTATGTGTGTGTGTGTGCATGTTGTGAGAAGCAAATCTGTATACAGTCTCAAGGTCTCATTTAGCAAACAAATCTAAGTCACAGTGATGCAAATCAAAATGCTTTAGTCTGACAACTTGTTTTAGAAGAGCAATGCTTTAATGTGGGCTCAGGGGGTTGCAATTTGCATTTTATATGCACGCCCACATATTCAACGGGAAAAATGTAGTTTTGCATAAACTGTCTTCCTGACAAATTGTAAGTTGAATGCCTTGCTTAACGGCACATCGCAAGTATTAGGAAGCCCATTGCAATATTTTCAATTATCAGTCCATATCTCCTTTATCTGTTGCTGAACAAAAGGATGTTACATCTCCAGTTTCCCTTTAAATTGTGTATCTTCCTACTGTTACTTAACCTAATACCATCAGTTCATAAGAACCAAAATCTTAACTTGGAATTGTACTGGCCAAAATGTATTCTCGTCACGTGATGGGTTCCCATACAAAGCTAACATAATCACGCTTTGAATTGTTAGAAATGGCCTCTTGACCTGCTCTATGCATCGAGCAAGACACTGTGAGGAAACTTAAACAATATTGTTTAAGAATGTTAGGTATGACAGTCAAAAAAAGGGCATATGTATAACAGTAAAAGTCATAACAAAAACATGACTGAGTCAGTCAGTACAACTAAGAATGCAAAGTACGAACTAAACACAAAAATGCAACCATCAACTTGTAGTGGGGCTCAGGGGATTGTCAGGCAAACAAGCAAGCAATACTCCGACAATCTGCTGATTGTGGCAGGTGTTCTTAAATACCGGATGCGCTAAATTGCCATAGGTGGGTTGCACCGTACCTTCTCTTTGGCCTAATTAGCTGCTGAAGAGAAAGAGTCATTTTAGGTTACAGAACATGACAGATGTAAGCCAAACCATACCAACTTCCGGTCTAGGCCACACCCTCTGAGTACAGATGCAGAAACAGATCATTAAAATGGTTGAAAAGATACATATACAGATGAAATGAATGAATTTTCTGCAGAAAACAAAAAGGAACCTGACTGCAATCCACTGATTGTACTTTTAAGATACCAGATTCGCTTTTTATGGGTTGGAACAAAAACCTGCAAAAATGAAAAAATAAAAAAAACACTACAGTAACACCCAGAGACAGACGTGCTGGGTACCCACATACTGAAAATCAGGTCCAATTAAAGCATGTTTTCTCTTTGCAATAAGTCAGTGAATGTCATCTCAGATCAACACTGACACAGGACCAAAGCAATGTCATGGTATTACAACTTCAGACGACAGACTTCAACAGTCATTCCTTCAAAAAATGTTGTATTACCTGTTCATAGTAACCTACTCCCACCTGGGATTTTATATCAGAGAGGGGGCAGGATCGTATCGATTAGATTCTGGGACAATGACAGATTACTAATGTACAGATGACTTTTTTTCACTTTTTGTTTTAGTCTGAAACAAAACAAACATTTTTATAATGATGTTCTCAAGATATAGTTTCTGTTGAAGTTAAATATATTTTGTAAAGCATTCATCTATTTCTTTTGTTTGTGTTAATTAATGCATGAATTCCCATAATGCAGATATAACAGGCTCATTATTGCTGTTGTACAAACCGAAGCAGAGAGGATGCAGCTGACACCACATCCTCTTGAACGTACATGTCCAAAATATGACGTCAAGGAGTGAGTGTGTAATATTTTAGGACATTTGCCCAGTCTCCAATTCTTTTGCACTGGACAGAACCACTGAGGCGAGGTGGAATTAAAGGAAAATAAAAAAAGTTCCTTGTAGCTACTTCGAAAGGTTTATTTCTAGACATCATTAGGATCTTTGCTTGGGTTTTTGGCTTTGTGTTTGAAAATGAATATACCTTTTCAAGATGTAAAATACATGCAACAGTGTCTAGGGGGGCTAACTATTGGTTTACTTGAAAAAACATTTCATCAAGAGACGACCACAGGATGTTGAGAGATGGCTTTGCCAGCCTTATGTTTCTGCGGTTGTGCAGATTTGAGTGAGCATCTGTATGGGAGCACAGCATGTGTGTGCTTGCTGTTTATTAATGAACACACGTTTGCTAAACAGCTGCTTACTGCTCCAATTTAAATATTTATATAGTGAAGGGGTTGAAATACTGAATATAGTAAGCCATTTGGAATTAATCACAGATGAAAACATATGTATAACCCAAGTGCACACATAGGCCGGCACCCACAAATTATTCTACAGCTACAGTTACTGCCAGAATGAAGGTCATCATTTCACCATACTTAACCACTTTTCAGACCAAATGAACCACAATATTGCAAGTGAATCAAAACTGCATAATGGACATTCCATCTTGCAGCTGTCACAGGCAAAGATCCCACTTATTCTCTCATCTTTCTAATTATGGGGCACATAGTAGTAAAATTATTCTATAAAATGTGCTTCATGTAAAGACAAAGGGCGTAGAATCCAATTAGTGCTGGAGCAAAGTGAATGCATGCTGCTACTCCTCAATAGAGTCTATTATAAGTGTGTGTATGAGAGGGGGGTAAGAAAGTCAGGAAGGTAGAAAGGGAAATGAGCCGTTTGGGACTCATTTTCACCTGAATAGAAGTAGTCGGGAGATGTAATATTTAATTCCGAACAGATTCTGCTAATTTAGAATTAAATTGGCCAGAAAATAGTAGAATAATAGACCTTTATTGCACTTTTATCACACTTTTTCCCAATGTGTGAGTAAAACTGTTTTCTAAATTGAGGTTATTCTTTTTGTGACTCACATTTGTTCTTTGTCACTTTAGAGCTGGAAGGGAAAGGTACATTAAGGGCTGATATGGTAAAATGAGTGATTATTTCTGGCAGTAATATTAACCTGTATAGGCTCTGTAATTTCTTGAGCATAATTCATTGTTCTTTGCTAAACACATCATCATAAATTTGGGCCCATATTTAGGTGCAGATAATGTGCATGGATGTGTGTTCCCTTCATAGAAACAGGCACAGAAAGGTTCCGTTTTTTATAAAGGACATAACATAACAGGGAAAAAATGTCAATTCTAATTATCAAAACTAAAGAGAGTGGGTACGATCCCAGGTTGGTCCTGCTGTGCGGAGTTTGCATGTTCTCTCCGGGTGCTCCAGTTTCCTCCGATATTCCAAAACCTTGCATGGTAGGATGGTTGACCACTCTAAATTGCCACTAGGTATGAGTGTGTTATGATTGTGGGTGAAGGACCCCTAAGCAGGCACACGTACAACTTTGATTGTGGCGATTTCTGTTTATTGACAATGTGCCAGGGCAGGGTTTTTGTGTGTTTGTGCAGTTTGAGTGGTGGAACACAATAAAGGATTTGATTAAAATAATGAGCGAGGCACTCAAGTTCCACCTTTGAGTTGTTGCAATATAGGAATGTCAATTATACAATACCGTATAATATTTGTTGGAAGAAAAGGAACGGGATACAGACTTATTGAAATATTGTTACATATATATTTGTTTGTGTCAAGTATATTCAATAAAAGAAAAATCATCATCACTAAATGATTGTTTTGAAAATGATCTTATTTTTTGGTTTTGTGCTTTTACTGGTTATATAAAATAATTGCTGATTTTATTTGCTGCAGGTTTTGAAATGCACTGCTTGTAAACAACTATATACTATGCCCATTTTCTCAATGGGGTGAACAGATGCAATACTGGTCTGATATATTTAATCTATAATAATAGTATATTTGATTTGTGAAGCACTTTTCATGATACTCAGAAATGTTTTTCAAGTAGGATGGACACAAAATACCCCCCAAAACATAAAACAACCATAAAATAAAAAGGTAAAATCATGTACAAGACATTTATGAAAGAACAAGACAATTTGGCTTACAAATGACTGCACTTTTTCTTGTTCTATATTGTTTTCCAGTTAGATCAGGAGGCAATTCATTTTTACAGTTAATGATTGTGGTGCTTTCTATGTCCTCTGCACACACCATGATTAACTTTGGTCATATTGTAAATGAAAAAAAATTGAATGCCATTCCATAAGTATGAGTACCTGTATTGATGGTCCATGAGACAACATCCTTTCAGTCGTTAATAACATTCCTTCATCTGCTCCTTCATTTTGCAACTCACTTCTCTCCACCACTCCATTTGCAGGTCAACAGTTCTATTGATTTACAACCCGAACCTAATCACTTCAGTAACATTTCCCCAGCGGCTGCTCTTTTTTTTTTTTCCTTTTTCATGATTCATAGCCAAGCAGTGAAATATCCCAGTTGCTAATGAAGCATAAGGTCAGCCTTTAATCATCACCTGCTTGGGCCGGACAAGCACCTGCCTTTGGTTATGTAAGGCAAAAGAAAATAAAGTTGCAAAATGTGGAAAAATATGCTTATGGAAAATGAAAATGCATGGTTGTGCTCACAATGTGATCAAAGATTTCATTTTAACTTTCATTTGTAGGAATCTAATAGAAAAGAATTGATTAACTTGATGATTGAAACTGCTGAAAGGAAATTTTGCACAAAAAGTTATACGACATGATCAAGTTTCCCTCTAATATGGTAACTAGAATGTGATGTATGTGTAACTAGCCAGCAAAATTGAGAACAGAGGGGGAGATCGTCGGATAGAATTCCATTCTGTCATGCTGTGATTAGTTTAAAAAAAGAAAAGAAAAAAATCAAGAAACCAGCACATAAAATGATAGCTCAATCAGATTTATATAAAAGCCTACTTAGCGTATGTGGCCAAACCGTATTACACAGAGGTAAAACAAACAAACAGAAGTCTAACATGAGACCCGATTTCTTAAAGGTGTTTAAAAATAAGTTCAACAAAGTGAGTGCAGCATCCTCAATTCATCCCTGTAGTGCAAGGGTGTGCACACTTTTTTGTTCCAAGATCTTTTGTTCAATGATCCAACCTCCAGCTTGTTTTATAACTTATGTTGATGTATGTAGCATAACCACAAATGTACCATTCAGCTTTATTTGCACAACATTGCATTTGCGTTGCTCAGGACTTATTTCGGGAGAAGGTACACCTGAGATGCATCTAATCACTACCAAAGTGCAGGGAATTGAAGCATACTCACGGCACATTTGAAGTGTCCAAGATCAACGTATGACTTAACAACCAGCTGTCACCTGATGAGAAGCATATAATTGTTAAAAGAACCAGACCAAGTTCAAAATATCTTTTAAGTATTGTATGTCCAGAGATTTTGCAGTACAAATGAGACATTGTTCAGGCCTGAAGGAAACCAACATACTGGATCAAAAGATGGGATTCAAGAAATTAAAAGAAAAACTTAATTGAGCATTACACGTTGTACTTAAAAATGTATTTGTATTATAGTTCTATAGTTATCTTAGTGTCATTTTCCCAGCATTAATACATTCATTTTCAATGTGAAAAAAATATATACATGTGCAGTCTCTTGATGTCTGACCCCCATGAAGCACTTTTGGACAAGAAAACCAATTATTGAAACAGCATGTTTAGAAATCTGGCTTACCTAATGTGTAGTTAATCACAACTGCTGTATCACCATCTGCTTACTGTCAGGTTTAGATTGGTCTGTGCTGTGATTCAACGTACAGAGTAATATTAATAAAAAATAAATTAAAATGGGGGGCAAATGCAGAGCAATATTGTTTCTTTTTTTTTAGAAATGAATATGCCCTAGAATTTTCCCTTTATTCTTAATGATGCGTCAAAATGATTCCTTTTCTTCTGCTTTGTGTATCATTGAAATCAAATCTTGAAATGTGGAGAGTGGTATCATAGTATTAAGTATATTCAGTCATTATTTTCACTACCGCTTATCATCACAAGGGTGCTACAGCCTATCCCAGTCAACTACGGGCACCAGGCAGGGGACACTCTTAATTAGTGGCATGCCAAGTGCAGGGCACTATGAGACCAACAACAAATAACACTCACAATCATACCTTGGGGCAATTAAGAGTCTTCAATAAGCCTAACATGCAGGTTTTTAGGATGTGGGAGGGAAGCAGCATACCGGGGAAAAAATACCCAAGCCTGGAGAGAACATTTAGACTTCACAAAGGAAGGTCAGAAGCCACCTGGAATTGGATTCTCAATCTCAGAACTGTGAAGCTGACATGCTAACTACTCCTCCACTGGGCTGCCAGTAAGATATGTAAAGACTAGAATTCTTCTACAAATAATGTGGTTCAGTATGTATCCATAATTAGTGTTTTTATTGCACATTCATTGAACAGCTGAAAGTGAAAAATAAAAGAACAGATCTTCAGATCAGAAAAGGGTTAACCTAGGTTTAGTCAATGGGGAAAAAAAGGATGGGCATCTTCTGGTTTTTGAAGGTTTTGACAAACCTGATTGTGAAAAAACTATTGGCTAAGATTTAAACTTACCCATTGATTAGACACCACTTTGGCTCAAACATTTTTTAATGATAATTTTGGGTAGAAATTTAAGAAATTTTAAATGGTTCACCCCTTTTATTCTCTTTTGTGATCACATTTAGTTTTGGATTACTAGCATACTTTTTTAATCAGTCCATCCATTTGCCAGTAGAATGAGGGTATTTCTTCCACAATACCATAGGCCAAGCAGTACAACTCTATTGTACATTTAACACAAAGAACTATAAGTGAGTGTCTGGAATCTGTGAGAGTGAATACAATATTGGCCTTGAAATTAGTTTTGAATGCCGATCTTGCACTTACGCTGACAGAATGAACTCTCACAGCTCTGAAAGGCAATAACTGGCTAGATTTCCCCAAAGGTTTTGACACTGGCACTGAAATTAATTGCACTCTTCTGAAGATGAATAAAGGCATTTGTGTTGTGATTAAGGAAGCCTTCAAAACTCCCTCACTCCAGGTCCGAACTTATATTCAAAAAGCCACAGCATCCTCTGCATAATGGCCTTGCAGTCTGACTGACATAAATAGACATACCTATGTACAACTCCTATTGGAATCCATTGATGCGCTCATCCCTCCAAATAACAACACTTATGTACTGTACAGTATACGGAGAAGTTAGTGTGTGGAGGGATTACGGTTGCTCTAAAATATAACACAACTACAACCCCCCCAAAAAACACAGTATCACAGACACGAGTCATAATACCACATAGCAACCTATCACGTCTTCCCTCTTGTTCATTCGGCCATGAGACAACATTCTCACCGGTCCTCACCTTTTCTGTTAAGTTTGTTTTGTATTGCTTTTAGTCAATTCAGTTTTGCTTCTTGTCTTGTGATTTTTTTGGAATTCGTTTCTATGCCATTGCGTCTTTTTTAAATTGTGTTATGATTTGCCATTTGTTAAATTGTTAGTGTTTTTTAATTTGACGTTGTGTTGTTTGACATGTCACTCCTATTTGATTTGCTGTTCTTTTTTATTTATCTTTTTTTCACCATTGTAATTTATTCTTTTTATTTGGTGCTTTGTTTTGAGATTTTATTTATTTATTTATTTTACCATTGTGTTTTGCACTTCGGGACCACCAGAGAACAAAGAACAAATGTCATTAATCACACAGTAGGAACCGTTACACAATGTATACTGTATCATCCATTATGATAAAGTGTGCACTGAAGGCACAACAGCAAAAAGCTTTTTGAATGAGAATGTCATTGGTAAGACTCGATAAGGGAATATTTATGATATTAAAAACTACATCTGACTGTGTGTCAAAGTGAATAGAGCTGTTGAGTGATTTTAATCGTTCCTCGGTGTCAAGCAGCCTGCTGAATTCGGCAGTACCAGGGCACATTAAAATCTTTAAATGACAACAGCAATATGATGGCAAGTAGTGAGAGTTATTGCATTTTTTTTAATTCACTCAGCCTTCAAATTCATGATGAGAATGTGCTAAAAAAAATGCAAAGTATCCATGACTCATTTCCTGTCTTTTAAGAACAAAGCACAATTGAGTTCAATTATTTTAATAGTTAGCCGGCCAGGTAATTGGTACAGTACGTTTCCACAATTTGTCCTTGGTCTTTCACAGAGTTGCAACCCACCACAATTTTTTCAGACACGCAACCAGAGGGCTTTCTGCCCAAAACTAATCCCTCACCAGAAGGGAGCATAATTAAATGCCTGTGCCACCTCATCTGGCTCCTCTCAATGGGAAGGAGTACCTGTCCTGCTCTTTGCTTCTCCCAGATGACCAACCATTTGACCTTATCTCTCAGGAAGAGCTTGGACACCATGCCGTGGAAACACATTTTAGCTATGTTCACTCAGATCTTGTCATTTCAGTCATGATAAGGATATTGAAACTTCTGTATTTGGAAAGGGCATTCCATTTTCGAATCAGAACTACCGTCTCAAAGGTGATTTTTGAGGATGTGGCGTTGATTTTTGTTTTATCCTAACTGTGTCACACTAAAAAAAAATAAAAAAAAAACAGGTCTAAGTGGGAGTTGGAGCTCAGAGTTTGACGAAGCCAACAGATTATACCATCTGCAAAAAGCAGAGCAGCAATGCTGTGGCCACCAAACAGACTCCACTCAACACAAAATTACTATCTACTTAAAGGTTATCGATAAATCAGTGACAAAGATCAGCCTCGCTTGAGTCGAACTCTCACAGGGTACTAATTCAACTTACGGCCAGCTATGCAGACCACCAATAATATCATGGTGTTTAGCACACCATACGAAGAGAAGACACGTCACAAGACTCCCGAAAGGACATCAGCAGAATCTTCCAAGTAATTTCCACGGCCTCCCCAAACATCTCATATATGTTTTCATTTTTTCCAGGCTGAAGATCTGGCAGGTCAAGTAGTTGTTGTCTGTCTTCCATTATTTGTATACCTAGCATCTTGTAACTATGCAGCATGGGCGAGTGTCCATTGATCACCGGAGCCCATTTAAAAACAAAAAACAAAAAATGTGCCTCAGTGAGCACCAAAGCTCTATTCTGCTTAGCCATTCTGTACCTATCTGCTGCATTGGGGGTGCCACAGCCCCAAAAGCCTGATAGGACTTCTCCTTCAGGTTGACAGCATTTTATCATTGGTGTCTAGAAATGAGTACAGGGATTGCCGTCACCAACTACCATATAACCAAAGTTCAGGTAAGATGGCTCAGCAATGGAAAGATACATGGTCCACTTGGGCGCAATGTCCCTGGCCACTCTCTAGATACGTTGGTATCTAAATTGGCAGTACTTTAACAGTGGTGTCTGGACAATGAGGAAATACAGGATTTGTTTCAACTTACATTTGCAATTACTTTCTTGATAAAAAGTATTAATCTTCTTGAAGGCAAGAAAATATGGACTGTGTATGGACTGTGAACACAGACATAAAAACAGCTGTGGTGCAAATAAGAAAACTTGGAGAAACAGCGTGGATCCTGTCTGCTACTCTATCCATTTTTTTCTTATTCTTTTCTTCACCCCTGCCATTGTTCTTCAAATAAGTTGCAAAAATATTCTGCAATGTCATCTTGAAAAACTCCAATAATGCAGTGGCGCTGAGAACAAAGGCCAGTCAAGGGAATAGAAGTGACACTGTCTAAACAAGTCCTAGGTTCTGAATACTCTGAAGTAGCTGTAAACGGCTCAGTGCTTCTGCTTCACATACTTCAAGGTTACTCGTCGGCACAGTGACACATGGGGACATTTTACCTCACCGCCCAGTAAGTTATGATGTGTAGCACGACTTTTTTTTCTTTTCCGTGGCTGTAAGATGCTGTGCTAACCGCTCACATTCCTCTAAAGCTTGACTGCTTTCTGATTGGAACCATAACAGTCCTCTTCACAAGATGTGGTGGCTTTGAATGTGAAGGTGAAACAGGAATCTGTACACTTCATCCATCAAGCAACCCGTCAGTCTGCTCAAGGCAGCCATATTGTGTCAAGCACACCCCCTGGTCAGTTTGCGCTGAGAACGAAAATGAATCTACAACCAGAAATTATCACAGATGAAGTTTTACAGATGTGGCAGTAAATATGACACATATTTAAGATATGGAAATATTGGCTGAGAGATTACATTATAACACATACATTAAGTTACTTTCTTTTTCTTTGCTTCCCAGACGCTTTTCATACTGATATACTAACGTACTGATTGCTAAGGATTGTGTTCTTGGCCACAAGACGTTATAATTTTTTTCTTCACTTATCTCTCCTATGTTTGTTTCCTTGCAGCACTCGGTAGCACACTGCTGTTTACAACAAAACAGCTCTCAGAGTTGTCACATTTCATATTGCTTCACAGATGGCAACCAGAACGGAAAATAATTCAACTCACATTGGTGAATTTATATGACCGTGCCATTATTTCGTAGGTACATAAATAATTTCCATCACTTAAACATATTGTTTTCATCAGCTCTAGAGTTTTTTTTTCTTTAGACATGCCAATTCACTCCACTTTCTCCAAATTGCATCCAAATGTAAGATTGACGGAATAATGGAGAATTAGTCTGTCTATAAAAATCTCCCGGAGTCAGGGGTTTGCACCACAGCCAAATGACACCGAAAGCAATTACTGTACATTTCAACACCCTTTTCAAAGGAAGGGTTCTGTCTCAAGGGCCACTCACCAGGCGTATGAGATTAATTTGATTCACATTTCTATATCCTGCCACACTGGAGTGCTGGCGTTTGCTGCATTGTAGTAGATTTTATTTCCAGTTTACTAGTTTCTGAGGAGTGAAAAAGCGAGTCTATATGTTTTTGTATGTACTTTAGTATTAGCTGTGGTTGGAACTGAAAAGGCAGTTATTTGATGAGACTACTTCCAACAGTACTTGTCGCAGTATAAATGCAAGACAGGAGAAATAATTTATTGAGCAAAATCAACACCCTTCAGCCTTTCCGGTATTTTTCTTTCTCGAAACAGGCTTTGTGAGTGAATGAAGAACTTACAATCGGGTGATATGGTTGAGGGTCCTGAACACATTCGACAGATAGCGTTGAATTTGCTGTCATCCCTCCATTGAGGGGAACAAAGGTATTGTTGAATGTCACAAAAGGCTCAAGATTTCAATGGAACAAAGAAGTAATGCTTTTATCAATTTCAACCTCACCTTTCTGTTTTCAACAGATTTATCCCTGGATTACGCACATCTCCATTCTCACACATCATTCAGCTGGCATCTTCTTCCTCTTCTCTGCATGCTTGTCTGGTCTATGACCTTTTTATATGTTTACCACTAATTGGCATCAGATAGCAGTGATACTGCAGTCTAATGGTCAGCGCTGTTAGGCGTGGTTGCTTAAGTTATTCCTGACGTGAGTTGTACCGCAAACCAACTAAGAACAGTAGCCGCACAGAGGAAGCTACATGGGAAAATAGTCTGCTTTACATCTGTCCGATGGGCGGTTCAGCCAGCGGGAGGAGAAAGAGGTCACAGAGTCATCAGTGGCCCTAGGGATGATGTCATCCTGCTGTGCTCTGAACCTCCTTGTGCTCCCGATGCACGTGTCTTCCTCTGAGCATATACGTTCTTCGTCACGGTGTCTGCTGAGTCAGTGAAGTCTAGGTTTTCTGTGCCGCTGCATTCGCTTGAAATGTGTGTTTGCATAAATGTGCACTCAGAGGTTTGGCAACACGGCACAAGCATGACAACATCTGGTCAACATGATTACCAAATGGAAACTGTTTTTGAGCCACCTATGATAAATACAAATTTTACACTACAAAAATATGCCTACTTGTTACTGCTGGTTAAATTTACTTGCTTTTAGTAGAAATCTACTAGAAATGATTGAAATTATCTGCCATTGCTTCAAGTATATTTTACCAACTTATATTTCTTAAAATAAGAATAATAGACTCAAGAAATACATTTGTATTATAAATCTTGAGAAACTTTGAAGACTGTTTTTAAGGAGCATTATGCGTATAATATAAATATCACCTATTCAATGCAACAGATCAAGGAAATTCTGTAAAAACGCTTCATTAACAACCAACTAATCAATTATTTTTTTAGAGGAAACACGTTCCCCATGCATGAGCATTTATAGAAACCTATTTCAATGAACTTCTAGATTTCGCTTAATAACATGACTAAAATCAGTTCAATAATGCTTTAACACAAAAAAATATTTTCTGTTAAACATTTTGGATTAACAAAAGTGATTTGTTCAAGTTATGTTCGAGTGTTCCTTATTTCTGTTTCAGAATAGAAATTGTGCAAAATATTGTTAGAAAACATTTTTTTCACGATTTAGGTGGAAAAAACACAATCCTTTAGATGTATATGGTTTAATAAGAACAAAAAGTACTATTTACATAATGTAATACTCTTGGACCGTAAACCTTAACTAATTTTTAATACTCTAAACATGCTGAAGAAAATTATTTTACTGGCTTCAAGAAAAGGTTTTGGAGTATATCTTCTTGTGGAATTGATGATTCTCTGTTAGTGCTGGTATTAGTGCATCATACTATAATGTAAAATGTGATTTGAATGGATGTGTTGCTCTGGTACATATTAAAATATATTAAAACATAGTGTTTGGTGGAAACAGGGTTAACGACAACATTCTGTGATGAAACTTTGTTCCCACGGATTTTATGATTTGTTTTTTCTTCTTTTTTTGCTCACCCCATCTGACAAGATGAGAGAAGGTCTGGGTGTACTTGTTGTAGATAAATGTATGTTTTGGAACGGCTATGATACTTCTGGTGTGGTGAAGAATGTGACTTTCCATCTTTGAGAGCAGTTTGAATTAAGTCATAAAAAGCGGCAGTGAAATAAAAGATGAAAAAAAGTAGAGTACCATGAAGGGAGGAGCATCAAAAGCAGCACATTTGTTTTCAATTTTACACAGTGATCCCTAAAAGCAGATCAGAGAATTTATATTGGAGGGCTACATTGGCACATAACAAGGTGTTCCCCTCCTTCTTCACCCAATCTGGTTTTCCAAAGAACAATATTTTCTTTCCTTGGCAATGAACATATTTGATCACAAATTCACTAAAGACACAGCAAGTCAAAGACATTTATCTGTCTTCTTTTAGTCTTTTTTAACCAGCCACAGTTGCTATTACCAATGCTCCACACCAACAGCAAGAAGTCCAGGGAAGGAAAAAATCCTGTTACCAAAGAATCAGATCTGTGATACCATGGCAATACTGGCCTTCTTTATATGAAGGGTCAAATTATATTCAACTTCTATAACTACTGCAAGAAGCCGTTCTCCTCCATCATCCACAAAGTTCATCACTGGTGTGAATCCAATAAACTATTCCTATACAGGAATTCAAAACGAAGAAGATTTATGATATATAATTTTGGCATGTCTGTGAAGACCTGTGGAGTCACATGAAAAAAAACAGACTCGGAAAAACTTTTCTATGGATAACTGTTGGTAGAATATTAAGGAAGGGCTATCCCCACATGGAGAAGAAAATACTCTTAAATCTCCCCTCGTTTTCATGTGAAAGCTTCAGATGATTTACACCAGGGGTTAAGCCAGGGGAATTGTATGTAGGGGAGCTCAGAATTCCAACTGCATTATGCATTTCCTTTGTTTTTCAGCATCACTCAGACATTCTGATGACGGGCACTAGAAAGTGCTTTGAGGCCCAGATGAACTCCTTAGAGAAAAATGGACATGCGTCTGCTTCCTGGCTGCTTTGTCTATGAATACCTATCCTGTTTATCCAACCTGGATGAGCCACAGAAGAATGGATGGCAACAACATTGTGATGACATGCGGCAAATGTGGGAATTTTGAGTCTGATAAGGAAGAGGCAACCTTCCTCTGTTTGTTGCTGTCATTTTCAAGAGCCTCATAATGCAGGATATCTACAAGCGTCAGTAATTTCCCATAAATTACCATTGAACCCTGAACTTCAAAAATTAGATCAAAGCTTCTATTTTTTGCACATATATTATCTTCCAAGTCGTATTTAATTGTTTTGACACAATAGCAGATTCTTACAGAGCCCCCCTTGGAGCCAGGGTGGAAAATAATTTTCATTGGCAATCCATACCTACAGTTTAGTAATCAGTATCCACATGTTACTAAACTGTGGGTTTACAGTTAAACACTGATTTGCTGGATTAAGTAAAAGCCCCTTCTTCGGTTTAATTTTAGTTTAATCGCAATTTCAATTTATATACTGCACAAAGGTGTAAATATATAACCTTTAAAATTTCAAAATATATATTTCTTTGCAGTATCACTATAAGTACCTAGGGAGATGGAGGTGTTATTTTTCTAACTGCTTATCCTCACAAGGGTCGTGGGGGTGCTGAAGCCTATCCCAGTTAACTACTGGCACCAGGCAGAGGACACCCTGACTTGGTGGCCAGCCAATTGCAGGGCACAAGGAGACAGACAACCATTCATGCTCACACTGATACCTAGGGCAATTTTAGAGTATTCAACCACCCTATGGTGATGAGTACCTAGAGAAAACCCATGCAAGCTCGGGAAGAAGATACAAACTCCGCACAGCGAGAAGCAACCTGGGATCGAACCCCAGAACTGTGAGGCTTACGTGGTATCCACCGGGCCGCCGAAAGCATTGAGTGTACAAATTCACAGCAGTATATATAAAATACACTTAAAATATTTCAATAGTTTTTTAATGCGCTCGCATATTATGGCAGACATTTCACAAAACACCCTCATTGTGATGGGAACAACCTTCATGTTCTATCTTGCAGGGTTCTTCTAAGAATAAAGCCCGTACTGGCACTGAACTGTCTGGAGACTCTTTAGGTACACTATTCTAGTCACGTTCAGGGTCAGTTATGTTTAGCAACCGATATAAAAAATAAAATATAAAAAATCATATTTGCCCACTAACATTCTTTACTGGGGATTTTTTTTACAATATAGTTTTTCATTTTGTTGATGGATTGTTGGGCAGAATTTACAGCAGAATTAATTATACATTCCTCCAGCACTGACCTTTCTTTGCAAGATGGAACTCATAAGAACTGATGTTCACAGAGTGTTAGTTGGTATTGTAGATCTTTTTTATGAGTTACCTTTGTGGATGAAAAAAATGATTTTTTTATTAAACAAAAACTGTATTTATACACTAATATATTCTTAGATGAGGAAAATACAAGTGCTAAAGGCTGTATGTACATCAGCCCTATTGGCATGATGATGTGTGGGTGTTTCCTCAAGATTCATTCATTCATTTTCTGTTCCACTTATACTCGTAAGGGTCGCATGAGAACTTGAGACAAACAACCAGTCACACTCATTCTCATACTGAGGGACATTTTAGAGTCATGTGGCGTGTATGTTTTGCGGAAATTGGTGGAAAGTGGAGTACTCAGAGTAAATCCATGCAGGCAACATGCAAACTCCACACAAGAAGGTCTGAACCCACTAGGGATTTAACCCTTGATTCCATCTAAAAAAAAACTCAATCAGCTCAGAAAGCTGCCACAGCAATTATTAGCTTAGCTGTATAGAAAATAAATGGACAATCAATCATGTTAAAGTGTGTTCCCACTTGACTTTGGAAACTTGTATAGATATTGATTCAAAATGTTCACTCAATGCAACAGAATCTTTTTTTGGAGCCACTGCAGTTTCCACAAAATACACTATCAAATACTGGGAGTTCTCGGGTTACAATGCATTTGTTTCCATTCACGACACCCAGGTCTCGCTTACCATTTAGTCACCAGTGTTTAACTCCCCAACTGGGAAGAACAAGAACTGTGGCTAAATACGATTTTTTGTTGATCCATGGTAAAGAATATAAAAATGTAACTGAATTTCAATTTCTCACTGTTGGCTATGTTGGTTTCAAAATGAAGAAAAAGAATTGTTGATCATGTACTCTGAAATAGGTAAAACAATAATCTCTAAAGAATATAAATTATGCGCAGATTTTTAGGCCATTACTTAAAGCTTGTAATAGACTCCAATGTAAATGACAATGTCATTACCGGCAGCAAAATGGGCTTTCATAATGTGGCCAAATTTGCGTGGTCTAGTAAAAGTTCGGTTGGTTCCTTTTTCTTATTAGGCTGGAGTCAGCTTTGATTTCCTTGGCAAGTGCTGAGTGGCAGGCTGTGGGTGACTGTTCTAAATGTAAATCATGGCTGAATAAAATTACGGGACAGTCAGACATCTGTATTTTAATTGGCTCATGTCTACGGCCACCCTCCCTTCCAGCACCTAGCAGAGAGCTCCCACAAAAACCCTAATTTATGGCTATGGCTTAAGAAATACACCATAGTTGTGTGTGTAGAACAAGGGGGAAGATCCTTTACAGTAGACTACATGACAAAAACAATATTTAGCAGATGAGATCACTGCTACCATCTCATTATTGCCTCGGTATGTCAAGACGTCCTGAAAATATTTCGTTTGGCGACTTGCAAAAGATTTTTGCTCCTGCTTCTATTTGTTTTGCCTTGAGATGGCTTATTTTCACTCTAGGCTATCTGGCTGTGGACAGCTAATTGTGTGCCGATCTGGACATGGAATGTTTCTTTTGAGGTCAGGCATTATTTCAAATTAGTCAATTTATCCAGTGAAGTGTGTGGTCAACAGGCCCACACATCTGCAACTGAAAACGAGAGGAGGAAACAAGAGAGGGATATGATCAGGAGATAATTGATTCATGTGGACAAACCAGTGTGGCCAAATTGAAAATGTTTTTTTTATTAGGATGTGTGATTATGGAGAATTAGTGAATGGAGGAAAAACTATTAATGAATTCAAGAATATCAGATGTTTTGTACAAATATATTTTTAGAAAATTTAGAGGTAAGCGATTAGTCCGATCTGTGTGTTGTGGAATGGCAAAACAAAAAACAGGAAATCAAATGCCTCGTAAAATGTATCAAACTAGGAGTGCGCGCCAGAAAACACGATTGTAACAATGTGCAACAAAAAAACAGCACAACCGAGCCGGCGAATAAACTAAGAAAAAGACACAAACTGCTAGGTAAAGTCAAATCGGTATCGGAATATCTATGTGGGTAACAAAGTACCGAAATACAGAGTGCACTCTATTCTCCACAGATGCATTCCACATCCCCGCCCATCTGTTACAACAATATGCTGGAAAGAAAAATAAAATAATTGAATATACACAGGGATATGACACTGTGTTCTGTAATCTGTGGCATGACTTCAGTGTTCTGCAATGTAGACAGCAA
This sequence comes from Stigmatopora argus, assembly GCF_051989625.1. NCBI lineage: Eukaryota > Metazoa > Chordata > Actinopteri > Syngnathiformes > Syngnathidae > Stigmatopora > Stigmatopora argus. The sequence continues at coordinate 5,443,938 of NC_135405.1, read as the reverse complement.
CTATGACACACAAGATGTGCACAGAAGCAACAGGGAGTCAAGCCATCCAAAAACAAACAAAGACATTTTCGGAGCGTCAAAGCAGAAGACTTAGTTGAAACAACTCAGGCTGCGGTTTCAAATGAATTTGTAGTACGAGTGTGAATTTTATGTGTTCTTTTTCTGAATGTATTTTTTTCCGCTGATATTTTCCCCCCTTCTAATCTCCCATTTGCCACAGGATTTACATTCTCTGTATTGAGTACACCCAGAGAACCACCCAGCGGAATAAGTCCATTACTCAACCAATTACTGGAACAGCGCAACATGCTGGGTTGCCTTTAGGGAGAGTCAGGAAGGAATGTCTTGTGGCTACTAGATGTTTTGAGGATTCCAAAGCTTTTGACAAAATTCAACTGCCATTCTCTATACCTCTATCCTTTCCAAGTTTACAAATTTCATTCTGAATGTAGCATTTGGCAAATGCAAAATCACATTATCTTTAATTCATGTATGATAATAGCAAAGTGTTGTTTTTGGCATAATTTTCTTTAATACTTTAATTACACTGCTGAAAATGATTTATTATAGTCTGCCACTTTCCCCAAGGCCCTGGTAAACAGCACGCCGCTGCTGCAATATGTGTAATACTAAGAAGTAAATCCAGAGGGGGCCCCCACCGTATTGTACGTAACTACATATGCAAAGATACTGTGTGGAATTATTTTCCTTGAGCTGAAATCCTTGGAGAGAAGACCTGTATACTTGCCTGTTCGTGTTAATTTCAGTGGCGTAGAGAGGGCAATCAAACATGATCTTAGCTTTCATTTTAGAGATCATATGAAGCAGGCCTTCTGCTCGCTTGGTTCGTCCAGACGTCTCCTGTAGTCGACTCTGGGTCAGGGGCCTCTTGGTCTGGAGTGATGAGATATTAACATGTGGAGAGAGAAGGAGAGCTCAAATCATTAAGGAAAAAGAAAGTGTCTGAAGAGGGTAGGGGGCTTGTAGCAGCATAGATACAACATAAATCATCACAGGATCAGAGAAAATAGATAGTGGCAGTTCCCACAGTCTGCAAAATCAAACTGCTGCTCCCTCATTCTAATGAGTAATTGCAAAGAGGGTTGATCGGATTTTTCTGAGACTGAGATCTAAATAGAAACAGACGGAACTAAGTCGGTAAAGATTCACTTGGGTCAACGAGAAAGCAAAAGTGTGAATTATTTTCCCTGTGGTTTTTCAAAAGCCACATACCAGAATGAAAAAATTAAAAGAATAACTCTGTGATTCCATATTACTCTGTATTGCATAGTATACCAGTGGTTGTTGAAAGAAAAGTAATCAAAATCTAATTTGAAAAGGTATGAGTTAATTTGATTTTGTTGTCATAGAGTAGGATTGAAATTTTGTGTATGCACTGTCTAATCAAAATTCCCTTGTGGATGTTGTATAGTAAATATAACCCTTACAAGAAGACAAGGCCTGTGGTCAATTGTTGTTGTTAAAATTACTTACTTGTGAAGACTTTACTTTAGGACATACTGTCCTAAATATTCATGTTCTGCAATAGAGAGAATAAACAAATGAAAGCAATTCATTGTCAATCAATGGATAATTTAAGAAAGCAAGCTAAAGCTGGCCAAAAAAGTGTTTTGATAACAATTTCTAACCTCTTTTTGGCTCCATAAATAGTCTAAATAGTATTAGTCTTCTGATGTTTAGTCATTGTCTTGCTTGTACCAAGTTAAAGCACAAAAACATGACAAACTCATTATTCTTGGGAAAGTTCATTTTCTATGTAGACTATTTCAAAGTTGAATTTACTTTTTTGTTGTTGTTATAATATAAACTAGTTCTTGAGGGGGGAAAAAGAATGAACCTAAATCACCTAAAGAGTTCATAGTCCTAATGTAATGTTGCAAGTTGTTTAGCTCCAAATCCTGGTTTTGTTATTGTTGCCACCCAGTCATTCCACATCAAGTTGCAGTTTTAACCCTACAATTACACAAAAAAAGTGGGCTACATTTGTTGGTTAAAATGTATTTATGAAGGAAAGTATGTGGAATTAAGCAATCAATCTATAGCCCAATTCCTAAATATTATTAAGCAATTGTAATGCATTCATAAACTTTTGCTCATTGAACTTGCCTAAGCACAATTCTGAAAGATAATTTAAAAAATACATGTTTTTTGTTGGTTTGTTTATTTTAATGGACTGCATGGATATCCACTCAAGGAGTGCAGGTGTGGCTGATTGTCAATATTTGTCTATCTCCAGGTTGATTGATTGATAATTTATCCGGGGTGTATTTGCCCTTTTACCCACAGTCAGATGGAATAGATCCCAGCTTCCCTGTGAGCCTGAACAAGATAAGCAGTAAAATACATTCATTCATTCATCTTCTGTTCCGTGCATCCTCGTAAGATTTCCAATCCCAGCTGACTTCGGGCGAAAGGCGGACTGCACCCTAAGCTGGTCGCCAGTCAGCCATAGGGCTCTCTCAGAAACAGATGACCATTCACACTCACAATCATACCGCCAACAGCAGCGCTTGCCGCACAGAAGTCAGGCGCGTAGACCACTTCACCACCAGGCGGTTCGGTAAAAAACATGAATAAATAAATAGAGAGGTAATTCAGGTGATAGAAATCTATCTACTGAGTGTTAGTTGGATTTATATAAACTTAAATAGCTCACAGTGCATTTGAGATTCCATGTTGGTTGGATCATGTTTCTATTAGCTATCTGAATTTTGAACCGATTCATGCTGAAATTGGAGTTGCAAGATATCAAATATAAAATGCAAGACTGAGGTTTTCAGTTTAAACTTTGGCATACACAGACGGCTGAACAGTCACATTTTTATCTGTTCGGAATAACTGCTTGGACAAGCTTGTGCTTATCACAAGATGATTTGTTGCATGCAGAATAATTTGATTTGGGCGGTCTCTCATGTTGGCCAAAATGTTTGCTTTCATATCCAAGGAGAAGTTTAGTTGCCAGTTTTCTAGTATTATCTTCTGTGCGTGTTCATGGTTGAACGGAAGTTTCCTTTGGATAAATGCTCCACTGGCCTTGATTGTTAGTTTGTTTGTATTCCTGCTTTTTTTATGTATTTGTGATTCCCCTCTCCCTCAGTAAGTTACTAAGTGTTTTTAAAACACACACTGGAGTTGAAGCAGCACTTCTGAGTAATTCTTCAAGGTGCTTGTTGTGTGCACTCAACAACTGTTAGCTTAGAGGTTTGTTTTTTTTCTTTCTGGGAAAATTCATATTCAACTCATAAAAGAGAAGAGAATGGACATTTAAAATTGTTGAATGTTCCAGATTATGTAATTTATAAATTACCGTAATTACTCGAATATAACGCGCACTCGAAAATAACACGCAGGTAATTTTGGGCCAAAAAAATCTGGAAAAACGCAGTACTCGAATATAGTACGCACCTAAAATTTCCCGCTGACGAAAATCAGAAATCTTACCTTTTTTTCTTCGTTTCACGATTGTTTTGTTCAAACAAATTTATTCATTAGAATCCTTCAAATGAAGAGTTCCTCTCTCTCTTTGTCTGTCCTCTCATACATCTCTTCGTTGAGAATCCTATCAACGTCCACGCTTCCTTCATCCACTTCCTCTTCCTCCCACAACACATCATCCGATTGGCTTTACGAGATGACGTAAAATCCGTGCGTCAAAGTGAGTTTGACAATGCTTTTTTCGATCGAAAATTTGTAATTTATTTTAGTTATTGATTATAACACTGAACTGAGAGAGGGTGAACTGAGACGGGTACGAGGCTAGAGGGGGGCAGTGGTGGTCTCGGCTTTACGAGATGACGTAAAATCCGTGCGTCGGCTTCACGAGATGACGTAAAATCCGTGCGTTTATTTTATTCAATTCAATTTCAATTCAATTTATTTGGCAAGAAAAAGCACCAGTCTAAGGGCCATGTAACAAGACACAAAAAAAAAAAAAATAAAATAGTTATTGATTATAACACGCACCCCCAACTATTGGAATTAATTATATAGCAAACATCTGCGTGTTATATTCGAGTAATTACGGTACTTAATGATATCAACATGCGACCCGGTGGTAGAGTGCTTAGTCTGTCAGCCTCACAGTTCTGAGATCGAAGGTTCGATCCTAGGTGAGTGCTCACTGTGTGAAGTTTGCATGATGTCCCTGGGCTTGCATGGGTTTCCTCCCACCTCCCAAGAGCATGCAGGGTAGACTGGTCGAACAGTCTAAATTGCCCCTAGGTATGAGTGTGAGTGTGAATAGTTGTTTGTCTCCTTGTGCCTTGCGATTGGCTTGCCACCAATTTAGGGTGTCCCCAACCCAGTGACTGAAGTCAGCTGGGATAAGCTCCATCACCCCCACGCGCCAGCCGATCACAGTTTTTTTCTTTTTAAATAATTTATTGACCAATAAAAAAGTTTGAAAATGATCCACTCAATTAACAAATGTTCTACACGACATCAGTGAAAGGCAAATCTTCAGATATTACTTTTATTGTGCACAGAGTGTGCCTGCTGAGATTGTAAAACCCTTGTTTCTTTGTGTCATATAAATGTAATCTGATGTCACAATAACAGACAAGCTTACTATTGCTAATAGTGCATTCTCATTCTTTTTAATTATATTTCTCAACTTAATTAAAATTTTCTGTGACCTTTCGCATTGGCAAGTAATCACAGTGGTTTAAACATTGGTAATGCATTAGCTGAGAGCGATGTTGGCACATTAGACAGAAATGTCAGTTCTATTTATTACAAATCTTTTCAAAACTGCTGGTGATATGCAAAACCTTTTTGATTTTCTTTGTTGAACAACCGACAAAAGGAGCTGCAGTTATTTCTGAGGTCAGAAAGAGTTCGGCTGTCACATCTATTCTAAGGAACAAAATCAAAATTTGATTTCATGTGTTGTCCATAAACATTCAATTTTAAGAACTTACCAAATAGCAGTGGAGGGGCATGTGAAATCATCGCCTTCCAATCCAAAATATTTGTCAAATAAAAGCATGTACTTCATATTAAGAGCAGTCCATTGCAAATACCCCACCACCCACCCACACATACACACACCAAGAACCTTTCAATGAACTCTGGAGTTTAATTTCCTTTTACATAAATGCAATGCTGTTAAGGGAATTGCTACATCGTTTATTGGAAATTTTATCCAGCAAAATACATCCTAGATAGGCTATCACTACTCTTAATACCATGAGGGAGACCATTTAATGCAGTTAAACGTGAACATGTTTGCAAATGTCTTCCCATCACAACAAACCAGAATCACCTGATTCCAGGTATCCATTGAACTCTTGCTGTCCAGCATGTCTCTCTGTGCTAATAGCCCCTGAGTGACTATATGAAAATGTGTGTCTTTATTCTTTTGATGGACTATATTGAGGTACTTTCGGTGAACTTTAGCCCATATCTTATCATCAGACAGTTTCCAGTTCATAATTAACAGAATAGTTTGAGGGGTAGCAGAAAATCCCCAAATGAAAGTTAGCTTTTAAAGATTCCACACATAAGTGATACGTTTGGTATGGCTATAAATAATTGTAAACCTTAAGAACAGCATCTCTTGGTAATGGATGTTTGACCCAAAATGAAACATAGGAGAAGCACCCGAGCCCATGAAAGGACCTCTGACACGCAAATATAAATAAAGAGGGGGGATGGATTTGCAGAGGACTTTTCCCTTTGAAATGTCTCAGATATCAAGACTGGAAATATATGGCTTTCTCTCTCTTCAGATAGGGATTGAGGCAAATGGAAATCATTGCAAAAAGTATTGAACGACCTTTAAACTCATCCCTCTCAAAGCAAACATGGCAGGCACTATCAGCAAATACTATAAACATGCTTTAATTCAACTATGTCAGAACAAACAACTGTCTGGCGTTATTAGAAAATGCTGTATAAATATAATTTAGAGATAAGATACTGTTAGGATTTTAAAATAACATCAGCTTGTCCACCTGTGATCAAAAGCTTTGAGATACTTCATTATTCAGTAGGATGGCAAAGTGTCTCAAAACTGTTGACTACAGGTTTGGAATATGTAATAGTTTGTACTTCCTCACCCGTGTGTTTAGGCAGTTTTTATCTTGGATACACAATGTAACTGAGAGAGAAAAATGTATAGAGTAAATAATATTTACTCTATACATTTTTGGCGGTCCGTGCATTTTCTCGTAGCGCCTTCAACGAATCAATCCAACCCTCAAAAACTATTTTATGGCTATAAAACCTCTACTGCAGCTACAACTGCGACACATAAAAAATAATCAATAAATCAATGCACAAAAATTGGGTAAAATCCTCTTCCTAGCGGCATTTAATGATTAAATACAAATACTGGAGCTTTTCAGACATTACAACCGGGCCAGTGGGGTGATTTTCCCGGGAAAAGACAGCGATGAATGTCAATGGCGTACCGGCAAACAAACAAAAAACGAAAATCGGGTAAAATCCAGCCAAAAACAGCATTTATTGATTAAATACAAATACTGGAGCTTTTCAGACATTACAACCATGTCAGGGGGGAAAAGCAACGAAAGGAAGCTAACAGACAATTTGGAATTATTTAATAAGTATTGATGGACAAAATATAATATATGATTCAGATATTTCTTAGGCCAGCAGAGAAGGCCTTGAAGGCCCTGACGGCCCGCCACTGGTAAATATGTATATAGTCCAAGGGGCATATATAACTGTAGAACTAGGTTTGATATAACTGAATGATTCAAGAAAGGTGTTTTCATTTAATTGCTTTGTTGCTAGTGTTTTCAAGCATGATTTCAGGAAGGAAGGAAGGATGGAGGTGATGGGCTGCCTCATGAAAGAGGTGAGAAGGCGTGAGTGCTGTGTGTGTGTGTTGATGGTCACCAAGTTACCTTTGTATGAGGACCTACCACTTGTGTAATTAGTATTCTTTTATGCTCCATATTGTAACCTATAAATAGTTTAAGTGCATAGTGACAAAAAATGCAGTTAGAAAATAATTTATTAAACTTATGTCTACAGCAAACAATGCCATTGGAATGTACCGCACAACACTATTTGCCTATGTTATTCTTTACCCCATTAACCCTGACATCATAACGGATTGAGACAAGTTCAAGACTTTTGGGTGTCAAGACCAAAACAAGACCGAGATGAAGACTGAACCTGTTGGAATTTGATTCCGGGGAAAAAAATTCAAAATGTGTTCTCAAAACTAAGGGCTGTTTCCAGTTTACCACCCTTGGTGCATACTGTATTTGTTTGTGATGACTTCACTTTAGTAGAAAGGCTATAATTTTGTGGCTTTATGCAGCAACAGTTTTAGTAACTTTAAGTTACCAAGATTCTGAAAAGAAGCCTTCCTGAAGTCATCTGCTGCTATCAATACCCTTACCATTGAGCTTAGATATGCACATTAGCATTGTAGTATTCAGGTACATATATCCCTGAAAACCTACACCCCCTCGACACCTTAGGATTCTCGTCTGCTGCCAGTCTAGGTTCTTCTCGTCAAAACACACTGCCATAGGGTCTTGTGAAACACTAAACATGAAAAAGAACTTTGAGGCTAAGGATTATGTACTGACTGATGCTGTAAATTCAGCACGGAAGAAAAATACCTCCTTGAGAAGGACTAGTGAGGTAAAGATGTGCAGCAAAAGCTATTTCATACACTAGACGTTGCTGTCCTCTGTTAAGTAATGGCTGGATAAGAGCCCCTCTTGAAAAACAATTCCCATGCCCCAGTCCCCCTGCATGTAACCCAGAATGTAGAGGTTAACACACGGGTTCATAGTATGACCTTTTGAATGTCTGAGTCAGCGCTGGCTCCCACACCGTGACCTCCACCTCCCCAGTGTCTCCTTCCCTCTTTTCTTCTCGTCAACCGGGAGGTGTTCGAGGGCCAAGCAGCCGCCTGTTATCCGAGATGAAACAATGCTGCCACATACTCGACCATCACTTCCTCTTTGCACTTTTTTTTCTACTCTCAGAGGGTTTAGCTGCCAAGACAAATCGCTAAATCACTCACATCCTCTATATATTTTGATCTTTTTTCTTTGCCGTCCTCAAAACCATCAACTTCGCAAATGGTTGTATTTCCATCATTTTCTCCTTTTTTTAATTCCTCCCCTGTTACTGAGAGTTCATGAAAAATGTGTGGTCACTGACCTGAAGTTGCGAGAAGCCTACCAAGTCCAGCTTCCTGTGGAGTACATTAACAGCGCACAGGTCACAGGTCAGCTGTCTTAACCTCTGATCCAAATGAACTGTTTAAGTCCTTTAAATTCCTCCCAGATTTATTTCGATAACTGTGATAGAGTTTGTGAAAAACACATAATAAAACTAAAATGTTATATATGTTTTGTTCTCTAATTATCCTACAATTTCAACAGTACCTGTTGCAACATTTAAAGAAGTGAAGTGAAACTGAAAGCTATCACATCTGGACCTAACCTGGACCCCTGAGAGCTATTAGAGATGTGTGTGTGTGTGTGTGTGTGATGTCCAGACGTTAAAGATGTGTCTCCATGTCCCACATAGGGCAAGTAGACAACATTGTTCCAGCACTTACCCCAACAGGAATTCTTTACATGGTTGCGGGTTCAATGTAAAACATCTTACTTTCTGCACTTACTGTAGGTCAGACAGCAGGAAAAGCTTTCTGGGATTTATTGGCTATTGGATGTGTGTAGATGATGGGCGTGGAACAAAGGTCTTGTAAAAAGGACAAAGTGTCGAATTGCCGTTGAAAATATCTATTCCTTGCGGCACACTTATTTCCTGTACTCTGGGCAGTTTTCACTGAGCACGATTCACTATGTACTGAAGGATAAATTCCATGCATTATAAAGTGACTGACCAAATCCTCCTCCATACAAATGAGTGTTTATTTTATTTTTGGTCAGCCACTCCAGATTTCATGACTAATTGGTTAAATAGTAAACTTCACAGGTAAAAATGATTACCTGTGACAACAGATACAGAACATGAAGGCTTATTATATTTAAGTTGCCCTCTTATGTTGGTTTTTACTAAACTGGAACTGGCCGAGAATAGTGACAATACACTTGAGATGCACACATCTCACAAGTTATAGGTAGATATGTGTAAAATGTGCATGTGCCACCTTTAAAGGGGGTATGAGAATGGGATGTTTTAATGCCTGATTGATTGATGGCATCCAAGTTCATGGGTACAGGAGTACACACTGGCCTCTTTCAAATATGCTTCTGTATTGGCAGTCACTTAGGTTAAGTATACGGTATTATAGGCCTCTTATATTTAGAGTATGCAGCCGATAAGACTTTAACTTTGAAAAAAACAAACTGAAAAACTGTTCACCAATGAGCAGTAGAAAGATTCACATCACCGCTTTTTGGCCTCAGAAATTTAGGAAGATGTTCAGCTGTCATTCTCAATTACACTGGTAGATAAAATAGAGTGTGGTGTAGTGCAGTTAAAGGAAAGGCACTCTTTATTTCTTCCATGTTGCCAAGAGTGTATCATTCTTTGGCTACAAGGTTCCTGAACTTCTGCCTCTTAATTGGCACCTTTTTTTCTACATCCAAACCCAAGGAGTCAGAAGTCTTATACTATATGTCACCACTGTGTCAAAGCCAATATGTTGCTAAAAATACACAGATTGAAGGCATTTCTGTTAAATGCACTTTCCCTCTGTGCACACTTTCAGAGAGTGAGTCACAATGGTGGCCTTTTCCGTGTCTAAATTAGTTTTGGTCATATAACGCCTAAGATGTTTTCATGTTTAAGATGTATTTACTTTCCAATGGGGCGACTAATGTGTCTCCATAGGAATTCAAACCAAATTAAAATAGCACGGCTCCTTAAGATGCTGACAATGTCGGTCCTCCTGTTCATCCACCCAATTAAAAACAGTGTTCGATTCATGTTAATATATCTTGTTTGACACAAAAACATTTATCGGGCAGTCTAGGTTCGATTCCTTCAGCGGCAGTGTGATTGTGAGCAGTTGTCTGTCTGTCACCGAAGATGAATGAATGTATATACATTTGTAAAAACAAACACACAAAAAAACGTCTTAAGTATTCCGTACCGCGCATCCTCATACGAGTTATGGGGATTGCTCGAGCCTATCCCAGCTGACTTCAGCCAATAAGCAGACTAAACCCCAGACTGGTTGGCAGTCGGCCATTGGTCAAACGACCATTCACGCTCACAATAGTACCGCCACCAGTGGGAATCAAGCTGGCAACTCTTCATAATTAAGCGGCTGTTTTAAGTCTTAAAATGCACATATAAAACATTCATTCATTTATATTTATAGTGCCCACATTTTCTGTTTTCATGCACAATAATTATAAAGCAATATTTGCAGCCAATTTCAGAAGTGCAAAGTTTCATACGCGTACATTGTTAACAGATTATTGTTTTTGCACATGTGGAAAAGGCATTTGGAATGTTGGAATGTTTTTATATAGCTTTGGCTGAAAACAGTGGTTTGTACAAATTAGGTTTTAAAGTATTTTTCAAATATCTGGATTTATTCTCAACACCTCATTTAAATTGAGTTACATCCCGTCTGATATTGTGCCGCAGTGATAATTACTTGGGTGTGTATTTCGTCTGCACTTACTAATGCATGCATAAAAGTGTACTTCAATGTGTTTTGCAACTCAGTGCCAGTCTGACGCCATCACCACAGGGTGTTTGGTCCCAGCTCAACTTCCAATTCTCCACCCCATCCAAAACACACACATTACTGCTGGTACGATAATCCCATTGCTATGTATGTAGTAGTGCCATAGAGTATTTAATCAACCTTCTTGTGTAATCCCAGCTGCGTCGGAGGCGGGGGATACCGATCGCAGGGCACGAGAAGACGGACAACCATTCAAGATCACACTCATACCTAGGGGCAATTCAGAGTTGCTACTGTGACAACGAAATTTCCCGAATACGGGATGAATAAAGTTATCCAATCCAACCTGTCCCGTGTGCGGTCGATTGGTCGCCGGTCTTTTGGTCGCCGTCTTTTGGTCGCCGTCTTTTGGTCGCCGTCTTTTGGTCGCCGTCTTTTGGTCGCCGGTCTTTTGGTCGCCCCGACCGCGACAACGGGCGACCAAAAGACCGGCGACCGAAAGACCGACGACCAAAAGACCGGCGACAAAACAAGGTAAAACAACACGGTCTGCGCATCAATAACAGCCAACAATGACCATGAGCAGTTTCACTGAGCCGACATGTGAGTGTATAAGAGTTTGTATGTACATGCGTTGTCCCTTTAAGAAGCTACGTCAGTCAGGGTCTTAACAAGTTCTCCAACAAAAAACAAAAAATTTGGCGCTTTTCTTTAGCCTAATAATTACTAGGTCATTAAGTATGACTAAATAGTAATTCGCAGTTTCTATTTAGGGAATTTGAGCAACGATTTAAATGGTAATTATCACTTACCTTCCGGGCGGCCAAAAGACCGATGACCAAAAGATCGGCGACCAAAAGACCGGCGACCAAAAGACCGGCGACCAATCGACCGTGTACCAACCTGCCCAACCTGCATGTTTTTGCGATGTGGGATGAAACCAGAGTACCCGGAGAAATCCCACACAAGCCCATGCAAAATCCACACAGGAGGACCAACCTGGATTTAAAGCCAGGACCCCAGAACTGTGAGGCCGACGTGCTACCCACTCATCCACCATGCCGCATGAAAATATCATATAGACTTAATATTAAAATATGTTGATTTTGATTTGTCTTGTTTAGGACATTTTGAAATTTCTGTGTAAGCTTTGCCTTGCCTTGTGTCTGTGGTGTGCTGGGATAGGCTCCAGCACCCCCCATAATCCTTGTGAAGGATAAGCGGTTCAGAAAATGAATGATTTTTTTTTTTTTGTCCATTCAGTGCAGAGAATGATTCGGTAAAAAATAAATACACAGTCATATACTAGTGAGAGTTTAGCAAAATAACAATAATAAAACTGGCAGGATTTCTCTTTCGAAATGCATCGGTTGTGTTACCCCATCTTGAACAGATGGTGAATGCCATATTAAATGTTTTCTTTTTGCACATCAAAACAGAGGTCACAGCTGCACTGCTCCAAAAACAGATGCAGATGTGTCGGCGCAGTTACCTGACAGCCGGTGCAGATGGAACATTTTCTGAGGTAGGAAGTGAAACATGTGGAGAAAAAAAAGAATGTGTTATTTATTCAGGCCAAAACAATGGCTCTCTTGAGGCAGCCATGAAGATCAGAGAAGCAGAAGCGAACACATTATATGATTTTGGCCTCCTATTGCAAATGAGTTTGAAGTTCAAATAGTTCAGACAGTTGAGGAAGACTGTTAGTGTTGGCAGTGATTTGTAAATTTTTATATAGTTGTTTAGCACAATGTACTTCAAAGTCATGCATGAAAAATAATTAATAACTTGAATTTATGTTTTTCATTTGACAGAGCAGAGGGTGCACACCATCAGACTTGGCAGAGAAATTAGGAGAAGGCCTTGTCAGCATTAGATTAACATTGAAATATGTACATAAAAAAACATTAACTTTGGGAGTATGTGCAAAAGAAGTTGGTGCAGGAAGGATTGCAAAAGAAAAAGATTGCTCTAAGTAATAGATATGCATACCAGCAATTTTAATCTGTCAAGTACAGAAGAAAAATAGTTTGTGATAAGACCCCATAACAAGCTCATTTAAATGTTTACAGCATTTTGTATAAAATAAGTTTTTCTCATTTAGAAAATAAAAAAAGCTGTGTTTCTCAGGGTTGTGCATAGAAATGTTATGCTGCTTTGCATAAATTTATTGGAATATTTACATATCATAGTCCTTCCTTGGGAGTCTGTCGGCAAACTGTGTATAATTTTAAAAATCAGCGTATTCCCAGTTGAAACATTAAATATTCAGAAATATTGTACGTGCTAGACGTGACAGGAAAACGAATATTTTGTGCTTACCGCTCCTGGAGATACATGTGGTAATCAAATTGCTGATGTCACAAGATAAATATCAGCAATATAGAAAAGTCTGAATGTGTTTACATTATCAGACATCAGTTAAACCCATTTTGTTGCGTTTCCTGCAATAAGTATTGGTAATGATACAACTATATATATATATATATATATATATATATATATATATATATATATATATATATATATATATATATATATATATATACATATATATATATTGGATTGGATAACTTTATTCATCCCGTATTTGGGAAATTACATTGTGACAGTAGCAAGAAAGGCATAGTTATAAGTTACACAATATATATATATATATATATATAGTTATAGTTGTATTTTACTTTTACTGTACTTTTCTATATTGCTGATATTTATCTTGTGACATCAGCAATTTGATTAATCCATGTATAAAGATTTTTTCATATATAGAGAGAGATTTTTTATATACATTTTCCTCTTTTTTTAAAGATCTCATGGGAGAAAACAAGGCTTTTTTGCATAAAACACTCACCTATGGTACAAAAATTGTTTTCTCTACATTTAGGAGCTTAGCACATGGCTGGAGCAAAACATGTTATCTGATCCTGTTTCAACCCCTGTTTCAAATATATTACAAGACCCAAGACCCAATTACATTGTGATACAAACAAACAGGATTATAGACATTTTTTTGTTTGCTTTGTTTTCAAGCAGAGCAGCCTACCTGAATGATAAACGTCACAAAGGGATTAACTTTTACCCTTCTGTGTGGATAGAACGAACGATGTGACAATTGAGTCTGCCCAGCCCACTTTTTAACACTGTACATTGTGTTCTTGTTTTGTTACTGACCCTTTGAAGACCTGTTCATGTTGTTCTAGGCAGCTGTTCTTGTCTATTTTTCATTTCTGTAGTTCAGCATCTTCAACGTCACTGGTGCCACATTGGGAATGAGCAACAGTAAGATCAGTCTCCTCTTGTCAATTTCAGTTCTTTTTCTTTTTACCATTATGTGTGTTTTTTGCGGTATTTCTCCTTTGTGGCCAGCTGGAGGTCAATTTGTAAGTCTCTGGCACAAAGTAATAGGTAGATGACCTCCCGCTAATTTGGCCTCCTTCACCTTTATCCTGCTGTGTCTTTTGACACCATGGAGGGAGACTGCAGTATTTCTGGGCTTGGCACAAAATAGTTGTATTTTACTTTTACTGTACTTTTCTATATTGCTGATATTTATCTTGTGACATCAGCAATTTGATTACTCCCTGTATATAGATTTTTTATATATATAGAGAGATGTTTTATATACATTTTCCTTTTTTTAAAGCTCTCATGGGAGAAAATAAGGCTTTGTTGCATAAAACACTCACCTATGGTACAAAAAAAATGTTTTTTCTACATTTAGGAGCTTAGCACATGGTTGGAGCAAAACATGTTATCTGATCCTGTTTCAACCCTTGTTTCAAATATATAAATATAATAAATATATTTTATTTTCTCATTTAGAAAATAAAAAAGCAGTGTTTCTCAGGGTTGTGCATAGAAATGTTATGCTGCTTTGTATTTTACTTTTACGGATATTTATTGTATTGAGGCATACTTATTACCATATATATATATATATATATATATATATATATATATATTTATATATATATATATATATGTATATATATATATATATATATATATATATATATATATATATATATATATATGTGTGTGTGTGTGTGTGTGTGTGTGTGTGTGTGTGTGTGTGTGTGGTGTGTGTGTGTGTGTGTGTGTGTGTGTGTGTGTGCAAGATCACATATATGTGAGTGCTGTGCTTTGTGGCTCTCTCCAACTACTGAAATAGGGCATCTGCAAGAAAGGCTTGGGGTTGATCATTCATTGATGTTCACTGGAGCCAGACAGGTTGTTGTATTTGACCCCTTCAGTTCCAGAGGGTTTAGGGTTATAGACTGATCTACTGGTGCTTCCTCACTGCCAGTAAAACTGCCTGTGTTTCCAAGAATCTTGTCCCAAATTCAATTCTGACCCTTGGCATTGCTCTGCATTAGGCCCAATAGTCATTCAGTCTGTGTAGTCTGAGTAGAGACGTGAGTAAGATGAGGCATACTTATTACCACAAGGTATCAGTACATTTGTGTGCGCTCATGTATGTATCGCATGGGTGATGTGTGCTAAAGAGCACTTGGTAGTTGTGGTTTTGCATGAGTAGAAACAATTGGGGCATGACTACTTATGTGGTTTTAAATTTTAAAATTACATAATAGTGGATAACATCTATGAATTTCCAGGTCTTCTAACATAGGTCATGGATAACTACAGCTTATCGCAGCTGACATTAAGCATGAGATTGTGAATATGTTAATCAAAGAGCTCATTAGGCTTAACAAGCATTCACTCTGAAATTCACATTAAATGATCATTTGGAGCTTCACTGAACTTGGAACATGTTTTGTTGGTGTGGGAGGAAAACAAAGTAGTCCATTGAGGAAACCAGTCAAACCTGCTACCGAATTTTTCGCACTATAAGACGCACCATATTATAAGACCCAACTTCAATTAATGGCCTATTTTAAAAATGGTTTCAAATATATATATATATATATATATATATATATATATATATATATATATATATATATATATATATATATATATATATATAAAAGACAAACCGGATCATAAGATGCAGTAGTAGTAATGATTAACCAATATTGATCCATATGGAAGTTGCATGAAATTATAAGAGGTACTGGAAGGAAAGTTCCTGAAAGGCGGGAAGGTCTCTGTCTACACTTTATTTACCCGCCTCTGATAACTCATATAGTACATCAATGGTAATGTTGATCCTGTAGGATCACGCCAAACACACCAATATTAATTAGTTGTTTCATGTTGAGGCTCATGTGATTGTTTTGTCTGGGCTGTGCTATTATTTGAAATATTTGCAAGCAGGATTGATACTGTAACTTTCAACTAAATGAAACATAAAAACCTTCCCTCACAGGGCACAACAATACAGTTTCAAGATATCCCCCAAAAATCCAACTTCCACAATAATGCTATCATGACAGTCATATACTTTTTTTACAGAACTGTTGTTTGCTTATTCCTCTTTCAATCAGTCCTCTATCACTCACTTCTTTGTCATTGTATATAAAAGTTTTTTATGACTACTTATGTGTGCTCTTTATAGTGAAGCTTCAAATCTCATTGTACTTGTATGACAAAAAAGGAATTCAATTTAATTCAAAGATTTTATCTGACATTTTCAAACAATAAGTGTGTGCTGACAAAACGGAATGATTAGCAGGGCTTGTGTCATCCAGTCTGGCCATATGGCCCAGGAAAAGGGGCCTCCTTAATGACAGTGGAGATGTATGTTGAGAAGCAAGCCTGTAAAGTTCCTCATTTGTCAGGTGTTGGAACCAGTAGAAATGGAGCATATGCTTCACGCAGCTTGTGTGAAAGGCATCAAACCGGGAGATGGATGAGATGGCTGGGGTCCAGGTTTCTGGACCTTGTGCTAGTATGGTAAGGTTAAAAGAACATGTTTATCTATTTTACTGTTGAAAACGTTGAATTTTGCAAAATGCAGTCAATGAAAGCTAGGAAACCTCTTTTTTTCCCCTTTGTCTAAAAGGGTATTTGATTGTAACCTCACAGTTATAGTCTTTGCTTATGTCCAAACCACTGTCATTTATACTACAGAGTAAGACTGTATAAGCTATCAGTGTCATTCTTCCCCTATCACTGCCTTAGGGTCAAAGGAATGAAAATAAAAGTGGTGCACTCTGTTGATGTGTATGGATGTGCGCGAAGGTGAAGAGAATCGAGATAACAACCCGCTATTGCTGCAAGTCCAATAACTGCCTCCCAACAAATGTCAATTAAGTTATCCCCAGATGTCAACAAAGATCTACCAATCTGGTGACAACCCCGATGTTAAATGTTTTAGTGTCTAGGGACACGCCAATTCTCTTTTCATTTTTTTACCGTCCAGCAGGCACAATTTAGCAGTATCACATTCATTTTAAATACACAGGATTTAACTGTCTTTACAAATAAATTCATGAATACAATAAACTTCACTGTCAAATAGTAAGTTATGATTATTTTTTGTACTTTTGTAAATTTACCTGCTTGCTCTCTGATGTGGGGGTTAATAGAAGATGGTACTCGGACGTTTGGTCGCCGGACGTTTGGTCGCCGGACGTTTTGTCGCCGGACGTTTGACAACATGACAGAGTTTACTGTTGAAACCACCTCTCAAAATTATATTCATGAGAGAGAGAGAGAGTTTAATATCTAAATATCTACTGTTGAAACCAGCTCTCAAAATTATATTCACCCGGGCGACCAAACGTCCGGGCGACCAAACGTCCGGTGACCAAACGTCCGGTCACGATAGAGGACAGTCTTTTCTTGCATTTTCTTTTCTCCTTAGAAGACAGAGACAAATGTTGTCATCTCATTGTCTTGCTTAAAGTATTTTTTTTCTTTTCCATCACCTGGATTGGCTGAGTGGGCGGGTACAAGCGGCACACCTGTTGTGCATTATGAGCACTCAATATTAAAGGACTCCTGTCACAAGCAGTGACTGTCGGACTATTGCCTTGCGTACCGGTGTATATTATACGTCTCATTTAAGTTCTCATGCGTAGATACGGTTGATTTTCCTTTGTAATCATTTCTTTTCTTTTCATTTGGGTACTTAGTTTACTCGCCGACTCAATTGTGCTTTATTGGTTATACTTTGTTACTTGCGTATATATTGCGAAACTTCAGTTTGGACTTTTTCTGCCTGTTGTGCCCTTCCTTAGATACTCGCCGACTCTGTTGTACTTTTTGTCTACCTATTGATTCCCTTTTTGTTAATAAATGTTATTATGCATGTGATTTCTCCTGTGTCTGTATTGGGATCCACATTGAAAAGCTTGCCATTTCATAGCAAATGGGAAGTTTATTGTGTTTTATGTTAGTAATACAACAACTTATTTGCTATTTTTCTTTGCAACAAGGAACAATTCAACTTGCTGGTGGCTGACTAAAGTTAGATTTAGATCAAAGCTCAATGTATACTGTGTAGTCGTGACAACACAATAAATATGTTACGTTTGTTAAAAGTTATGTTTATCATTTGAGGTTTGCTTTGTCAGTAAAGTGCCATTGTATATGATTGGAATTTCATGAGTCAGGCTAATGAAATTTTCATTCCCTTTTTTGTCCAATTAGCCACCATGCACGGGATAAAATGTAAATAAAGTGAAAAATTAGGAAAATACCGTACACTTTTTTGTATACCTTTCCTTTTTAGCCTTTGTTTGCGAAAGTCCATATTGTTTCTTATCTTTTTCACTCATGAGGTGCAGTACTTAGCAACCAACGGGTGTGATCAATTGTCACCAATGTCCAATCCAACACTGAATTGGACAAAACCCACATGAACTTTAATTGGATGGCAACCAACTCAGGTGTAAACCGCCTTCTGGCCGTTGTTAGCTGGGATAGGCTCCATTACCACTTAAACAACGGGGCTCGCTGACGCTAAATTGACAGTTTAGCGATATTGATAATGATTTGTTCTGGTCGGACCTTTAGAGATACAATAAGAAACTAGGTCACCCAGGGTGATGAGTACCCTAAGTTCTGTGGTGAATATAGTCACCACTTACCTTCTTCCTTGTTTATAACTTTTGGCCACTTTCGAAAACCCAAAATTGACATTTCCCAACATCACTTATTTCTCCAACAAGAAACTCCAGCCACTGGGCTTTTCTTGTCAACATAACTTTCAAACTAAATCGAGCTCCTATTTCCCGAATGGAAGAAATGATTTCCCGGTCACCTAACAATATTGCGGCTATGACCGTGGGAGTAAAGTCACTGGCCCATTAAGATATGTGATTGCACTGGTAGGCCAAGTGCTCAAGACAACAAATGCCCTCTACCCTGCATTAAAATTTAATCATGCAAAATAATGTCGTTTTTGTAAATGTCGGTAGTTTTTACACACTGACAATATTGGAATATAGCAGCCTTATTTTTGTATTTGCATTGAACTGTATTGCATTAATTCTTAAGCCTTTCTTGGCAATGTAGAGTACTTTTAAACATACTGATTCTAAATGTGCTCGTTTGTTTCTGTTGTGTGACTTTGAAAAAAAGTGATTGTAATTTAATAATCAATCATATTATGCATTAGCAATGAGGGCAAAATAAATAATTTTATGCAACATCTGCTTTAAAATCCTGGTAAGCCTTTAAAAAAAAGCATTGTGTTTTTGGCAGCTCTCAGGTGATGTCAAAATAACATATAACAAAGACAGGAAGGATGGCATAATCCTCTAAGCCCTAATTTCAGTGCTGTGAAAGCTTGAGACAAGGTACCACATTGTCCCACTACATCTGCTTTTGGCATCACAGAGCAATAGAATTAAAAAGTAATTCTCTTTGCCATCATTATCAGCATTCCAGCCGTGATCCTGCCAGGCAAAATTTACTTTGATCCTCAAATTATACAGTAAAATCTGACACACCCTGTACTTAAATTTTTTGGAACAATAAAACCATATTTTAATGGAGAAAAAAAAATCATAACAGACAGTGACTTCAGGTAAACAAATAATTTTTAAAAAGCATGACTTGAGAATGTCCCCATACTCCAACTTGACATGTTGCAGTGTTCTCTTTTCCCCAAATACAGCTTTTTTCTGAGCTGTGCACTCCACTAATAAATAATACATCTGCATCATTAGTTTGTTCACACAAAGGTGGACAAGGGAACTCTACCCCTTGTTCAATGCCATAAATCAAGAAGAAAAAAATTGTTAGGGACTGAAAGTTACAGTCTGTTCTCAATGGAATTCAGTAGCACTGGGTACAAAAGTAAGAGTCTCTAGACCTGGTGTGTCAAAAAAAACAAATTCACAGTGTGCAAAAATTTTAATCTGGGACATAGCCATTGGTGTATAGTGTATTTTTAATGAGAAAAAAACCTTTCCTAAAAATAGGATGTCATTTATTTTACCCAACATATAAATACTATTATTCTCATGTAGCAGAAAAAGTGTTGAAAGAAAATTCATTCAAGATCAGTTTGCTACTGCCTGTTTCACTTTGATGCCCATTGTTTACATTGTTTCAAACTAGAAACATCTTTTAGGGACTTCCTGTGCTTGCATTGCATGGACAACATTGTGATTAAGTTGTATTTAACCAATAATGTGTTCAAGTGCTTTGCAGTCGTATAAACTGTGGCAAAATGAAACATTTTTGTGTAGCATGAACACAATGTGTTGGGTGTTTTCTGTGGCTATGTTGTTGTTTCTACTTGCAAATATTGCAATTTATTTTCAATTTTTTTTTCAGCTTAAATTTGCCACTCGTGCTGGGCAAAGGCTGCAATTTGCTGCTGACCTTTCCAAGGTATAAACTAGCTATGATAAGCCCCGGGAAACCTGTGACTTTAGTAAGGACAGGTGATATTGAAAAAGGATCCTAGAAAGGGAAAAATATGGACTCATTTTTTTTGTTGATTTTAAGCCTAGGATTGTGTTGACGAAGTGAGGAAACTAAAAAAAACTGTAATCAATACCCTTTGAGGATGACTGTTAATGGTCAGTACAAAGTACCGCCAGTGGAGGTGGGGGTGGATATTGAGCGCCTTATGGCTGGGCTTATAAAAAGTTGAAATTGCCCAACTAATCATGCAAGAACTTTAACAAATGGTAATGGAAGAATGGAGTAGGGGGTGTAAATGAATTGCAAGACTCCAAAATGTCTGTAAAACACATTTGTAGACAATGGCCATTGTTAAAAGTTACAGAATACTCAAGAAAGGAGCCTTTATTTCGTACTTCATTGAAACACCATTGAAATAAACTCAGTTACATTTCTAATGATCACTTGAAGTACATTTCTCTAAATACAATTTCCTTTGTTAGTTTATGTATAACAGTTACACCGTTCATGAAGTGCTATGTCACTTTATTTCACAACATAGTATTTCATACAAAAAAATAATAATCATGGCTAAAAATATAACATGTAGAACTTAAAACTAAGTTAGTTTCATTTAGTTTATTTAGAGTTTTGCGCCAACCTTCTCCAGTTTAGGTTAGAAAATGTGGGAGTCTTGCACAAAAAGTGTTTGCTCAAGTGAAATTGACCAATGGGTTTATGTAAAATCATTCATTTTATTAATATGGGAAAGGTTGGGTTATTAATGTAACAGTATATATGAGAGGCAAAAGGCATTATCTGAATACTGTTAAAAAATGAAGTGAACAGTGATGTACTTTAAGTCTTTTTTTTCTTTTATTAATTTTACAAGGGCAGACGGAGGTCAGAATTACACAGATCCCTAATTAACGAATGGGTTATGGTGATGGAATACATTTGCTTGCCCATGTGACCAGCTCATTAGAACTTTGCAGGACCATTTAAAAAGAATTACTGCAGTTGACCAAGTATGGAAATAATGTTGAAAAGGATTGTTGCACTGTCTGGGATTGTTTAACCTGACACCCAACTCGTGAGCCAACAGAAACATTTTGAAAAAGGACAAGATTTTTCCTCAAAGATTTACTACAACAATTAACAGGATAATGACTGTATCTGTATCACATCACACATTAATGAGCAACTCTCTCTCTTCTCTGTCATAACCTACAGTTATGGTAGCATCCATGATAGTCTATTCAGAGATGCCAAAAAATTATCAAGATTATTCACTCGAGAGATTTTGTATCATCATTTATACATTACAGCTTCACACAATAATTTTAAATTTCTCAGAGGGATAGCTTTTCTTTGTTGTTCCGAGGGTTGACATTGCCCTTGAATCCCAAATCATGTAGTGCTGCTTTCTGTATAAACCGCACATTGTGCTTTGTGTTATTGGATAAGGCATGATGTCTACAGACGTTATGTTTCAATACTTTATGATGCGGTTATCAGAAACATTATCATCAGAACACATGTGGGTAACTGTAGACATTGTCTTTAAGTTACTGTGATTAAACAAAGGGGGATAAAAGAGTTTTTCAAATACTTGTTTCACATAATTGACTGAGGCTTGCTCTTTGTGATTAGCAAAAAAGTTTTTTGAAAGATATAGTAGATGTTAGCCATCTTTTTTACGACTGTCCTTGTACATAGTTTGCTTCTTTATCACCGTCTGTGTAGTAGTTCCTTGAATTTTATATACTTCTTCTGCATGGCTGTATGTGCCTGCTTCTCAATATGGTGTCTCACAAACATAGAGAGAATCTTAATATATTTGTGGCATTATAATTTGTAAAATAAAACATGAAAAATGCAGTTAAAATCCTACTCATACATAAAAAGATTGCAAAACACACTGTCGTTTAAAACATGTCAAAACATGTTAAAACATATTGGCAACCTGGCATTGCAATCCTGGCCTCTATTTCAGCGCGATAATTGATTTGGAATTATGCAGCAGAGCACGAGGAGACCAACAACCAATGATGCTCACACTCATACCTACGGGCAATTTAGAGTGTCCAACTAGCCTAACATGCATGGTTTTGCAATATGGGAAGAAACCAGAGTACCTAGAGAAAACCCACACAGAGCCGGGGACAACATGCAAACTCCAGGTGGAATGACCTGGATTCGAACACAGGACCTCAGAAGTGTGAGGCCGACGTGCAACGTCTTTTTGAGTCTATCCGTTTTTGCTACTGAAACCAAGATGGCACCGTTCAAGTTGCAGCCGGTGGCGGTAGCTCCGTCCACTCTTGCTCGTTTTGTGTTTTTGCTGCTTTTCTGTCTTAATGATTTGATTTGGTGATTCTTAATGATCCCATTGACTTTGATTTGCTTTGTACTTTGTGCTTCTGCTTTGTTGTTTTGCGGCCTTTGCGACTGTACTGTGTAACTTATAACTACCATAATTACTCGAATATAACACGCAGATTTTTGCTATATAATTAATTCCAATAGTTGGGGGTGCGTGTTATAATCAATAACTAAAATAAATTACAAATTTTCGATCGAAAAAAGCATTGTCAAACTCACTTTGACGCACGGATTTTACGTCATCTCATAAAGCCAATCGGATGATGTGTTGTGGGAGGAAGAGGAAGTTGACGCATACCGGCTGTAGCCAATCCATTGTTTGCTTTCGTTTCCTGTATTTAAGTAGCGACGCGTCATCACACGTCGCCGGATCGTTCACTATCGTTGACTATCATTGACTGTTGTTAGCGGTTGCTAGCGGTCGCTAGCTGTCGTTATTCTGTTGCCTCTGTCCGTATGCGCGCCGCATGCGGCCACGTTTGTTTCCACGCCTTGGTTGATTCATTAAAGGACTCTGTATCACGCTGAATGCCTCGTCCTCTCCTGCTTCCTGTATTTGGGTCTACCTACATCCACGGTCGCGTCGCACAACGCGGCGCGACCGTAACAGATGCCCCCGATCGCGCTGCGACGACCCAGCGACGCGGCGCGATCATAATAAGAGGACAGACAAGGAGAGAGAGGAACTCTTCATTTGAAGGATTCTAATGAATAAATTTGTTTGAACAAAACAATTGTGAAACGAAGAAAAAAAGGTAAGATTTCTGATTTTCGTCAGCGGGAAATTTTAGGTGCGCACTATATTCGATTACTGCGTTTTTCCAGATATTTTTGGCCCAAAATTACCTGCGTGTTATTTTCGAGTGCGCGTTATATTCGAGTAATTACGGTATGCCTTTTCTTGCTACTGTCACAATGAAATTTCCCAAATACGGGATGAATAATAGTTAATAGTTATCCAATAGTTAACCACTCATCTGCTGGGTCCGTAACAGTATATTGAAATATTAGATCAGTGGTAGCGAACAAGTTTGATACAAAGACCAAAAATTTTAAACTGTAAGAGTCAAATAGCCACATCACGCAGTGACCTGCCAAAACAGACAGACACAAACACATATTTTTTAAATATAATTTATTATTTGTTTTTACTGGGCCCTGATACATTTGTGTGTGCTTTAAGAGAGAACAAAAATACAAGAAATCTGAACCAAAGCAAAGAGCCACAGTATATAGAAAATATGTTAAGAAGCAAAGAGCCATTTTGGCCCGAGCTGCATGGGGCTTGAGAGCCGCGCGTTCGCCACCCCTGTATTAGATTATCTTGCAAAAAGCTATTTACAATGAAAATATAAATATTGTCTGCCTTGTGTTCACTTGGTCTCCCAGACTTTATTATTGATCTTTGTGAGTTCAATGATTTACACAAACATCCTCTAATGACAACTAAGGGAGTAGTCTAATGTATTTTTATATGGATTGCAGCCAACCAAAACACCTTTTTTCTTAAACACTCACAACCTGGATTCTCTCTCTCTCTCTTTTCTCTCACCCGGCTCCTTTTTCTGCACTTTTTTTCTAATGCCGATCTTACTCAAAAAGAACAGCAGCCCCTGTGGTGCCAGTAATACACTTCTCCTGGACAGGCAGGCTACTTTACTGCGCATGCTGCCACTCTGGTGAATTCCAGTACTGTACTGTAATATATAGTCAGATCAACTCAGAAGACAGAGACATGGAGTGCGAGATCTGAGGCTTTTTTCATCAAGCATCCAAGGCTTCGGCCCAATTAGCCACCCCTTAGATCCACCTATGGACTAAAGCTTATCAAAATAAATGCTTCAGTGTGTTACGAGAGGAATTAATAGCCAACAAGTTATCGAAAAATGTTGATAATTGCATTGTCAATTGTTTCTATCTTTTAAAATAAGTTAGCCAGGATGGGTTTGGATGCTTGGATGCTTGGATAACTTTATTCATCCCGTATTCGGGAAATTTCGTTGTCACAGTAGCAAGGGGGTGAGGATGCAGAAACAGGAAAGGCATTTTAGACATAAATAGATAGGTAATAAGTGGCTTAATAAATAAACATGTGAATAAATCTATAAATAAATAAGCGTGTTGCTGAAATATATATATATATATATATATATATATATATATATATATATATATATATATATATATATATATATATATATATATATATATATATATATATATATATATATATATATACATATATATACATACACACACATACACATACATACATATAAGCACACATATACATACATATAGATGTACATGCATGCATATGGTTTCTGCTCCTTAACAGCCTCACTGGTTCACGTACTATAGAAAATGGATGAATAGGTTTCAGTTACTTGTATAAAACTAATTTCACCTCTGAAGTGGCTGCCCACTGCTAAATGTATAATTAAACAAGCAAGGAAATCCTCAAACCAAGGTTCTCTGTCCTAAAAAGTTTATGCTCTGAAAGTGTGCTTGTATACTTTAGAATATTGTAACCTGACAAGATCGTAGTCTGCCATACCAAGGGAGCAAAATCTGCAAGCCTTGCCAGGAGGCTTCCGGGACATCCCTTCAGATAGTAGATATGCAGAGTGGTCTTCGTCTGAAACAGGCTGCAGTCAGGGAGGATTACTGTGTTTGATGTTAAAGACTACTTTTGTGGGTTCCTCACCCATCCTGACATGTCTCATGGAAAGGCTTTTTCCACAATGGGTCTTTTGAATTAACCAAAAGAACAGCAAATGTCTGGCCATGTTGAAAGTAAGTGTGCAAATGTTCAAAGTTATTTGTCCATATATGTATATTAAGAAAGAAAGACACACTCTGCAACAACCATCCATTTTTTTGGCAGATTCAGGGCGAGATACTAATTTATGGATGCTGCTGGTGAGAAGATTGCTGCTCAAGTAACAGAGGAGGGGCCACTCTCCCAGTGATCTACCTAATTTCCCTCATCTTGTTGGATGCGTTGTTTAGTTTACGCAAGTCATTTATTATTATTATTATTATTATTATTAGGATTTGCATTATTTATTATTTTAATATCAACTGTGTGTCTAGGACTTTTGCCATTTAGAACATTATTTTTTCCCAATTTCTCCATGACAAAATAAAACATCTTATAAATTATGATAATTTAAGATTTTACGAAGTACACTGTTGGATTTTGTGGATCCCTGCCATGAAGATAGAGCAATATGTAGCATATGTGCTTGTTGTACACTGATACTTAACGTTCTCTTAACCTAGCACTGACAATATCATCGTGTTGTCAACAGGAACAACTGTATCGTATCGTTGATACTAAGAATTAATTACATGTTTTACCCAAAGTCTTGCATAGCACAGCAGGTAAACCCCAAAATAATATATAAACAAATAAGGTTAACATTTGGTTGGACTCTCTATAAACTTTTTATTTACTAACATATTCATTTGGCAAAATTATTTACCCACCTCTGACTTACATTCCCTCATAAATATGATGTATATATAATATGCACACACAACGCAAAAATGAAAAGCAAGCGGTTTTTAAAATCAAAATGTTTCATATCATCTTCCAGCCATGAATATTTCCCCTGTGCAATAGTATAATGTCTTGCAGAGCCTTATGCCTCTGTGCTAACTAAATGGCAATTTTCATATAGCATTATGGTGCACCATTACATAGGCGTGGTGTGTCAGACAACAGCACCCGCCTGTGAAATGGCCTGTCTTGTTATTTCTGCCCCACTGTTGTCAACTTAATGGCAGAACATCATGTCCTCTATTTGGTTTCAACACATTTTATACAGAACAGAAAGCCCCGTGAATGGGGCGATATTCTTTGGTTTGAACATGTTGCATAGAAGGTGCTACAAAGATCCACCAAGAGTCATCTCAGAATCTTCAGAGGCACACTGCAGCTTGTTAGCATTTTGTTCGAGCTGGGCCTGTGGGATATGGAAGTATTATTTACCTCTCACATCCTTCGTTGATTAAATATATTCATAACTTGCTCTAACAATTACTTCATCTTCACCACAATACCAGACGGTGTCTTCAAGGGGGAAGAAAAATAGATAATTTGTGACAGCTCTCAACGTATTTGATTCCCATATAAATGTGACCTGAACAAAAAATAAATACATTAATTTAAAAAACAGGTCTATCAAATATGAAGACTTAGAAGAAAATTTAGCACAGCGCATCTGCTCCATCCATGAATTATGGAGCACTCTAGCAGTGCCACTCACTAATCAGCTTCCTGATTGGGTCGTGAGTGTGTAGTGTAGTGTGGGTATGTGTGTGCTGACATATCCGTCGGCATGCAAATGTCTGCACTAGAATCACAACCACTGGGTGAATGTATGCAGCGGTCTAGTGTGAGCCGCACACACCAATGATTTGTGCCTGTACAGCTGCATCGCGTCGTAGCCTCGGCCGCACCCGCTTGCCGACAGCAGAGAAAACAGAATCATTTTCGACCGAAGCGGCTGCTGATGAGGAAAAACACAGATCGGTAATCCACACATTCTCCTGCCAATCAGAGACAGACGTGCCCCGGGAGCAGCGACAGTGCACATACACACTACAGCGGCACAGAACAGAGCTGTCCAGAGTAAATGCATGCCCACGCTGACTCCATGACTGATTCAGGCGCAGGGGTGTCTGGTTGCGTCTGGCTGGTGTGTGCATTTGGAGAAAGGATGCCTCTGTCCTCTGGCTGGCTCTCGGTTTTCACTCGGCTTGTTCTGCTTACTTTTTATGGTCATCTGTGCATCTCTGTGTCCAGAGGCTTAGGTTCCCTTTTCACCCATTGCGGAGACAAATAAGAATCCAATTAGTTCCTTCCTTCCTCAGTAGCAGAAAGCCAACCCAAATCCCTGTGCAAATGCAACATCTATGGGGAAACAAAGGGTAGGGTGAGGACAATCTGTCGTGTGTTTGTTTTTAGATGAGATGGGCAGCTAGAGTGAGAAATGAGTTGATGAAGTGAATGAGGAGTAGATTGAGCATGTGGAATCAATGAAGTGATGGCAGAGGAGGTAGTGGGTGAGTTAGGAGGTAGAAGTAGTGTAAAAATTGAAAAAAAGGAACAGCTGGATTGGGAAAAGACAAAGGAATTTGAGAAGGGGCAACGAGATGAATTAAACATGCATGAGCTTAGGTGAAATATCACTCGACCTGTTTTGAGGTTTAAAATTGGAATGGAAATGAGATGATTAATGCTTAGTGTTTGCAAAGGCTAATAGTTCTCTACCCATGCACCCTGCTGTGTGTGTTTTTACATTTGTCCAGTGGCCCTGAATGTTTGCAGATGCACACTAGAGACTGACCTTGTGAGATAAGCTTTATCTCAGCCAGTTTTTGTAATGTGAAAGTCAAAGTGTTTATGGTTAACTCGTGTGTGCATATATATATATATATATATATATATATATATATATATATATATATATATATATATATATATATATATATATATATATGAACCAAATACCATGTATTAGACTAATTAGACATTATTATGTTTGTAAAACCACCACTCACCATATTAAGGGACTTATTTACTATTATCTTAAATGGCAGGCGCTAAATTGTATGTTTACTCCTTCTTTCAGAGTGGTGCTCTAATGACAACAGGTGTAAAATGGTTGAGCTTGAAAAGGATGTTGCCCTCAAGGCAGCTGTGTTAGTTTTTACAAGGTTTAAATGAATTGGTACTGTTAATAAGAGAAGTTAACAAATGAATTGCCTATTTGTATTACATTAGTGAGTTCCAGAAAATAAAATGAATGCTTTGAACATTTTTTGAAAGGCAGGGGCGGTGTGGTTTATTTGATTGAACTCACCCCATGTCCTGTCAACTGGGTGGACTGTGTTTGCCTCAACTGCAACAACATTGCATGGTTGAATGTTTGATCACATGGGATGATAGAGAAGTGTGGTATCCAACATGTGTCATTTAAAAGCCACAAACTTGCAAAATAGAACACATTTCAGGATAGTTTTTTCTTAGATTTTTCAAAATGTTTACACCAGCTCTTGAGATTGTGTTGTTTCCTGAATTATTACACACAGTGTAAGGGGGATGAAAACACCCCCAAGGACAATGGCCATATTGTTCTGCTATTTGTACATATAACCAGGGTGAAATTATTGGTCCCTTTAAGCTAAAGAAAGAAAAAAGAACATTAGAAAGGCCACTGAAAATAATGGTTTGCCAAAAGCCCATATTGACTTGCCACAAAGCTATTTTGAGATAAATATAAATATATCTCTGTATTTCTTTTGGACTGATAAGACAAAACTTTCTTTCAGATTTTCTGGTTGGTCTTTCGGATGTTTTCAAAAAGACGATCATTCATCTTCCGTGCCAGTTATGCATAGCAAGCATTATTATTTCATTTTTTCTCTCTTTAAGATTACCATAACTGCCTCTACCCAGAGTGCTGAAAATTTGTAACTCAGTTTCTTTTGACCATTGCTGAAAAAAACACCCCCTGGTGACACCTTGCCTGAATGTGCCCTCTGTGGTTTGACATGCTTTATTAGCAACCATGTGCGCCCGCTATGCGCCAGTATTGATTTATGTACAAAAATGGGTGTGGGTGTGTGGTAGGCAATAGTCATTAGTGCAGGAAATGAATAGTTGCTACTATGGTTCACATGACCCTAATGAGGTGACCGGGCCTTTGGCTTTGCTCATGGTTCCTAGTTTTATACGATATGTGTGGCCAGGTCTCCCTCTCATCGTGTGTCTTTAGAACACCCAGGGGCCTCATTAACATTTCACCATTGTTTATTTGGAAGGGATAAGAAAAAGGGAAGGAGAGAGATGAAAGAAATACCTGTGATCAATTGTTTCCTGTCATACGCCCTTTCACAGGGGTTCGTTTGTTCTTGGATGGTATTCAAAAACAGACACACTTCTTAAAGATTTTTTTTTTTTGATTTTTTTTTGTATTTCAGTGTAGTGATCTTTTAATGGAGTTTACTTGATCAGAGCCAGATTGCTTCTGGCGACCCTCTAATTATTTTTAGGGGTGACTGTTTTGCCAATTTACGGGGAGACCGATTGTTCTTGGTAAAGGTATACTAATTGCAGTGTGATGATAGGTGATTGATTAGATTTTATTTTAACAGATATAAACATAAATGTAATATAGACATTAAATTTCATAGAATTGTGTTCCATGACAATGACATTGTGTTCATTTAACTCAGTGCTGAAAAGTCTAATGATAAATTAGAATAAAGTATTGGTGTATGTACACACCAATACTTTATTCTAATTTATTATTACTTATTCTAATTTATTAATATGCAGAAGAGCATGCCTTTAATTTTATTAAGAACTTAACTTTAAACATTGGTATGAACTTTTTTGTGAAAAATGTCTTCGCCTGAGCCATAATTTTCCCCCAAACCATAAATTGGACTTTTTTTCTAAATCTCAAAACATCTGAACATTGACCATATGCTATAAAATTGCTTTTTGTGTAATTTTTTTTAATGAAAAAGTATAGTAGCATTTACATTGGATTAAATGAGCATGGGCTTGTCCACAAGTTGTCCTGTGATGAAGCGATGTGTTGGTATTTCAGTACTAGAGCTTTTGAATCAAAATAATTTTTCAAACTTTATCTCTCTCTTTTGAGTAGATCTGATGCCACAAATGCAATGCTGTTTTCTCTTTCTCCCCTCTTACAGTGAGTGACCAAGGCTCCTGTTATCGAAAGGAGACCTTGCGCTGTCATCCGGTGGCAACAATAATTTCAGTCCTCCACTGTATCAGTTTATTACTAATGGAAGCAGTGGCAATCCCCGTCCTCATTAAAAGATAAAAAAACTACATTTGGATTTTGCAAATTTCTTGGTCATCGGTACTATTAAAATATTATATATATATATATATATATATATATATATATATATATATATATATATATATATCCTCTCTCTCTGAAACCAAAAATGGCACCATAGTTGTCATATTCCATATATATATATGGAATATGACAACTATGGTGCCATTTTTGGCAAATATATTATTGTATATATATATATATATATATATATATATATATATATATATATATATATATATATATATATATATATATATATATATATGGAATATGACAACTATGGTGCCATTTTTGGAACATATAGCAAAAGAAAAGAGCATTTTGAAACACAATTTCTTCTCAGCCTTCGATGTCGACTACAGCAATCTTCCAAGCACTGATTTCAGGAGTCAGAGTGATAGACTACTGAATCAGCAATCCTTGTGCAGGTGGATTGAATTTGTGTCAGGTAAGATGTAACATAACAATTTACATTCATGGAGAGCTCCAAAACTAAATTAATATTTTTTTATAGATTGATTTGTTAGAATTTTGTTGTTGTTATTTTTTTTGTGAAGTGTAAAACTGGACAGCAGAGAGAAGTGGTTTGCATATCTTGCTCATGTGGATATTTACAGGCTAATGAGCTGCATGGATTTTAATGTAAATATCCCATAATCTTACATCTTGGACTCATTATTTTATCACATGAGACAGGCTTTTTGAACAGGTGTGTGTGATACTTTATATTCTATAATCTAGATCTATTAAATAAGTATAATATATAAATATAATATAATAAGTATTTTTGTATAGTGTCATGGGGAGAAGAATATGAAAAGAAACCATCTGAATAAATACACTGCAGTCCATCTGTTAACACTTACATTCTAAAAGATTCTGAGAAAGATGTGATTTTTACCTTGAAATATCTACACGCATCACATACTGAAAATTCTAAGCCAGCATTCATTTTCAATTATGTTCCTGAACCTTTTATGAATGCATGACTATTATTTTCGCTGGTTTTATTTCATTTGATCTCCACAAGTCCCTGATGAAAGCGTCTGGCCCTTCAGCTGCTAAACACTTCACTGTGTTTGCCTGTAAGGTGCTAATTTTCTCTGTCATGCTTGGAAGGCAGCGGAAATTTGCGGGTCACAAAAAACCAAAACCAACTCAAGAGTTCAGATGTCCGCAAGGCTCTTTTTAATCATTCTCCGCCAATCGTTAAATCTTTCACCCTGGGCTATATTTTTAAAAAATCTGTTGGAATACATATATACTGTTATTCATAAAAGATAAATGAAGTCATAATGATTCTCCAAGTTGCATTTACATGAATTTTAATTTTCTTAAAGTTTTGCACCCAGCCTGCAAACTACCTTGTTATTTTAGGCATGCTGTCCTGTAAATGAAGTGCATTGTCAGATGGAATCATGGGCTCACTGCCCCCAATCATTGTTTGAGGGTCACCTTGGGAAAAACAGCACTGATTGGAATGATCAGTGCTGAAAGGGGTTGACAGGAGGGGCTCGTGATATTTTCCTATTTAGGGAAAGAGAAGAAATCAAGGAATGTAAATGCAGGGATGTGAACTGTAACAAAGGGGGGGAAATAAAACAGTCATTTTGCTAATAAAAACAGGAATGGAACCAAAGACAAGCTTTATTTCCCAAATTTTCCTTCTCACTTTCCTTACTTTGTTTTTTTAAATAAATGTTGCATAAATGTTTGAGTCAGTTAAATAAAATCAGGTCATTACTGCTTCCATATTTTCTGTGAACAATGCCATTTAAGTCTCGTTATCTGGGTTTGGAAAATATGTTTTGGAAATGTAAACTGACGATAGATAGCACGCCATGGTTTGGAGACCCTTGGAATATACCCTGAAGAGAATTCTGCATTCATTTGCAATTTCCATATAAATTCCAACAGGCTGTGATGAGCATGTTGTGTTCCTGATATTCTCCTGTTTGGCACAAAACCATTTGGGCCCTCAGTGCGCAGTTCTTTTGTGTTGGGGGCTTTGGTTGTATGCATATGCAACCATTTCTCTGGAACAACAAGAACAAAAAATGACAGTAAAGCCTCCATCTGTAAATCAAGCTCAGTGCCAGGTGACAGCCAGTGATGCTATTCAGAGAATAGGTTATTTGGAATGTTGCTGGGGTTGTCTTTTCGAATAGCTGACAGTGCATTAAAAGAAAACAACCAAAAAACAGATTTTCCGATTTTTAAATGAATGTGTTAGAAATGAGCGTTTTTACTTTAACTGTTTTAAAGTTGTTGTTTTTCTGTTAAAATAATGGTGGGTGTCTTCACCCTTGTATTGTATTAGAAGTGTGCCCACAATTTTGCAACTGCAGAAAATTTGATCTGTAGTTTAATTCAGCACCAAAATATCAATATATATATTGCAGTATATTGTTTTCAAGTCAAGATTAAAGCATTGTAAAGTTTGGCTAAGTAAATTCCATTTAATTTGTGCATGCCAAGACTTGAAAATGTGTGTTTCATACCCGAACACAAGACAAGGGATCAGTGGTGGTCCGTGAATTTCCTAACGACGCCTTCAGCTTTCTGAATCAATCCCACCTTCAAAAACTATTTTAAGGCTATAAAACCTGTACTGCAGCTACAGCTGCGATACATAAAAAAGTATCAATAATAACCTCATACGATTGAAATATTATTTAGGAATATAGGCATATTTTACTCACCAAAATCCATCCTCCTTCCTTTCCTCCTTCTTTTCTATCACCATCGAAGCTAATGCTGAAAGTCGAGCCTGTCCTGTCGTATTTCTGGCATACGTTTTTATTCGATTTAGTGCTGAAAATGTTCCTTCTTGATTGTGACAGGCTTGCTTGCTTCGCAGTTGTCCGTCCTTTCTTAATGATGTCCAGCTTTTCTTGAAAAGTCCATCTTGAAAATGGCTTTGACAGTAAATCTGCAAACAAATCCATTTCTTCTCCTCCTTCAGCCATTGCGGGTTGACAAAACCTCTATTAAATCAACACAAAAATATATTTGCTTGTGCCGCTTGCTCCAGATACAGTTTGGTAGCTCTGGCTAGTCCACGCTATCACTAGCCAATCATAGTTGGTGAAAGCGATGACGTATCCCTACGCCTGCTAGAAGGCAATGACGTATCCCTACGCCTGCGAGAAGGCATTGTGGTGTCGCCAACTCGAAATCTGATTGGTTAAAGCAACAGCTTTATTGAAGCTTGTTTTATGCAGCAGAGCCTGCAGAACTGATTGTGAAGGCCTTAAGGCAGATTTCTGAACCTGGCAACAAATAATAGCTGAAATGTGATTGGTTAGATGCTTAAATATGAAAACACATCTGGAAGCAGCGTAACCAGTGGAAAAGCAATGAAAGAAATCTGAAAGACAATTTGGAATTATTTAATAAGTATTCATAGACAAAATATAATTAACATCAGTCTGTGATTCAGATATTTCTTAGGCCAGCAGAGAAGGCCTTGAAGGCCCTGACGGTCCACGACTCCAAGGGATCAAGATATATCAGTTTAGTACCAGAATCTTTTTTTTCTAAGTGACAACAACAACAATGTATTTGCTTATTCTTGCGCTATTGAAAAACATCATTGGCGTGTTTATGCAGCTGTTGCATTCCATGTCAGGGAAAAATGCTTTGGTCGACTAATGCGAAAATGGTGTTCAACAAAACCCATGAATGGGCAATTAAATGTTCATTTACACAACCTGCCTATTTAATAGAAATGTCAAATGTGAATAAAAATCGCAAATGGATTTTCAGACAAATACTTAATGATACATAATGGCTCATAATTATGGCTAATACTCCATCTGGGTGTTTTAAGGAAGTAACTAATGGTAAATAAAATGTTTTACTCATTTTGGCAGGTATGGCAGAATTGCATAACCAGATGGATTTACCAGTGCCAGACCTGACATAAAGTATTGAGTATGAAATATATTACAACTAAATACTAAAGTCCATTTTCTGTGGTTCCAAATTCTATTTTTATCTGATGACTTTGCTCTGGTGTGTTCCTATAATAACAGAGGGGACAATAGCCTTGTATATTTGGCATTTGGCACATTTTTCCCTTGCATTGTTTCATATCCAGTTATACTCACAATTTGCAATATGTAGGCACCAATGGGTGCCAAGCACCCCAAGTTTCCATACCAACAAAAAAAATACTCTGGTCATGCACCATTCACATTTGTACTTTACCACATAGATTTTTTCTGTGCAAGATGTTGTCTGTATATACTTTTCGAGTGGCTGACAACGATTTGAGGGCACAGCTTCTCACCTGAAATCAGATGAAATACACTGGAGATCCACATTGACTGTTGAAGTGGCATCGAAATGACATTGAAAAAAAGATATATAGAAACTCAATGTAAGACCTTGAAAAATCTCATTATAACTCACAGTGGCTTCCAAAAAGCTGTTCACAATTTTTCCACACAAGTCCGGCCCAGTCTGCCTATAAGACTAAGCCGAACTCTAGTGGAACTCAGCAGTCTTGAGGGAAGGAAACATTTTTGTGGGATGTGCTGGAAGAAGTTGGGTCAGAAACACGTTCTCCTTCTTTCCTTGTACTGCTTTGCTTTGGGAGGAGGATGGTAGCAATTACCAGCACCAGCAACTGAGAGGGATCCAAACCCCAAGTATATCAATCAGCATTACGCCAGTGCCACTGTGCGCGTGTACTGTGGTGACTATGCGAACGAGCACCCCCGAGTGGTTGTTTTCTACATAACAGCCAAAGAATTGGAAGAAGAATACGTTCACAGTTTGCTAAAGGATGCTAAATTTGAATGGTGTGCTTTTGTCTCTTCAAAATTAATGTTCACTGCATAATTGCTATGTTAATTAGGCAAAGAATAATAATGTAAAAAAAGAAATCAATAAAAACACCACGCTAATTTAATTTGCATGGGTGATGAGTCAGAAAGAGAGGCGATATGCATGCTGCGTGTCATTTGGCTCATGTTGGACTGCATGAAAAGAGGAAGCAATTTAGGTTAATGTGGAGTGAAGTTAGGAGATGTCGCAAAATTGCAGAGTTAATTTAGGGTGAAGATTCATTACATTTTTTTCAGCAAACTGGGTGGAAGATTTGTTTTAATTGGAAAAAAAGTAGATATCTTAATTGTATACTGGGCATTAGCTATAATCATAACACTGAACAAATAAAACTCAATGATGAGTCATGGGGGTGCTGGAGACTATCTCAGCTAAGTGCGGACACCCTGAATCGATGGGTAGCAAATTGCAGGATTTTTTTTTAATTTTATGTATTTTTTAACATTTTTTTTATGCATCTTCTGGATTATTATTCTCCTAGAGTTCACCAACATGGTAGACGAATTAGACTCCAAGAGACACAACGGGCCTGTTCTAATAGCTCACCAATGATTATATTTTGTAGGAATGTTGTAAAAGTAATCATGTGAAAATGTTAACATGGTTGACTGTTATAGAATTAATTATTGCACACACGTGTGTGTCGGTGTGCATGTGTGTCTGTGCATTTTTCAATTATTGGAATAAACAATTACAGTGTGTCTTAAAAGTAATTGACGTTGGGGTTTTTTCAGATGTCTCTAACTGGTAGCGCTCCACATTTATCACTAGCCAAGAAGTACTTCCATGTTTCAGAACGGTTGATGATCAATTTGCAATTGATCCCTTCTGTTTTTGGTGTTTCACTGCATCTGTACTTGATACCCTAACTCCAGAATGGCAGAGAAAAAAGGTGAGATGAAACAATCCTGTATCCCTGATTATGTATCTGCTCATAGACTTTGGTTACTAAGCACTCATGCATATCAAAGCGATGAAAAGCGTTAAAGCCAACTGTTTACTCTTGGTGTCTCCAAGGTAGAGTATGAAAATAAAAGCCTGATTGTTGTGCGTACAAAAGCGAGGATTTATGCATTGTATGCAGGTCACACCTCAAGGCCAAGCTGGAGAGAGATGAAAGGCAAAAGAGTAGCGTTCCATCCTATGACCAATGATTGGTAGATAGAAAAGCATCACTGGTGGTAAACAAATAGGTGTCCTTGGGGGTGAAAGGATTGGGGAATGTTTTATCAGCAAAAGCCTGTGTTTTCTGTTCTGTGTGGAAACAAGAACATCCACGATGTAACAACTCATTCATCTTAGGCTGTCCTGGAAGCTAATATGACGCTGCAAATGTTTTCCACCTTTCACCTGTGCACCTCCTTGTAAAGGACATCCATCTCCTCTGGCTCTGGCAGGGGCAGACTCCTCATCCATTAAGAAATCTGTCACTGGCAATAAAGAGGGTTGCACTGCCTTTAAAAGGTAATCGACAAGCCGATTTGATCACTGAAGTTCAGACACTGCCTGCCTCACAATAGCAAGTCTTATCTGAGTTGAACATGTCGAGTGTTCCAATAAACCTTGTAAAAGCATCTACAGCTGTCTGTAAGAATACAAAATTATCATCTTCCACCAGAAAACTAACAGTCCTTAATCTCTTTTTAGTCAAAAGTGCAAGGCATGCAAACTTAACATTAGCCACATGAATTGCTGTGACCTGTTAATAACAGGCATGAGGCTTTGGATAACACTGAGGTCAAGGTACACATTTGTGCTACTGATATCACTATACACAGATTATAGTGATATCAGTAGCATAAATGTAACAATTAAGGTTGTAACTGTCAGGAGCGGCTCGTTTGTCCCTACTAGCTTGCCGTTAGGTTAGAGCAGCTGCAAGTGATCCTTGATTACTTCCTGATGTGTGTATTTAAGCACCACGGAAGTGGTTAGTCATTGTTGGATCATCCTGCGTGACACTGCATACATTGCCGCAAAGGTACAGTTCTCCCTGCTCCGGTTTTGTTTCGTTTTGGGATGTACAAGTCCTTGTTATTTTGTAAAGCTTTTGAGTCATTAAAGTTACTGTCATGAGCTCAGTTCGTCTCGCCTCCTCCTGCTTCCCCGCTACTGGGTCCAAATCCCTCCCATCGCGCCACGACGTCGCGGCGCGATCATAACAGTAACCCCAAATCCCAAATACTGTATGCAGTCCCCGATTCACAATGGGCACTGCATATTTCTTGGAGTTAACATTTGTTAATACATTTTAGTCATTGAGGCGAGCAGTTCAGACACATTAAGCTAAATGACAAAAAATATTACCAAATTCTCTTCATTAACTACAGGCACCAAGAAGGGGACACCCTAAATTAGTGTCCAGCTTATCACGGGGCACAAGGAAGCAAACAAACATTCACGCCCGCACTCATAGCTAAGGGCAATTTAGACTGCCCATCAAAGGCTACCTTGTATGTCTTTGGGATGTGGGAGGAGACTGGAGTACCCAGACAAAACCCACCCAAGCTTGGGGAGAACATGCAAACTCCACACAAGAAAGTTTGAACCTGGGATTGAATCCTTGGTCTCAGAACTTTAAGGCCGACGCGCTAACCACTCTGGACCGCCCGACAACAATATAATAAATAAATAAAATGGTTGGTTGTAGGCCTTTATTCCCAATATAAGGGCTGTGTTAAATAAGATGTTGAAGTTGTTCATTGTGTCACGATTTAGGTGGGTCGTGAATGCGCAGTAGAACCCAAACGCGGAGAAGCAAAACAGAACAGGGAGTGGGGTGCGCTGACAAAACTTGAATGAACGTGGCAAGGTTATCCAAAAATAACAAAGACTTTGTAAAAAAAATAACACTTTAGCTGCTGTTAGTTTTCCCATCTACTTCATACTTAAGGGTTAGCTATTTTCATTTATTTGCAATTGATTTAAATATGTGTTCTTAGCTGGAAAAAAAGAGTATTGAGCACATCATAACACTAGAGACTTTCAAAACTAATATAATTTTGTATCATTCCATTTACAAACCTGAATTGAAAGCATACTTAATGCTAAGAATAAAAACAAGTCCTTGGATTAGTTTCAAAATCTCTGGGACCTTGAAAGCTTTTGGGCACAAATGTATAAATGATAGTTGACTGTGACTGACTAATTAATTTAAAATGAAACATTTCAAATAGAATAGAATATTTTCTGACACTGTAATAACTCTGTTCACTGAGAACTCATGTTACATAAGGCCAACACACATTCAATGAACCTGAATTATTTTAACACTGTCATTTGCAAATCACACCTGGCATAATCTGTTCTTCCAGCTCACTTCGTTACATTAATAATGACTTTCCAATTAAAAAATAATAGAAAAGATGTTCAGCAACTACTTAAACTTTTTTGTACAACTTTGCGAAGTGGTTCACTTTCATTGTGGCTGAAACCCATCTTACAATTAGCATTTAACTGTTTTTTATTCTTAATATCCTGTTTTATTGGAATCTTAATTGAGTTATCAACCATGAATAAGCTTCTGATGCTTCTTAAAAATCTCAATCGCTCGAGTAATGGTAATTAAGTTTAAACATGTTTTCAAGGCATTATTTTGTCATAAATTTTATTCTAATACCTTAAGGCTATGTCAGTTTATGTAGGTGATCCCATGTGCCCCACAAATGGGTTACATGCAGTTTCAGAAGTACTGTGTAACAATGAGAATGTGAGAACAGACAAGAACATGCTGCTTACTCATGACCCAACAAGCTGTTTTGAATTAGAAATTGCACATAAGGGATTTCAAGGCACTCTGGAAAGTGTCTTTGCTCAGTTTCAATCACACAGACACC
Organism: Stigmatopora argus; assembly: GCF_051989625.1. NCBI lineage: Eukaryota > Metazoa > Chordata > Actinopteri > Syngnathiformes > Syngnathidae > Stigmatopora > Stigmatopora argus. The sequence continues at coordinate 5,404,576 of NC_135405.1, read as the reverse complement.
CATTGGGTACTTTTAAAATTTTGTCAGTTTGCAAAAGACCATTCCCGTGAGACATAATATTATCACCTGAGGCAGAAGCTAAGGATCCTTTTGAAGGGTAATGGATGATAAAATGGCAATCAACCCCAAATATGGAAACAGCGATGAAATATGCACACAAGCTGGAAATCAGGTGGCAGATAGGCAATAGTAAACTACGTCCGAGAAATTGGCAAATTCTACATTCCGAACACTTTCTTGCAAAAAGATCTTAAAAAATAACATGAACGACAATTACCATAACATTCATGGACAACAAAAGGAGAAAAACACGGGCCGACAAAGAACGGTAGTAGATGTCATTCCAATTTCTGCACCACAACAATATAGGTAGACATGAGGACAAACTTTACCACCTCCCCCCCTGTAAAATAACCAAATCACATACTCATGACTGTATAATGTTAGTGGCTAATATACAAACAAACAAGTATATAAGGATCTACTTCTAAACAGCCTCAGGCATGAAATGAGCAGCATTCATCTCATCTCATTTTCCGAACCACTTTATGCTCATTAGGGCTGCGGGAGGTGCTTGAACCTAACCCCACTGACTCCGGGCCAGGCGGGGGACACTCTGAATTGGTGGCCAGCCAATCGCAGGGCACAAGGACACAGAAAACCATGCACACTCACACCCATACCTAGGGGCAGTTTAGAATGTCCAATCAGCCCACCATGCATGTTTTTGGAGTGTGGGAGGAAACCAGAGTACCCGGTGGAAACCCACGCAGGACCGGGGAGAACATGCAGGTGGACACCCACATGCGCACATACATATCTTATTAAATGCTCGACCTTTTGACCATTCAAAGGACTTTTCTTTACTAGACGTAAAACAAGCTTTTACATTCTTTTCAGTCAACGGTGGTTTTCATTTTGGTACTCTACCATGGATGCTATTTGACTGTTGCTTGGACATTGTCCTGTTTTCTTTTGAGACCTCCCAAATGACTTGTCACTATTGTCTTTGTATAATTTGAGAAGCCCAATTTAACTTGCATAGTCCTCAATCCCTCTTCTCAGATCAAATTAATAATTAAGCAAAGCAAAAAAAGACAACCAGAATAAAGTTTAGCTATCTGTGTGACATAGTTGGTTACAGGAGGATAAAATGTATTATCGAATAATATATGGTTGCATCAATTCCAATACATTTGACAGGATTTGTAGCATAGACTTGCATGATCAAGGGGATCTACTTGGTATTCCGCATGCATATGAACTTGAAATACCAACAAAGCAGTCTCGGGACGGAAATTAATAATTAAAGACAACATTTTTGATGATGAAGACCCCTTTGCAGAGGTTTTTCAGTGGAGTGGAATTAACTATATGGTACATTGGCGTATTAACCCCAAATTAGCATGCATGATTAGTCTTTTAAGACAGCTATTAGACGGGGATTATACTTTAATTCCGCCAAAATAGCTTGCAAGGCTTTGCTGTGCAATAGACAGAATTAACTATCCCGATAATGCACATAAACATAGCAAGACAGAAATTTAAATGAATTTACACATAATATTTATTAATATACACAGTGATCTTTGCAGGATAGCATTTTTTTCCAACGAATAAATGTGAAAGATTTTGTCAATCAGGAATGGAAAGCAGTCACAGGTAATGTGGGTGTGCTTATAATAAAACAACCATTCCAACAAAAACTTTCAGTCATTCACCTTCCATATCACCCATCCTCGTAAAGGTACTCGGACGTTTCGTCGAAAGACGTTTGGTCCCCGGATGTTTGGTCCCCGGACGTTTGGTCGACCGGACGTTTGGTCGACCGGACGTTTGGTCGACCGGACGTTTGGTCGACCGGACGTTTGGTAGAACGGACGTTTGGTCGCCGGGTTCGCGAGTCCCGAGGTTTGAGTCACGAGACTTTCATTTGTTTAACCCTAACCCTATTCACTCAATGTTAAATAATAGTCATTAAATCCCTATTCACCCAATGTTAAAATCTATCAATTGCATGCGAACCTGGCGACCAAACGTCCATTCGACCAAACATCCGGGGACCAAACGTCTTTCGACGAAACGCTCATAAAGGTAGCAAGGATTGCTGCCACCTATCCCAGCCGACCTCCGTCGAATGGCTGACTAGACTCTGGATTGGTCGACAGTCAGTCGTAAGGCGCACAGAAAGACAGCCGACTATTCACACACACAATCATTCTGCCACCAGAGGGAATTGAGTCCGCGCCAATTGAACCTCTACACCAGCGGTAGTGAGCCAGGGCTTCAAATGTTGCATTATTTATAGTTGGTACTTTGCACCATAAGATGGCAGACATCCACAATCATTGGCACCTAAATGGTTAAATCAATCAGCATTTGCAACATCTAACATATAGCAAAGTCATCACGCAAAACGTTGACACATATGGGATCATTTCCACATTCCACGAACCTTGCCCTACCACAATTTTTCACTCCTTGACAATCGTGCAATCCCGGTGTCAGGTTTGGGACCCACCTGCAGGATATCGTTGTGTAGTTGTCAAGACTCAAGAGCCCTTTAACATTCCAGAGCGTTATATAGAAACTTTGTTTTCTTAAAACAAGCAATATCAATTAAAATAATATTCCTCATCTTGCTTTTACTTCACGGAAAATCTCAATGACTGTCTTTAAGACAGTCAGTTCCCTGAGCCTGCAGGCTATATCAGTATTCCACGAGTGAATCTCACCCCTCCCAGCCAACCTGGATACACACATGCATACCCACACACACACACACTGCATGATTGTATTCCTACGCTGAGAATATGATCTGATGTGGTTGTCTTCTGGTACATCACCAGCTCCCCTGAGTCCAGCCACCCGAGCAAAGCACAGCCCATATTCATTGCAAGAGTTTGACAGCAAGGAAGGGGATCGAGTGGAGTGGACCTGTGTGTTAATGCGGGAAGTATGTCTAGAAAAAAAATGAATAAGACAAGAAGGACAATGTTATGCAGAACTGGCAAACAATTGGAGTCAAAACAACAACTTCGCTGCTATAGTATACCTTATACATAATGTCAGGAGGACTTGTCCTTGTATACTTCCACAGTAAATGTGCTTTTAAAACTCTAGCTGCAGGAGGATGCACGAAGATTTATAAGGGGAGCCTCAGAGGAAAGGGCACCATATGGGATTGGCCTGACAGCTCTCACATATTAAGTAATAAAACTTAAATTTACTTCAGTAAGGTCACGTTGCAGCTTTAACTTCCACCATTAAATTGGACATTGGAAAACACATATTTTAGCGTTGTTGACTAATTAGCTTACTCATACCAGTTTTTGGAGGGTTTCTAACAAACAGTTCAATCGTTAGTTTTTTCGCGTTATAAATGGTTAATTATAAGTGTCTTGCAAGTCATTGTTTTCATGGCTCTAAAGGTGGTCAGTTTTGCCAAAACAGCAATATATTTAACTAATACTTCTACTAATTTTGTGATACTATTAAGAAACACTTTAGCATTATAACTTGTCTCGCATCAAAAATGCAGAGGAAATAAATTATTTTCTCTTTTCTCCCTGAGTAACCTTCATGTGTTTTCTGATTTCATCTCACTTGAGACTTGGCAGATCCCCCTCATATCGCTTTTATTATTGAATACAAAAAAACATGGATTTGATTTAAAACTCTCCTTCGCTACGAATTCTTCCATAAATGCTGTTGAATTTCCACCTAGACACATGCATTTGCTTCTATAAATAGCATTTTAATCTTAGTCCTATTTGATTCCAATCTTATTAGTTTGGATTTTAAACTGACCCAAAAACATGTTTACATGACATAACATTGCTTTGTATGATTACATGAATAAACCTCTTAACATTTTAAGTATTGAGTCATGTGCCTTTCAATATGGTTATTACTTTGAATATCCCAAAGAGATGATATATAGACTAAGTCTTATTCAGAGTATTGCCTTAAGTTAAAATTCAAACATAACATATTTAAGTAATTCTGTTGTTAACAAAAAAAAAGGTCTAAAGTTATATTTCACAAACATGCATTTGCAGTCTTTATCGGTTGCCCTTGTAATATTTTCTGTCCTTTATGTACATGAATAATCTTCTTAACATTTTACGTATGTACTGAGTTATGTGTCTTTCAATATGGTTATTCTTTTAAATCTCCCAAGCTGATATAGAGACTAGGTCTTATTTTGAATTACGCCTCAAGTTAAAATTCAAACTTAACATATTTTAGTAATTCTGTGGTTCACAATAAAAAGGTCTAAAATTATATTTACATGTACATACGTTTGAAGTTCTTATGGGTTGCCCTTGTAATATTTTATGTCCTTTATGGACATGAATAATCCTCTTAACATTTTACTTTAGTACTGAGTTGTGTGCCTTTTCATATGGTTATTACTTTGAATATCCCAAAGAGCTTATCTAGAGAAAAGGTCTTATTCAGAGTATTGCCTTAAGTTAAAATTCAAACTTAACATATTTTAGTAATTCTGTGGTCAACAAAAAAATAAAGTCTTAAATTATATTTCAAACACAAACTATTGCAGTTTTTATGGCATGCCCTTGTAATATTTTCTGTCCTAATATTTTCTGGCGATGTCATCCAAGGGCGAGAACATTTTTATGTATTACTGCTACTTGAAAACAACAAAGCCAAGACAAAGGACAAAGCATAAACCTGGATTACGGATAATGTGATAATACTGTGAAATTAACTCATCCTCAAAAATAAATTTATGTGTGTGGGGGGTCGTCATTTGTATGAAGAAATGATTATTTACAGTGTGTGAGTGTTGCATCAGGGCAAAACAACTACATAATGAATGTAAACGTATTAAATTGTATATGTAAATACCATTTGGGTAAAATGATTCTTCTTTTAGCTACTGAATGATTTGTATAAGGTAAAAAAAAGTGCTTGCTTTTTACACTTACACTAAATGTGCTTCAGAAAGCATTTTGTAATACAATAATGTGTTTTTTGAAAGATTACAGGGCACTTTTAGAGGTTAAGATCTATGCCTACTCAAAAAGTTGAACGTAAAGTGTACAAACATTGGTCCACTCTTATGTTGAAAAACATTTGAGCACAAGGGATCATAAGACGATGTCGTACAGAGGACTGGGAGTTAGTGACTTAAATACACTCGGAAAGGACCCAACAGACAGGGAACGATGGTGCATGCACGCAGGCAATCAGCACAGATGACATGGCCGATGCTGATGCAGTCATGGAGACGGGTGGGCAGGAACAAGTGTTCTAGCCCACAGGTGTCACAGGATCAGCGAGGGTGGTGGCATAGCTCCAGGTGGTGTAGTCGTCTTGCAATTGCAAAGCTTGTTTGTATCCTTGGGCAACATACTTGATCATCAACATACTTATCAGTGGGTGAATGAGGAAACAGTGCCAGGGCACTTTCATTTCCTCTAAGGTAGGCGAGTGCTATACAAGTGAAATGCCATTTACTCTCAGTGTGTAACCTTCCTTCAACACACACTTCAACATATTTCCCCTCTTTCATCATGTTTTCACAGTTATTAAGCATTTAAATATTGTGAACAAGTATTGGAAAACATTTCAAAATCTCACACCAATCCACAGCTATTAAAATTGTGCTTTTTTAAATCAGTTTGCCTCAGCATAGTTAACACCTGATGACATTAAGTACAGATTTCAACATGAAATGAAGCGACAACAATGAGTGAATCACCAGTTAATTTTAGTGTGCAAATGACAATCAAGAAACAACAATTTTATTCTGTCACAAGTTGGAATAGAACGTTGAAAATGGGTCACAACAAAAAAGAAAATGATGATGTTTCCCAAGTAAAATCAGAATTGCATTAGCTTTTGCTTCATTACTTGCATATCTCCCATACAGAACAGTGAATGGTAAGTTTATATTGTAGAATCAAATACATTTTTATTTCAAAACAGCTTTTATGGATGGGTAAATATAGTGCTTTGTTTTTTTTGGGAAGCAATGTCATGTCATCAGCTCTTTGTTTAAAACATTTGGTTTAAACAACATAATTTTGCAAATTTTAGCCAGAAATGTTATATTCTCCTGTGGAAATATTGGAACCTCTGCACAAATTGAGCACATGCATGCTGTTGATCTAACTCTGTGTTGGACCAATTTCCGAAACAACCATTATAAGTAATTTCAGTACAAAACAACTATAATCTGAAGAAACGTGAATAAAAAGCTTATTGCCACAATGCACTAGGCTAGAGGTAAACATTGTTGATGTGCTTCAATTACATTAATGCCGTAAGCATCAATGGCCAAAAGCAGGAGATTGAAATCGGAATTAAAAGCACTGTTCGGGCTTCTTGGATTTATTTTAACATAAAAAGTACAATGGATTGCCGTTTGGTGAAGTTCAGTTTACTCTATTTGATTCAGTATTCCAGTTTTGCACATGACAGTGGGGCATAAAGAACAAATAAATCCAACATTTCCAATTAAAACAAGGTTTAGACACTACTAAAATGCTGCCAAATTACTCACAATATTTATATCTTCTATCCAAAAGAAAATTAGTTCCTTTTGCTTTTAAGAGAAACTAATATTCCTAATACAGGACTGAAACCTTTACTTTTTGTCATTTTTACAAGGAATGTTTAGTCCACACATGCATTAAATTGTTGATAGAGTCTCATTTTTCCTTTCGCCTTCTGCAGGCTTTAGTTAAACTCATTACCAGTTAACTCCTGAGCAGGCAAGCAAATGAACGATGAATGTTTACTTAGAGTGTGGCTCTACAAATATGATTACATTTGTACATTGTGTGCTTTGATGTGTCATTCTTTGCAGACTCAACTTATATTTCCGTCAGCTTCAATTGTTAATACTCACCCGTGGAGAGAATAAAATTTTGTGCAAAAGAAATGCATAATACACATAATGAATTTAATGTATTACTTGGGCACTATGTTAAAAAATGACTCTAGTCCTCTTTTATCAAAGCTTTAGTTTGCATGTAGTAAAAGAGGCTGTGGACTAAATGAAGAAAATATTCAGGACACCGCCATTATATAATGGAGTCCCTGTTTAGCACAATCCTCCCAAAGCTTCAAAAATTATACAAACATTATAGACCTCCCCCTGTGGCTTTACATTAATTATCCCATTAAGTGGTCAAATGAGGTTTGTTTTGCAATTACCTTTACAATTGTCAAGTCAACTTTGGAGAAGATATGCCTGCCCCTCCTCCAGGCCAACAGGGGGCAGAAAAGAAAACCCAAATCAAAGTCACCTCGCCTAATTTCCTGCCTAAGATCATAGGGCATGAGCCAGGATATAAAAATTCAGATTCAAGCCTTGAAAGTAGACAAGCAGAAAGGAGCAAGGAATACCCTTCAGACCCGATCACACGCAACTGGTAGGATAAAATAAGTACCACCTGCCAGCTGATTGATGCTTAATTTGCTCTCACAACCTTAAGTTGCATTCTTTGTATTTTCCCTTAACTTGGATTACTCTTATGACCTATCTCTGTAAAGTGAATATTTGTGTTTGATTTACTCAATCAGTTAATGTACCCATGCATTTCCACTCTATCATTTCAACACTCTCCTGCTTTTCTGTAGTAAATTCAAGATGTTATTAGTAAACTCAAGAGCAACACTTTGATCACCATAGTAACGTGAAACTTGAATGACGTCACATGCTTCCTTCTTTCCCCCCCTTTCTTTAAGGTTTTCAACCTAACCACTTCCTATCACCATAAACTTCAATAAAATTGTAAACTGGAAGAATTTGAGTTGTTCCTGCGTTGATAAGATCGGGGCCCCTTTTAAAGTTTGGGGCAAAATTTGAAGAAAGTAGAGATAACTTGACAACAATTTAATCATAGAAATAAACAACAATAAATAATGAGCATTGTTTCAGGCATATTTAAGTAGAAATTAAGCCAAAATGAATTATTACTACCTTCAAAAATAATATTGTACTACAAATGTACTGTTCTAAGTACATGCAACTTGAAACTAAATAAATCTGAGGCAAAATCTTTCAATTTGAAAAAGTGCTGCTGCTTGACATAAATTATCAATCTATCGTGTACATTCCTGAAACAAAAATGTACCCGCTTTTTGTTGAACCAGCAATGTAGCACCAATAATAATAATAATAATAATAATATGTTTAAAAAAACTAAAAAGTGCACAACTCATGCAAAAAAATTCTTGCAATTAGATGGGGTGATCAGGCATCATTAGGCTACATGGTGACAAATTCAAAGTTGATTCAAACAGAGGAAATGTAGCATCACATTTGAATAATGGCAGTTTGGAAGCAAAAGTTAAGTGCATACTTCCTCCTACTGTACAGGGAAATATTCGATCCATTCCTCCACCTTGACAGCCAATCACAGGACACGAGGAGACGGAAACCATTCACACGCTCACATTCTTACCTAAGGGCAATTTCAACTGTTCAACCAGCCTGACCATGCAAGTTTTTGGAATGTGGGAGGAAACTGAAGTACCCAGAGAAAACCCAAGCAAGCCCGAGGAGAACATGCAAACTCCACACAGGAGGACCGACCTGGGATCGAACCCAGGATCCAGAACTTTGAGGCGGACGTGCTAAACACTCATCTGCCAGGCCGACCTATCTATATAAAATAACCAAAGGAAGAACAAAACTGATTCATCTTAACCAGCCTTTGTGCAATACTACTTTTTTATCAATGTCATCCCCACTGAACACAATGGAATGAATAGAAAAAAACTGGATATTCATCACGTGTTGGGGCCCTATGTATTGTGTGGCACAATGGAGAGTTGTAGTATACTATATATGGGTAATTTAGAGAATACTTGCAAGCAAGTACATTTCAAAGAAGGCAGTTTCCGCTGCAGTGGGCTTGGAAACACCAATTCCATTTGCTGCCAATCAAATCAAGGTTTCTCATTCCCTTTAAATGTAACATGCTTACATCTTGCAACTGGAGCAATGTGTCAGCATTTCTTCAGCATAGCAACAGACAAAAAGCAGGCAAATAGTTGATACCTGGTACCTATTTAAATATGTCTGCGATATAGTTGTGTACTGGTCTGTGCAAAAATTTTGACTGCAATGTTTGTCGACAATTTATCTTCAAGGAAACACTCTCCATGTGTCATGGCAGCTGCCCCATCTATGAAAATAGGCTATAAGAGAGCAATATATCTAATAAATGACTGAAAGCTTAAGAATAAATTATTTTTTCATTGTCCATCTTAATGTTTTTGTACTTTAATTTAATATATCTGAGTTTATATCCTGAAAACATAGAAATACATATTATAACATAATCCAAAAAAGATATCAGTTTGCAACCCAGTGTGAAGCGGTCAGGATGAGAATCAGCACCTCCAAATCTGAGACCCTGGTTCTCAGTCGGAAAAAGGTGGCATGTCCTTCAGGTCAGGGATCTGGTCCTTCCTCAAGTGGAGGAGTTAAAGTATCTTGGGGTCTTGTTCACGAGTGAGGGAAGAATGGAGTGGGAGATCGACAGGGAGATCGGTGCAGCATCTGTATTGGTCTGTTGTTGTGAAGAAAGAGCTGAGCCGAAATGCAAAGCTCTCTACAAAGCGGTCGATTTACATTCCCACCCTCATCCATTGTCATGAGCTATGCGTCGTGACCGAAAGAACAAGGTCGGCTGAAGGGATTTTCCTTCGCAAGGTGTCCAGACTCTCTCTTAGAGATAAGGTGATGAGCTCGGTCATCCAGGAGTAGAATCACTGCTCCACCGGATCAAGGGGAGTCAGATGAATTGGGTCGGGCATCTGATTAGGATGCCTCCTCCACTCCTCCCTGGTGTGGTGTTCCGGCATGTCCCACCAGTAGGAGGCCACGGAGCCTACCTAGGATGTGCTGGGGACGTGACCGGATGATTCGCCGAAAGACGTTTCGCCAACGGAACATCCGTCGGCGAAACGTCTTTCGGCGAATCATCCGAGCACTGCTGGGGAGACTAGGTTTCCCTTCTGGCCCAGGAATGCCTTGGGATCCTCCCTAAAGAGCTGGATGAAGTGGCTAGGGGGAGGGAAGTCTCAGTTTCCCTGCTGAAGATGCTGCCCCCGTGACCTGACATCAGTTAAGTGGAAGAAAATGAAATGAGAGATAAGTTATTCAACAATCACCTGAACGCGATTTATTAGTTTGAATCAAATATTGTAAACAACTAGCCTATTACTTGGATGTTGTCGAGAATCAATACTAGTTTTCCACGCTTAGCATTACTTAACTAGTTTTCAGCTCTGAAAGATCAAAGATACATGGTATGTTGTATCTTTAAATTGCTTGTACTGAAAAGCCACAGACTGCAAATTTTAACAAATATGAGGCAAAATGCCTCTTTTTATTTTGCCTTGCTGCTGATGGAGCAAAAAGTATATACTGTAATTATTCAGAGGGAAATTTTGTTTGACAAGGTGGAATTGCAGAAAAGTAGAAACAAAAAAGTACAGTTGAATGGAAAGTTTTAAAATGTGACCATCAAAGGGTACAAATAGGACAACAAGGGGTTAGAAATTCTTCAGGGAAGAGGAAGTATTGAAAAAGTGAGAGGATTTAATGTAGTAATGATAGAGCAAGATAGACTGAGCCACTAAGGTCAAAGGAGACATCGGTACTGACACCACTGGCCAGGTTTGAACAAAGAAAGCCTGTATAGTGTATTAAGAGAATTGCCAGGGGCATGTCTTCAACAGCCACATCTGAACAAGTGACAACTGTAGATGAGCCAAGAGACACTGAAGAAATATGTCAGGCAATCAAGTGAAGCCGACAAGCGTAGCAGTGCTTGCTAAAATTCTGTTGACTCAATAGAAGCAGACGGCTCCAGAGTGTTTCTCCAGGAATGCCCAGTGAGGTAAAACCAGTGCAGCTATTCCACTTTGACTGTGTTTATGTTGAGCTATGAATTTAAATTTAAGTTGTCAGCATGCAAAGCTGCCTACCAGTTATCTCGCAATCCCCTCCCTACCCTAACTTTTTCCACAGCTGTGCTTTAACTTGTTTCCCTACGCTGATGCATATCTGCTCCTGCCAACAAATAGCTGCAAGGGCACAGATTACCAACCATATTTACAAGATGCATACAAATCAGTCACATAATTGCATGAGGAAACATGTTACAGAAACTAATCCAAAGTCACACTTTCCACGCTCCGAACTTGGAACTAAATTCTTAATTAAGTATTTAGGCAGTTTGAATTGTTATCATTCAAGAACAAATATTTTTCACTTGGAATCAGTGGAGCAACTAATTCAACTTTCTATGTCATTAAAATTCTGGGACTGCTGTTAAAATAAATGTACTGATGTCCTGATCGTGTGAGACTCCATATGGACTGTAAACTCATTGCGATAACTCAGTCAACAGTGTTTGAACTGAATTAAACATAAAGTTTATAGTAGGAGTCTTCTGACGTGAGGCTGTACAAGGTATGGTTACATTTGCTTACATTACCATATGATGTCATGCAACTTTGAATTGACTTGCATGATTTAATAGTATATTTTGTTGTTGCTGTTTTTTTTTACCATTGGCCTCAGAATATAGTTCCTCAATTGCACAGCTAAATATTTCCACATTGTTGATGTTTCACGGTCCCTTTAGGAAGCTAGATTAAAGCTAGGTTTTCATAATCTTTTACATCAGGGATCTCAAATTTACGAGTAAGGAGTGAGATCGAAGTGACGTGTTTGGTTGGCACAGACATCATTGCACTGGTATCACTTACAGTAAGGTAGCATTGTTCGTCTAGAAATTTGCCCAAGTAAATTAGCGACATTCACTTAATTGAAACTTAAACCAAAGTGATCCCAAAGAAAAAATTGTCCTGCACTCAGTCAGTCCTGCAAAGAAGGCAAAGGTTTGCAACATCGCGGTCAATTTCAGGATAAGTGATAATGTTCCTGCGACCCTTGCGAGGAAAAGGGTTCAGAAAATGATAGAACGAATGGTGACAATGTTGTTTTAAGCTGTATAAAAGGGCATTCCTACTCCAATGTTTATTTTGGAACATCTAAAATTGCAATACAAGACATAAATACTCTACGAGACATGCAAAATATGGAAAATAGCAGAAAGAAGAGTGTGACTAAATGATCTTGGAGTGCTGAAAAATTATTCATGTTCATTCATTTTCCATACTACCTATCCTCGTAAGGGTTACAGGTGTTACTGGAGCCTAGTCCATCTTGCAATTATTTAATTTTTTGATTATTTAAAGCCCTTTTGTGGGATACTTAATGTAGCCCACACTCACTACGGCGTCCCCCAGATAAATGGATTTTGATACCTGTGCTTTAATTTAATTTTACTTGCCTGGAGGGAAGCTTCCAGTATTAGTAGCAATTCTCATCTCATCTATCATCTCATTTTTTGAACCGCTTTATCCTCATTAGGGTCGCGGGGGGTGCTGGAGCCTATCCCAGCTGACTCCAGGCCAGAGGCGGGGACACCCTGAATCGGTGGCCAGCCAATCACACGACACAAGGAGATGGACAACCATACAGACTCACACCCATACCTAGGGACAATTTAGAGTGTCCAATCAGTCAACCATAAATGTTTTTTTTAAATGTGGGAGGAAACAGGAGTCCCCGGAAGAAACCCACGCAGGCCCAAAGAGAACATACAAACTCCAATCAGGTGGACGTGACCCGGATTTGAACCCATGACCCCAGAACTGTGAGACAGACGTGCTAGCCACTGGCACTACCGACCCACCCTATTAGTAGTAATTGTTTTTTTCATATCTTTTAGATCCATGCGTTGAAGTAGGATTTTGTCAAATGAGTTTCTCAAATCAAAGGACACATCCCGTTATGAAAGCGGTTTGATTCTTGACTATAATGCTTCACATTGAAAGAGGCCAAGATATTTTCTGGATGTTTATCTATCCTAAGGCAATCTTATTACCTCATTATACAATGGAGTTTACATTCTGGGGAGCCTTTGTTTGCCACATTGTGATAATGAGGTCTTATTAACACCTGCTGATGTCCTTGAGAATGGAGGAGAAATCGGTGAGGACAAGTTGATGGAAGGGAATACCTATTATGTATCTTGTCTTTGCGGAATAATAATAATCTAATAGATTAATATGGGAACACAACATCATAAGCACAAGATTTTTGAAATAAATTGTGACTGCCATTTTACTTTCTAAAGTTTAAATGAATTCCAGTGATGACATCTAGATTTAACGTAAAAGAAAATGCCTCAACCATAACCGTAACCTAAGCCTTAACCTATCCCTAAACCTAAGGCTAACCCTAATCCCAAACTCAACCCTAATACAATCAACAAACCTAACCCTAGTAGTGACCTCAACCCTAGTATAACCAATAACTATATCCCTAACACAAACTCCACAAAAAATATAACCAACAACCCTAACCCAAATACTAACTAGAAACCATACTATGGGGAAAGATAACCCTAAACCTAAGCCTGACCCCACGCCTAAGACTAACCCTAAACCTAACCCTAAATCTAACCCTAACCCTAAACTTAACCCTAAACCTAACCCTAAACCTAACCCTAACCCTAAACCTAAACCTAACCCTAACCCTAAACCTAACCCTAACCCTAACCCTAACCCTAACCCTAAACCTAAACCTAACCCTAACCCTAACCTAATCCTAAACCTAACCTTAACCTTAACCCTAAACCTAAACCTAACCTTAAACCTAACCCTAAACCTAACCCTAAACCTAACCCTAAACCTAAACCTAACCCTAAACCTAACCCTAAACCTAACCCTAAACCTAACCCTAAACCTAACCCTAAACCTAACCCTAACCCTAACCCTAAACCTAAACCTAAGCCACCAGTGTCTTCCATTATCTCATCTCATCTTATCTCATTTTCTGAATCACTTTATTTTCATTAGGGTCGCGGGGGGTGCTGGAGTCTATCCCAGCTAACTCAGGCCGATCGCAGGGCACAAGGAGATGAACAAGCATTCACACTCATACCTAGGGGCAATTTAGAGTGTCTTTTCAGCCTACCATCCATGTTTTTGGAATGTAGGAGGGAACCGGAGTGCCCGGAGGAAGCCCACGCAGGCCCGGGGAGAACATGCAAACTCCACACAGGTGGACGTGACCTGGATTTGAACCCAGGACCCCAGAGGTGTGAGGCCAATACGCTAACCACTCGCTCCACCGGGCCGCTGTGTCTTTGATTATTTAATATAAAATCATCTCAGCCTTTGGTATATTATAAACTTACAGCTGCTTGCAAGGTGCTGTTTGGTTATTCACACAACACTACATCACTGATTACTGTATTTTAATGAGCGTCCAGGCTGTACAATCTGTATGTTTATGCTGCAATAACAGAGGCAGATATGTGACTAAAATCAGATTTTCATCCAAATTTGCTCAAAGGCTTAGTTCCAATTTTAGTGTAGCCAATTTCATGCATTTTTATATTCTTTGCAATGTATTGTGTCATTGGAACTGTCAATCAATTGAAGAAGAGGTGTGCATTAATAGTCCGGTCTGTCCATATAAAACAGATACTAATGGTAGCAAAAATGTAGGCCTGTTTAAAACTAATTTGAGTAAACTGTAATCCTGTAACATCAGAGACACTTAATGAGAGCAGAGTGCAAGAATAATATTAAACACATTTTGACTGTATTATATCATCAAACAGTTTCAAAAGGGATCAGTGGTTATTAATCAAGATTATTACATCCGTTTCCGTATTGAAAACATTAATGCATTATTAATAGTTAAGGTAACAAATTATATAACTACTATTTCACCCATTTCCATGTCTCTAATATCATTAAGGCAGTTTCAAAACACTTTGTTACTACCATACATGGAGTAATGAGGCATGTTTAATGATAACTGCCACCGGTTTTCTTTATATGCCTGCAGGGTTATCCTTTTCCTTGCAAAGCAATAATCCACCAAACTCGAAACAGCCTGCGTAATTAAGTATTGATCTCATAGATCAGGCAAGTATTAAAGAATGGGTTTTGCCTGGACATTTATCATAAGGTAACACTAATGACATCATTTATTCCTCTACTGATAAAATATCTGAATTATTGCTTGTCCATAAATTTTAAACTTGGCCCAAATGAATAGCATTTTAACTCATTAATTTTCTAACTTTGTTAGCCTGTCTTTATTTCAAGGTATAATGAATATTTTGATTTTGTAAATATTTTATTTTATATTGAGAGAGAGAGAGATCATTAATGGCTTGATAATTAATTTTCTGTTCATGCACTTACATTCACATTTCTTCTAGTATGATAAAATTGTTAGTTAATAATATAAAATAACACGTTTCTTAAGAAAAACAGATCACCTGTGTTATGTGTACCTTAAATATTTAATTAGCATAATTACTACAGTTTTATTTTTTGCACCGTACCATTATCAAATCAACATGACTAAAAAAAATAGATGACATATCATCTGTCTAGAAACATAAAAAAAAAATCATATTTTGTACATAATTGAGTTTTCTGAAGCCCGCCACAAGACCCTTAGACACGCATACCGACACAGGCAAAAACAACCTCTCTGCAGGAGGGAGCGGCTCATCATGTGCGTTCTAGCATCCCTTCTTACACTCTGTGATAGGTTTTAGTCTGTGAGCCTGTGGAGTGTTGTTCCTCCCAGCTGTGTATTTGCATGTATGCATGTAAGAGACAGAATTTGAGATGGAAACACTCCTTCACCCTTATTTCCCACAGAGACAGCGATTAACTTGTCTCTGTCGGACAGAGACCTCAGTCAGTCTCCATGTTGTAGCTGCTGTACAAGCAATGACAACAAAGCTTTGTGTCACAGCATGAATTCAGTCTGAGATACATCGGAATTGGCTTTATAGAAGGGTTGCATAACCAACACACAAAACAAACAATGTCATAGTCAATTTTTACTCATAAAATAAATAATTTAAAAAGGACTTACTTTTAATTTGTATCCTCATTCATCAATAGTAATGCATTATAACATACAAGGCCAGAATACTTTTTTTCAAAGGGCTGGGAGGTAAGTGATTAGCGCGCCAGCCTCACAGTTCTATGGTTCTGGGTTCGATTCCAGATTGGTCCACCTGTGTGGAGTTTGCACGTTCGCCTCGTGCCTGGGTCGGTTTTCTTCAGGTACTCTGGTTTATCCCACATTTCAAAAACTTGCATGGTACGCTAATTCAACACTATAAATTGCCCCGAGATGTGAGTGTGAGCGTGAATGGTTGTCCATCTCCTCGTGCCCTGTCATTGGCTGGCCACCGATTCAAGGTGTCCCCCCCATCTGGCCTGAAGTCAGCTGGGATAGGCTCCAGCACCCTCTGCGAGCCTTGTGAGGATAAGCGGTTCTGAAAATGAATGAATGAATGTTTTTTAACAGTGTCACAGTACCTTCGACCCACGAAATGATTTTAATTTGTATATCTGTGATTTTGGCTAACATAGACTTAAACTCATAATAACAGGTTTCATTTTCATTGTTTTTATTTTAAAGACTGTTTTTCAGTCATGCACACAAAAACATAATGAGAAACAATAAGGATAGGGAAAACAAGGCATTACATGTTATACCTCCTTTTTGGCTTCCATGCAAACTAGTTATAGTTCATTACCCAACATTTATTACATGAAAATTAGCGCTGCTGTATGTATATTTTTGTCCCAGCAGATTTTTTCTGTTCACCCATAATAAAGTCGTAAAAGAACCAAACTTCATGAAGGTTTTTTGTGACAAGGAAGTATCTGTTCCAATCACTCTATCAGAGAAAAATAAGAGTTGTAGAAATAACTGGAAACTCAAGAGAGCCATGACATTATGTTCTTCACAAGTGTATGTAAACTTTTGACCACAACTGTACACACCTCGTTCTGTGTTACTGTGGATACGATTCGGTGTCTTCCACTACGTCAGGGGTGTCAGACGTTTTAGATATAATATTTAGGTTTTTTTTATAAATGGATTAAAAGAACTGGATTAAAAGCCCTGAATATTCAGTTTTTTATAGATCTAAAACAATGTTTATTTGAGCTATTTTTATATATATTTTTAGATTTTACAAAATGTTTTTTGTACTAAAAACACAGAAAAAATGGATTAAAAAATTACAATCATTGATTTAAAAGGGGGAAAATCAGGAAATTTAATATACATCTATACTCTTCATTATAATTTGATCCTAAAACAGAAAGTTGGCACTCATGATTTATTTTCCCGGGCCACACAAAATGATGCGGCGGGCCAGATTTGGCCCCCGGGCCGCCACTTTGACACATAAACATAAACTTTAATTATCAAGCATTTTGACTTTACCATTGTGCTTCTCAAGGTCAATATAGCCCCAAGGTTTTTTTTCCTTTTTTCCACCGAATTACCCTACCAGAATCTAACAGGTCGAGTGTGTTGCTTCAGAAAATGTCTTCTCATTAAAAAAAAAAAAAGGATGAAAAGAATATATGGAAGCATCTTCATATGCAGTACTCAAAATAGATTCGACAAGCAGAAGCCCTTCACCTAAAATATTCTATATGAAATCTTCTCTACTGAAGAGGCTTCTCTCCACAGCTTCTTGTACATGAATATTCCACAGTTCTTCACAAGAATACCGGAACTATGAAAGGGAACAGAAATAAAATGGATGTATGGAATTGCAAGGTTGAAAAAGAAACCAAGGGAACAACAATTATCATTCAGGTAATTTGAATTAGTCATATGAATATTTTAAAAAATTCTGTATGCAATTGATAAGCTGTGTCTAAAGCACTTTACCGTGGCTCACAATCATGTATACATTCATATAGCAGTCCGAGTGCCATGCCAATTTGGAGTTCAAATATCTTGCCAAAGGACACTTCGACAGTCGGGATTCAAACTGCGTATCCTTTGGTCATTGGATGACTCGCTCTACTGCACCAAAGTCTCCTGAATATTTAACAGTAGCATCATATTTTAGGCACAGAGCTGCTTATCTTGGCACGACTGATTCCACAAAGGCACATCTTATCAGAGTGTTGCATCATTCTTTTATCGAGAAAAAAAGAAAGTGACACAAAAGTAACAGGAATAAATCTTGTCTTTTATTATTAATTCCAAAGGGGAAAGGTGGCTATTAAAATAGTTTCACTGTAGCAAAACTTTCAGATGATATGAGTTTTTAAAAAATGGGATTTTTTATTCAAACAATGTTTTGATGTGACAAAAAGTTGTTTCAATGAAGTATTCTGCATAAACTAGCCATTTAATCATAGTTTTAACACTACTAAATTCGTAAAGGTTTTTTTTTCATTATTAAAAAAATACAATTCCATAAGAGGAATAAATATCTTTCAATATGTTTTAAAGACATCCTTAAGTGAGAGCTACACTAAGAGAAAAACTCGCAAAAATGAACTTTTGTTACACCTTTATCCATACAAATTTATTTTGAAGTCACCATTACTACTAAATATGGAATGCATATGGATAATTTTGCCTGTCTATAGCTAGACATTCTCAATCATCCACTAAATGTTCAGTCCATTAATTAGCTTTGAAAGTGGCTTTTTTGACTGTTCTAAATAGAATGTCACAAAGGGGTTTTAGCTGTGTGGTATAATACCAGTTGGATATAGTATATTATCAAAATCTTTGTCATTTTTAGGCCATTTGACTGTATTTTAACTAGAGATGTCCCGCTGCTTATTTTTTTACTTCTAATCTGATCTGATTTTTTTCAAGATGTGTGTTTCATTAAAAATAATGCCAAAAATAATGTAACCATTAAATTTAAAAATATATCATTATAGTGAGGCCTGGTTATACCGCCTGTAGAAATGATCTGTTTACATCATTAGTTTTTAAAGAAAAAATGTCCCACTAAGCGGTACACGGTCGATTGGTCGCTGGTCTTTTGGTCGCCGATCTTTTGGTCGCCGGTCTTTTGGTCGCCCGGAAGGTAAGTGATAATTACCATTTAAATCGTTACTCAAATTCCCTAAATACAAACTGCGAATTATTATTTAGTCATACTTAATGCCCTAGTAATTATTAGGCTAAAGAAAATCTCCAAATTTCCCGGACTTTTATTGTTTTTTGTTGGAGAACTTGTTAAGACCCTGACTTGACGTAGCTTCTTAAAGGGACAACGCATGTACATACAAACTCTTATACACTCACACGTCTGCTCAGTGAAACTGCTCATGGCCATTGTTGGCTTTTATTGATGCGTAGACCGTGTTGTTTTACCTTATTTTGTCGCCGGTCTTTTGGTCGTCGGTCTTTTGGTCGCCGGTCTTTTGGTCGCCCGTTGTCGCGGTCGGGGCGACCAAAAGACCGCGACCAAAAGACCGCGACCAAAAGACCGGCGACCAAAAGACGGCGACCAAAAGACCGGCGACCAAAAGACGGCGACCAAAAGACCGGTGACCAATCGACTGCACACGCCACTAAGCAGACATGTTTGCCTAGTGGTTGGATTTACTGCAGTTGAAAAGCTAGATGGTTCAGAAAACACACACTACTACAGAATTGGACCCCGCTTGTGACTAAATTTGATACCGTCCAATACTCCAAAAATAGCCATATTGGGCGCCGATGCCCAGACTGAGTAGCGGATCGGACGTCACTAACTGTTGAACTAATGCCTTCATTTTTTTTCAACTTTTATTTCATATAGGTAGCAATTACTTCAAATATTAGGTACTAACTCAATTACATTGACAGAAAAATTATAAACTACCAATTTACTTGCTAATATTTGCTGTATTCCTACTCACAGTCATTATTTGATCTTGTACCAAGGAGATAGATATAAGGCGAGGATATGAATAACACTACTATGCTGATGTTTTTGTCCAACCAGAGAATGTAAGAGGCCAAAATCACTAAGCTCGGGCAGTTGCAGGAGGGGTGAGGGGTGGGGTTTAGAACAAATGGAAGGAGGAAAAGCGTGTGCATGCAGTCAAGGTCCTCTCGGCCCTTGTGGCTGCTTGCTGATCGTTGATGATAAATGACCGAACATGGCCAAACCCTCATTTGGCTCTCACAGCGTCAGGTGATAAAGGGAGAGCTCTTGTCAGGGATGGAGTGCACTCTGCTCTGCAAGGACAAGACCTCACAGCCACATAGGAACCAGAGGAGATGGGCTTTAATAAACTATACGCCACAGGCATGCTGCATCCAGGGAAGACTATTAAGACACTTCAAGTGTAGACGTTACTACATATTTCTTATTGGTATTTAGTGATTTAAAAATGGTTTTCATTCTTTTACACAAATTGGCTTTGCTTATATTTATCAGAAACGCAAAAAAATCTCATGTGGCAAAATTTTAGATTGCAATCAAAAGCAATGGTTTCTTATAGCAGTGCATTTAAACAATGCTGACGATTTGAAAGAACTAATACGAAAGCTAAACAGAGGGTTTGCGCTGAAATTAATTCTTTTTTCCTGGAAAATGTATTGGCGAAAAACAAAGTAAACCAGTAAATACACAAATAATGGAACACAAATATCAAGTTGAAAAAGAACTAAGACAGACCGGCTGCTTGTACTGGCTAATTTGGAACATACAGGCAACAAAGGGTCAGAAGAATAATGTCTATACATCATCTTATATAACATCTAATGTTTACTGTAATCAGCCCACAAATATCAGAGCAGTAGCAATTCCACAATGAATTGATATATGTCAGGAGCAGCTCGTTTGTCCCTCCTGGCTGGCCGTTGGGTTCGAGCAGCTGCGAGTGATTCATGATTACTTCCTGATGTGTATTTAAGCACCACAGAAGTGGTAGTCGTTGTCAGATCGTCCTGTGTGATACTGCATACATCGCTGCAAAGGTACTGTTCTCCATGCTCCGGTTTTGTTTCGTTTTGGGATGTACAAGTCCTTGTTATTTTGTAAAGCGTTTTGAGTCATTAAAGTTACTATCATGAGCTCAGTTCGTCTCGTCCCCTCCTGCTTCCCCGCTACTGGGTCCAAATCCCTCCGATCGCGCCACGACGTCTCGGCGCGATCGTAACAGATATAAATGGAGGAGTAGTAATCTTAGGTAGTGTCTTCCCCAAAACCAACAAGAAGAGAAAACCGATAAATACTCATTCCAATATAGTTCTCCAAAAAAGTGGTGTTGAGAGTACATTGACAATAGAATGATGAGGGTGGGGCTGTTCAAAGGAGATTTAGGAGACCTTTGATAGATCTTCTGAAGAAAGACATGAGGGCTGTTGGCAGGCAATAAGGTTTAAGCACATACACAAAGAATACCCAGCTCATGTTTGTCAATTTGTGTCGCTTTTCCCAACTAAAGACATAAAGCGCCAGACTATTTTAAGTCTTATACTTTGGAATGAGGTTTTATATGAGGTCCGGCATGAGGGGGTTTGTTCCAATATTTGGATCAAAAACAGGCCGCAGCCTACAATCTCAAATATTGAAAATGTTTCAGGCACAAACAGTGCATAATGGTACAGTGGCTTCCACTTTTGCAGGTAACTGGCTATGAGTCTGCACGAGAGTGCTGGGCAAATGATACACATTGTCAGTCAAACATTATTTTGTAAACAGTTGTTCATTCCCTGGAGCAGTGGCTTTAAAAAAAATCTGCATATTTCCCCTGTAAACTGCAGCAAGGGTGAGTATAAAAGCAACATTTTGTTTTTTAACCTACAGTAGTTCAGTAGGAAACTAAAGTACATATTTATAATAACATGAGGGATCTGAAAAAGGGGGTGTTGTACAGTTCCTAAAATTGTACCCTCCAAGAGTAGGCATAAAATGGTCATTGCAGCACATTTGGAAATTTCTCTGATAATCGTTCTTGGGTCTCACTCGTTCAATCATTTATCAAAAATTCTTACTTTCTGCTAATCCACTCAGACTGAAAATAAAAGAGCTTTAATTAAATGGGAGTTAGCAAGAAAAAATAATCTAAAGGCCATGGCTAATTATACTCAATCAGCGGGCAATCATGATGTTGCATGTCTCAATTACAAGATTTCAATGGCCTCATCGCTGCAATCTCACACTGCATGTTTGAATTTGAGAAGTAAGCCTCGTCTGTTTCAAAAAGCCCACACAGCTTCCTATTATAGCTTTCTGCCTTCCGGATAATTGATTTGGTTTAATATAATGAAGGCCAGTGAACAAAAAAGTCTCAAAGGAAATAGGACTGTCATCTGGTTTCCATTTTAATAAAACACATTGTACCCCCAATGCAATCTCCTAATCTCCAAAACTAATGAAGTTGTTTTCGCATACAGACTGACACTACAGCGAGACACACTTTTATGTTAAAAATGATTATTTTCTTTGATGGAGCTTGTCTTTTATTTTGCACGCCCGGTCCTACGCAAACATTTTATTTCCCAGGGCTTACACTGAGGACTGATGCCCTGTTTTATAGAAGTACTAGTTGTCTACTGGGAAAATAGTATTAAATTTCAAAAGACTGTAATGAAGATGCAACACTTTTTGAGCAAATGAGTTTCATGTACTTTATTTTACTTGTTTTATTGCCTGGCATGATATTATAGTGGCAATAATGTGATGTTTATATTGTGTAGGACGTTATAACCTACAATACAGTATGTACTTGAATATTTGAATAACTGCATTGCTAGAAATTATATGATTTTTGTCTGTATATTTTGCACTGCCTACACCATCAAAACTGCACTGAAAATATAAAAATAATAATAATAATAACAAAGGAAACAAAAAAAATCCATTGTGTGTGTGTTGGGTGTGGGGGTGACCTTGTGGATAGGTTTTATATGTGCCCAATGGAAACGAAACATTTTTTTGATCGAAACAAACAAAATAAGACACAAAAAACTGTAGCCTGCTTTTACGGTTCACCAAACCATTTGTGGAACTGTCAAACTGTTTTTGGATTGGATTGGATAACTTTATACATCCCGTATTCGGGAAATTTCATTGTGACAGTAGCAAGAGGGTGAGAATGCAGATAAAGGAAAGGCATAGTTATAAGTTACACAGTACAGTCGCAAAGGCCGCAGAACAACAAAGCAAAAGCACAAAGCACATAGTAAATCAAAGTAAATGGGATCATTAAGAATCACCAAATCAAATCATTAAGACAGAAAAGCAGCAAAAACACAAAACTAAGCAAGAGTGGACGCAGCTACCGCCACCGGCTGCCACTTGAATGGCGGCATTTTGGTTGCGGTAGCAAAATCGGATTCAGACTCAAAAAGACTTTGTAAAGTTGGACAAAAACTGGAACCACACACAGGAAGTCTTCCACAAGATGGGGAACTTCTGCAGACTGTGACCGAGGTAGAGAATATGCAGAGTCACTCTTCCGAGCTTATCCGTACAGTTCCTCAGTAGTCTGGAGCTGAAGACAACAGTAGCAGACCCTATGCTACCGGTAGGTATCCTACAGTTGACTGGCAAATACTTTATGGTGAACCCACTTCTCACCTGGAGACAATTGGGATAGGCTCCAGCCAGCCACAGGAAGTAGATGTGAAGAGGTATTTGTAATTATTTGATTCAAATTTGCACTCAACAGAAATATATATACAATACCCAAGATCAGTCAATATTTTTGTCAGTTTGTCCATCTGCCTGTCACATATGATTAGTCTTGGCCATGTTTTTGGAGCCCAAGGTTTTCTAGCAAAATGATTCACACCAAAATTAATGTCAATATAATCGAGCCACTGTCACCTCAGAGGTCCCTGCCAAATATTAGCCATCTGATACAGTAATGTGTGGTACTATAAATGTGTCCCAGTGCACACTGAGCAGCTGATTGTAAGTTATGTTACCCGGCAGTCTGCTGAAGCTTTCATGAGCTGACATTTCCATAACTCATTATCGTGCAAATTTAATGACCATAATCACATTAATTCACAGAGTACAGGCACATAAATCAAAGATTTCCATATTAGAAGAGTCTGTTGTCTGGTCTTGTTTATCATTTTTTGATGAATAGATTATGATGGGGCCATCATTTGTCGCCTGTCTACATTAAAGAAATGAAGAAAAGACAATTTAGTCAAGAGAATGTCTCAAACAAGGGTTGCATAGGGTGCTGGAGCCTATCAGAGCCATCTATGGGCAGTAGTTGGGGGGGATCAGCCGGAATTGGGTGGGTGCCAGCCAATGTTGAGATATGGGAGGAACTGGGAAACCTGGAGAAAACCCACAAGGTAGCAGGCAGGAAAACATGCAAATTTCACACATGAAGGTCAGAGCCCACTTGAGATCTCAACCCCAGAACTGTGAGGCCGATGTGCTAGCCACTCTTCCTTCAGGCCACTCTCCTAGAATTATTTCACTAAAATTGTTGCATAATGTGTTTTTCAAGATACCAAACATGTTTTAGAGAACATGTTAAGTAATTTCTTGTCATGTGGCTAAATAAATGAAACCTTTTTGAAGATAAATGGTGATAAAACGTGCAACCGACAACAATTTAGTTCTCCGTTACTATGATTAGAGTATTAATCTGTTCATATCTCCTCAATCAGATTTAACAAGGGCCCTCCCGACTCTGAGGAACAAGCACCGCAACAGTGTCTAGTTACCAAAATTCCCAATATCTAAATTGGCCCACTTCTAAAACAATAGTGCTTAAAAAGTTTGCAGTTTTCAACCAAAATATTGCTATGCATCTCGCTTTTGTTGTTTTTGTATTGTAATTTGTTATTTTGGCTAAGCATGGCGTAAATTATCGTTGAGGCCTTCCAAAGTGATTGTGAGTCGGTTGTGTTTCAAATTGTCATGAGATAACAGACACCTCCAGATGCATCACGGCCCACTACAATTTCGCCAAAGGCTTGCTGAATTTCAAGGGTGACACTAGCTGACAGTTTCAAAGACTTTTTTGACTACCACACAGATGGTTTCTTTCCCACCCATTGCCCAGATCGAAGCCACAAGTGTGCAGACAAAGCCAATGTTGGCAAATTGAGTAATGACCATCGGCTCTAGTGAAAACACCTACCACGTTTTCATGATTTTAGAGGTTTATCGTATGTACTTGCCATTTAAAAAAAATCCTTAATCATTGCATAATACAAAAGAGAGTAATGATTAAAAATATTGAGTCTTTACCACAGCATATTGGCCTTGAAGTTCTTGGGTCAAGAGTTCGATCGCAGGTTCAGTCCTCACTGTGTGAAGTTTGCATGTTCTCCCCAAGCTTGCGTGGGTTTTCTCCGGGTACTCTGGTTTCCTCCCACTTCCCAAAAGCATGGAGGGTAGGCTGGTTGAGCACTCTAAATTGCCCCTTTGTATGAATGTGAGCGTGAATGTTTGTCTGTCTACTTGTGCCCTGTGATTGGCTGGCGACTGATTCAGGGTGTCCTCCTGCCTGCTGCTAACAGTTAAGTGGGATAAAAAACAAACCCCCACACCACCCCAAACCCAAACCCTTAGGGTATAAGCGGTTCAGCAAAAGAATGAATGAGTCTCTGGCATTCATTTCAATTGAATTCTACTTGTGTTCAAAAAATGAGCTCTATTTTGAAGAAAAGCACTTATAATGGCATTTTCACATCTTCATCCGACACAGAAAATATTCAATTACAGACACATGCGGCCTTAGATAGTGTCTGCCAAGCAATGAATAGGTATTAAATCCAGCCATGCTGCCTCTTGGTCCTTACCCATGGGAGCATGGTTGTTTGATGAGATGAAAAGAGAGATGAGGGGATATATTATGAGAGGTGGCAGAGCAGCCTGTTATTCATTCGCAAGGTCACCAGCTGATATTCATCCAAAATGTACAAACAGCTTCTGTCATTCCAATATTTGCGACACTAATTGTATTTATTCTTTGGCAGATGTATGGAAAGAGTGGCCCAAACCATTTTGTGGGAAACATTTTAACTGAAAATGACACATTTCAAGGCATTAATCACAAAGTAGATCCAATAAAAAGAGCAATACGACACAATCTTCAAATGACCTAATGTCAGGAGTCAAGACTCAAGAATTACCCCAAATAATAGCATGTAATATATTGCATTGTTCAATAAAAATAATAAACTTTTCCATATTTTTTCATAGTGTCATATTATTCCTTCCTGATGTCAATATGTTAAACACGCTATCCCCATGCACAAAAGACACGTGTAACATAGCATTTCTAATGCAAATTATTCTGGGTTACCATCAACATGTAACCCGTAATATCATGCAAAGTACTTCTCTTATATTCAACAATTGTCATGAAGGGTGAGAAACATGTGCCTTGAATTGTTTCACATGTAAAAAATATACACAAAATAAGATACTCTATTTATGAAATAACAATTTCTTCCAATGCAAAAAAACAACAATTGCCTTGAGTGACACATGGATTGTCATGACAGTTGTGCTGACTGTCATTTAGCATTATAATGTCGAATATATATGTCCCATTAAAAAGCAAAAGGGTACAATTTAAAAATGTGTTTTCCATTTTATGTAACACCATAATTTACACTTCTTGGTGGAGCCATTGCTTATAATGGTCATCTCACTGCTTGACTATAAATAATGCATTGTATTCATTCTGACTATGCTTTGACAACAACACACTTGGCAGCGCCATAAATCAGACATGACGGACCATGGTATTTCTCTCTGGTACTCACATGCATAGAACAAATGCATACAGTGGAAGAGCAAATCAAACAACCTTATAAAAATGTCCATCAGAAGACACAGAACAATCTACAAGTTTTAACCACCATTGCTTAAATATGTTAATACATTTAATGAACAATAATGGATCAACTCTCCATGTGGTATACATACGCTCCCCTACTTACGAACGCAATTGGTTCCGAGCGATTGTTCATAAGTTGAATTTATTTGTAAGTTGATTCAGTGCTATAAGTGCCGTAAATTGAATGTTCGTAAGTAGGGGAGCGTCTGTATATAGTAAGGCTTTTTTCTTTAAAAAATCGACATAGTATAGTAAGGCTAAGAAAGTCGGAGAATAAATCTGACTTCTGATTCTTCTCCCAGTTATTGCTGTGGTCCAGTGGCAAAAATATTGGTTCAGGACTTGAGGTGGGAATCAGGAGTGAGTTCAATTCCACTCTTTGCAATTCACAAATTGTTTATTGAGGTAATGAAAAGGATAAATATAACTTCCAATCAATTCATTTCAGAAGTCACTGTGGTCCAGTTGCAAAGACAAACGGTCAGAACTTCTGGTGGACTCAAGTTCAAATCAGGAGTGAGTTCTATTCCACTCTTTGCAATTCTCAAATTGTTTATTGAGGTAATGAAAAGGATAGATATAACTTCCAATCACATCATTTCAGAAGTCACTGTGTTCCAGTGGCAAAGACAATGGGTCAGTACTTCAGGTGGGCTCAAGTTCAAATCTGGAGTGAGTTCAATTCCACTCTTTGCAATTCTCAAAATGTTTATTGAGGTAATGAAAAGGATAGATATAACTTCCAATCACATTATTTCAGAAGTCACTGTGGTCCAGTGGCAAAGACAATGGGTCAGAACTTCAGGTGGGCTCAAGTTCAAATCTGGAGTGAGTTCAATTCCACTCTTTGCAATTCTCAAATTGTTTATTGAGGTAATGAAAAGGATAGATATAACTTCCAATCACATCATTTCAGAAGTCACTGTGGTCCAGTGGCAAAGACAATGGGTCAGAACTTCAGGTGGGCTCAAGTTCAAATCTGGAGTGAGTTCAATTCCACTCTTTGCAATTCTCAAATTGTTTATTGAGGTAATGAAAAGGATAGATATAACTTCCAATCACATTATTTCAGAAGTCACTGTGGTCCAGTGGCAAAGACAATGGGTCAGAACTTCAGGTGGGCTCAAGTTCAAATCTGGAGAGAGTTCAATTCCACTCTTTGCAATTCTCAAATTGTTTGTTTAGGTAATGAAAAGAATAAATATAACTTCCAATCACATCATTTCAGAAGTCACTGTGGTCCAGTGGCAAAGACAATGGGTCAGAACTTCAGGTGGGCTCAAGTTCACATCTGGAGTGAGTTCAATTCCACTCTTTGCAATTCTCAAATTGTTTATTGAGGTAATGAAAAGGATAGATATAACTTCCAATCACATCATTTCAGAAGTCACTGTGGTCCAGTGGCAAAGACAATGGGTCAGAACTTCAGGTGGGCTCAAGTTCAAATCTGGAGTGAGTTCAATTCCACTCTTTGCAATTCTCAAATTGTTTGTTTAGGTAATGAAAAGGATAAATATAACTTCCAATCATGTATAGGCGGGCCGCCTCGTGGTGTAGTGGGTAAGTCACCTGCCTGCGACGTGGGTGTCGAGGGTTCACGTCCCGGTGTCGCCAGTCAACGACTGTATGGTGTCGGCAGTCGGCCGCAGGCCGACTGTCGAACACCACCAGGGATCCCCCCTCCCAACTGTCTTCCGGTCAGCCTTCGGCTGACCGGAAATATTGTTTTGCTGAAAAAAATGACTAAGTCTTTATTTGAATGAAAAAAGGATTACCCATTTACTGAACTACTAGTGTAGTTATTAGTCAAACGAGAGCGGGATTCGAACCCCATTTACCACATGGCAGACAAATCCACTAACTTGAGGTCTGTCTGACCCATTGTCTTTGCCACTGGACCACAGTGACTTCTGAAATGAGATGATTGGAAGTTATATTTATCATTTTCATCACCTCAATAAACAATTTGAGATTTGCAAAGACTGGACTTGAACTCACTCCAGATTTGAACTTGTGTCCAACTTCAATTTCAACCCATTGTTCTTGCCACTGGACCACAGTGTCTTCTGAAACCATTAGATTGGAAGTTATATCTATCCTTTTCATTACCTCAATAAACAATTTGAGAATTGCAAAGAGTGGAATTGAACTCACTCCAGATTTGAACTTGAGCCCACCTGAAGTTCTGACCCATTGTCTTTGCCACTGGACCACAGTGACTTCTGAAATGTTTTGATTGGAAGTTATATCTATCCTTTTCATTACCTCAATAAACAATTTGAGAATTGCAAAGAGTGGAATTGAACTCACTCCAGATTTGAACATGAGCCCACCTGAAGTTCTGACCCATTGTCTTTGCCACTGGACCACAGTGACTTCTGAAATGATGTGATTGGAAGTTATATCTATCCTTTTCATTACCTCAATAAACAATTTGAGAATTGCAAAGAGTGGAATTGAACTCACTCCAGATTTGAACTTGAGCCCACCTGAAGTTCTGACCCATTGTCTTTGCCACTGGACCACAGTGACTTCTGAAATGATGTGATTGGAAGTTATATCTATCCTTTTCATTACCTCAATAAACAGTTTGAGAATTGCAAAGAGTGGAATTGAACTCACTCCAGATTTGAACTTGAGCCCACCTGAAGTTCTGACCCATTGTCTTTGCCACTGGACCACAGTGACTTCTGAAATGTTTTGATTGGAAGTTATATCTATCCTTTTCATTACCTCAATAAACAATTTGAGAATTGCAAAGAGTGGAATTGAACTCACTCCAGATTTGAACATGAGCCCACCTGAAGTTCTGACCCATTGTCTTTGCCACTGGACCACAGTGACTTCTGAAATGATGTGATTGGAAGTTATATCTATCCTTTTCATTACCTCAATAAACAATTTGAGAATTGCAAAGAGTGGAATTGAACTCACTCCAGATTTGAACTTGAGCCCACCTGAAGTTCTGACCCATTGTCTTTGCCACTGGACCACAGTGACTTCTGAAATGATGTGATTGGAAGTTATATCTATCCTTTTCATTACCTCAATAAACAATTTGAGAATTGCAAAGAGTGGAATTGAACTCACTCCAGATTTGAACTTGAGCCCACCTGAAGTTCTGACCCATTGTCTTTGCCACTGGACCACAGTGACTTCTGAAATGTTTTGATTGGAAGTTATATCTATCCTTTTCATTACCTCAATAAACAATTTGAGATTTGCAAAGACTGGACTTGAACTCGTGTCCAACTTCAATTTCAACCCATTGTTCTTGCCACTGGAC
This sequence comes from Stigmatopora argus, assembly GCF_051989625.1. NCBI lineage: Eukaryota > Metazoa > Chordata > Actinopteri > Syngnathiformes > Syngnathidae > Stigmatopora > Stigmatopora argus. Next base: position 5,374,587 of record NC_135405.1, on the reverse strand, counting down.
CACAGTGTCTTCTGAAACCATTAGATTGGAAGTTATATCTATCCTTTTCATTACCTCAATAAACAATTTGAGAATTGCAAAGAGTGGAATTGAACTCACTCCAGATTTGAACTTGAGCCCACCTGAAGTTCTGACCCATTGTCTTTGCCACTGGACCACAGTGACTTCTGAAATGTTTTGATTGGAAGTTATATCTATCCTTTTCATTACCTCAATAAACAATTTGAGAATTGCAAAGAGTGGAATTGAACTCACTCCAGATTTGAACATGAGCCCACCTGAAGTTCTGACCCATTGTCTTTGCCACTGGACCACAGTGACTTCTGAAATGATGTGATTGGAAGTTATATCTATCCTTTTCATTACCTCAATAAACAATTTGAGAATTGCAAAGAGTGGAATTGAACTCACTCCAGATTTGAACTTGAGCCCACCTGAAGTTCTGACCCATTGTCTTTGCCACTGGACCACAGTGACTTCTGAAATGATGTGATTGGAAGTTATATCTATCCTTTTCATTACCTCAATAAACAATTTGAGAATTGCAAAGAGTGGAATTGAACTCACTCCAGATTTGAACTTGAGCCCACCTGAAGTTCTGACCCATTGTCTTTGCCACTGGACCACCGTGACTTCTGAAATGCTTTGATTGGAAGTTATATCTATCCTTTTCATTACCTCAATAAACAATTTGAGAATTGCAAAGAGTGGAATTGAACTCACTCCAGATTTGAACTTGAGCCCACCTGAAGTTCTGACTCATTGTCTTTGCCACTGGACCACAGTGACTTCTGAAATAATGTGATTGGAAGTTATATCTATCCTTTTCATTACCTCAATAAACAATTTGAGAATTGCAAAGAGTGGAATTGAACTCACTCCAGATTTGAACTTGAGCCCACCTGAAGTTCTGACCCATTGTCTTTGCCACTGGACCACAGTGACTTCTGAAATGATGTGATTGGAAGTTATATCTATCCTTTTCATTACCTCAATAAACAATTTGAGAATTGCAAAGAGTGGAATTGAACTCACTCCAGATTTGAACTTGAGCCCACCTGAAGTTCTGACCCATTGTCTTTGCCACTGGACCACAGTGACTTCTGAAATGATGTGATTGGAAGTTATATCTATCCTTTTCATTACCTCAATAAACAATTTGAGAATTGCAAAGAGTGGAATCGAACTCACTTCTGATTTGAACTTGAGTCCACCTGAAGTTCTGACCCATTGTCTTTGCCACTGCACCACAGTAAAGTTGGAAGTTGTATTTATCCTTTTCATTACCTCAATAAACAATTTGAGGATTGCAACGAGTGGAATTGAACTCACTCCTGATTCCCGCCTCATGTTCCCAATGATTTTGCCAGTGGACCACAGCAACAACTAGAAGGTGAAGAATCAGAAGTCAGATTTATTCTCCGACTCTCTTAGCCTTACTTGCTATGCCATTTTTTAAAGAAAAAAAGCCTTACTATACTACGTCCTTTTTTAAGAAAAGAAGCCTTACTATACAATATCGTTTTTTATGAAAAAAAGGCTTCCTCTACTATGTCGTTTTTCAAGAAAAAAAGCCATGCTATACTATGTCGTTTTTTAGGAAAAAAAGCCTTACTATACTATGTCGTTTTTTAAAGGAAAAAAGCCATACTATACTATGTCGTTTTTTAGGGGGGGAATCCATACTATACTATGTCGTTTTTTAGGGAAAAAGCCTTCCTCTACTATGTCGTTTTTCAAGAAAAAAAGCCATGCTATACTATGTCGTTTTTTAGGGGGAAAAAAGCCATACTATACTATGTCGTTTTTTTAGGAAAAAAAGCCTTACTATACTATGTTGTTTTTTAATAAAAAAAGCCTTACTATACATGGTCTTTTTTAAACAAAAAAGCCTTACTATACATGGTCATTTTTTAAGAAAAAAGCCTTACTATACATGGTCTTTTTTGTAAATAAAAAGCCTTACTATACTATGTCGTTTTAAAGACAAAAAAGCCTTACTATACTGTGTCGTTTTTAAAGAAAATAAGCCTTACTATACTATGTCGTCTTTAAAGAAAAAAGCCTATACTATGTTGTTTTTTAAGAAAAAAGCCTTACTATACTATGTCGTTTTTTACGAAAAAAAGCCTTACAATACTATGTCGTTTTTTTTAAAGAAAAAAGCCTTACAATACTATGTCATTTTTTAAGAAAAAAAGCCTTACTATACTATGTCGTTTTTTACGAAAAAAAAGCCTTACAATACTATGTCTTTTTTTTTTAAGAAAAAAGCCTTACAATACTATGTCATTTTTTAAATAAAAAAGCCTTACTATACATGGTCATTTTTTAATAAAAACCCTTAATATACATGGTCATTTTTAAAGAAAAAAGCCTGACTATATATACATAGTATTTATTTTTTAAACAAATAAAAGCTTTACTTTACATAGACCACTTTTTTTTTAAAGAAAAAGCCTTACGATGTCCAGCCATTCAAGTCATTTTGCATGCCAGCTTTACGTTTGTACCAAATCTCGGGGTATTCTTTGCTCAGTTATGAAGCACGTCTAATAAGATGAATAAATATTTGACATTATCGTCGACAAGGAAAAAGAGTGTCGCCAAACTTTCGTCAAAACATATACTATTTTGACTTTTGTGACCATTATTCTAAAAGATGGACCAGCGTCAACAAGACAACCATCAGTAGTCAAGTCATGTACAGTATATTTCAAGAAATTTAGTTTGGATTGCTCAGCATGTGTTCTACTTTGATAATATGCACACTACCAGCATATTTTCGTACTATGCTTATGAATTTCTAATCCCGGTATCAAACAGCAGTCGTAGTAAACATCCTTTCCCAATGCAGTTTTACCAAAATTGAACTGATAAATGTTCGAATTGTGTGACAACAGTACATTTTGACTGGTCCAACAGGAGAGGTGGTGTTAGAGTGATTGTTAAGATGACAACAAGATTTTTGCAGAGTTCTACAGTAAAAATAGCATCAAGGGGAAAATTGAGGCATCCATAATTAATGAGATGTCCCATTGTCTCAAGCTCAGACTTGAAACTGATAGTTGTATAAAGACAGAGACACATATTATTTATATATTAAAAATTCTCATTATGCAATAAATTTAAGTTAACAATGCCAAACAGTATTACATTAAAAAAACATCAGAAAGATTCCTGAAATATGAAATGAAAAGAATTTTTGATTTGGAAGATATGTCAAAGAAACAATGTCACCAGGTTATTTTTGTCCCCCTTCGAGCTGTCTGTTGTACTAACCACTCAGTGACCGTACCGCCCTCTGTTATTATTACAGTAATAATAGTCAAGCTGTCTGATCAATTTTAAATGTATGCACATAAGTTATAAATCACTATAGTTTCCCGGTTAAAATGATGTCCAGATGTCATGTTATCTGAATGACAGTTATGAGTAACTGCTCTCTGCTATCTGTCAGTCCCGCTTGATTGGCAGGTAGTATTTTGGAGCTGAGGCATGAAAGTGTCACCTCTGTGGTTGCCTTGGGGCCAATGTGTGCTGATATGATTTATGTAGGCTGATGATTGTGCCAGCTACATTGCAAATTGACTGTCACCCCTTCCTGTAAATCAGTGCCCTCTAAGAGCATCTCCCCCAAAAAATGAGAGGCAAAAAGCTTGAGGCAGGACCATTTCTCATGGGAAGTAGGCTAAACTGATTCTCTATAATGTTTACAATTGCAGTAGTTGCAAAACATCACAACTGCACAAGTCTAAGTTTGTATAGTTTGACTTTGACAATGTAGTTAAGTGATTCACTGAACATGGTTAAGTTCTAAAAGGAAATTGGAGCTGACCAGTAATTATTCATTCATTCATTTTCTGAACCTTATCCTCATAAGGGTCACTGGGGATGCTGAAGCATGTCCCAGCTAATTCCAGGCACCAGGCAGGGGGACACCCTGAATGGGTGGCTAGCCAATCCTTGTGCGGTCGATTGGTCGCCGGTCTTTTGGTCGCCGTCTTTTGGTCGCCGGTCTTTTGGTCGCCGTCTTTTGGTCGCAGTCTTTTGGTTGCGGTCTTTTGGTCGCGGCCTTTTGGTCGTCGTTTTTTGGTTGCGGTCTTTTGGCTGCGGTCTTTTGGTTGCCCGGACCGCGACAACTGGCGATCAAAAGACCGGCGACCAAAAGACCGACGACCAAAAGACAGGCCACAAAACAAGGTAAAACAACACGGTCTACGCATCAATAAAAGCCAACAATGGCCATGTACAGTTTCACTGAGCCGACGTGTGAGTGTATAAGAGTTTGTATGTACATGAGTTGTCCCCTTAGGAAGGTACGTCAGTCAGGGTCTTAACAAGTTCTCCAACAAAAAACAATAAAAGTCCAGGAAATTTGGAGCTTTTCTTTAGCCTAATAATTAATAGGGCATTAAGTATGACTAAATAGTAATTCGCAGTTTGTATTTAGGGAATTTGAGAAACGATTTAAATGGTAATTATCAATAACCTTCCGGGCGACCAAAAGACCGGCGACCAAAAGATCGGCGACCAAAAGACCGGCGACCAATCGACCGTGTACCAGCCAATCGCAGGGCACAGGGAGACAAAGGACAACCATTCACGCTTACACTCATACCAAGGGGGAATTTAGTGTACAATTAGCCTAGTATGCATGTTTTTAGGATGTGGGAGCAAACCAGAGTACCTGGAGAAAACCCACACAAGCCTGGAGATAACATGCAAACTCCACACACTCATTATCCAGAAAGCGAGGGGGGAATTTAACTCATAGGGTCTGCTTGGTTGATCCGGGATTTACATTTTGTGTTTTGAAAAAATGAATGAAGCAATATATATATATATATATATATATATATACATATATATATATATACTTAATGGATATAGGCAGTCACATTCTGCTTCTGTCCCGGTGGTTTTTTGCTTTACAGAGCCCAGGTGTGTGGTGGTGGGCGGAGTTCCCGGTGTCACACCTGCTTCCCATCTCACCAGCTGAGTTCAATGCCGGTGATTCATGCTCTTCGCTGTTAGGTATTCTTTGCTAGATGCATGTTTGTCTTGTTTTTCATTAGTTTTACTGCTATACTTTTTGTAGCCTCTGTTGTGTAGGTATTGAGTAGCTTTTGTTTGTTTGTTTTTTGTACTCGTACCCTTCTTTTGGTGCACTTCTCTCATCGCTACACTTACCCTCATGTTTTTTAGATCCCCGATGAGCTTTTTGTCACAAACTTGCTGTTGTTTTCTTTTCGTGTTTGAGTGTTTATTAGTTTAATAAAAATCATAACACCTCGAGTCCTTGTTCTGAGTCCTCTGGTTCAGGGTCCAGAAAAAAAATGTCTTCCTCCGCATATCCATAACACCAAGCCGAACCACACTAAACTAATATTTATCATCATTTAAATTAAGGTAAACGATAGTCTCTGGCTCCATGTATCCACATTTGTGGTGTGCTTTGTTGGTCAGTACGGTGCAAAATCTGCAAAAACTTATTTTTCTCCTTTTCACACTAGGTATCATGTTTTCTATTAAATTTTAAGAAATCTGGTCTGAGCGTACCCCACTTTTAATCTGTTTCCTGTCTTGATTCAGAATACAGTAATCCATTAGACCTGTAAGATTATGCTGCTATTTTTCTACAGTTTTCTTTTGAATAATTTTCATGTACAAATATAACCTTTTCAAACAAGTGCTATACAAATATTTTCAGATTGTCTGAAAAATATGTCTGAGAGCTGAAGAATATTTATTGTCACATACCTTCGGGTTGTAGTGCTTCAACCCTGGAAGACAAATGATTCCTTAGAAAGACATGTCACACTCATGGCTTGCAGAATCAAGAGCTGTTCATCACTTCCATTTTGTGCTGTGTATTTATGCTGCAGCACATTTCATGCCAGCAAAATACTGCTCCAGCCTCTTCTATTGCACATCACCTGCAGCAGACTAAAATTGAGCAAAAGATTCCAAGGTGATATTGACCTGTGTCCCTTCAATAAATGCAGTCACATAAACATCTCTACCTTCTGTATTAAAAAACACATTTGAAATATAAAGCTATGTCCAAAATAAAGTAAAGTAAAGAAAACAGTAGCTAACAAAAAACGTTATCCTACATTTTAAAACAAAAACTCAACATTGTTTGATTTAATCAATATAACAGTGAAACAAATTGATCCCTTCTTAACTTCAACTTCTATATATTAGGGGTGCAACAATATCTCAATAGGGTGGTGTATTGCGGCCCCAATAGGTTATCAATATGCTCACACAACGTCTTTATGCCAAAGATTTGCAATATTGTTACTGTATACGATGTAGTAAACAATAGGGTTTTCAGCCATGATTGAAAGGATTGTAATGCATTTTGGTGATTTATAACAGGGTTCGGGAACCTTTTTGACAGAGAGAGCCATAAAGAATTCATATTTTATAATGTTATTTCTTGAGAGCCATTCTCAGAATTTAAAAGTAAAAATACATGAAAATATGTGATTTTTTGTCATTTCACCACTTTTAAAGTACAAAAGGTCTCCAAATTCTTTCGGCAACATTGTTATGCTGTTGCTAATCAATCAGTATTAATGAGATTATGCATGCAGAAGAGTAATGAAAAACAAAATTATGATTAAAGTGGTGCTAGAGGTAGGTCAACGCCAGTGTCGATGTGACGCTCCTATTGGTGCGTTCGGGACTCAGTTCTCTCACCAGTGATTTCCATACTTTACCTCACAGGTTAATGGAGAGCCATATGCACCCATGGAAAGAGCCACATATGGCTCCCGAGCCATAGGTTCCCTACCCTTGATTTATAACATTCATGTGAAGTACATGACAACATTAATAGCCGCCATTTGCATTATTCAGAGGCGAGAAGCAAAAGTCACCTCCCGACCACGCAGTACACAAGATAACACTATTATTTGAGTGGAATTATAGTAATACACGGCCATAGTACTCATATTTCAGATTGTAGTTTGGTGCCTACCTCCTGTTTCCTGGCAGCAGTAGTTGCGGCAGACGTTAACTACTGTCTCAAAGGTTCCCAAATGTTTTTTGCATAGACGAGTTGAATTTGACAGTCGTGTCTGCTGGACAAAATGCATTCCTTCTCACGATAAAAAGCATGATAGCTACTGGAAATTAGCACTAGGCAGCTAGTGGCAATCCTAACAACTTGCTCTGTTTGTTTTACTTACCCTCTTTGTTTTTGCTTTGCCTGGGAGACCCAAATTTACTTAACAGCCACCTGAGAAAAATAGTTGAAAAGGATGGATGGCTGGTCTTGTGATTGGAATAGTAATGATGTGTGACCTCATAATAGTGTAAACGCCTCCTGCGACGTTCCAATGTGGTCTGGAAATTTTTGTAGTGCAGTACAATTTTGATGTCAAATTTTGTCAGAACTACTAGACAGATTGAGAGTAAAGCTTGCTATTATGTTTCAGGGGATTACAGAGAGTAAGTCCGGCCTAGAAAAATTCTGGTCGGAATAGCTCTTTAAGGTGTAGGCCTTAGAGCCTGGCACACATAGGGTGTAACTACATACAGCTTACTGTCTTCAAGCATAATGAAGTATTGGTGTTAGTACACAATATAAAATAATCCACATTTATGCAACAAGCAAGGCCAAGGAACCCTCTCTTTCCAGCAGAACTGAAAAATAGTTGTTGCACGCAATCATGCCCACGGATGAATACACACGGACTTTTCTGTCCCACCATGTTAGCGAGAACTTCAAGAGACAGACATTAGATCTCATTAGAGACAGTTGCCTAGTGACGAGTGTGAAGTTGTTCATAGGGCTGCTGTTTTAAGTACTGATGGAAAGGTCAGATTCAAGATTCTCATCTCATCTCATTTTCTGAACCGCTTTATCCTGAATCGGTGGCCAGCCGATCGCAGGGCACAAGGAGACAGACAACCATGCACACTCAGAGCCATACCTAAGGGCAAATTAGAGTGTCCAATCAGGCTACAATACATGTTTTTGGAATGTGGGAGGAAACCGGAGTACCCGTAGGACTTGAACCCTGGACCCCAGACTGTGAGGCCAAGGTGATAACTACTCACGCCACCAAGATTCTGCCAACTATTATTATCAAGCACCATTACCGTGCCATTGTGGGGTTTTGCGACATTGAACCGTACACTTCACAAATCAAATCCCCTGACTAGTCAAGCATTTTGATTTTATCACTGTTGTAATAATATACTTTGTCCTTGATTTAATGCATGTTGGGATAAGAGGTTAGAATTTTTAGTAAAAAAATTAAGTGCATGTGTGTAGGTGGATTATCAGCCAAATACAGTGTGATTCTGTAGCGACGAAATCCCTCCAGGTCTTGACTTTTAAGATGCAATTCTCTATTGTTTGATTGAAGCAAGGCTCTGTAGTAGGAGTGAGAAAAGCAATGAAAAGGCAGAGGATTTTAATGTCTGCATACGCTGCAAATACAGCAGCTCTTAAAACACTGACAAATATTCCCATGACAAACTTTTACATTCAAATCCACACAGAAGGTTTGTATATGGTCTCCATTATGTAATTTTGAAATATACTGATAATAATGTTTAATTGTTTAACAGTGACCAACAGTTGCTTCCTGAGCCAACACTTCTATTGAAGATGCAGTCAATTTTTCCCTATGGGAACCTACTTCATAATGTATTTTGTGGATTTCAGATTTACACTTCCAAAGTCTCCTTGATCAACATGCAAAGCTTTCTTTATGTGTCTGTTATTCAAGAATCAATGTTCATGGTGTGCACTTGCTGATGTTGAAAACAAATGGATTGTAATTTATAGAGAGGATTAAAATGGTTGCATTTTCTAAAATTGCACGTTTCAACTCCATCATTTGCTTCGTTTTTTTGAGTGCTGTTTGTCCAACTCTTTACAAGCCAGCTTTTAATACAGCTGCAGCTGAAGTAGGTTATATGGAGCACTCAGCACACAGTGAGAAAAAGACAGAAGCCTTTTCAGGCAGTCTTGTAACCAGCAGCAGAAATAATTTGGGGTGATGGGAGCTTGCTGAAATTGCTAATTGCTCCGTTCACATTACATTCAATCCACCTACTTCTGTGACGTTAATTTTGTGTGGTGGTTTCTCTCCGTGAACTTGAATACTGTCTTAAACATCAAACATAAGGAGGTGGGACAAGGTTTTATACACAGCCTGTGGTCAAGTTGCTTGAAATATTGTTTCAAAGAGAGATTACTCCCAACGTTCACGTTAAATTTATGAAAGGGCAATTTATTTTTCAGCCACTACTGGATCTCTTGACTGAGAGTATGCCAGGTGACAGACCGATTAAGGCAAGAGCCAAACTGTAACACATTTAACAGGCGCTCAGTCCAACTAGCATTCACAGTTCAGTCCTATGAACTGAATAAGAACTTTTGGGTCCCCTGATTGCTAATCCAACCGCAGCAGAGACTTGACTTTCTTTCAGCAGAAGACACAAAGCATCGATATATTTAAATAAATGATAATAAATAATAGATTTAACTCAATGCCTCAAATTAGTCTTCCCCAGGGCAGCTATGATTGCAATAGTAGGTTATGGTTACCTAGTGCGGAGTCATTTAATATTACAATGTAAGGTTTCTTTATGTTTCCTGAAATGCGCTATATGAATCGATCCTTTTTCAACACCGCCCATCGTTATCAGGGTTAGGGTCACAGGATGTTGGAGCCTATCCAGCTGTCTACACCTTAAACCGGTCATATATAAAACCAATCCGCTATTATTAAGAATATTATTACTATTATGACAATTATTAAGAAAAGAAAAATCCATACATGTCTACAAAAGAGTTGAAATCTTACTTAATATAGAATACATAAGTTAGTGATGGTAAATTAAAAATATATAAGGAACTGAACTTTTTAACTAGAAGGTTGAAATGCAGACACTATTAGTAGTACCTTTAGCTTAATGGGTTTTTTGGGGGGACCAAATGATAGTGTTGGTATTGGTGAGCCTTCACAATGGAAATTGTACAAAATTGCTTATTGATAAATTTTTCATTAGAGCCTGTTTGCTTTTTGATATTCAAAAGGTTGAGCTCGAAGTTATAAAAAAAACTATACAATTCACACACCTTAGCTACATCAACTGCAGGTGTTTTTTGTGTGGAGGGCCTAGAGTTTGGTGCTGCGCTCATGGGTTTAGCACAAAATGCTAAGCATTTTCTGCAGACCTCATCCATCATGCACTACAAAGAATGGATTCTCTTAAAGTATTCATTGCAAAAACTGTCAGCTTGGTGAGCTACACTATGCTCTCCTTAAAAAAAGCCAAGGGGTAAATCAGAAAGAATGGCTTAGCCACAGCCATGTAAAACCAATAAGATTTTTCATCAGAATGTTCGCATTCACTTTTTAAAAACAAATATAACCCTGGGTGGCCTGGTGGAGTGAGTGGTTAGCACTTCAGCCTCAGAGTGGGAGTCCTGGGTTCAAATCCCGATCGGTCCACATGTGTAGAGTTTGCATGTTCTCCCTGGGCCTACATGGGTTTTCTCTAGGTACTCTGATTTCCTCCCACATTCCAAAGACATGCATGATAGGCTGATTGAAAACTCTAAATTCCTCCTAGGTATGACTGTGAGCATGAATGGTTGATTGTCTCTTTGTGCCATGCGATTGGAAGCCCACCAATTCAGAGTGTCCCCTGCCTCTAGCCCAAAGGTCCCCGTACGTTTGGTCGACCGGACGTTTGGTTGACCGGACGTTTGGTCGACCGGATGTTTGGTAGAACGGACGTTTGGTCGCCGGGTTCGCTCGCTATCAAATTATGACAGTTTACTGTTGATATTTTTATATTAGATATTTAGATATTAAACTCTCTCTCTCTCATGATTATAATTTTAAGAGCTGGTTTCAACAGTACCAACCAGGCGACCAAACGTCCGAGGACCAAACAACTTTCGACGAAACGTCCGAGTACCAGCTCCAGCACCTCCCGTGACCCTAGTGACGATAAAGCAGCTCAGAAAATGAGATGATATTAAATATCACTCTTTTCATATGCCAATATGTAGCCCTGTATCATATAGGGCTTTCTCATATGTTTTTGGGCAGCAGCAAAACGAAGAAATTGTTTTATGCAGATACTAGTTTAATCACTACGGGCATGAATACCAAAAATTATCGCTTACATGCAAGACAGATGTAAAGGAGTTCTCAAATGCCATGGTTATCGATGTAAATACTAGTTCAGTGATACAGAGTGAGAAAAAATATTCTCCCAATTTCAGATTTTAATATTGTAAGAAAACTACACTTTCAAGTAAATGAAAACTGGATTTGTAACTTTCCTCACTTTCTGTGTAGGAATCAAATGTGTGATACATATTTTATTGGAAAAAGAATGAGAAAATTGCAGTTCATAATAAGATGCGTTGAGCTGGGTGAAATGCTCTTTAGAATAGAATATACCAGACACCATTCTGTCATTATAAGAACAAAGAACAGCTCTGCTCTGAAATGTTAACCGAGTTACTTTGCACAAACTCAAAAGTGTGAATGTATTTCAAGTCCATATGCTTTAAAGAGTTTGTCATGCTCTCTCAAGTTATAAATTTGCTGCACAGGATAATGGGGAAACTTCCATATTTCTTATATTACACAGCTGAGTTTACTAATCTTCAGGGAAAAGAGGCTGTACTGTGAAGCTTTTCATAAACGTGCCGATGTGAACAACCTGCCTATTCATCATATATTTAATTAAAGACAAGCTGTTCCAAAATTGCAAACCTTTTTTCTACATTCCTCGAGGCAGTAAGAAAAAAAACCTAACATTATTAATAGTCTTTGTTCATTGACCCTAATGAACATCAGGGTGAGACAAATGGGAATCGAAACATATAATTAGGCATGAATGTCATCCTTATTATTACATCATATCACTGAACCAAGTCTTAATCAGCAGAGGAATGCTTGCAAGGAAAACTCATGCTTTTGATAATTTAAAAATCATGTGATTAATAACTCGTACTTTGTACTACACATCAAATAAGCGTTGTTCCTCCCTGAAAGTACTGATGACCTTGGCAAGAAATAACGGATAAAAAAAGCCTATTTAAATTTGAAGAATGAAATCATTAATTTTACTTATTTAAAACATACATATCCGACCCACAAAGAAATAAAAAATAAATGGAACTAATGAAGAGCAATGACGCCTTCACACCATGTTACTGTTGAGGCAAGTAGTAAAAATGAGACCATCAGGGAAAAAATAATGAGTATCAAAGTATCAAGGCTCATGGCCAAACCCACACACTTTAAAAACTGGTGCGGTCCCTGAAGATGCTGGAAGTAATTCACAAGGCGCTCTCTCAGTGTAATTGGGTCATTCAAGCAGCGGAACGGTGACTTGATATAGGCTTTAGTTGACAAGCTGGCCCAGGGAGCTTGAAAAACACAAACATTTAATTTACTCATTAACAAGCAGAATGTTTGGACAAAAGTTTTCTAAAAGTACACTCCCTCTTGGCCAGTCTGTCTGTTAGAATGGAGAACAGGAAGCTCATAAAAATGTTGTGTGGGGATTATGAATTGTGGTGTACAATTTGTGTCAGGAATATTTTGGCATTACCTGCTTTTAATGGATTTACTTTTTTAATTAAAGACCTTAAAAGTATGGTATTTGCTGAAGACTGCACAACAATGCCATTTATAATACATTTATACATATTTACCAATTTCGTCATACGCAGTTTCTGGGTATGATGACAATTAGGCTTTTGTCGAGTCAATGATGATGACAAAGCCTATGTCCGATTATTGTTATTATTAATAACAATACTATACAAAATGAGAATTCAAAAGGAAGAATGTGAATTTGTGCAATTTGTTTTTCCCATGACATAACTCACTTAAATAAATTACATATATATATATATACACCTAATGTTAGACTACATTTTTTTCATAGCAGTGTAACACTTAATGCAACCCAAGTGAAGTGAAAATGTTAAATTTTATCCATTAATGTAATCTCATTCAATGTGATTACAGTATTACTGTTACAACTGCCATTTCTCTTATGCAGTGTTCCATGTCCTTGAAAAGATATTATAAAGGCTGCATTGAATACATCTAAATGCTTTAAGTTTGGTGAATTTGATTAAAAAACTAAAAGAGAAACAAAATATAAATGAACAGTAAGTGTGTGAAGCTCCTATGGCAGGCGGGTTGAAAAATCTAAATTGTCCCTGAGTGTGAATGGTTGTCTATCTCCGTGTGCCCTGTGATTGGCTGGCCATCGTTTCAGGTCCCCAGCCTGTTGCCAATAGTTAGCTGGGATAGGCTCCAGCACCCTCCGTGACCCTTAGGAGGATGAACGGTGCGGAAATTGAATGAATGAAGGATTATGCCAAGAATAATTCACATGTTGCTCGAGTTGGCATGTTAAAGCACGTTCTAGCTAGCATACCCTAATCTAAATTAGTAGTTTTCATATCAGAATGGCATAATCCTATTTTCGAGAGCTGGATTTCTGTCACTGACCTCAAGGGGAAGCTTGTGTACAGTACATAATTTTATTCAACATCCACAAAATACCCTGCAGATGTTTGGCTCACCAATATGTTACAATCTATGTGAACGCAGACTCTGCTTCCGCTCCCTAAGCACCGCAACCAGTTTATCTCTTTCCAATGTAGTTGTGCACTTCGCCCATTCAAAGTTATTCCAGTCAGTCTCGTCGACCCACAGGCAGCAAAACCTGCCTATACACAGTCATGATTTTGGCAGCTCAATTGGTCCATCTGGCATTACCAAGGCCAGCGGATCAGTACCGCTTGAGCACCCTCACAAGAAAATCTCATCCAATGAGATTCAAAGCCATCTATATTTTCTCTCACGCATTGGTCAAATGCGAATAAAATATTTGTCTATAAAGTGGCCATTATACAGCAGAAGATTGAAAGCGAGATTGCACGGCTTAGCATCTGTGATATCCCTCTCCCTGCACAGTGATCCAGTATTTCAGGGTGCGAGTGTTTATCTCAGACCCAAATATGCAGCTCATGTCACACAGTGCAGAAGGCACAGCAGCGACATCACAAAGATGGATTATGTCATGCGTTAAATTGCTTCTTTGAAGGAAATGAATAAATAAATTGGAGACTAATTCCAGGATCGTGTGCACTATCTCTCGAGTGAGTGTGATTGTATAATGTCATCTTTAATGTTGCCTCTACGCCCTCTCTGTTGTGTCCTGTAAGGATAATTTTGTATGACTTGATCTCTGTTTAATCTCTATTATCGATTTATTCATTATTCTAAATAATATATGTTTAGTGCATATTTCTAATCATACATACATAAACATTAATGCAATATTCTATATAGGTCTGAAAGCACCCTAGAATACTCCAGAAGCCTCATTACCCACATTTTTACTTGCAAGTGACACCAGAATGAGCCGTGGCACCAGAACCCATGATGTGAGGTCAAAGAAGGGAGACATTTGGGATGCTGTCATATCTCGTCCTTTTAGATAATTTATTCCAAAACAGGAAGCATTTCCTTCCAAACATAAGAACCGTATTTTCCAGACAATAAATCACCATTTTTTTTTCAATAGTTTGGCCGGGATGCAATTTATACTCCAGTGCAACTTACGTGTGAAATTATTCACACAATATGATATCATTCCACCTGTTATTTTTACATGCTGGGAGGAACAAGGGGTAAAAGGTACCTTATAGAAGTATATGATGTAAAATATATCTTTAAAAAAGGTTCCGTTTGCGGGCGAACACCAGGCTTTGAAAGATCTTGCATACTAACCATTAAAATAGACCGAAACAGAGGCTTTGTTCAAATTGGCAAGCAAAATCAGATTCCTAATCCATCCAGTTTGAAAGATAGATTTTTTAAAGTCTGAACAGTCACAAAGCAAAGAATTCATATTTTTGCAAGATATATTGAAACCACATAATAGTTGTTTCATATCTGATAAGAATAACATGAGCTCAGGTTAGTTTTGACTCTCAGTCACATCACTCTATGTGACATAAAACTCAATGAGGTCAAGAGCCCCAATTGAAGTGAAGAGTGGTTAAAAAGAATTGACCACGCTGAGGAAAGAGGAAGAAATGTGTTACTTCATTGTTCTTTAGAGAGATAGAGCTACACAGGCAAAGTTTGAGGGAATGTTATTGTCTGAAAATTAGGTTAAATCCCCAAGGTTCTGTGTAATATTTGGGGTGAACCAATGGAGGAAATTTTGCTTACCAAGTTATTTAGAGGTCCCGCGTACTGATCTTGAATTACGTACACCTCCATGTGTTTTGAAATATAATAATATGTTTAAGGGTGTTTTAGTCTGTGCCAGGATTCAAATGAAAAAAATCCAGAATGTTTCTCCTAAACCAAATCAACTAATAACTGAGCCAGAGACAATGAAGACTTTTGAGATTAGGTGGACCATGCCCCACCAGTTTCAAAAGAGCCTTGCTGCTATGAGGTGCTCAGTACTTTGGGGACCACTACCTGTCACTGATCATCCCCTGCAGCTGCAATTTCCAAGCTCTATGGAGTACTCCATCCTTTATCTGGAGAGCTCCAACCTTTGCTCACCGTCCCTAGAGAAGGAGGGAAAAGGGGAGAAAGGTTGTTGAGTCATTCATTGTACTACACAGAGCCACGGCTGGTAGTGCTACGTGAGAGAAAGGGAAACAAAAGAAAGCCAAAGTTCAGAGAAAGACGGCTTTTGTAGTAAGGTGGGCTAGCACACTTTTCAGAATGTTGCAGCTTGTCATGATATGAGTAGGTGTGCGGGGAGAAATGAAAGCCCGAGACGAGGGTACTCTCTGAGGCTAGATGGAGGTTAGAAGAGGTCTTGTATTTGCAAGAAAAGGAAACATATCTACTCAAATAGGCTATAGCTGATTGTGCCACTGAGCTCTTGTGTGGTTGAATACTATTAATATATATTATAATATATATACATTATAAAAGGGGGGCGGCCCGGTGTTGCGAGTGGTTAGCGCGTCGGCCTCACAGCTCTGGGTGACTGGGTTCAAGTCCAGGTCGGTCCACCTGTGTGGAGTTTGCATGTTCTCTCCGGGCCTGTGC
Source organism: Stigmatopora argus (assembly GCF_051989625.1). Classification (NCBI taxonomy): domain Eukaryota; kingdom Metazoa; phylum Chordata; class Actinopteri; order Syngnathiformes; family Syngnathidae; genus Stigmatopora; species Stigmatopora argus. Next base: position 5,358,484 of record NC_135405.1, on the reverse strand, counting down.
GGGTTTCCTCCGGGTACTCCGGTTTCCTCCCACATTCCAAAAACATGCATGTTAGCATGATTGGACACTCTAAATTACCCCTAGGTATGGGTGTGAGTGTATAGGGTTGTCCGTCTCCTGGTACCCTCCGATCGGCTGCCCACCGATTCAGGGTGTCCCTCCGCCTCTGGCCCGGAGTCAGCTGGGATAGGCTCCAGCACCAACACCCTAAAGCGGTTCAGAAAATGAGATATTTCAGTTAAATGATCTGGAACTGCTGATGAACAAGTTGAATTCAAGAAAACGACACTGTAATATTTCTGACTCCGCATGGCAGCTGCTGATTGACTCTAAATTAAGTGTGCCGCACCAATTCATTTGGACCTTGGCACTCTCCTCATGTACACACTCCACACTACTTAGCAGAAAAAAACACCCTTATGTCATAGTCAATATATATTCAATATCCATGTTCACACAGCCTAAAAAAGAAGGCTTCCAAAGTTACTTTATATCAAAGATAATCTGTTTATTTCTCAAGGCAGAACATAGACAAAACACTCATGCAGAAAGGTACTGAGCTGTTTCCGAGCTGTAATTGTCAAGGCTAAGAGTGCAGGGTAGCATGCAATGAGTGAGAGTTTGACTGCAAGAGAGCTTAGCTTCTCTAAAATGTCAAAGGCTAGATTTAAATTAAATGCTTCAAGTGACTCAATTAAAAAATGTCCTCACTTGGAAGTTTGGATATGTGCCAAGGCGAACCATGTGTCTAAATGTCATGGAATCCTGCGAGCTTGTGGTTACTTAGGGCAATGCAGTTTTCGAAGCAATATTCATCAATCCGACTTATTTGAGTGTTTTATTGTCACCCTCTCAATTTTGACGAAACATCAAGTTCCCTATCTTGGATAAACCTAAATGTCATGTGAATTACATTTTAATATTCTGCGGAATATGGCACCTCCTCAATAAACATTTTCCTTCCTAAAATTCGATTAGGGTGGTTTAATCTTTTAAATTTGCAATTTAAAATTCAGATATTCCGCCCACAACGCAAGGTTAAACCATGGTTCCACACTGCATACCAATTGGGTATATAAATTAGATTTTCCTCCAGTTTTCACAAGTAGTTCATGCACATGATAGTCAGAATGATCAAATTGGATTACAACTCAAAATATTTTAGAACAGATTTGATCATTTTCTCCAAAAATCCAGGAGTTTCTTAACACAAGAGATATAAAATATGTTTTATTTATTTGGAAAAAAATCAATGTTTGCAATTCAATCCAATCCTGTCATTCATTCATTTTCTTAACTGCTTATCCTCACAAGGCTCACAGGCAGTGCTGGAGCCTATCCCAGCTAACTATAGACACCATGCAGGGGACACCCTGAATCAGTGACCAGCCAATCACAGAGCAGAAGCAGAGGAACAACCATTCAAGCTCAGACTCATACCTATAGGATATTTAGAGTATTAAAACCAGATTACCCTGCAGGTTTTTGGGATGTGGGAGGAAACAGGATACCCAGAGAAAACCCATGCAAGCCCTGGGGGAACATGCAAACTTTACACAGTGAGGACCGACTTGGGATCAAACTCTCAACCCCAGAACTGTGAGGCTGATGCGCTAACCACTTGTCCACAAGGCTGCCTACAATGCAATTTTCTTTTATAGAAATCTAGAGAAGCAAACTCAGATTCAAGGATTCCATTATTCCTCCTTGCTCAGCCCAGACGTGTGCTGAACTCGTGAGTACAGTGACCGGAAGAGTCAATGTCTAACCAAGGTCAGAGCACCCATATTTGAGTTTGATCGTCCTACCAACTACAGACGAATGGCAGCCCAAGTCGAAAAAAGCCCAGTGGTGCATAGAGCATTTAATAGTCAAAACGATTGCCTGCAAGGGGCCAGGGAACTAATGCTGACAAGCTGGATTTTGATATATGAGGGTAAGAGCTAGCCTATGCCAAACTACTAGAATGGTAGTTGCAAGTCTTAGATATATGTATTTAGCAGAGAGAAAAGCAAAATAACTGCTACTGCATCATGTGAAAGTAAAAGGCAAGAGAAAAAAAAATCCCCATTCAGATTAGTTAGAGAATCCTAATGACGGTACTGGATGGAAATCTTGATTGCGGAACAGAACAACTGGACTTAGTTTGAGTGACGTCAGTAGAAAGTTGCTCCTCAATTCTCCTTAAGAAATATTTATAAACAATTTTATATTTCCAGTTCCATTATTAGATAACCACCACACTGTCTTTATCTTTATTGCTCATTTTTCACTTTCTGAATTTCATGTTGGTTATGCCCAATGAGTATAAAATAAAATCTTTACTTTTAACCCAAATATGAAATGCTAAAGTGGGGCTGAGGGTTCCTCACTGTGTGGAGTTTGCAGGCTCTGCCAGGATTGTGTGGGTTTTCTCTGGGTACTCCAGTTTCCTCACACATCCCAAAAACATGTACGGCAAGCTAGTTGACCACTCTAGGTATGAGTGTGAGCGTGAATGGGTGTCCGTCTCCTTGTGCACTGCAATTGCCTGGCCACAGATTCAGGATGTCCTGCTTGCTGCCCGTAGTTGGCTGGGATAAGCTCCAGCACCCTCCACGACCCTAATGAGGATAAAGTATGAATTAAACTCTAAAAGACATGTGTTTGAGGTCTAATAGGACACCAAAAACTTGATCAAATTACAATATTTTTGCTTACGTCATAATGAGTGAATTCAAAACAACGTGCTACCTTCTAAAAATGTATAATCCATATATTATATTCATGGTGCATAACGAAGCAGACAGGTTGATGGCTTTTAGTGTTTGGAGAAAAATAAAGGTCTCAGTGTTCCTATGCTGAACGGTAGTGTGTAGATGTTGATTTTCATATTATAAGGGTCAAACAAACTACTCCGTCACACACTATACTCACAACTCAATGAGATTAGACACTCTCATTGACCCATTCTCTCAATTATTGAGTACTGGCCTGCATTAGCCTTTCTGTCTCAGTAAAAATAATAATAATAACCTTTGCTGGCATTATTATTAACTGCTGACCAGTTAGTCAGCTGATTGCCTTGGGCTTCCAACCTCTCATTTCATCATTTCACTTCCTGATTGACTTAAGCAGTTGCTTGTCATCGTTTCTCAGTGCGCGCATTCACATTCAGGATGGTTGCCTGTGAGAGCCACAATTTGGTATCCTCAAAGCATCACTCATTATTTCACTTTATCAAAGTCTTCACTCGGTTCAGCCATTTCACTCTAGATTATAAAATGATTGCTGCATGAGCCAATGGTCAAAAACATAAGTCATTCAGTTATTCAAGCAGGTGGATACTAGACAGAGCTAATTATATAAGTACTTCATTCAAACAAGAGCATTTTGTTAGGGAAGCGGTGGTACTTGTACTAATTCTGCATGAAATTCCTATTTTATGTGCCCCAAAACAAACATATGAGACAACATGCTTTTGAAAGGAAAAAATATTTCCAATCTTACTTGTATAGGTACAAAACTATATGCTGTTTTAATCCGTACTAAGTAACTCAGACTCTATTGTGCATAAATTCTCAAAAATGCCAATAGACCACCAAAACCCAGAAATGCCCATATAACAAATATAATATTACAATAACATTTTCTACATATTACTCATTCGTAAGAATTAAGAAATTCTGATAAAATGCTTTTTAAAGACACTTACAATGAGTGATCAATCTGATTGAGACGGAAGTGGACAATTAAAGCCAACAAACTTAAAAAAAAATGGCGACCTTGGATGTTTGTATTAGGAATTTATGTTTTTACTTTCATTTAAACGGACAATATCCTTTTTTATATTAAATAATATCTTGCCAATGTACAGTGTCAATGTCCATCAAACCTTATTTAAAACATTTTTTCAGTCTGCAGCCATATGATTTAAACTTGAGTTCTGGCAAAACTTGCCCACTTTATATCATAAAGCTCAAATTCTATTATAGTATTTTTACTATATCATGACAGAGCTTGCATGCGTAACGCCTTGACAGTTTTTTTTATAGATACTGTACAGTTTAAACACTTGAAAGCTGCAATAAATGAGTAGTCAAACAATATAGCGGGCTTGGCAGCAGCATGCATTGCAGCTTGAGCTTGAATCAGGGAGTATTTTTTCATGATACAAATGCCATATCATCCATTTCTTATCAGAGTGGTCCTCTCATTCCATTACTTAGATGAAACTCACTGAACACAACTCTGCCCCAACAAGACTGCAATCAACACTGCAGCTTCCACGCAAATATGGTTAGGGCTTGTTTTCTGCCAGATCTCACAAAATTTACATAAACTATCAGCAGTGTTGAAAGTGTAGTAATATTTTTTTATATTAAGAGATTAAGAATGAAATTGTTGAGTCACATCTGAGGATATAGCACATAAAACTCTATTCACTGCAATAAATAGCAAGTTTGCAGCCATACTAACAGCACATCATTCTGTAATTTTGCACAAATGAAATAACAAACAAGCTTGACTGGAAGGTCATCTGATGGTGTAGGGGTAGTCTGCGTTTCGCCGGAAGTCAGCTGGGATAGGCTCCAGCAACCCATGCCAACCTTACGAAGATGCGCGGTATGGAAGACGAAGAAAAAAAAAGCTTGACTGGAGTGGTAATAGCTTACCCAAAAATATATGTATTTATTTGTCTCAAAATAAAATGAAAAAATACAATAGAGCTGTATAGTAAAGCAGAGAAAAAGTAGAGTTTCATCCATGTATATATAATATAATAGGTTGTGACCCTTGTGAGGATAAGCAGTACGGAAAATGAATCAATTAACATAATAGATCTATATTGATTACAAAAAACAAGAAGGATAGTTCAGCCTTTATCTTTTAATACACTACCTCCAAACAATTCTAAACCTCTACACTACAGCAGTTCAATACTGTAAGGTAAACGAAAAAGTTCTGACCTTTTTTAAATAAAATGGCTAATCAAAAAACACTTACCTTGTCATATTAATCAAATGGCAAGACACAAACATAAAAACCTGATATAAAATCGATCATACTCACCTGAGATACCATGGAGTATATTTCTAGAACCATGTATCAAAGTGGCGGCCCGGGGACCAAATCTGGCCCGCCGCATCATTTTGTGTGGCCCGGGAAAGTAAATCATGAGTGCCGACTTTCTGTTTTAGGATCAAATTAAAATGAGTATGGATATATATTAAATTTCCTGATTTTCCCCCTTTTAAATCAATAATTGTAATTTTTAAATCATTTTTTTTCTCTGTTTTTAGTTCAAAAATAGTTTTGTAAAATCTAAAAATATATAAAAAAAGCTCAAATAAACATTGTTTTAGATATATAAAAAACGGATTATTCAGGGCTTTTAATCCAGTTCTTTTAATCCATTTATTTCAAAAAATATAAATATTGTATCTAAAATGGTCCAGCCCACGTGAAATCGAGTTGACGTTAAAGCGGCCTGCGAATCAACCCGAGTCTGACACCCTTGTTCTAGACCATGGGCATCTTACTTTACTCCACATAGTTGTGCTGGGTTATCAGAACTGACAGGTTGTTCTTGTTCTGAAAGTATCAAAATAAACCCTTTTTTCTTAAAACAAGATGGCAATCCAGTGTTGGCCTATCATTACAATGTCCAGATTTTTGTATTCACAGGAGGGGTCAACTTTTGTATTTTTGTCTACCAATGTTGACTCACCAAACTGACTAGTCAAGTCTTTACTTTATATTTCCATAAAAGACAACATTCAGATTATTGAAAGAAAAAAAGGAAAGGCAGAAAAAAGAAAGATGAGTGTATTTTATTTATCTTGAAGGACTTGACTCATCTTTTTTGCCCTTTAGCTTTTTCTTGAAATAGTGCTTCTTTTTCAGCAATTCGACACTCAGATTTTCCCTCCGCTGCACATTTCAAGTGATTCCAGATGTCAACACTTGTTTTTCTAACCCAGCCCTGTGGTAGCCATCATATACTTTTGCCATCAACGTGTGACGTTGGCAGAGCTTCCATGACGGCAGGCTTTAGCAAGAAGCTGGCACAGTTTTTGCTGTGCAGCGTCAGTGGAAAGACAATTCAGGCAGACAGGAAGAATAACAACCAAGCTTGAAAATGATTTTGAAGGGTTTAGAATTTTGAACCCCTAAAAAAGTGAAACTTGCAGTATTTTAATATTTTTCCTTTTCAGAATTACATGAAATGTGGTTTGAAAGAAAGCCTAAGCTACTAAAAGGAAGCCTTGTGCACACAAGACATGTTATTTGAGTAAAGAAATTATAAATTACATTCTTAAACATGTTATTTTTCTGATTTTTCTGCCGTCTTATCATTTCATATTTGAGGCAGGTTATTCATCAAAGACAGAGAGGATGTTGTTCGCTGCAGATTTGCCACTGCTTTGCAAAGCTACATTGTCTTCAACACTATGCATGTTTTTGTAAACACGAGGTACGCAATGGCTTGTCACTTCTTAGCGCCTGAAACAAATACAGCATTTTTTTAAATTAACGTAGATGACGGCGACACCATCCTACTGGCTGTCACATTAGTACAGCCACTTCACCTGTTAAGCATTGCCACACTGACTCCTGCATTGTGTACTAATAGAAAATCTAAACATCTGCTGTTAGTACGAATGCGCTGTAAAATTAAGTAATGCTGTAAAGTGTGGATGAATTCATTTTCTAAAAATTAAAAGGTGCGTGTCGACCACTATTCTTGACTTTTCTGAAAAAATTCTGACATGCTTTTGTCAAAACCGTGACCGGATGTTTGGTCGCCGGACGTTTGGTCGCCGGACGTTTGGTCGCCCGGACGTTTGGTCGCCCGGACGTTTGGTCGCACGACGTTTGGTCGCCCGGGTGAATATAATTTTGAGAGCTGGTTTCAACAGTAGATATTTAGATATTAAACTCTCTCTCTCATGAATATAATTTTGAGAGCTGGTTTCAACAGTAGATATTTAGATATTAAACTCTCTCTCTTATGAATATAATTTTGAGAGCTGGTTTAAACAATAAACTCTCTGTCATGTTGTCAAACGTCCGGCGACCAAACGTCCGGCGACCAAACGTCCGGGCGACCAAACGTCCCGCGACCAAACGTCCGGCGACCAAACGTCCGGCGACCAAACGTCCGAGTATCGTCAAAACAGTCACCCATTCTGTTTACTCTGTGTAACCAGTATGACTCATAGTATACTAGTGTGTTTTTGTTATACCTTTGACACTTAGCTTTATTCACAGACACGGTTGTACTGTTTTTTGTTATTCCTTTGATACTCGCGTTTTTTTGGCGAGCCTCCTTTGCATAAACACTAGTTTTGTGCATTTCGATTTCTTTTCCTCTGTTGTGTGGATCCACCTTTCAATGGTTTTCCTGCACAACAACCTTTGTGATAAGGATTACATTGCTATGAAATGTAAAAGTACCGACTGCCTTATTTAAATTTGAGGATGAATTGGTCACGATTGGTTTTAACTGTTTCACTTTTCCATGAAAGCAGTAACCATCATGGATGCCATATACATACTGTATTTATAATTTAATAGATGTAACAAGTGATCAACATCAATTATTTCCATATAAACAATCTAAAACTAAATGAACAGATTGTATTTAAATTTGGATTGGATTGGATAACTTTATTCATCCTGTATTCGGGAAATTTCATTGTGACAGTAGCAAGAAAAGGCATAGTTATAAGTTAGACAGTACAGTCGCAAAGGCCGCAGAACAACAAAGCAAAAGCAAAAAGTACAAAGCAAATCAAAGTAAATGGGGTCATTAAGAATCACCAAATCAAATCATTAAGACAGAAAAGCAGCAAAAACACAAAATGAGAAAGAGTGGACGGAGTTACCTCCACCGGCTGCCATTTGAACGGCGCCATTTTGGTTGCGGTAGCAAAAACGGATACAGACTGAAAAGACGTAAAGTTGGACAAAGTGATGTGTGTGGGGGGATGGGTTATTTGACAAAGCTAACCAAATATAAAAAAGACTAACAAAAGAAAATATTATTGAAGCCTAAACATTACCAATATTTCATATAAATGTAGAAATGGTTTTCTGTTTTAAAGAATGGCATTCTATTTGATAATACTCCTTCTCTAAGACAGATCAATAACACATTAACACATCTACAAAACAAACAGAAGATGTTCCATAAATTAAAACTTTCTGCAGGCGTTCCTAAGAGCAAAAGCCTTCGGAATAAAGACCGTCCACTCTGCTGATGTGTTTGCTGATAAGGCTGCACAGTGGCTTTTATAAGACCAATAAAGCTTTATCTTAATAACTGTAATCCGTCCTTAGGTTCGAAGGTTAGGGCCCGGTAATACATCAGTGTACCATCGCCATATTGCTTATCTGTAATTGCATTGCTGGTGGCTTAATTGTTGAGATGCACGTGATCATTTAGAAATGATCTATCACTTAGTACTGTAATAATGAGTTTCAGATGGATGGCTGAGTGAACACAACCTCCCTTGCTCCCCACAGAGGGAATTAGTGAACCACCAAGTAGTCCTACATGCTGGGATGCTGTTTAAAGGAATTGTGCAAGTGTGTGTGCAACCCTTAGTCAGTGAACAATTTTGATTAGATGGCTCGCATCCTTTTTTGTATGCCAATCTGTTAGTAGATGCTATATTTGCATTGCATAGAAATCAGAATATGGTTCGTTTCACCTATAGTTTATTATTATAAATTAACAGGAAATTGAACTAAAGGTTCTGTGACTCACGTTGCACATTATATTTGTTGATGGGTGTTGAGCTGTCTCTTAATTCACTGTGGATTTTTTTCAGACAAAAAGACATATGGTTGCCCACAGAGTAAGGACATGTACATATCAGTAGAAATTACATATGATTTTGTGGTTGTTATATGAATAGTGTGTGGCCTTACACTGTCGAATGGAATAATTGGAAGCTAAATATAAGCCATTCAGAGTCAACCTCTTGTTTGAAATGAAGTTTCATAAAGAATAATGAAAAAAATCAATTGCCAGGATCAGTCTATTGCCATTGCAGTTATCACGTGGATTTTGTCAAAGATTTTATTTGCTGAGAGATCTGGCAATCCTTTGATCAGATTTCAATTTGTAATCAGGGTTACCAGGTAAAAAAGGGTTAGGGTTAGGGTTAGAGTTAGGTGCCCAATCACACTGTAAAACCCAAATTACATTCAAAAATTAAAACTACAACCCCACATTCATGATAAGGTGTCTTACTTTACACAACCATTTGCATTTTTGTATTATAACCAGAAAAATGATAACTGGGATAGTTATAGTGAATGAAGTCATTGATGTTTCGCCGATAAGCATCAGGGGTGATGAAGTGGGATACTTAATATAAAATATTGCGATGTACTAAACCTGCGAATGTTGAAACCGCAAAGTGGTGAAGGGTGACAATAAATTCATTATTGAACATAAAGAAATACATGGATACATAGAAATTATTGTCAAACTACACCTTTGACAATAATTTCCAGATCTGAAGTGCATTATAGGAGAATTATTTATAGGCGAGTGAACCGCTACACCACGAGGCGGCTCTGTGTTCTACAAATGATTTCCGTTTTAAAGCAGAGGGGAAAAACATATCTATTTTTTATATTTTATTTGTCTTGCTCACATTTTTCTAAGTTTACACAGCTATATACGCAAGCAGCTCTTCATTATCTTTTGTTGTTGCGCTGTAAACTAAAATTTTAAAAAAGCAACGGCAATGTTGAAATGAATCAATAGAATTTTTCATTGAAATGAATCAATAGAATTTTTCACTGAAAAAGTCATTTTAATTATCTATTTTGGCCTCTTTTCAAATGCTGACATTATTACTATACTATTGAATATACATTCAAATTGATTTGTCTGTCCATTTCTGTCAATATTAGCAAATATTCCATATTTATGGTGTCGATATGATTTTTGTTTACTTCATAGAGGAGCATTGTTCAAATTCAACCTTCATCATCAAGGCTTCATCATCTTAAAAGCAGTTTGTGCATCCTGCCAGGTCTAGCAATCCTCATTTTCATTGTATTTTCATCACGAGTACATGCTGGCAACCACCAAACTTAGAACACAAAGCCTCTTCTTCATGTTTTAAATGTCAACCTGCAGTTTATTATGCAGTCAGCTTCTACTTTCATGCAGCACGTCAAAAGAATTCAATGCACTTGGAGAGCAGAGGTTTAAAGTTGATGTTTTTAAAAGGCAGAATTACCATAATAAAGATCTTTATTATTATTTCTTTTTTTTAATCAAGCAAGTTTGCTGTCACCACACGAACCAAAGATGGCCCGGTAGGTAATTTGCCTAATTTAACTGTTTGTAAAAGAAAAATACATGAATAAATTCTCTTTAATGTTGACAGATTAGCAACAACAACCAAAAAAACTAGAACTACTTTGTATATAATGTGACAGTCAAAGATGGATGGATGGGGAGCTAAAAATGTTTTGGAGGCAGCTGATGGTGGTAGCAGGAAACATCTTTCACCGTTAGATATTGATGTGTAAGTATATCCCTTACCTAGCTTGCAATTCCCATTGGACTCACTGTAAGAAGTGAGGGAACTAATGTTGCTGATTATGATTTTTGACTGTGACATACTTCAGAATAAGCAGTAGCGAATGTAGAGGACTTATATAGCACATTCATCTACACCATTTCAGTGCCTGAAGCATTTTACAGGCTCATATTCATCCTTTCATATACTAGTTGAGAGTGATGCTGACACGCTTGCCATGCTGCCCAGCAATGCTCTTTTACATTGGTACCACACTCTTACCAGATGATGAGAGGGTCAATAATAGCGCTCAGCAAGTGTGAAAATATCATAAGAGGTCGTACCCTAAACATAGTTCATATGTAATGACTAGTTGGCAATGCTTGATAATTAAAGTTTATGTTTATTTGCCTGCCGCCGGATAATGTAGAGCACATGTGTCAAAGTGGCGGCCCGGGGGCCAAATCTGGTCCGCCGCATCATTTTGTTTGGCCCGGGAAACTAAATCATGAGTGCCGACTTTCTGTTTTAGGGTCAAATTAAAATGAACAGTATAGATGTATATTAAATTTTCTGATTTTCCCCCTCTTAAATCAATAATTGTAATTTTTTAATAGATTTTTTTCTGTGTTTTTAGTTCAAAAATCATTTTGTAAAATCTAAAAATATATTTTAAAAAAGCTAAAATTAACATTGTTTTAGATCTATTAAAAAACTGAATATTCAGGGCTTTTAATCCAGTTCTTTTAATCCATTTATTTAAAAAAATCTAAATATTATATCTAAAATGGTCAGGCCCACGTGAAATCAAGGTGACGTTAAAGCGACCTGCAAACCAACCCGAGTCTGACACCCTTGGTGTAGAGCAGGGGTCTCAAACTCGCGGCCCGCGGGCCAACTGCGGCCCTCGGGACGATAATTTGCGGCCCCCGTCTTAATATGAAAGATTAATGTTCGTGCGGCCCGCAAGATTGATATGAATGACACTTGTTGTGTTCGGAGCTGAATGAACCAATCACGGTGAGGTATACGGCTCTGGAGGGCGGGACATCGGCCGGGCTGTCCAGTTCCTCGCTCACTCACTCATTAATTCCTCCAATCAGCTGGGCGGAGGAGAAGCCGTGAAGCCGATCACTCCGCTCGGCGCGCACACTCCTCCGCTGCTCTCAGCACAGAACTGAATGAGGCGCTATGATTCGTGATCTAGCCTGTGTCAGTGTCTGTAGCCATCTCCGCGAGTGAAACTGAAACTTAACAGTAAGTGCGTTAACATGACACTTGAGAAATTCGGAGAACTGCCGTAATCCAATACGATCGGAGAGCGAAAGTGCGGATGCGCCACAGACCCGCGCGACTGAAAGTTAAGTTCAACCCGAGACTCATTCCAAGTGGAAACCCCATATTACAGAGCCCCAGAGATGTCTCTTTCAAAGCCTGCCGTGAAGAGAAAGGTCGGTGATGAGCACAGACAGTTTCAAGAAAAGTGGGGAGTGCAAAATTTCTTTGTTGAACACAGGGGCAGCCCGACGTGTCTCATTTGCACTGAAAAAGTTGCGGTGCACAAGGAATACAATTTGAAACTTCATTATACTACGAGACATGCTGAGGAGTATGAAAAATACCAGGGAGATGAGAGAGACAACCAGGTTGCCAGTCTTACAACACGTCTTCTGAGGCAACAGGATTTCTTCAAGAAGGCTACCAAAGACAGTAATGCAGCAGTCGAAGCTAGCTACGCCATTTGTGAGTTGATTGCTAAAGCAGGAAAGCCATTCACAGAAGGTGAATTTATCAAAAAAAGTGCATATTACAGCCTGCACATATTGTTTGTCCAGAAAAGAATAGTCAGTTCAACCACATCAGCCTTTCTGCCAACACCGTGGCAGAGCGCATTTCTCACCTGTCAAGTGACATTTATGATCAAATGTGTGAGAAAGCACAATGTTTCAGTGTATATTCAGTGGCTCTTGATGAGACCACAGACATCACAGACACTGCCCAGCTCGCAATATATGTCCGTGGTGTTGATGACAATTTTGAAGTAATGGAGGAGTTGCTCACAGTAATTCCAATGCATGGCCAGACCACCGCTAAGGAAATATTTCACCAGCTGTGTGATGCCATTGAGAATGCCGGTGTGCCATGGAAGAGCTTTGTTGGAATAACAACCGATGGAGCCCCATCAATGACAGGGAGGAAGAATGGACTGGTAGCACTTGTTCAAAAAAAACTGGAAGAGGAGGGTGTGGAGGAGGCCATAGCTCTGCACTGCATTATCCATCAGCAGGCCCTTTGCACCAGATGCCTGAAGTTTGACAATGTGATGTCTGTCGTTGTGAAATGCATCAACCAAATCAGATCCAGGGGCTTAAAGCACAGAAGGTTCCGTGCTTTTTTAGAGGAAATGGAGTCAGAATATGGGGATGTGCTCTACTTCACTGAGGTACGTTGGTTCAGCAGGGGAAACGTGTTGAAGAGATTTTTTGAGTTGAGAGCAGAAGTAAAAGACTTCATGGAGATAGACGGGGTTGCTGTTCCTGTGCTAAGTGATCCCAAATGGCTCATGGACTTGGCTTTTCTTGTTGATATCACACATGAGCTTAATGTACTGAACAAGAAGCTACAAGGCCAGGGGCAACTTGTCAGTGCTGCCTATGACAACGTGTGAGAGCATTCTGCACTAAACTTGTGTTATGGAAAGCCCAGCTCTCTCAGACAAACCTTTCCCATTTCCCAGCATGCAAGGCTCTCGTGGATGCAGGCACACCATTCAGTGGTGAGAATTATGTTGAGGCCATTTCGAAGCTACAGTAGGAATTTGATCACAGACACACAAAGCCACATTTCAAATTTTTGCGGACCCCTTCTCCTTTGATGTGCAAGATGCCCCTCCTGAGCTTCAAATGGAGCTCATTGACCTGCAGTGCAACTCTGCACTCAAAGCCAAGTTCAGGGAGGTGAGTGGAGAAGCAGACAAGCTTGGGCAATTTTTGAGAGAGTTGACCCCCAGCTTCCCTGAACTTTCCCGAATGTTCAAGCGGACCATGTGCCTTTTTGGGAGCACATACTTGTGTGTCTTCTCCACCTTGAACTTCAATAAGTCCAAGTACAGGTCCAGACTTACTGATGAGCATCTTCAAGCTCTACTGAGGGTCTCCACTGCTTCCTCCCTCAAGCCAAATGTGACTCAGCTATGTGAGAAGAAGCACTGCCAGGTCTCTAGCAGCAAGAAGTAGGCAAGAGAAGCCGTGTTCAGAATATTTCATGTTCAATGTTCCATTCAAGTTCAGAAAGTTAAAGGTTAAAGAGCTGTTAACAGACATTTGAAACGGAATAAAAATTCATTTTCTCTACTTAGCCAGTCAGTGTATATCTACTGTATGTATGCTCATTATTATTATTTTATTTTTGTATTACTGATTGATTTATTTTTTATCGATCTTTAAGTTAATTTATTTAATTCATTATTTTTGGTTTAAAAATAATGATATTTGATAACGTTGGAATGTTTTATCAGCGCTTTTCTTGTGGAAATCCTGATGCGGCCCAGTCTCACCCAGACTCGGCCTCTAGCGGCCCCCAGGTAAATTGAGTTTGAGACCCCTGGTGTAGAGGTTCACCCGCCTGACTTCGGTGCGGGTAGGTGCAGGCTCAATTCTCGCCGGTTGCAGTATGATAGTGAGAGTGAATGGTCATTTGTCTCTGTGTGCTCTATGGCTGACTGGCGACCAGTCTAGGCTGTAGTCTGCCTTTCGCCTGAAGTCAGCTGGGATATGTTCTGGCAACCCCCGCAACACTTACACTTGAGGATGCACAGTACGGAAGATGAATAAATTAATGTTTACATGACTCTGAAATACCCCTGACCACTGTTAGCTAGGTTGGCCAGTGTGGCCTAGCATGTTTGCTCATGTTAAAGTACCCATAATTGTTTGATTTTTTTTTTTTTAGATTTTACCTTTCGCAATTTGAATTTGTTTCATATACTGACACAAAAAATTTCCAGTCATAATTTTAAATTGAATATTTGGTAAGTAGAGACGTTGATAGGTGGATGTACCGCTGTAGAAATCATTTTCTGAACTGCTTTATCCTCATCAGGGTTGCGAGGGGTGCTGGAGCCTATCCCAACGGATCGCAGGGTAGAGAGAAAGTCAAAATATTTATACTAGATGGCTTCTCATCAACAGTTTAACTAATTTTAAAGGATGTAGAGTAACCCCCTATGGCTTGAAATACTGTGTACATTTAATTATATATTTCTGTTATCATCACATGTAATTTTTCTTCTCTTTGTTCAGACTTCGCTGACAGTCTGAAATTGCTTTATTATTCCTCCAGAGTCTGTCACATCCCTCAGTGGCTACAAACTCATCACCCATCACTGGCTCCTTGTCTGGGAGGAAATAAAATGTCAACATTTCTTGGGTGACAGAGTTGCATAATCATCCTCTCCTCAGCTGAATGAACAAACCATGAGGGGTAGAGGAAAGCAGAAAAAGTAAAGTATTGTAATTGAAAAAAATGAAATCCCTGGTACTATTCATAATAAGGGAGTGCAAATTTGGAGTGTCTCAAAAGACAGGGCAATATATATAGAGAGAGATTATGTATAGGGGTTGCTTAAGCATAATTGAATTCAAATCACACAAAATACACAACATCAATCAACATTGACATTTTTTAAGTATGCTGTTTTCTTAAAAAATATTCATTTGAAATAAAATGGTCACAAACTATCAATAGCATCAAATTAGATCGATTTATTGCCGTCAAATTGAACAGAATCATTGCAGACTATGTGATACTATTAGCAAATATTGTTTTGCTGTTCAGAAAATCAATGTTATACTATAGTGAAATTGGTAATTTACATCCGTAATACTTGCACGAACCTGCAACTAAAGCAATACTAATTTTGATTTTGATCTTTCAGATGACATATACTCCTCAGCACTTTTTCATGAGCCCCCAAATACCTCATAAAAACTGATGAAGTGTTCTTCGATTTGAATCAATTTTCATTTAAATCTTGTCGTTAAGATCTTAAAACACATTAAAATGCTTAATCTAATCTGTTACTCATTCCAATCTCATGGGGGTGGACTGTTACATCCTTTTACTCGCATGTGTGGAGTTTATTCAGGAAGAGAGCTACAAATATCGGTTTTGATGTGTCCTAAGAACTCGAGAGAGGTGTTTAATGGCAGATTTACAAGGGATCTTACTCAAATGCAACAGATAAGTAAAGAGAAATGGCCTCAAAATCATCCTGATTGGTCTGCAACTACAGAAAACATTAGATTTAGTTTATGCTTAGCTACCAGTAAAGGTTCAATAAATTATTACATGCAACGGATCTCTCATTTTTCTACCTCTCCTCTGAATATTCATTCATTCATTTATTTTCTGAACCGGTTATCCTCACAAGGCTCACAAGGGGTGCTGGAGCCTATCCTAGCTTACTTCAGGCACCAGGTGGGGGACAACCTGAATTGGTGCCCAGCCAATCACAGGGCACGAGGAGACGTTTCTCTTGAATTTATTATTCTTTGATTGTTTTTTCTTTTGAATTTATTTTTTGATTTGGGTGGAGTTGCAACTATGAAAACTGCACTAAAACATTAATAGAGTACTTGAGGAAAGGTTGATAGGGACGTTGTGCACCAAATGCTTTTTGTTACATGTGCACCTCGACCAGGGGTGGGCAAACTTTTTGACTTGCGGGCCAGAATTTGACAGAGGGGCCGGGCCAGGAGCATTTGGACACGCAATATAATTTATCAAACCTGGGCATTGAAATATAAGAAAATTTTCAAATTTACTTTCAACATTAAGAACATATTATTATTCAACGAAAGAAAGCAGTCTTTAAATTGAGAGTGATGAGCGGCATGTTAATTAAGCTACTGTGCTGCTGCTGTGCGTACATGTGCAAGTTGCTACTTTTTAACACAGTAGAGAAACTCACATTTCAGTGGGAACTGTGTTGTTGTTCTCCCTTTTTTGCCAGTGCATCAAAATCCAGAGTTAGTGCGCCATCTATCGGGGAAACGACGGTATTGCAGGGGAAAGGGAAATGAATGAGGTAATCGATTTTTACTATAATTTGGACAACGTCGGCGGGCCGGATTAAAAAAACCTAATGGGCCTTATATGGCCCGCGGGCCGTAGTTTGCCCATGGCTGACCTAGACTTACTTTACACTGTTTCTCCACTGTCTCTCTGAATGCAGTACAAATAATCTCTTCCGGTTTATTGCCTATTTATCTAACAGTCCTTTTTATTAATACCGAAAGAAACCTTCCTTTATGGTACTTTAATGTATAAGATTATTTATCAAGTTTCACATTTGACACAATTCATTATCAACATCCCATGCTAGGTCTGAACCCAGGACCCCAAAACTATGAGGCTCACGCGCTAACCACTCAACCACTATATATATAATTGAAAATTACAATTACTTTAGTATGCCATTATATTATCTGCATGTATCCAATGTACATATAATTAGTTATGACATAATCTACAGAGAGATTATTGTGTTTAAAGCATAGGAGTCAAAAATTAATATTATTTTTCGTTTGCAATTTACAAAGTATGGTGGCCGAATGGTTAACGCCTCGGCCTCACAGTTCTGGGATCCTGGGTTCACATCCAGGTCGGTCCACCTATGTGGAGTTTGCATGCTCTCCCTGGGCATGTGTGGGTTTTCTCCGGGTACTCCGGTTTCCACATTCAAAAAAAATGCACGGTAGACTTATTGGACACTCTTAATTGCGCCTAGATATGCGAGGGAGTGTAAATGGTTGCCCATCTGCTTGTGCCCTGCGATCGGCTGGCCACCGATTCAGGGTGTCCCTCCGCCTCTGGCCCGGAGTCAGCTGGGATAGGCTCCAGCACCCCATGCCACCCTAATGAGCTAATGAGGATAAAACGGTTCAGAAAATGAGATGAGATGAGATGACAATGCTATTATTACATATTTGGGGCATTGTTTTGAACTAAATTGTGTTTGTTTATATGAATTAATAGATAAACACAATAGTTCTACTAAGAAAAATAATGTCAAGGCCCAAAAAATACCATTTATAGAGCATGAGAAATTGGATTTTGGCCAAATTATGATTGGCCTGTGGCATGGTTGAAGGAATCTCTTGCGTAAAATGAGCCCATTAGCACTACAGGATAAACTGCCTGAGTGTGATCCAAATATATATTGATATAATTTCACACATTTAGGGTTATATAGCTGGTGTTCCCTTCAAAAGCTTAAACGTAACACTATGAAGTTGTAAATACGTATAAGGCATGGTAATTTTAAAGTATAGTTACACAATTCTGTCCTGCCTTAGGAAGATAAGGATTTGGAAATGCATTCTCTAGCCACAGGGAGAGGCCTGAAGAGTTGCCGTTTAAATATTCTATTACATTCAGCTAAAGTGTTGAGAAGTAAGACATGATATATAGAAAATGTCTTTTCTAACAGAGCACAGTAGGCAACCAACAGGGAGAAGGTCCTTCAACCTCACACAGCAAAACCGACATTTTAAGCAACTATCATATTAATTCTACAAGTGCAATCGAAAAACTTGCCATCCAAATATTTTCCACCTCATCTAGAAGATTATTTTAGCATGAAAAGAGATAGTTTGCTTGGACCAACAAGAAAATCTAGAAATGCCTACAGAGGTATTCATTCATTCATTCATTTTCTGAACCGCTTTATCCTCATTAGGGACGTGGGGGGTGCTGGAGACTATCCCAGCTGACTCCTTGCCATAGGCGGGGACACTCTGAATCAGGGGCCAGCCAATCACAGGGCACAAGGAGACGGACAACCATGCACACTCACACCTCGGGGCAATTTAGAGCGCCCAATCAGACTACCATGCATGTGTTTGGAATGTGGGAGGAAACCGTAGTACCCAGAGGAAACCCACACAGGCCCGGGAGATTATGCAAACTCCACACAGGTGGACCGACCTGGATTTGAATCTGCAGAGACATTCCAGACTAATTTTGTGTCCTGGATACTCAACTCTCTTGACCCCTGGAAATACTATAATTAAAAAATAATTGGGTGAGGGCTCGTGGGCACCCCCAAACACATTGCGCCTTGGGGAGTCGCCCACATTGTCCATAGCAAAAAACAGCCCGGCCTATCTAACATTGTATGTAGTTTTATTTGGAGCAATGTCACATTTGTAATCATACCTCTTCCTACTTGTGGAAATAAAGCCAACCAACTTCAATGTGAATTGTGTATACGTATGCTATGCTTGACAAACTAAATTTAAACCATATTTCACGCAGGAGAAGAGCAAGGTGCACTGCTATTTACAAATGTATTGCTTCAGTCACACCCTCTATGAAGCAGCAAATATCAAAGATTCTACAATAAACAGAACACTGTTAAACAGAGTCCATTTTAAGATAAGTACTTAAGGCAAAGCAAACTTACTTGAGAGCACAATTCGACGCACAGTAATTCAAAGTGCTTCACATCACATAAAAAATAACAAGACAATTAAAAAAGATAAATAACAAATTAAACAATTTAACATGTGGAGAGGGGATACTCCTAGTAACCAGAAAGATAGGATGAGGAAGAGGGGAGTTAGGTAAGATAGGAGTTGTTAGGGATAAGCAATGTTAGTGATATGTCGTAAGGAAACCAGTAATATGAAAAATGGCTTTTAGCTATGTGATTTCTAATCCTGGCGCTGACAGTTTTATATACCAGTATGTGTACAGCGGCATCTACCCATGTACGTATCCACTCTAATGTCTGTCTTAGTTATGCTGAGAAACTGCTGTGCAGGAGCTATTGGGCATTCCTAGAGGCACCCCCGCCATCCAATATATTGCATATTTGAAAAGTAAGGGCGGCAGAGCACAGCAGATAAGTGTTTAAGTTAGGAGTATGCTGGAGTGAATAGTGTTTTCACCCTACTTTAAAAGAGCTGACAGTTTGGGAACATCTTATATCTTCAGGTATACTAAATCAGTATTTATTACACGCCGGCGCAAAAATAATGCTATCTGATCAGCATCTTGATTTGCCACATCTGTGATGTGGGAGGGATAATCTCGACAAAGAAGAAATTATCACTAACACATACCAGATGGACTTGTCAAATATATTTGAGAGAAATGGCTTATCATGTATGTTGAACAGGTTTTTAAAGTGCAGCTCACAAAAAAATGCAAAAACAGTAAAAATAGTCTGATATGTTTATTATTAATACACTTTAATCAAAACAGGGAGACATCATTAACATACACTGGCTACAACTTGCAAAGAAAATCACTCCCAACTCGCCCTCGTCCAGGATGATTCTAAAGAAACGGCATCTTCCTCTGTCAATTTAGTCGGCGCATAATCAAAACATTTGAGGTAATCTGATTCAAATAATTGCATAAGCTAACCGAATAACACCATTAAGGTAAAAAAAAATGCTCATATTAGATCGGAACCAAAAACACCTGCGTAAGATTTTGCACAAGTAATAATAATAATAATAATCGGACATAGGCCCTGTCGTCATTATCAAGCATACAAGGTGACCCGAGCGGATCGGAAACCAAAACAACTGCGTAAGAATTTGCACGAATAAGCATAATAATTTCTTTATAAGGTAAACAGAGCGACCGTATTTTTTAAACAATAGTGCGAGTATTTTCGGAAGTTGATTCGATTATCGCCATCTGCCGGAATCCAAGTCAAAGCAATTTAAGAGTCCCTTGTAGATCTTCATTGCCAACTCAGATCAACAGTCTCGGCCTGGAAAATGGTGTCCTGTTCAGTCTATAGTCCTGAAAACAATTAACTGGGCTCGAAAACAGCTGTGGGGGGAAAGTGTCCTCGAGCTTACTCGGTCCCAACATAAAGCACAAATTAATTTATAGCTTCATTACCTATTAAATGCTTAATGAACATATAGTAACATCCCAGAATAAAGCCAACATAGTCTTACATTAAAATATTTGTTGAGCATGGTTAACTCATTCGCAACCGTTGACTGCAATAGACATCCGATCTCATTTGACTCTGAGAGTTGGCAGCTACGATTCGCACTGGCACTAAATTAATGAACTGAAACATGACCATTTAGTGCCAGCACAACCAGTTCCAATAAATTGGACATATATCACTGTCAATGACAGAGGATGAGTTAATATACCGTACCTAAACATTGCCACAGTTTAATACAGTCAGCGTTAATTTTCCTGCCAGAGCAATGACACTTATGTGTATCATCTTGACACCCTATCACTTTTTGAAGCCCTGTAAAATGTATCTAATTAGACAGACCCATTCCAACACATGGGTTCAGATTAATGATATCTGTCAGTCACCAGCATTTGCAGTGAAAATATTCCCTGATGCCCAAAGGTTTGTGCCCAGAGAACACTAGCATCAAAGTTGAAAAACGTTTAAAGTGTGCAGGTGACTTTTCCAAGCAGTAGAGTGTGTATCACGGAGTTTAGATGAATAATTTCAACATCAGTCGCCTGCAATAGAATGAAATTCTTCTGTGAAGTTCTTCAAAGGTTGAGACATGGGTAGAGACTATCATCATATTTAAAAGCCATTGAAGTGCAAGGGTGATTTTTGGCATCAGCCACAATAATGATGGTTTTCCAGGGTATACTCTTAACCAATAATATTACTGATAGAAAAGTATTTTTTGCACAAAAAAGGTGTGTGATACACCAAATACGGTCCCATGGAAAGTTAGTTTGAGGGAAATTATTGTAGAATGTTCCCAAGACAAATTATAAGGTAGGACAAAATGTGATCCAGGTGTGAGTTTTCAACATTACTTTAGTATTTGAATGTTGGTTCATAAGAACCTCTAAATCACATGTGTCAAAGTGGCGGCCCGGGGGCCAAATCTGGCCCGCCGCATCATTTTGTGTGGCCCGGGAAAGTAAATCATGAGTGCCGACTTTCTGTTTTAGGATCAAATTAAAATGAAGAGTATAGATGTATATTACATTTCCTGATTTTCCCCCTTTTAAATCAATAATTTTAATTTTTTCATCCCATTTTTCTGTGTTTTTAGTTCAAAAATCATTGTGTAAAATCTAAAAATATATTTTAAAAAGCTAAAATAAACATTGTTTTAGATCTATAAAAAACGGAATATTCAGGGCTTTTAATCCAGTTCTTTCAATACATTTATAAAAAAAAATCGAAATATTATATCTAAAATGGTTTGGCCCACGTGAAATCAAGTTGACGTTAAAGCGGCCAGCGAACAAACCCGAGTCCGACACCCCTGCTCTAAATCATGACATGTCATGAACATAAATAAACGCTTATGAAAGGTGTCAGTCAGTAATGTTATTTAGTAAATTATGTTATTTTTTATGCAAAGTTGATATTGTTTCCAAATGATGTGGGTCTTTTAAATTTCAGAAACTGGCTGTGTTCTCCTTCACCTGAAAGCAAGCAGTATTCTCATAGTAGAAACTCACTTCTTTAGAGTGGCCTTTGCAAAGAAAAAAAAGTGCTCAACACGAATTATCAGACTTGCCCTTTTCCCTACCGTTGTTTTTTGTTTTACTCCAAACTATTATACGAGCAAGCTCCTATTCCACAAGTAATCATCGCAAGTTATTTCAGGTGAGGGAGTGCACCAGCAATACTGCCAGTGGAGGACCTGGCAACCTCACTAATAGGGTAGATGATTGGTATTCATATGACTCACATATTTACTCTTGGGCCTGGCCTATCCTTTAATCTCCTCTCTTTTACTTTAAAATATATTATTTTTATGAAGTTTGCCTCTTGTGTACCCCCAAAAATAATACTAATGATGAATTCTAGCAATCATAATGACCAAAACATCATTATTGTTTCTGCTATAAATGGGAAAAATCTAGCTGGGCTGATGATGAACCTGGTGATTAATGTGTTTGCTCTGTCTTTAGCAGTTTGAAATGACCCTGCTTTATCATTACGCAGAGTATGTTGAATGGGTGTTATCAACCTGCCATTTATTTTCCACCTACCAGGCAAAACTAATGTCAATTATAATTACATTATTGGATACATAAAAGTCTTGAAATGCCAGAGCCCTTTAGAATGCAGCAACAATGCAAAAGGGGTCAGGGCAACTTCTCCTCATCTTGTTGATCACGCACTAATAAGTTCCTCCAGGACACTCAAGATTTAGAAAATAAATGTTCGTATACGATAAAGACATCAACGGAAATCTAAAGGGACATTGTATCCCTTCTCGTAATGTAAGAGAACAGACTGGAGCCAAGTAAAAAATCAATATGCCAAGTATTCCCTTTAAAATTACATCCCAGGGAGCTCTATATTACTCATCTTCTTGCTCATCTTGCTGACCCCGATTCCACTAACAGCCACTTGAGTGCATGACTCAAGCGTAACTATGTGGGCGATCAAATCAATCACAGTTGTTCTCCAGCGTCCATCTCGGCTTAAAGCTTTTCAGTTGAGGATGTGATGCTTTTTCTGATATTGCATGTCGGAACATGTGACATGTCTGATGTTGCCAACCTTTAACCATTTGTTTTTTATCTAAAAGTGAAAAGAAATGATTGCAGCTATGGCACTCTGAAAATAATTTCTTTCCTGTACACTTCAAATAGCAAAAAACAATTTTTCAAGTGTTTTTTTTAAGCACAAAATAATGACGAGTATTGTACAATTCCCATTTTACATTTATAGGCTCTCATCTTGACAGTAAACTCATGCGACAACCTAAACCCAGTCAGATAAATTATGAAATAACACCACCGACAACATCATTTTCCTTGGTGAAGAATCTACATTATTTACTGTGGACAGAAAAAGCTAAAGCCTTTTAAAATCTAGTGGTATTTGACTTTTGGATATGTTTTCTTACAATCATGCGGAGGAAACAATGAAGTGTAAATTTCTGTCATGTTGTGAATTCCTGCCCAACACTACGAACAGAAACACAAACACAAAATTTAACTGTCTTGGTGAAGTATAATTCTCTAAGGTAACACAAAAGGATAGTATTTTTAGGAGCGAGTCCCTTTCCATCTCTTTAACAGCTCATCTCTCGCTCACAATGTGACTTCGGTAACTTTTAATACTTGACCACTCAGCAAAATGTTCAGTCAACAAGGCGACACATAAAGCTGTGAAAGGCAGAGAGAGAAAAATAATCTGGTTTCAAAACAGCATATCTTGCAAATCTAAAAAAAAAAAAGAGTGGCAGTTCGGAACGAGGCTGGCAGCACAAACTTAAAATCATTTTACATAGTGTATAGTACATGTAGAGAAAAGAACTGCATTGTTCAAGCTAGTTGTGGAAAAATATAAAATTGCAAAATTCTCGGGTGTCCTATATGATATGTTGTCATACATCGTGTGCGGTCGATTGGTCGCCGGTCTTTTGGTCGCCATCTTTTGGTCGCCGGTCTTTTGGTCGCGGTCTTTTGGTCGCCCGGACCGCGACAACGGGCGACCAAAAGACCGCCGACCAAGAGACCGACGACGAAAAGACCGACGACAAAACAAGGTAAAACAACACGGTCTACGCATCAATAAAAGCCAACAATGGCCATCAGCAGTTTCACTGAGCCGACGTGTGAGTGTATAAGAGTTTGTATGTACATGCGTTGTCCCTTTAAGAAGGTACGTCATTCGGGGTCTTAACAAGTTCTCCAACAAAAAACAATAAAAGTCCAGGAAATGTGGAGCTTTTCTTTAGCCTAATAATTAATAGGGCATTAAGTATGATTAAATACTAATTTGCAGTTTGTATTTAGGGAATTTGAGCAACGATTTAAATGGTAATAATCAATAACCTTCCGGGCGACCAAAAGACCGGCGACCAAAAGATCGGCGACCAAAAGACCGGCGACCAATCGACCGTGTACCCAATAGAACACATGATGAGACTGCATTGTATTAAATTGTGCAGGAATATCACTAAAACAACTGCAATTAGCATAACAGCAAATTGTATAACATTTTTAATTCTTAGTATTATTCACTTCTTTGTCCTCCTATTGAAATATATATTTACATGACAGCAGTCAATAGCGGAAAAAAGTTTGGAGACCTTGGTACTGTATTGAGGGAAAAAATCAACATCTTTTTAATTAGTAGACTGTCAACAAATTCCTTAATCAGTGGACATTATTTAGATTTTAATCCCACTATTGTTGTCTCCAAAAAAAACATTCAACCCCTAATACGTGAGGACCGCATTTTATAAAAATATTGATAGCTTAATATCTACAATAGCATGGATCTATTTCCCAATGGGAGCATTGTTTGCAGGAGAAGAAAATAATCACCTTCACGCTACTTTTTTCCAGATGTCTTCACCTAAGTCTCTTTTGATTACTTTACACCAGTAGTGAGCGGTCCACAAAGGGACGCAATGGGAGCAGGTTTTTAGACCAACTGAACAATATGACACCTTTTCACCAATCCATTGTCTGAAAACTATAATAAGTTGATGGCATTCAGGTGCTTCTTGTTTCCACAGAAACTCCATTGGTTAACCTGTCTGTGATAGATTGGTTGGAACAACGACCATGGCCACTGTGGCCCTATGTGGGATAATTGCCCACCTCTGCTTTACACTGTTTTAATTATGTTTAAAATATTCTTTCACATGCATCCTCTTATGATTCAATATCTTCTTGTTTTAATACAGTTTGTACTATGCTGTAATGTCTTTCTTGGGCATTTTTGGCTTGTTTGTCGTTTGGATCTTTAATTGGCGAGCTGATGGGGAATTGTTTTTTGTGCTATTTCTCTCTCTACAAAGCACATTGGTGTGCCCTTGGTCATGGTTACCTTGACAACAGCACGAACACAGGCAGGTGGTACGTTTGCTTTTCATGATATAGATTGGCCTTATTTTATCTGTTCTGGGCAGGGGATTTGAAGGCTTTTGACTGCTCAACAAAACGATTACTTGGCAAAAGTATGTTTTAGGATCCTGATGGCTTTTTAGTGTCAGCACAAGTACAACAGATTTATCTTTAATTAATGGCTCATCATTAAAAAAAGAGAGGAACAAGAGAACACTTTTGCAATATTTTTCAAGTAACTGCTCTCCAGTATAATCAAACAATCTCAGAATTGGCAAAACAACAACACCTGTGGCAATAATAAAAGCATTACAAGTGAGTTATTGTATTTTTGAGTGTTATGGTCACAGAAATTTAATTTGAACATTGAAAAGCATGATTAAAAATCACATATGGCATTTGAAATTATTTTTTTACAAATCTTTGAGGCATCAACCTTTCTCAGCATGTAACCAATGAAAACTGCATATGAAATGTGACATAATATTATACATCAAGCCAGCAAATGCTGTGTTTCGAACCTATGGCCATGGGTTTCAGTTGTACACATAAAGTTCATTATACCACTCTCATTGGGCCATTTGGTGACTATTGGCAAATATAGGTAAACCTGAATTTATAATATCAAGAGCAACAATTATTCACAAAAGGCATGGCAACTTCACCAACATATTAATTGCTTTAAAGTAAATGTCTTAGATGAAAGTTTCCAATTTGTGGATAAATCTCTGTTTTCACTATGTATAAATTGACCATTTTCAATGACGCTCTATTTGTGTGTGTTCCAAGAACAACAGTGTGAAAATGATTCTGCTATGATATTTGTTTCTTAATAAAGTTTTAACTAGCAATTTCTTTAAAAATATATATGGTCCCAATAATGGTTTGGAAAAGTAACAACAGTGACCACTTTTTCTTCTAGTGCCTATAGCCGCAAGCTATTGGTCGGGGAGGCTATGCACAGCAAGCAACTATCAGCAAGAGATAATATATACTGAATTGAGAAGACCTGGATAATAAGTATGGAAAGTAAGCTACAGTAAATTACAAAACAAAGAAAAATTTACAATGCACATGTCTGACTATAACCACATGTAGCAGGGCTTTCTAAAACTCAATTATTTTGACCCTTCTGTCAAAAAAAAGAAAAGTCTAGGTCCACTTAACCTTACTTGTGCTAAAAGTATTTAGCTACACCCATCCGAAACAAAGTGTGTTTTTATTTTAAGGCAATGACGTATCCCTATGCCTGCAACAAGGCATTGTGGTGTTGCCAACTCGAAATCTGATTGGTTAAAGCAACAGTCTTATCGACGCTTGTTTAATGCAGCACAGCCTGCAGAACTGAATGTGAAGGCCTCAAGGCAGATTTCTGACCCTGGTAACAAATAATGGCTGAAATGTGATTGGTTAAATGTTTCAATATGAAAACACACATCTGGAAGGAGTGCAACCAGGGGGAAAAGCAATGAAAGGACGCTAACAGACAATTTGGAATTATTTCATAAGTATTGATGGACAAAATATAATATAATATTCAGATATTTCTTAGGCCAGCAGAGAAGGCCTTGAAGGCACTGACGGCCCGCCACTGGTTTTTATGCGTATTTCACCAGTATGCCAGACCTTTTACACGGTTTAATTCTATTATATAATTTGAGATTAGTGCAATGTCTTAGGGATAGGGGTTACCAATGTAAGGGTTAGGCGCCCAGGGGTCGTCAATAAATAATTGGTAGAAAATTATTGCAATCCATTTCCATAAACATATTTTCGGTTGAGCTTTAGTGATATAAATATATTTATTAGATTTATTTATTTATTATGATGAAAAATTATCAATTATTGAACCAAAATTATTTGCAGTAATTTTCCTCGGCCATTCTCCGTACCGCGTCAGAAATTTGCAAATGCAGTCGCGCAGAAAAACACGCAAGACACGCACCTGCACTCTTGCACGCACATTACGAGCATTTCTCCATGCGTTCAAGGTCAAATGGCGTGAAGTGTGTGCAGTGTACGCACACGCCAGCATGCGTAATCCGCGTGATCGCAAAGCGGCTAATTTTACAATTAGGTTGATTGGCTCATGCATTTCCCCAACCACATTGACCACACGCATTGCGCACCACTAATTGCGATCATTATCTTGTATTGACTCAACATGTCAAAGAAAAACAAAACGCTGGTAAGACTGATTTTTACGGAGATTGATGCTACCAACGCTTCACTTGTTTTTGTTCGTAGGCACAGCATCTCCCCAGAGTGCTTAGAAATGTAACTTTTTTTACACACTAATCACTGTTTTTGGAATTGTGAGTTTGTCTCCCATATCGTTTCATCAAATGTTCCTTCGAAAGGTCCTCCATAGTTTTTTTCTTTTATGAGTGAATTATTTTATCTTGTAAATCCACAATCGCATATCCAAAACACGCAATTTTCTTCTTGACTACAACCATGGCCACTATGAGAAACATTAAATGGTTAGTGGGCAGACAATGGCTATCGGAATGTGATGTCGATTTTTTGACTTTTTTTTTTTATTGTAAACGCCCTAAACATACAGTTTATCGCAAAAAGACTTTATTTTAACCTAGCGCGTTAAGCACCAATTTTCTTTTGTAAACGTCCAAAAGATTTAACCCTGGATGTTGGAATATATTGCAATAATTTTCAATTATTCCTTTTACAGCTCAAATTAAAATAAATATTTTTTTTGCGTTAAAAGTTAAAATTGATTTTCTTGGCGAGACAAATTAAGTTTGGTTAACAATCCAAAGATCGTCTAGTATAAGTTTTATTACACATCAACCACTGAAGAATCAGGTGTGTGGAAATTTTAGATTTTGGCGTTTTCAGGAATCGGCTCAGAGTTTCTGAAAAATGGGACAAATCTTTAAAAATAGGATTTTTTTTTATTTTAAAAAATGAAGTCAGGCATCAACAGTAGGACCACTGTTGATGCCTGACTTCATTTTTTAAAACAATATTAAAAATGTATTACAGATGATTGTTTCCTGGATTCAATGAGAAGTAGGTTATTTTTTAACAGCTTTTTTTCTGTGCTCATCAATATATGGGATATGTTGAACTTTCGCTGATACCTAGTAGTGGGAATATCGTAGAACACTGTGGTCACAAATGGGTTTCCTATCTTTTTTCAGAATTTTGGCAAACAATTGAAACAGTAAAGCCGTGACAGATCTGCAGAGAGATAACTATTTCGGCAGTGGAGGCCTGCTTTGGGCGAGGAATAGCAAAGATAATAAAACCATCATCCACATCACCTGTCTATGTTCTCAAGTGCACAGTAATATGTGTGTTTTCAAAACAAGCAAGAAAAACCTGGACTAGAAGTGGTGTCAAATGTAAACATGAGTCATATTTGTGGTGTAAGATCATATTTTGTTGCGGGAAATTGCATTTTGACTGATTAAAAAAAAACAAAAATAAGGAAACTCTGTTTATTAATCTACAAATAATCTTCACTTGGGAGGTAGTTTCTTTTAAAGCCTTTATTTTAATTGCCCAAAATTTACATTTGTATATGGATTATGAGCAAACCGTAGAATAACTTATTTTTGCAAAATACTCTGCTGCGTATGGACATGGCCTGTAAATGGCTGTTATATTAGTCTTATTGAATGTGCATTTTCACTTAAGTTCATTATAGATGCATTTCATAGGTATCTTTTATTAATCAACTTTCTATGTGATTATGTATTATTAAAGTGTCTCACCTTGAGCTGAAATATTGCCCTTCCCATACCACACCACCATAAAACATTTGTGACAATATAGTCTGTCTCTGTTAATTCCATCCAGACCTTCAAAAACATAATAATTTGGGGCTTTATCACAGATTTACATGGGTTGATTAAAGACTGATTTATCTAGAGGAAGTGGATAAGAGTCAGATTTGCCTCAGCAGGGTAGAAATGTAATCATGTGGCACAAATCACCTTGATCTCAATCCTACACCTGAAAAGTGGGTTTTTCTTTGATTAGCACAATTCTTTCTAATTCTGTATTTATGAATCCCTCTACAGAACTACAGTTAACAGGAAGCCCGATGAGTGTTTAAAACCACCATAGGACTCAAAATAATAAGCCATCATTCAACTTTAATGCCGATGTGTGTCAGGAAATGACTCACTCACAGGCTGCTTATCTGCTGATGGATTTATGATATCAGTGTGTTAGCAAGATGTCTTTTGAGGTATGTTAAATCATCTGGTGAGGTAAGAATCGGGAGGAATATAACATTTAAACATAGATTTTACTTAATTCTTCATTAGATCAGGGGCTTTGCTTGACCACTTCTCTTGAATTCTTCATCATATAAAAGCATTTGATCAATTGAATTCCACATTTATCCAATTGTATGGACAGCGTGGGGAAAAAAACCCTTTCCCATGAAGCAGAACTCTGATGCAGCATGAAAAACAGGCTCCACAAAAGCAGAAGCTTTTAAGCATGTAACTGTAAATGAAAAAGTTCATAGGCGATTCTACTGTAACTGTATTAGAAATATTTTTTGTTCTAGAAAGACAGTAGTTTTTTGTTTTTATAAGTTCTTAGTTTCTCCATTGTTTACAACCTTGATAAATTTGAATTAATAATTGTTGTGTGTGGTTAGTGTGTTGGCCTCACAGTTTTGGGGTGCTGGGTTCAAAGCTCTCATTAGTCCAGTATACATTAGTACTCTTGATAAACCAATGGTATAGTACATTTTGAGTGGAAACTTCCATGCATTACGTGGTTCATAGTTTTCTTTTTGATTGTTTTGTACTAATAGTTTACAATGATCGCACAACTCTCTCTGCACATTTCATGTCACCAATTTTAAACAGCAAAATATCCATCTTTAGTATATCATTGAAATGGTGAATAAAAATCAACACAACTTAAAAATCAATTGATGTACCTAAATATTTTTATAAAGGAACAAATGACATTTCCACCCATTTTAGTCAATATGTCACAGCTCACCAGGTGAGCCAAGGTGAGGAAGTGAAGCTTATGGGGGGGTGGCATCATGGGGAGAGAGACACTGAATAAGGTCTTATTAACCGGTATAAAATAACATGTGAAGCTCTGTTGCTTTTGTGTAATTTTATAAAACTATCCAATGCAAAATGGTCACTTACTGCAGAGATGGGTTTGGTTGGGGATTTGTACCTCTCTGTATCGGTTGTTATGCCCCGTTAGTCAACGGCAGCATCACTAAAGGTTGGAAGGGAAGGGGAGAAATAAAAACATTTTCATATTCGTCCTTTTGTAGTTACGACCATGTCATTGGGTGTTGATGTCCCTATCCTAAATGAATTTGTATTTCTGCCCTTAGGCCGTAGGTGGAAGGTGCACGAAGCTTGGTTTGGGCTCATGACGACAACGATGCATGTTTTCAACATGGCTAAAACAAAATCTGGCAAAAAAAATCAGATGAAAAGAGTTTCTGTCTGTAACTTAGAGGTTCAGCACTCACTTGTTCTCAGTTTGTGCCCATGTTTTTTGCACTTATATTCAAATAGATTTCATGTATTTTGAAGCAACTCATCAAAATGAGGTTGCAGTCCCTTTAATGCTTTTGTGGTGTTGCCAACTCGAAATCTGATTGGTTAAAGCAACAGTCTTATCGACGCTTGTTTGATGCAGCAGAGCCTGCAGAACTGATTGTGAAGGCCTTGAGGCAGATTTCTGACCCTGGCAACAAATAATGGCTGAAATGTGATTGGTTGAATGCTTCAATATGAAAACACACATCTGGAAGCAGTGCAACCATGGGGGAAAGCAATGAAAGGAAGCTAACAGACAATTTGGAATTATTTCATAAGTATTGATGGACAAAATATAATATATGATTCAGATATTTCTTAGGCGAGCAGAGAAGGCCTTGAAGGCCCTGACGGCCCGCCACTGCATTATATTATGCATTTACTCCACATATAAGTTAGCATTGAGCTACTGTTGTAACCACAGCTATCATGTGGCAGACTGAAAGAAACGAGCCAGGAAAATTGTGCCATTGCCACTCATGAGTACCACCAACCACACGCTCTTGCTCAAATTCACACAAGCAAGCTAGGTGAAACATCTTGTTCAAAGACAACGAATATATGCACAATTGGGAGCCATAATTCAAACACTTGAACCGCTAAGTTTTATCACACTCGCATTCACCAAAGTACATTAAAGAAGTACGATGCTGAAATTAAAGTCATTTCATTTTCCATTCCCAAAAAGTTCCTCACATCTGACATCACGATTCATCAAGTCTTTCCACTCCTCCCTTTGATGCTGCCAACCCCTCATTAGTACACCTTTCAACCGCGACATATAGGTGACATTTAAATATAAATCACAAGCATTAACATTTATAAACATGGATTTTATGATAGCTCCATAATGAGATGTTATAAATCCCAAGGCCACAGTTCACAGTGCCAGCAGACACATAAAGTGTAGAGAGGCCTTTTAACAAGGACACAAGGCAGCGACGATCCACTCTGCCATCCCGCAGCAATATCAGGCAACGCACCACAGTCATGAATTCTACTCTCTTTTATAGCACAGAGGTTGTAGCGAGAGGCAGTGAGTGCATCAAGGTTGTTCATAATATTCGGTGTAAAAAGGGGTGAACAGTATAATACAGACAGCTCAGCTTCACTTACAATTACAGCCTAAATAAAAGAAAAGTTGTTAACCTCTGACCATATTAAACTGTCAAACCTTCATTTTTGACAAGATGTGCACACACTGCAAATGTGGGCAAGGCTTGATTTAAGAAATGGTTGTTGCAATTCTCATTTAGTTGGATATTATAAATTAAACAGCGTGGCTGATCGACGGTGTGTAAAGGATTTTCAAGGGGGAACAAAAAGAGGCTCATTTTAAATGTTGCTAATTCATGGAAGGCCATTAAGCAGAGGGTCGATAATAGAGGATAAGCATTCTGGGTATTAAATTGATCATAACATCAAACTAGAGGTGGGATAGGCTGTCTCATAAGTCTTTTTTGGAAACATGTTATAATTCTGCTTCAGAGGTTTTTCACTACTGTAAGCAGTGGACATTATAAATGACCCAACTGAGTTCTGCTTTAAATTCCGGAGTCACTCACAATGAATAAAAATCTGCCATAATGAAGGACCATAGAAAGAATATATAGTTTTGTTCAAAATAAAAGTTGAATACAAAACTAATTTAGCTCAGTGAATTTACAGAAAATACAGTATATGTATATTCGGGAGTCTGTGTATATGCTTAGAGGGGAGGTAGTATGTGATGTCGGTGAGCATGCATTTGAGTGTCTGGGAAATGTTTTATGTGACGAAACGTTCTCCCAACATCCAATTAACCGTAAGCGGTCAATTGGTCGCCGGTCTTTTGGTCGCCGTCTTTTGGTCGCCGGTCTTTTGGTCGCGGTCTTTTGATCGCCCTGACCGCGACAACGGGCGACCAAAAGACCGGCGACCAAAAGACCAACGACCAAAAGACCAGCGACAAAACAAGGTAAAACAACACGGTCTACGCATCAATAAAAGCCAACAATGGCCATGAGCAGTTTCACTGAGCCGACGTTTGAGTGTATAAGAGTTTGTATGTACATGAGTTGTCCCCTAGGAAGGTACGTCAGTCAGGGTCTTAGCAAGTTCTCCAACTAAAAACAATAAAAGGGGCTTTTCTTTAGCCTAATAATTACTGGGGCATTAAGTATGACTAAATAGTATTTCGCAGTTTATATTTAGGGAATTTGAGCAACGATTTAAATGGTAAATATCACTTACCTTCCAGGCGACCAAAAGACCGTGTGCCGATTAATGGAAGCATGTACGTAGCAGCCAATTTAGCTTCGCTAGACATACTGCATTCAAACATAATAAGTCAGCTCATAATCGAACTTAATTAAATATAAATACACCCAGTGTACGTTTGGTTAGCGCGTTGGCAACACAGTTATGGGGTTGACGGTTCGATCCCAGGTCGGTCTGCACAGTGTGTAGTTTGCATGTTCTACCTGTGCTTGTGTGGGTTTTCTCTGGGTACATCGTTTTCCTGCCACATCCCCAAAACATGCAGAGAAAGCTAATTGAACACTAAATTGCCCCTAGGTATGAGTGTAACTGTGTATGGTTGTCTGTCTCCTTGTGTCCTGCGATTGGCTGGCCACCAATTGAGTGTTCCCCCCGCCTCATGCTCACTGTAGTTAGTGGGATAGTGATCCTAGTGGGGATAAGTGGTTAGGAAAATGAATGAATTAATTAATATCCCCATAATAACAGTGATAACTTTATTCTCAAACTAAAACTATGACTTTAATCTCATAGTTCTATTTTTTTCAAATCTCAATTTCCCTAATGGTAGAAAAGATAGTACATCCCTCAACCATTGCAGATATGACAGTGCCAGATTTGATTTCCAATTAAGAAGTATGTCTCCACATGCCAGTAAAGAGACAAAAAGCCCAGAGCATTTGCTTGTAAAGTTGAGTCATCACAAAATGAAGGTGGTACTCCAAATCTAGCTGTACAAAGTCTGGTGTTATGATTTAACTGCAGATTTTTAAAGATACTACATTAAATATCTGTTGCCAATATTCCTTGATGGAGGTACAGAACCAAAACATGCCCATAGTCCGGGGAAGCAAACATCTTAAGCACACACATTTAGAAATTTTTTATCCCATTTTTGGGGAGAGTCTTCTATAAAATGAGGAAAAATTAATACACTGAATACTTTTTGGATACACATTCAGCTGTGGAGAAGCCGCATACTCTGCTCTGGTGCTCATCCCACAAATGCATGCTTATTAATATTCTGGCAGCATTTAAAAGGAAAATAAACAGACTTTGTAACAGTGATTTATTGCCAAGAAGCATTGTTTCCAACAAAGAAATACATATACAAAAACATATTTTTGCATTATCTTGCTACAATATGTTATAAAAAACAACTAAAAAATTTAAATAACTCAACTCCTAGTCAGCTGGATGCACGATTCAAAATTTACACTCATATGTCAGGGACTGGTGAACTTCTAAACTAGCATAAGACACGTGTATGAATATTTTATGTATCCGTGTCCTGAAATGTTTATTTGAACAATGGCAATGTGCTGAAAATTAGATGATCTAGTAATTATCGACTTCAAAAACAAGTTCACTTATTAATTTTAATTCACCTCTTATCCATCTGCCTAAAGTAGCCAAAGTCCCTCCAACCAAAATGGGATGCCAATGTGGAGGTGGCTCACATCCTAAGTCAGTACTGCCAGGACTACAAAGCCTTCAGAGGCACTGCAAGTTTCTTCAGTTCATTTCCCCTAGTGTTGGATCTCACAGGAATCTCTGGCGCTTCCTCCCTCTTTGTCATACCTTACTTTCACTTTGACTTTCACTTCACTTGCACAAAAGCTAGTGTGTGTGCCTCAGGCTCACCTGGAATCTTTCCAATAATGCCCCTTATAAACTAGTGAGGGGAGGTTATACCTCAGACATATTTCTACTGGCTATGGCTTCTCTCCTGTGACAGCCATGTCGTGTCTAAAATACTGTTCGAACACACACTTTGCACTTGCAGGAAGCTGGTACAATTTTGTTATTGTGTCCTGAAGAAGTACTTCTTTGAGTAGATGAGTGCAACTCCGAACCTTGCACTACATCTACTGTCTTTTTGTGGAAAAGTATAATAAAAGCGTGGTGAAAAGGTGAGAATTCTGTATACCAAACATTCTATAGCAAGTACCATGTTAATAAAACCTGGCGCTCCGAGTACAACCACCAAGGCCAACTCATTGGTTAGCACTGACGACTGTGCTTCTAACGTCATCTTACCACAGTCACTGATTTAAAATTTTCATAATCGCCTAGAATATTCAGAATTCAAAAGGATCAAAGTAAGCCAGAATACAAGACTGACTGGTTAAAACCCCTTTTCAATTCAGTTATTCTGGTTACACTGGCTACACTGCCAATTAACCTAAAGCACAAACAGGAAGAAATCAGTTTTTAACAATTTTAACAAATATATTCCAGAGTGCCGAATATAAGCATGACATTTAACTCTGTCTCCACAGTAACTCACTATGAGGAGAAAATAACAATTTCCTGGGTAATATATTCCTGGGTTATATATTTATTCATGTGTTTATTTATTAACTTACTTATTACCTATCTATTTATGTCTAAAATGCCTTTCCTATTTCTGCATCCTCACCCTCTTGCTACTGTGACAACGAAATTTCCCGAATACGGGATGAATAAAGTTATCCAATCCAATCCAATATGCGGATGGCCATTTGTCTTTCTGTGTGCCCTGGTGACCAATCTAAGGTGTAGTCTGCCTTTCGCCCAAAGTCATCTGGGTTAGGATCCAGCAACCCCCGCAAGAGGTATGGAAGATGAATGAATGAATGTAATATTACCCCTGGATTTATGAGGTAGATTTGATCGCATGAGGCAGAGGTCTGAAGTGCATTGCTGCCATCTAAGGCCCTCCACACATAGACCAACGTTGCCAGGCACAATATTAAACTGTTAATTGGGTACACGGTTGATTGGTCACCGGTCTTTTGGTCGCCCGGAAGGTTATTGATAATTACCATTTATATCGTTGCTCAAATTCCCTAAATACAAACTGCGAATTACTATTTAGTCATACTTAATGCCATATTAATTATTAGCTGGTGTTTTGGTCGCCCGTTGTCGTGGCCCGGGCGATCAAAAGACGGCGACCAAAAGACTGGCGACCAAAAGACGGCGACCAAAAGACCGCCGACCAATCGACCGCACACGCATTAAACACAACACTGTTCATAGGCTCTCACGAGGCTGCGTTGTAGAATCGCGTTCAAAAATACTGGAATCTTTAATATTTTTGTTTAAACATTTTCTCCATTATAAGAGGTCTCAGATATGTGTAATTCCATATTGCATACTTAAATACATGGAGGCGATTTGTAGTGTATGTTGTCTGTCCATTTAGCTTCTTTTATTTAGTACAAAAAATGAATTGAGAGCATTCAAGTAGCATATTTTTAGTACCCCATACAAATTGGTGCATCCTTTCAAAATCATGTCCAACGAACTTAATTTCCCACAAGTGCTCCCCAATCAAGCTGTAAAATATTCTAAAGGACAATCAGAGAAAACATGATGCTCGTGAGCTCAATTTTCAGCCGTCTCGCAAAAGCTATGAATGTTTACAGCATGTACAAGTGATTTTGTGGGGATCTTTCATCCTGTTTTCTGAAACAAACTTTAAGATTGATTCGTTTGGACATATGGGAGCATAGAAACCAGGTTCTGATGCGGAACAAATCAACCGAGCCAAGAGCCTGGAAGATGTGCTGTTGACTCTTGTCTACTTGTGCTCCGCAATGGTTCGTTTCTATCAAGAAAAGAACCAATTTAGCAACTGACAACTCACTCTTCTTTTCATCGATAACCGTCGGAAATTATTTTTCCATCACATTTTGGATTGACGAGAAAATTGGATGTTTTGCTGACTTTGACAAATAAATTGTACTAATAACAAAAATAATGTAACGAAACTGTCGCGACAATGCTTACTAGGCATCAAATTATGTTGGTGTGACTGCCGGCCTATGGTATTTAAAGTACAAATTGTTCCTCACCGTCTCACATGCATCCCAATATAGAACCAATATGACATTTTATTGGTACACGGTCGATTGGTCGCCGGTCTTTTGGTCGCCGATCTTTTGGTCGCCGGTCTTTTGGTCGCCCGGAAGGTAAGTGATAATTACTATTTAAATCGTTGCTCAAATTCCCTAAGTACAAACTGTGAATTACTATTTAGTCATACTTAATGCCCTAGTAATTATTAGGCTAAAGAAAAGCTCCAAATTCCCCAGACTTTTATTGTTTTTTGTTGGAGAACTTGTTAAGACCCTGACTGACGTAGCTTCTTAAAGGGACAACGCATGTACATACAAACTCTTATACACTCACACGTCGGCTCAGTGAAACTGCTCATGGCCATTGTTGGCTTTTATTGATGCGTAGACCGTGTTGTTTTACCTTGTTTTGTCGCCGGTCTTTTGGTCGCCTGTTGTCCCGGTCCGGGCGACCAAAAGACCACGACCAAAAGACCGGCGACCAAAAGACGGCGACCAAAAGACGGCGACCAAAAGACAGCGACCAAAAGACCGGCGACCAATCGACTGCACATGCATTTTATTCCAGTCATCTCTTTAATAATTTTCTAAATAAATTGCTCCAGAATTTCTACTTTTTCCCCCCAGTTAATTTTTTAAAGGCAATTTATAGTCCAAAAATACAGTTGTCTGCATCCTACAAGACTTTGCAAGACGGAGGGGGTTCTTTTGCACTCTATGTAAGGAACAGTCCACAAATTACATACCACAGACTTACAATTTTCACATCAAATCAATGGAATGCCTTTTTCTCCTTCTAAATCCTATAGTAGTTGAAAAAGAACAGCAACCATTCACCACTAATTTTTCCACTTTATTTCTCATTTGAGGGAAGTGGAGACATCTGAAGAATTGGGAACTCATAAAGAGATGTGGCAGTTATTTTAAATGAATTGATTTTTGGAAGTTTTGAAGAAACTTAAAATGTAACAAACAAACAACACAGTCAAATCTTTAAAAATAAGTAAATAAATCCTACTACATCCATTTACCAGTATGACTATCAAGGACAAAATCGGACCCAAAATGTGGAGGTAGTCACTGATAAACCCAGTTCTGAGAGGATGAGCATTATGTCTTGAATGAGTCCCAGGCTGTTACCATTGGCTGCAAAAACCCATCTTGATATGTTTCTCCATTGAGATTGCCTCCCATAATGACAAACCTCAATTTTTCCAGTAAGGCAGACATGGCAAGACGCAATATGCCTGGCTCTCCCAAAATATATTTTTCTATCAGTGCAATCATCTCAGCAATGTGTTCTCACCATCTACTCCACATTTCAGCTCCACCAGCAAACTACCTAGACAAAATCTGGACTCTTCGCTGAACATAATTTCCCTCCATCTGTTCAAGTTCCCCTGCACGTGTTCCTGGGTTAAAAAAAAGGTTAACACCAACATCAAAATACCAACAAAATTATGTTTTCTCTATGCAGAGAAGACTTGGTCAACTTTCACGGGGCTATTGCACCATTTTAAGAGACAAACAATACAATATTTATTGGCAAAAAGTAGGGTTCAAACAACCAAACACAAATCTCCTTCATTTTTATTGCTGTATATTTTAATATGAGAAGAATGTTTTACTGATAAGTTAGTCTAAATAAATGTCAGGGTTTGTGCTTTATCATTATAGATGTGGCAAGGAAAACTATATTGTAGTCAATGTCGTAATTGTCTACTTACTCCTAGCCCTGTTCGGAAAACTAGTTTGACAACTAAAGGAACATGATGCAGTACTTTAAACCTCATTTAAACTGACAAATAATTGCAAGAAAAGAATTCGTTCTCACTTAATGCCCCCCTCTCTTTGGGAAAAAATGTCATATTTCACAACTAATAATGAATATGGGCAGCAGCGTCTCATAAATCTAAGATTATAAAACTTTAGTATAACACAAGGAAAATTGCTAAACATCTGTCAGTAATAAAATGAAGATTAAACATAATTAAGACAGAAATCTTTTTGTCTTGAGAGACAGGTTAAAAAAAATACTATTTATAGTACAGTGGACACTCGTATTAGAGCAAAATTCATATCACGACCAAGAGCATAACATGAATGTGCTCACATCATAAAGTAATTTTTGCTGTAAGAAATAAGAAATAACTAAATTCCAGTTAATTCATGCAATGTATACATTTGCTAATCACTCGCTTAATGAAAATATTCTTGCATGAGACAAATTATCTGATTTTCTCAACAACAACAAATGCCTTTAGCTAACTGTTATCCTTTGTAAATAAATACAATTTTCGTTTTTGTGAATTTAAGGTTACCATTTATTCTGTTGTTTACCTTATTGCATTTATATCTGTGTGCACTAATGTGCTGTTTTATCAAATGCTATTTTGTTTTGAGCACCATTGCAGATCATTTACATGGCTTTGTAAACACTCCTGGGCTTTATCAGACAGTGAGTTGTAGAGCTATGTGTGTATAAATCAGGCCAGCAGCATTTTGCAGCACTTTAGATGTGATTTATTCAGAATGACATTCACATTAGAGCTGAATATTGTAACAAAATAAAAGTCAGCCCATGTAGCAACAAACCAGGCTGAATAGTACCGTTCTTGTTTGGGTGATGTAGTTTAATGCAGCTCCATGTCTCACTGCTGATTGGTTTTGATACAAAAACTCATAAGTAATGAGACTATCAATCCTCCTGCACAGAGCTTTCTCTGTCATAATATACGTCTGATCCCATTTGTCAACAGCACTGACATTCTCTGATTTTGGGGTCAGAGCATCAAAGAAGGCGTTCAAGAAAAAAACAATCCTCAAGGCAACAGCTGTCATTATTCACTTGCAATGTTTGTGTTTTGCATAGGATTCCTAGACATGAAAGGTCGGAGCGGTTGGTGAGTGATGTACTTTTGGACTGTCGGTGTGAGTTATGGAAATAGGCCCAAGATAGGACACTCATATGTAACCATGCATCCAAACAATTTCTTAATTTTTGGAGAACTGACAACCACTTGAGTTTTCATGTGATAAACAGTGGTTCAATTTACTCTCCAAAGTCACGTGACAGAATTCCGTTTATCTATGGTCAACCCAATTTATATATGTGCCTTGTGGCAGCTAAGTAAAATAAAGATAGAAATGCAAATTTAAGATGATTCCAGAAGATTGAGGGCTAATGTACAGATATCAATTTCTGAGGTGACGTGCTAACCTCAGACACCATCCAGCCATTATGATGGATTACTCTGGAATAAGCCCGTTGTAATGAGCCAATAACTGCCAATCACTTCAGTGTTCTCATAGGTAGACATCAAATGCAGGGATAAATGTGTCTGTTGATGTTGGATATATACACGAACACCAAACCCACTCATGGTAAGTGGAAAAACATAGCAACGGTTTACTGCTGATCCACAGGCCAAAGGTTTATTTGCCTTTTGAATAGACATTTTGATTGACATTGGTGCGTCTGCCTCACAGTCCCCCACCTGGTGCCCGTAGTCGGCTGGGATAGGCTCCAGTAACCCCAGCGACCCTTGTGAGGATAATAGGTACGGAAAATGAATGAATGTTGAGGTGTTGATGTACAAGTCATTTGAGTTCAGGAAATATAAGTAGAGTGATACATTATATGATTTGAAGCACAAATGTAAACGCTATCTCATTTCACTGTGTTCTTTATGTTTCACTAGGAATATTCCTTGGCACTCGGACGTTTCGTCGAAAGACGTTTGGTCCCCGGATGTTTGGTCCCCGGACGTTTCGTCGAAAGACGTTTGGTCCCCGGATGTTTGGTCCCCGGACGTTTCGTCGAAAGACGTTTGGTCCCCGGATGTTTGGTCCCCGGACGTTTGGTCGACCGGACGTTTGGTAGAACGGACGGGGCGTCGACCGGACGTTAGGTAGAACGGACGGGGCGTCGACCGGACGTTTGGTAGAACGGACTCTCTCTCTCTCTCTCTCTCTCTCGCTCTCATGATTATAATTTTGAGAGCGAGAGATTACCTGGTTGTTCGCTTTCAACAGTGAACTCTCTGTCTTTCTCTCTCTCATAATTTGACAGCGAGCGAACCCGGCGACCAAACGTCCGGTCGACGGCCCGTCTGTTCTACCAAACGTCCGGTCAACCAAACGTCTGGGGACCAAACGTCTTTCGATGAAACGTCCGGTCATGATATTCCTTCATTTACAATTTACAATTCGCTAACCATTCAACCGCCGGCCGCCCTTCACCAGGAGTAATCATGTAAAAAAATGAAAAAATGGAATGCAGGAGTAGCTTCCATATGTCAGCCTTCCTTCCGCAACGTCTTTTTATGACTTTGATGCACTTTTAACAAGATTAGACGCAAGCACTCAGCATTTTGGATCGATGCCACTTGTGGGCTGCGTACTTGGTGGGTTTTAGTGGTGCTGCAAACAGGAACTAGTAGTGGGTTTTGTACTCAGTGCGTCCCTGTCATCTGTTGGCTTTCATGGAAGCATGTTTCACTCCTACATGAATTTGAATGATGCAGTTCAATCTGGGGCATGGTTTTGCATTTTTGAAGAAGCTACTGAATTATAGTTCAAACACTGATTAGGTTCTTTAAACTGTAATTAAATGTCCCCTTTTGCACAAATGGCTGCATCTTTTAGCATCTGGTATAGTGTGTAATCTGACTTCAATAATGTTTGTTCTCTTTTTTTCTTGTATATTTCTCCTTTGGCACATGCTTCTCTGGATGGGCTTGTGGTACAGCCGGCAGCACATAGATGAGGACAGATGATCGGAAAATTTCCATGACCTTCCAGCAATTCAGAGCATTTGACTTTGATGTTTTAAAGTAGACCAATAAACGGAGGAGCGGCTGTGCTTCAGATTTGGTCCAAATTATAAACTCAAATTGAGTGAACCACTAAAGGAACAATGACAAAGAGTTTTTGCTCACGAAATGTTCTTGTAACACCACAGTGTCACCTACTGGTGTAGGTTTTTCCACTATATATATATATATATATATATATATATATATATATATATATATATATATATATATATATATATATATATATATATATATATATATATATATATATATATATGTATATATTTATATATACATACACATACATATATATATACATATACATATTTATATATATACATGTGTGTGTGTTTATCATTATAAAAAATGAGGGATAATTAGATAATTATAATCACTTCATATTATAGAAACATCCTTCGGTGATGAAAATAAAAAACAAACAATGCACTTTACTGTCCTGTGTATATAGCAATGGTAATATCTAACCACAACTAACAGTCTTAAACTTCATGTATGAAACACAATTTAAAAATGAAATAATATGCTTGGACAAACTTGGACTGTAGTGAGACAGTGCAAAAGTCGTGATGCTTTGAATGCAAAAGCAGTGACTATCGCTTGACTCGTACTTTTGTGAACACAGTGTATATGACTGTATACGGAATACAAACACAAATGGTTTTCAAGCCATTTACCTTTATGTTCTCTTCCATTTGCTTACCTTAGCCCATCTAATCTCAAACACTCAATGTGATCAACGGACTGCAGTGCTGTGCCATTTCGCAGTGCTGTTGTGAGTTTGACTAAATTGGACTCTTTCTTCATCCATCACTATTATAGCAGCGATGGGAACTCATGCAGGAAAGGAAGCTGAGCTAGCAAGCCGAATGCAGTTTCTACTCTTCTCTTTACTGAGAGTTCAATTCATGAGACGGTAAGATGTCACTTAGTCAAGGAAATCCATCACGAAGTCTGTGGTCCTCAGGATCGGGACTTAAGGTTAACCTTTTATCCACCCAAACACAAGCGCCTCAGTTGAGCGTTACAATGCATTGACATCTGACATCCAGCTGTCATACTCTGATCGCTGAGCTCATCTAAAAGACCTTGGAGCATAGTGCGGTTTTCCTCGTATCGACTTATTTCCGTGTGTAGCTTCATGGGCACTGGAGAGGATAATATGCAAGAAAATCAATAACCCTTACAGCAGCATTAACCTTTTTTTTTACTTAAAAGTAGAATACATACACACTGCAGCTCTAAATTGTAACCTTATCTTAATGCGATAAGATTTTTAAGAGTTACTTCCAAGGAGGTAACAGCAGTGCTGCAGTTATA
This sequence comes from Stigmatopora argus, assembly GCF_051989625.1. NCBI lineage: Eukaryota > Metazoa > Chordata > Actinopteri > Syngnathiformes > Syngnathidae > Stigmatopora > Stigmatopora argus. The sequence goes on along the minus strand of NC_135405.1, from coordinate 5,315,309 downwards.
TGTGATAAGAACATTGAAAGAAAGTTTCCAGGTATGAAAAATTAGCAACTACGGTGTCGGTAATCGTAACATTGTGGGTGGGTTGTGGTATTTAATAAAGGAAAAATTGCCATATCCAACTCTAATTTAGGACCCACAACAATACGAATTTGTAAATGATAACAATGGCATCGCAAAACAGTGATTCTATGATATGTTGTTTATCACAAGACTAAGTATCTACAATATATGTATTTTCCTGTGTTTGCATTTTCACCCTCTTGCTACTGTGACAGTGAAATTTCCCGAATACGGGATGAATAAAGTTATCTAATCTAATATGTATGAAGTATGAAGTAGGCCTATGTGTTAAAAAAATAGGGTAAAAATGGGAGAAGGTAAGCATTATTTATTTACGATCTTTTTTTAAATTTCAGTGCAACAAAGCAGTAAAATTATGGCTTTGAAGTGAAGTCCACACATTTACTCTCTGTAATCACCTGAAACCTTGGCAACAATTTTCCCAATCTGTCCAGTAGTTTTTACACAATCCCCATCAAACGTGTGCATGCCTCATTGAGCTACAAGAGTTTTGAGGCCAGAGTGTGATGTCACAGCAGGTGTTTATTCCACTCATGAACGTATTCGTCCATCCCTTTTGACTTTTTTCATGAGTAATTGGGTATAATGATATACACATGCTATAGCTGAACTAAATCGATGGAGCCTAGGGTAAGAACACATGACTAACCTTATCGTAATGCAGATAAGATTTTTAAGAGTTACTTCCAAGGAGGTAACAGCAGTGCTACAGTTAAACGTGATAAGAACATTGAAAGAAAGTTTCCAGGTATGAAAAATGAGTCAAAACTGCCTCGTCTCTGGAGTGAATAAATCACTCCAGACTGCTGCGAAAATTGGCTATTGTGGCAGTCTGTCGAGGTTAGATTTGAAGCCATTAGCCTGTGTGAAACGCTACTATTATTGTTGATATTAGCTACCTACTTATTAGCTCCTAATTTACCTACAGCTCTCAGTCCATATGCCAGCATCTTGACATACAGTAATCCCTCGAATATCGTGCTTAGTGTAGACCAGACATAGCCGCGATAATCGAAAAATCATAAATTAGGGTCACCCCTATTTTTAACTTTTTTTTCCCTTCAGTGCTAAGTCCTAGTAGCAAGAGTTGCTTCCACTTATGAGTTTCTGCATGGATTTTCACGTTTTTATGAACTTAAAAAAAATAAAAATAATTAAAATAATTAATAGTGGTAAAAATCGCCAAGTAATGAATTCGCGATAATGAAGACGCGATAATCGAGGGATTACTTTATTCAGTTTACTCGACATAGGAATGTTCCTTGCTGTGGCAGAATAAACATAACCGGACTATAGCTCTATATTATATATACTCACGATATACATAAATCATGTGCACTGTCCAATTGGCTCCAGTCAATGTCGCGTCTCACTGATCACATGCTTTCTACTTAACAGACATTGGCAAAATGGATTTAAAAACTTAAATCAAGGCAAAAAAATGCTATTGTTTTCAAAACTGTATTCGTAACCAACTTAATTCTTCAAATACCCAATGTAAAATTTGTATATACATGTACATATGTGATTGAGAGTGCAAATGGTTCTTTGTCTCTATGGGTGGTCTATGACTGATAAGCTTCCATTGTCAGGTGTGGAAGTGAGGCCCAGAGCGTAGAAAAAAGAGAACATGCATACAAACAATAAGAGCATTTTCACCTGTGAAGCTAATGGTTCGGTGCATTCCAAAGTTACTGTGCAGATTTATAATATATTTTTAAATGCAGTGTGCTTGGAGTGATTGCTCATCCTTCGCATAACGAAAGAAGAAATTTGTTTGCTCTAGCGAAAATGTTGGATTTTGAGAAGGTGTAGGTACACCTCAAGAGCCAGATGATTGGCTAGGGAAATCTTTGACATGCCTTATGAAGTGGTCACTTGAAGAGCGTCTTTATTCCGATCACAAGTGTACATGTGAGTGTACACTTGTGATCGGAATGTATTATATTGTTGTAATCGGATTTGATTGCGCTTGTATGCGCATAATGCTTGTCACTGGACAGAGGGAGGTTAACAAAGTTATTGAATATTTTACAAATTAAGGGGAATTCTGTAGATCTTGGCTAACAACAAAGCAACAAACAATCAGTTCATCTTCGGCACAGCAACAGACTGAAATAATTGCCGTTATATGACAACATCCTCTCGACCTTGCTGAGATATCCATTATACATGCATTCTTTACAATTTGTCACATCATGTCTTCATTTTCGTGCATGCCACATATTTGATCTTCTTGAAGATGGAATAAAAACTAGAGGGGAGAGATCTGAGAAGATCTTCAGAAGACGGAGAACACTTGAAAGCCTAACGAATGCATCTTTGTGCTGCGGCAGGTCTTACATGAGGGTGAATTTGTGACGCTTATAGGGGTGAGATGAGAAAAGTGTGGGTGGATACAGCTGTACCAGATTTGTTAGTCTAACTAAACTGGAAAAAAATACTTTGATCCAAGTAATACTTTGTGGCAAAGTGGAATAGTGTCAAACTGAAGTCTCACTTTATGTTCAACGGATTAACTTTGTTTTACGAAAAGACATGTAACTAACTGCATGATTTTTTTTATCACAAATTAAGATGGTATAATAGAATGAAATTAAATATCTAGCAGATTGGTGATAAAAACTGCAGGTTAGCACAATTCGACAGCGAAACAAACTTACTCAATCTACTTCCTTACGGACGTAAATTTAGAGATTGATGTGTTGGAGCAAAGACCCCTCTGCGAACAATCATCATCATCTTATACTTTTTCAAGCTTGTCTATGACATAGATCAATTTACACCGGATTAGTCGCAGCATGCTCTTATTTACGCTCTCCTGTCTTGATCTGAAACTGTATATTTAATGTTCTCAAAATTCCTGCAGCAGCCTCTTTGCTAGTACTTCAGTTTTTTTTCTCCAAATTAAGTAGCCCATTTCTCAGAGGAATGAAAAAAATGTCCATTACCTATAAACCTACCTTAAATCTCCTTACCACGCTGAACACAGTTATGATAATGATTATGAATCAAAGTCGTTGATTTATACGGTGATTCAAAGGGTTTAAATGTAGTTTATTTGTTTTATTTCATTCATTTTCCATACTGCCTATTATAAAAAAGGGTCCCCGTGGGGGCTATAGCCTATCCCAGTTAATTGTGGGCACTAGGCGGTGAATTGGTTGCCAACCAATCGCTGGGCATGAGTAGAAAGACAACCATTCGCTTTCACAGTCATACCCAGGGGCCATTTAGAGTGTTCAACCAGTCTACCATGCATGTTTTTAGGATGAGGGAGGAAACCGGAGAACCCACGCAAGCCCGGGTAGAGCATGTAAACCCCCCTTACAGGAAGGTCCGGACCTAGGAACAAACTCTCAATCCCAGAACTGTAGGGCAGACGTGCTAACCTCTCTCACCCGCATTCTGTTCCTGTTTTTATGAATATAACACATTTGCATCAACCTCACATGCCAAAAGAGGTGCATGTCTGTCTACCAGCATGCTTTTGGGTGCTGGAGAGAAGTTGTAAACTGTCCCTTCAAGTAATGTCGACTTTATGTCAAATTTTTAAAGCGCTTTAAAGACAAAACGTTATTAAACAGGCTGGCGTAATGATAGAACAGCCCATCGCAGCATATGGACAACCGGTGACCGGAGGTTTCGTCGAAAGACGTTTGGTCCCCGGACATTTGGTCGACCGGACGTTTGGTAGAACGGACGTTTGGTAGAACAGACGTTTGGTAGAACGGACGTTTGGTAGAACGGACGTTTGGTAGAACAGACGTTTGGTAGAACGGACGTTTGGTCGCCGTGTTCGCTCGCTGTCAAATTATGACAGAGAGTTTACTGTTGACATTTTGATTGGATTGGATTGGATAACTTTATTCATCCCGTATTCGGGAAATTTCATTGTGACAGTAGCAAGAAAAGGCATAGTTATAAGTTAGACAGTACAGTCGCAAAGGCCGCAGAACAACAAAGCAAAAGCACAAAGTAAAAAGCAAATCAAAGTCAATGGGATCATTAAGAATCACCAAATCAAATCATTAAGACAGAAATATTAGATATTTAGATATTAAACTCACTCTCTCTCTAATGATTCTAATTTTGAGAGCTGGTTTCAACAATAACAACCCTCAAACGTCCGTTCTACCAAACGTCCGGTCGACCAAACGTCCGGTCGACCAAACGTCCGGTCGACCAAACGTCCGGTCGACCAAACGTCTTTCGACGAAACGTCCGAGTACCCGGACAACCATTCATGCTCACACTCATACCGAAGGCAATTTAGTGTGTTCAACCATGCCTGCATGTTTTTAGGATATGGGAGGAAACCGGAGTCCACGGAGAAAACAACCAGTCCACCATAAAAATGCATTCAAAAAATGTAAAAATATAAATGTGTTTAAAATTTAAAAAAGAAAATACATTATGAATGAATACACTTAAAGAGATTTACTTTGTTTTGAACATGTACAATATATAAACACATCCATCAGAAATCTAAACTCGCGCTAACATAACACACATTCCCCTCTGCGGTATATGAACAGATGTTTGGTTGGTGATCTGCCTCCTACTAGCTGACTGAGGAAAGGTAAGTGGAAGACAGTGAGAGGTAAGCGAGAGGTAAGCGACCTGTATCAACAGCGGAATGACAAATTACAAGTCCGTAACTTACACTTATTTAGGTCTTTTGCCGATTAAACGTAGCTTATGGAGAAGCACCATCAATTTCGTCACACGCAGTTTCTGCGTGTGATGACAAGTAGGCTTTGTGTTGTGATAATGACGACAGGGCCTATGTCCGATTATTATTATTATTATTATTATTATTAAATAGGAAGAAAATACTACAAACAAACAGCCAAAAGAATATTAAGGGTTACAAAGATTCTCAATTGTTGCACATTTCAAATGGTGTTTTTTTTAATTATTCATATATTTTTCCACCAACCCTGCTGTGAGATCATAAATGCCCTTCCACTTATTCTCTTTCTTATTGTAATTATAATGAGAGGGGGCTAATGTTTTGTTTATTTCCATAATGTAAAGAATAAAAGCCTCTTTACTGGAGTCGGGGGTAAAACCATCTTAGTATTCAATGGCTCAGTGCCCTGCAGCATGAGTTAGCCCAGAGGAAATCTTTGTGGCTCATAGTACTAGTTTTTCCTGTATCTCATTACCATATTGTTTATACATTACTCATTTGTATCTCTTCAACTCACACAGGAAAATGAAGAGCAAATGAAAACTGATCAAAGCCAAATTATGGAATTCAGTTTGGGAATAACCCTACAAAAGCAAAAAGATGCAATTTGCTGTACTCGCCGGCTCCTTAAGACTAATTTATACATCTTTAGCTGGATCACTGAGACCAATTGGTGTTATTGTACTGTCTTGCAGTTTTGTTAAATGCTGATTATGGAAGAGAAATGATGTCAATGAAGGGGGGGGGGGGGTAGGATCTTAAACAAGAATCAGACTAAAACAAGAGCACAGTTAGTTGTAATTGCATAATTCTTCATCTGACATGAAAGTGGTCTTGCTGAAGAAAAATGGGCCAGACAAAGATGAGATGTTACTACCAATTTTAATTTCCTCTGGGCCATTCTATCCCTGATGAGTTTGATAAAGAGATATTAAACACAGTGATGCTTGTAGCAATTAAAATGTAATTGAGAATAAAAGAAAGAAGTAATATATTGCCAGTTTAGAGTGTAATTTGATCCACACGTTAGGAGTCCAAAACATTTGTCAAAGTTTTAATAAGAGTCAACAGGATGCAATATAAACACAATGGACCTTTGGGGACCTTGACAAGTTCAATTGACTGATGGAAATAAATGTCATGATGAAAGACTGATTAACTCATTTGCAGTCTGACATTTGTATTTTTTTTATGATAGATCAGCTTTGTTAGTCATCAGACTGTTCTCGATTCGTCATTTTACCCGAGTGGCTAAATATCAATGTGTCATCAATAATAGGCCTTATGTAAGTAGTATTTAAAATGGCCAAAATAACAATCTTAATCCAGATAAATGTATTTTCTATACAAATCCTCTTATTTAACTAGTAAATAGAAAAAAAAGAGATTTCTATTTTCAGGTTTTCAGGCACAATAACATCAACAGAGAATCTAAAGTTCCCCTTACAAATCCAATGGACATACTTGGAACATTGGACAATGAAACTAATCAGAAGAGGAAAAGCAGCATATGGAAACAACTGTAAATGTAAAATACACACTATATGAATAATTACGAATGTTGTTTGCACATGAATTAAATTACTACTAGTACTTAAAAATGCATGGAAATAGTGCGTTTCCTAAATATATATATATATATATAATTTTTTTATTTTTTATTTTTATTTGATATTATGCATGGAAATAGTGCGTTTCCTAAAATATATATATGGGGGTTTTTTAAATTTATATTATGCATGGAAATAGTGTGTTTCCTAATATATATATATATATATATATATATATATATATATATATATATATATATATATATATATATATTAGGAAACGCACTATTTCCATGCATAATATAAAATAAAAATGTAAAAATATATATAAAATGAAAATGTAAGGCTAATCTAGTCTTGATTCTAGTCTCTCAACAGTGAAGTGACAACTATGTGTGAATAAATATTCAAACAATAATATGCTATGCATACAAAATATGAAGTAAAACTAAAATCAATAGGAATGGTATAACTCTTCCCCAAGCACACTGAAAAATGACTTTTGACAAGAAGGATCAAAATTGGCCCCCAGCAGATAACACTCATGCCTTTTGGACCGCCCTGAAAAAAGCCTCATAATGTTTTACTTTGTTCTTTTTCTTGATGACAAATTCAGAAATTGAGAAATTTGGTCAGTATATTCATTTACCATATCATATATCATCCATAAATTAATTGCATACTTATTGTTGCCTGTTTAAAGTTCAAAGTTATCCGGTAGAGCAAGCTAGAGTCTAGCTTGTTTAGCTTGACTGTCTAGCTGCTAGACAGTCGTAGTTCATTTTGAACTTGTTGTTGTGTTCAATTCATTAGTGAGATGAGCGCCGTTTATTCTCATGTTTCTTCCAACTATAGATTTCATCAGCATACATGTTGGTTAATGCAGGGCAATTAAGGAGTAAATAGTTGTTAATGTGCTCTGTCTTGACCTCGTTTCTTCATTTTCTGACATTGCATAGCAAGTTGTCTTAAAAGGAGTCAAGATCTACCAAAATTACCTAATCGCCACATAGATTTTCAAAGTTAAATTAAAAATATAACTATATCACCGGTTTGTTGTACAGATGGACAAAGTGGCAAAAAATAAATTTGTTTGTCAGTTTATTATGTTGAATTGAATTAGTCAAAGTATGTTGCAGGAGCACCATTTCATAAGTGATAAAGATGTGTGGGGAAATGGGTTTCAGATGTTGTTGGACCATGTGCACATCCAATATGCACATCTGTTGAAGCATATTGATATTTTTACAAGCCGTGTTTAACCAGCCTTTCCTCTGAGAGCGTCGCCACATGAAACATGCCAAGCAACCCAGCAGGGCCCATTAGAGTGTCAATATCATTTCAGCATGCTCCTCAGGTAGGTGCAAGCGGATTTGGCAGGAACAGAAGCGCGTAAATGACAAAAGAATCATGAAATGTCGGAATCCCTACAAAGCATGTTCGCTCAATGCCTCTGCAAAGCAAAAGGCAGTAGATTGTGTTACGTTTCATGTCTTTTTACGATACTACACAAAGCCGTATTCATATAATTTGTGTTGTGAACGTAGTTGCATGAACTAAAGAAAATTAAAGTGCATAATTTTAAATGAAATTAGCCAATACAAACACACTGGATGCAGCATTGTAGATTTGTGATTAGCAAATCTTATGCTTTCTGTCAGACCTTCAGACTACTTTCATCCTGGATCTTGGTTGTTGTACTATGTAACTTTTTCTTTGACAATTTCTTTGATGAACCCAAATCCCATGTCTTCCTTATCTGCGTCCCAGCACCCAGGTGTACCTTATTCCTGCACACCATGCCAACATACCCCCTAAATGTGACAGCTGCTTTGCTCAGACTAAAGATTGCATACTGAAATGTGTTTAATTTATGTTTATATACATGTGACGTGATTGGCTGATGACCAGTCCAGGGTGTACAGGATGTAACTTGCTTCAAAATCAGATTGGATGGCCCTGAAAATCAAATATGCCCGTGATGTGACTCTAATAAGAAGAACAGAATAATAACCTGATGGATGAGGGTGACCGGTGACCATTCCAGAGTGTAGTCTGCCTTTTGCCCGAAGCTAGCTGGTTAGGCTCCAGCAACCCCGGCGTGACCGGACGTTTGGTCGCCAGACTTTTGGTCGCCGGACTTTTGGTCGCCGGACTTTTGGTCGCCGGACGTTTGGTCGCGTATGTTTGGTCGCCCGGACCCAAACAGCCGGCAACCAAACGTCCGGCGACCAAAAGTCCGGCGACCAAAAGTCCGGCGACAAAACAAGGTAAAACAACACGGTCTACGCATCAATAAAAGCCAAAAGTTTGTATGTACATAAGTTGTCCCCTTAGGAAGGGACGTCAGTCAGGGTCTTAACAAGTTCTCTAACAAAACACAATAAAAGTACAGGAAATTTGGAGCTTTTCTTTAGCCTAATAATTAATAGGGCATTAAGTATGACTGAATAATAATTCGCAGTTTGTATTTAGGGAATTTGAGCAACAATTTTAAATGGTAATTATCAATAACCTTCCGGGCGACCAAACGTCCAGCGACCAAAAGTCCGGCGACCAAGCGGCCAAGTACCCAACCCCGACAACCCTTACAAGGATGCGGGGCATAGAAGATGAATGAATTAATGAATTCCAGCACAGAAAATATCAATGCTTTAGACAAACAAATGGGTACAGATGTTTTTTGTCTTTTTTGGAGGATGCTCGGTGTAGTAGTCCACAACGAAAGCATTTTTCTGCTTTTTGTGGAAAATGGCTGAACATGGCTTTCCACACACACCGACAGTGAGTAAACTTTGTGTGTGTGTGTGAGTGTGAGTACCAGTGTGTGAACAACCACACTTTTCGAAGTGTGGTTCATCTGAAATCCAGGAGATGGTCTCATGCCATAGGTCTGTGAGCACAGTGATGGCGTGGGGGCCTTCAATAATGAGCCATTTGGCCTACTGCATACATTTTCCCATACTCACTTATTTATTGCAGTCATGTTCGTCCTCCCAAATGACAGCATTTAAATGTCATGCTTAAAATTATGTCATATTCATGCAACATTGCCTGCCTACTGGAATGGTAAACGTACAACATTTTAGGCCATGGTTCCGCTCAGTTTTGACTTCATAAACAACAAGCAAATGTTAGACATTAACATAATATAAGTTAGACTTTAAAGAAGGCTGGCATGGTAGAGAACGCAAAATCAAGTTCGAGACTAATTGTGGCCAGACAGGTCGGGAGAACTGCAAGCGCCCTACTAATCAAAACAATGGTAATCAGTTGGCCTGAGAGATGACCACTATCTCCTGAATCCAGTGCAATATGCAATGTTGAGATTTTCTTATACTACTTCACTATCGGCCCAGTAGGATCTCACTCCCAACTGTCTTCACAGCAACAGCCATGTCCCATTATGCGGCCATCTGACAGAGAATGCGAAAGGTGTTCTTTATTTCCTCTCCAGAGTGTCATGCATCCGTACACACACACACACACACACACACACACACACATACACACATTCTCACGTACATATACAAAGAAGTGTTAGTACAGTTCAATTAGGAAACAAGTGAAAATTGATATATTTTAAGGAAGTTATTAACTAATTGCCTCTCTAGGGTACCAGCCTTGTCCTCACAAAACATCTCCCTCGCTTTGTCCCAGAAAGAATAAGAAAAATAAATGTTACTTCAAAACTGAGCACTACTTGGGAAGCCAAGATTCATGTAGCTTTCTGAGTCTTTGAGGGGCTACAATTTGGCTATTAAGTGGAGAAACGTGGGTGAGGCATTCCAAAAATATCTTGCAACCAACTCTATGCATTTATGTCATATATATATATATATATATATATATATATATATATATATATATATATATATATATATATATATATATATATATATATATATATATGTATATATGTATATATATATGTATATATGTGTATATACATTAAATTGACAGCATCTCTTCAGTCATTCTTCAATTTCCCCTTTGGTTAAACTTAAGATTCTGTGTTTTATTGTCGAAAGCACAACACCGTTCTATTTGCTTCTCAGTAACAAAAGCTTATGTTCACATGTGTAACATCAATCGATTCTGCTACATTCACACCTTCCATTCTGCCTTTATGCTTGTCTAGGGAGTTTTCCACTCTCTTTATGGCATCTTTGGCTCATTAGGAGAAGGCAACATAAAAATACAGAGACAGCAAAGAGTTAGGTCAAAAACGCCACAACCTTTATTTGGTTGCAAACACAACGAGGAAGTCAAGCTAACAAAAGGGACTGGAGACCTTGACAAAAATGAAAAGAAATTGGGAAACACAAGACCTACTCAAAGAAAGGGTTTTTTGATTTAATGATGTCACTCTGTTAATAAAGAAACCTCTCTAGCTCATAACAGAAAAGGACACTTTGCTTTGCTCTCTTCCACATTTCCACTCACTGCTTGTTTGTGTTGGGTGTGTAACTATTTTGGGTTTGTTTGTTACTAAGTTAGTTTTCATTGGGCCCCACAATCTGGTAGCCATTCTGTTCTGTCTACCCTTTTGTTTGGTCCGTGTTAAGTGTTCTACTTTGCGAATTCTACCTGGAACGATATTCTATTCTAGTATGAGTCCAGGAATAATCATTAATGCAGCACATGGAAATTCTTATTTTTTTCGCTAGCTTCAGACCACAGGTCTTAATGCACAATAGTTTTTCTCAACCCATAGTTCTGTCAAATTTGTTTATTTGCGTGACTGTTTCGACTGCCTTTTTCCATTAAGTCTGTTCCAATATTACACGTGCATTAGCTTGCAGTCCACTACATGCTGAGCAAAATGGTACATGTGCAGAAGGACATATAAACACTGAAACTTTATTATAGGTCCTAGCATCAACAGCTGCATAGCTGTACTTGTTGGTTCTAACATATTAGAGTCTTTACTGGAGGTATCATTTCAAAATTATCTATTACGCCTATAAAAAATAAAGTAAATCCAAAGCGTGAAGAGCTGTATTTTCCTTGTTGCAAAAGAAAGCCTCAGCTTTGTTCATTTTGAGGAGAAAGGGAATATTATAAAAGCCAGAATATACCGAACAACAATTATTTGCATAATTACCAGCTCTCACCACTTCCCAGTGAAATGTCCTAGAATGATGTGCTCAAACTCAGGATCGAAAGTAATATTTAGGGTACAAGGAAATTGCATGTGTGGTATGAATCGATTAGTTTATAAATTAATCACACATTAAAAAGTTTAATCTTTATTTCAATGTTGAAAGTTACATTACTGAACAGGATTTTATTTACATGGCTGTGGGATTACTGATCTTCCCCATAAAGAGGATGCTGCGTGTAGAGTCCTCCACAATGAAGACCAAAAAGGGTCTATCCATTTTCATTACCATAGGCATACTCATCGGCATCACCTCAAGGGTAGTGACGGTTGCTACTTCGGTTCCCGTTTCATCAATATTGAGAAGTGCCTGGTGAGATGCCTGTGGAACAAGCCAGTGGTTAGAGACCAACAAAATTGTAGAAAAACATCTAGGACCACGGAATGATACTGAACAGTCCTGACGTTGACAGTGCCATCACTAAGAATGTGGTTAGCCACTGCTTCAGGGCAACAATTGACCTTACCTGTCGAATCTTACAACCCAAATGTGATTTACCCTGTAGTCCTTAACCTTGAAAGAACTGTGTTTGGTTCATTTTACCTTAGACAGCTTAATCTTGATGTCATCTGTAATTCCAGAGAAATCTGCACTGTCTTCGAAAGCAGCGGTTATTCCCATATCTTTCAGTGTGCTGTCGAGCCTAGCTTTGGTTGAAATTGAAAATTTGGGCAGGAACACATCAACAGATCTGTTGACAAATGAGAAGTTGCATCATTGCATTTATACCATGAATGAGTCATTGTAGTTTAGGTTATCAGTTTCCATTCTTACTGCAAGTAGAGAGACTCATGCCAGTGCTTAATGTACTCTTTGTTGATTTTTTCTTCCACATCTTTCATCTTTCCCTCATCAGGCAGAACAATCATAATGGAGGTATTGCCCTTGTAAGGTAGCATTAAAACAGAGGTGCCATTGTCACCGTCGAAATACACCTCATAACGACCCATCCTTGCCATCATGTCTACTTCCACTTTGGTGGTCTCGTCCACATGAAAGTCAGCCTTCTTTGTAAATGATTTGTTGAAGGGTCTAACCCATTCTCCTGTAACCAGATATACAAATTATTTAGAGGCTTTGTGACTCAAATTCTTCATTCCGGTCTCCTACCTTTGAAGTAGACTGTGTTGATCAACATCATAGCCATGGCTTCATTCAAGTCCTGCACATGGTCTTTAATCATGTTATGGGTTTTATTGGCTATGTATGAGTTGATTACTTCTGCAGCCTCTTTAGATTTGGAGAAATCGACTTTGAGAACCTCAGCCGAGTAGAATTCCTTGGCATTTTTAATGAATGTGTCACTAGGACTGAAATTGTTGTCTAAAGCAACTGCATTAGCCACATCAATTTGCCTGAGCTCCTGGTTGTGTCCGAACATATGAAAAAGATGTGCGTATGCTTCATTGATCTTAGTCTGATCCTTGCCACTGTACCCCAAGGTGGAAAACAGCTGGCTATGAGTCTCATGTCGTGCCCCTGTGGACAACAGGGACAGGGCGGTGGCGATGCCCAGTGGGGAGAAGAAGATATTTTCTGCAGCACCTGCTTTGGCTCTTAGGGATTTATAAAGGCCAAAGCCAAAATCTGCATTTGGAGGTGACAGGTCATGGCATTTCATGTCATCTAAATGGTGGTGGTGGTGGCCATGGTGGTGGTGGTCGTGGTCATGGCCATGGTGGTGGTGGTCGTGGTCATGGCCATGGTGGTGGTGGTCGTGGTCATGGCCATGGTGGTGGTGGTCGTGGTCATGGTCATGGTCATGACCATGGCCTGAATGGGGGGCTGCTAGGCAGGCAGCCACAAGCAGTGCTGCAAGAATACAGCTTGCAAAGAAACTGTGCATCTTTACAACCTGAAGAGAATAATTTAGAAAAGACAAGTTAGATCCAAAGATCAGCAGTGTCAGTGAACACGATAACACTGGATCCAAGATGGTATTCTTTTGGCATCTTAACAGTACAAATTAACGTCAGTCCATCAGTATTGATGAGGCAGCTTTCCACATTGTCAAATGTCACGGTACTGGCAAAAAAAAACATATTGAAAAATGAATGTGACCAATTATAACCAGAAGGTTCCCCTGTGTACCACATTTCATCCAGAGTCGCGAGAATAGCTGTGAGGTACATTTAACTGCATTATAGAAGTATGGGACAAAAGTCATGAACTCTCCCCAAAAAATGATTCCTGAGTGGTTTAGTCTTTTGGAATATAACATTTTTAACTGAGAAACAAAAACCCTTTTACATATTTAAAATCTCTTGACACATTCAATGAAACTCTCTTCATGATCTTACCGTTAAGTCTTCTTCAGTGGGGACAGATGATCAGAATTTTTTTCCATTTTATAGACCTCTTGACAGTCAGGTTTGTTAAAGATTAACCAACCTTCCTTAGTTCAAATTAAGAGATAAGGTAGGTCTCTGGATCGTCCTCTCTTATGCAACAGAGTCACATGTACAGCAAAGGGCTAAAAAACCTACGGTATTTTTGTGTCTTTGTCCCCTCAGCCCTACTGTATTTTCTTAAAAGCTGTCTGAATATTGACGCTTCCTTGTTTAGTGTGTCAAATTATACATACAATATACCACAGGTGTCAAAACTATTCCAAAAAGAAGAATAGGTGTTGCCTTCACTGGTTGGTAGGGAAACCTGCACCCACTTGGCCCTTTGTGCAATTTATTTGACACCTATGCAATACACAAAAACAATTCCTGTCACTTTTTTCCACACCGTTATTGGTCACCCAGTCGACTTGCCACCAAAAGTGGGCCTCTTTGCTGGTCCAAGATCAAATTCCCCCGCCACTCAGTCACCGCATGCGATGCCAACGCCCAAGTGCTTCCAACCATCACACCTAGTCCACACCAACGGCCAATTAGGGCTAAGGGTATGCAAAGTAGCTTCAATCAGCTGCATGTAAATGAGAATCTTCAATTCTGCAGTGCACCCAAATGGGACCAACTAAAATGGATTTAAAAAGTGAGTCTGTGAACTTTGTGTGTCATGCAAACCTGGAAAAATGACATCAAATATTTGTAAAAGTTGTCAAAAACCTGAAGCTCCTTTAAGAAAGACATTCAATAATACACATACTATAATACTGACTACAGTGCTTCTATTTTTAACTTATCTTTTCCTTGTTTCAACTGGATTTTACCATTAACTCACACTCATTTGAGTCCTAATTTATAACCTAAAATAATTCAACTCAAAATGAAAGAGGTCATAATCTACATCACATGTGTCAAAGTGGCGGCCCAGGGGCCAAATCTGGCCCGCCGCATCATTTTGTGTGGCCCGGGAAAGTAAATCATGAGTGCCGACTTACTTTTTTAGGATCAAATTAAAATGAAGAGCATAGATGTACATTAATTTTCCTGATTTTCCCCCTTTAAAATCAATAATTGTAATTTTTTAATCAATTTTTCTGTGTTTTTAATTCAAAAATCATTTTGTAAAATCTAAAAATATATTTAAAAAAGCTAAAATAAACATTGTTTTAGATCTATAAAAAACTGAATATTCAGGGCTTTTGATCCAGTTCTTTTAATCCATTTATTTAAAAAAATCTAAATATTATATCTAAAGTGGTCCGGCCCACATGAAATCGAGTTGACGCTAACGCGGCCTGCGAACCAACCCGAGTCTGACACCCCTAATCTACATTAACAGCCCCATATATAAATTCTCAAGCACAAATATAAGAACCAGAAACTAAAGATGACATTAACATTTGTGGAAACTTCCATGAAAAACTGCAGAGACTTAACATCATGTCCCTCTCCTTCCCCAGTGTGGTAATGGGTATGAAGCTCGACTGTCTTATAACACAATAGGTGTGTGCGGCTCTCCTGTCTTTTATCAAACTGATTAGGTTAGGAGACTTTTAGGCTCAACTCTTGGGAGGGACTCCAATTAACGGCTGTTCTCTGAACTAAAACTGCTAACACAAAGGGAGAGGAAGGGAAAAGTGAGAATTAATACAGGTGGGGAAATCCTGTAGTGTGATGCAACTACCCCCTCTATATAACCAAGACATTTTCCGAATACGGGATGAAATAAAGTTCTAGCCTAACCTAACCTTTCTTTTATAGAACATTTCAAAGTCTAGACGCTTTTTCTTTAAGAAAAAAAAATCTACATCCACAGCACCTAATTTGTTGGAAAAATCATCCACAGGCACTGTATAAATGTAGTTTTATACATATTTTAAGACCATCCGAGACCCTTTACATTCAACCTGCTATAGAGTTAGATTTCAACGAAATGTGTGCCAGCATGTATTTGGTTAAGCTCTTGCACCAAACAATTTTGACCATTTATTGTAGATAATCGGTAATAGCATGAAAGCAATTGTTGTTTTCACTCTTACATTCAAGGAGAAGCAGATTATTTTATAACAGATTTAGTGTTAGGAGCAGCCTGCTATTGTTTTTCCCGACTCTCGTTTGTCCTTTCTGCCTTGCCGTTGTGTTTGCGCAGCTGCGCGCGATTCTAAATTAGTCCCTGATTTGTCCATTTAAACCCCACTGAGTTTAACGTCATTGTCGGATTGTCTGTTTAAATTCCCTTACCATGCATCCACGTCACCTTGTCACGTGTTTTCCCTAGTCTGTTTGGTTTCATGTTTTGTTTCCTAAGTTCGTGTTATTTTGTAAGGTCCCTCCTAAGTCATTAAAGTTTTGGTTATGAGCACGATTTGCTTCGTCCTCGCCTGCTTCCCCGCGACTGGGTCCTAATTTCTCCTACCTCGCCTCGACGTCTCCAGTGGACATAACATTTAGTCTGTGCTCATCGTATATTTAATGCATCGACATCGTACTGGCTATTAACTCTGTCACTCTAGACTTGACATACTTTATTTTGTGCACCTTCACTGACACAATATAACATTGTCATCATAATTGACATTTCGCAAAAGCTCCGTCCCACTTAGATACTGTTGTTACACTGTTAGCCTTATGACTTTGATGATAAAATCTGTGGAAAACATATGTATCGCGGGGGTTGCGGGGGGTTCTGGAGCTTTTCCCAGCTAATTACAGGCACCAGGCAGGGGACACCCTGAATCGGTGGCCAACAAATAGCAGGGGACAAGGAGGCAGACAACCATGCATGCTCACACTCACACCTAGGGGCAATCTAGTGTCCAACCAACTTACCATGCAATGTTTTTGGGATGTGGGAGGAAACCCGAGTACCCAGAGAAAACCCACGCAAGCCTGGGGAGAACCTGCAAACTTCACACAGTGAGGACCGACCTGGGATTGAACCCTCGACAACAAAACTAAAACTAAAACCATCGCAGCTAAAGTATACAGGTCGCACAGCAATGTGCACTAGTCATGTTCTCAAACTTTAAGTGAGTTATCTTTTATATGTTATTTTAGCATTGTCAATTATCATGATTACTGTTTAGCCAATGGTGCATGGCTAGTATGCTACTCACGGTGATAAGATCAAGTTTTGGTTTGTCAATAACGTGGTTATTTACTATAGCAGATAAATATCATTGTGTGAGGGATGAGGATATCGTTTATTGTTTTGTTTTTTCAACCTCCAGCTGCTCCCTTGACTTGTTAAACACATGTACAGCATGTAATACATTGGAATACTATGGTGTTAAGTGTCCTTTTACAAATTTCATTCATTCATTTTCCATTGCGCTTGTCACGGGGGTGTTGAAGCCTATCCCAACCAAACTTTGACCACTAGGCGGGAGACATCCCAAATTGGTTAACAGCCAATCGCAGGCCACACCGAGACAAACAACCACTCACATTTACACCAAGGGAAAATTTGGAGTGTTCAACCAGCCCACTATGGATAACTTTGAGATAGCTTCTTTTTGGCTTGAAGAATGTGAAGCATGGAACCCACATGCTCTTTGTTTTAGTCGAAAGTTGACATGTTGTGCACCAATGCAGTAAAGCATTGACAAATCTGCAGAAAGCTAATATGGCGTCAGACCTGCAATGGCAATTATAATAAGACCCTACTTCACATCGTGTTGTGTGTTCTCATGTTTCTAAATGTGGAGCAAAATATGGGGTTTTTACAAACAGGTAAGAAGAAAGGACCTGGATTAGGTTATTAAATAACCTGCTTTTAATTGAATTGGAGAACCGAAACAACAATGGCTTGCTTGCTATTTCCGATTATCTGCAAGAAATTGTCAACATTGTCAGGCGTCAACAGTGGGACTTGAATCTCGGAGAAACTGTTCACTCACGTCACTTTGATGCAAAAGCTTAACCAGTAAACTATGGGATGTCACACATCAGGTTGAATAATGTAACAGGGTCTGGCACACTGGTAAAATATGCATAAAACCGCACTTATGCAGTTGGGTGTGAATGATATTTTTCCCACAAAGGAGATGGTGTGGAAATTTGGTTTTAATTATTGACTGAAGGGCCAAAATACTCATTTTTTGAAAAGCCCCACTGCATGCTGACAAGGTCTAAGTGCAGTTTCGGGATGTGAATACAGGTTGCATATTTGATGAAATATTTTGTTGCAGGCAGTAAAGTTTCCCTTTGGTGGAATTTTTTTTTAAAACCCAAATGCCCAAAATCTGCATTTTCATGTGGATGAAGGTTGTTGTTTTTGCGAAATACCCTGCTATGTGTGGACAGGGTTAAAGTCTACCCCCTCCCTAACTGGTGTATGGGGAAAAAGTATTCATAGTGTGATTGCCACACTACTTACAACAAGGTTTCAAATATATTCAATGCTGCTTTTGTTAAACTATTCCCTCTGCTCTTTATTTCTCTCTGTCTCCCTAAATACTCTTGTGTCCAGTTGCATTTTCTCAATAAACAGCACAATATTAGGAATCACAACATGATGATGAACAGGGCAGGTAAAAAAAATCATCATAAAAAAACAATAAATAAATAAGGGAATTCTCGCATTAGATACTTGGATGCGACAGTATTCATTGCATGCTTTTCAATCATTCCAAACTGGAAATCACCCAACTGCTGTATGTAGAGTGATAGCAAGTGAAAAGATTCTTAATTTGATCTTCATTTGCAGAACAATTTGCATTTTCTCACAGGAATACTCGCGAGACAGACGTGCTTTGCACAACTCACAGTGCTTCTCACTTGAAATCATATTCTTCCTAACTATACAAATTAAATTCTGTAATTTGATTCTGAATGGACTCTCAACTTTAGACGCCCCACTATCCAAACTATTCCCAAATAAGGTCAACGTGTAATGATCAATCTGTTTTTGTTTACTGTTCAGTCAATATGAGCCGATGATAACGTTTTCTTGTCTTGGGATTTTATTGTATAAAATACAAAATAGGTCGAATGGAACTTGGACTCTCACCAAATTAATGCTCTTCTTTTGTTACATTCTGCAGTCTTAAACACACGCCTGTTCTCAATTGTCTTACCAAGATAAAGGTTAAGTAAATGAAGTGATACAAAAAAATTCATATACCTTAAGAGACATACATTTATGTGACATTGCCTTCCCCCAATTTTTGCTTTGATTTTTTAATTGTAGAATATAGGATATAAATTGTAAATAAATTTTCTGAGGTATCAGATTTTGCATTACTGCTATGCAATGTTCCCTCTAAGCTGCGCGCGTGCGCAATTGCGCACTACTCTCGTCTTCTCTGCGCACAGCAAATCATATGGAGCGCACAAAATAAAATCCCAATTTTTTCATGTTTTTTTTTAGCTGTGAGGACGACGCGCGAACCACTCATCCGCCGGGCCGCCCATTCATAGATAGTAATCATTACATTTTATTATTACTAAATCATTTATGTGTAGTAGACATGCACCTGCTTATGGCAGGTGTGATACTGGTATGTGCCAACAGCGAGCAATGATGATGTTGCTCACACCGGTACTCAGTGTGCTCAGGGAGGTTGTCTTTTTGCCCAGACAAACAAAGATTTAGAGGGAACATTGCTGCTATGTCAAAACTGTAAACAAGTACTTTTAAAGGTGCTAAATGAATGTATTATTCTATCTGTCATGGTTTGTTACATATGCATTATAACATAATAATCCTTCATTCATCACCCGAGCAGCTTATCGTCACAAGGGTCGTGGGGGGTGCTGGAGCCTATCCCAGCCAACTACGGACAGTAGGCAGGAGACACCCTGAATTGGTTGCCAGCCAATTGTAGGGCACAAGGAGACAAACAACCATTCACATGCACTCATCCATACAGAAAATTAGAAGTGGTCAATCACCCTACCACGCATGTTCTAGGAATCTGGGAGGAAGCTGGCGAACCTGGAGAAAATGCAGGGAGACACGAGGAGAACGTGCAAACTCTACACAGGAAAATCAGACTCCAACAGGGATTTGAAGCCTCATTCTCAGAACAGCGAGGCAAACAGGCTAATCACTTGTCCAATAAAATATATACTGAGTTCTTGTAACGTAGATGAAATTGATTTTTTAATTGCAATGATCTAAAGTGAACTTCTAACACATTACATTCCCTTCAAGTGTCACACTTTTATCTGCTAATTTGGTGTTACTCCCGGTTTGAGAGACCTTTCCGGCCCTTGACAGTTCTCACCATCACAAGGAGAGGTCAAAAACAGAGCCCCATACCCAAGGAGACTTTGTAAACACTTCGGTGTTGAAACCTTGGGAATTGAGTTCAGCCTCTTCATGAAAACAGCAATCAGGCTGTTAATGAATTCACTCTATACTGCCTGGTTGCCTGTGCGCACTGACGGCGAAAGCAGTCATTATTGCTGACTTAAAATCTACTTGGCGTCATTCATCATCCTATGAAAGAGCAAAATGCAAGTGGAGCTCGGAGGAACACGCCGGAGGGTGTTCCATGGGATGGATCGATATACTGTACTGCCTGAACTCTCCAGGGGATTTGAACTCCACATTCAGACACACTCAATTGCATGAGAAGCACTGCACATTCCTCGCATACAGTGCTAAAGTATAATGAACCATTTATCTCTAGTCTCCATACCTTAATCACAACTGATTGCTTTTAATGCATGCAAATGTGAACTCTCATACAGCTTCTTAAATGGATTTGTTGTTAAAAGAACATGGACTGTGTAGTACCACCAGGAAACAATATGGTGAGGCTTAAATCTGATTTAAACCCAGACAAAACTGTTTCAAGAACTAAAATGAAAAAAGTATCATTTGTTACCTTTGTGCATTTTGTATTAGCAGAATACAGTATTTCAAAAGAATTGCTTCACTCCTTTATCATATACAGTAAGAAATGCACATTATTTAAACAAACTTTTAAATAATTGTCTCTCTTGAGCATCTTCCTCGCTTTTTATTAACACTGCCAGAAAAACAGTTTATTCCAGGAAGAGCACCCCAGCAAGAAACAGAAAAGCACAAGCCACATTAAAACTTAACAGGACTTTGGAGGCAAACAGACTTATGCAGCCCTGTGAATCCTCTGGGGGCTGCAGCTTGGCTTTGAGGTTGATGGTGGTGAGGCCGGGGGGCATTCTGAAAAGACCAGTTGCATCACTCACATTATAATTTGTACCAGAGGACATTGACAACCCCTCCACTGGTGTTTGCTGTGTGCTAGAAGTTTTGACTGTGATTTATTTTATATATTTATTTATTTGTGATGTATTCATTTGAAAGGCAAATGAATACAGATGATGTGAAAATACTATTTATAGTATTTTACACATACTATATGTTTATACATACATATGCATATCCCCCCGACCCATTGGAAATTAATGATAAAATGTCAAAGTATAATTTTTACAAAGTAAACATCACATTGGTTGAATTTTGCAGCATTCTGTTGTAAATGTACCATCTACCGTATTTTCACGAGTATAAGGCACACTGCATTATAAGGCGCACTGCATTATAAGGTGCACTGCATTATAAGGCGCACCCTCAAATGACACATTTAATTTTTTTTCCATATTTAAAGGCACACTGGATTATAAGGTGGCCTGTCTGTTTTTGGAGAAAATGTAAGACTTTTAAGTGCGCCTTATAGTCATGAAAATATGGTACCTAACATGTTTTTTCTGCATGAATTTCTTTGCAAAAACGTAGATCCCTTGCCACTTAGATGTGAACTCCCTTGAAACCTATTAGAACTTTTGCTTAAGGATGCTTCAAAGTTTCTAATTTAATCATCAGGGGAGAAAGGGGGCACACCATGGGTTTTTCTTCATTTATTCTCTTAACAGCCTGGCTGTGCTGTGTCTTTCTGGCATGAGATGGTACATTGTCATGCAGCAACATGACCTACTATGTTCTTCATTTTGTATTACGGCAGAGAAAATGGACACTCAGAAAATCCATATAATTTTTGGAGCAATTTGTAGATATTTTCAGTGATTCCAAATGGGTTGGTGCTCTCTTTTTCCTCATTACCACCCCAAAAAAAGACTACACTACTTGATGCTACACTGCAAAATTGTTGGGACATGATTCCCATCCATGGCTCCGGCCATCTGGACCACATTTGTTGCTTGACACTAGTCAGTGCCTAGGCAGATACTGCAGTAAACAGCTATGTGCCATTGTCTGCTATGAGGATACATTTTTATTTTTATTTTTTATTTTCATGCTGTGGCCTACACCCTCCCCTAACCTCAACCCTATCGAGAACCTTTGAAGCAGTCAAATATATTAGAATGTGTAGCAAAATGACTGATAAGTTTGAATTGAATTCAATGTAAAACGTCATCAAGCATAATAATTTGGCACAGTTTATTTGAAAGTTTTGTTAATTATATCTATATATACATATTGTTTTTATTATTTATTTATTTATGTATTTTAACCATTCTCTTGGGCAGGTTTATTTGAAAACACTATTCTCCAACAATGAAACTTGAAATTCAAGTAGTGTTATTTGCATCAATTAGTTAATAGAATCTGAGTGAAAAATATTTGTAAAATTGGCATGTTGGATACTGTAACAGGAACTTGATACAAATCAGTCCTTGAATATCCCACCTTTTACTGTTTTACATCACTACAATCTTGTTTCTTATCTTTCCCCACCATTAGATTATCATGAGTACAATTCAAGTGGAGGGAGCAGTGGTTAAATTTAGCCTATACACCTACTTCATAGCAGTTAAGCATTCGATTATCATACATGACACCAATGTAGATTTTTTTTTCCGCAAATCACACCACGTGCATTAAATCTGTACACCAGTGCAAAAACCCGGACATGTCTAAGTTTAGTTCTGCCACGACAAAGGTATGTTCTATATTTTTCATTTGTTAATTCCCATGAATGTTCCCCATGCTGCATTTTTTAGCTTGAGGCAGAGGCTTCTACTGCTCAATATGAAGGTAAAAGAATGTGGTCATCAGAAACAAAATTTTTACTTGTACAGTGTAATTTCTCAATAAGTTTCGGCAAGCAACTCTTTGAAAAGTGCTATATAAGTAAAGTTGCTTTCTTGCACTATAAATAACAAATAACACTATAAATCACATAGCCAACAGTTTGGAATCACTTATTAATGCTGGATTTATGTTTTAAAAAATCAATTACCAGATTCAAATTTAAAGGTCTATCTGTCTTTTTAAATATAGATTTTGGTGGAGCAAAAATATTTATCTAGATACTGTAAAACATTCAGTTAGCCTCTCTCTTAGACACTCTACTGATCTAAAGATATGGGTCCATGTGTTCATTTCTATTCACACTGACATGCAAAATGATTAAACTGCATTTGATAGCAAAATTACAGGAATGTTGTCATTTTAAAAATGAAATCCAGCCTAAATTCCTCTTAAAGCAGAATCGCTACAGGAAAACTGCATGTTAAACGATACTGAAAAGACATAGTAACTACTTTCTTGCTTTTTTTAAGATATTGGCCTCATTTGGAGGTGGTACAGGTTGATTTCAAACAAGGCAGACTAACCATCGGCTTTGCTAAAGTGTTGCTCTATTTGCTCCGTGTGGGCGGCACCAAAAGTCTATCGATCTTTAGGGATGAGCTTTTGACCCATTGGCTGAGCTCCAAGCAAACAATGGCAGTTTTTTTAATTTTGTTGTAAACTAACATAGCATTATGCATGTATGTCAAGGGGTGGTCTTTGTGGTTGCACCCACATCCAAATGGATTTTGAAGTCTTATGTAACAGATGCATGCTAAAAAAAATGGTGTTACATGGTGAAGAGGTGTGCTCACCGTAAATATATTGTGGTTACACAACTATGCTGTGTCCTAAAAGTGTTGAAATGAGTCAATATCAACGTTTGCCTTGGTTAAGTGTGTTACCAGAGTCTTTTTTTTAGTTTGACTGGACTCGCGTTTGCAAGTTAAATTGATCTGCATACAGTAAGTTTAGGAATTGATTACGAAGTGATGTCACACCATGAAAGTACCTTTCTCCTCTAAGTCCATTAATATTAAGAGCACTGAACATTGAGAAATTAATCTGGAGGCTACTATCTCTGGGTTCTAAAATATGTTATATTGCCCATATAACAAATAAGCAAAGACTTATTTAAATCTATACATGCACATTTGCTGTGGTTTAGTACAAAAATTTGCCCCTTACCAGTTGTGGTCTTTATCACTCTGTTTCTCCATGACCTTGACCCAGCGGCGCTATTGGCTATCTAGCCAGCTGAGAGACACTTTCGGCTTGTACTGGGGCCAAAGTTGGTCTCCTTTTCAGGTCCTGGGGTGACAGTTTTTCTTCTCATCTTTTGTGCATTGCCTCCAAACAGCTACAAGATAATGATGACCTGTAAACTTGACATACCATGTGAGACAGTCGTGAGGAAACATCACTGGTAAAACATTTGCTTTATTAATATCTTGATCCACCCTCTTCATCCTACTAGTGCAGGGATGGGCAAACTTTTTGACTTGCGGGCCAGAATGGATACAAAAATTTGACAGAGGTGCTGGGCCAGGAGCATTTGGACACGCAATGTAATTTATCAAACCTGGGGATTGAAATATAAGAAAAAAGACACAATTGAAGGTGAAAATGTATTTTCAAATTTACTTTCAACATTAAGAACATATTATTATTCAACGAAAGAAAGCAGTCTTTAAATTGAGAGTGATGAGCGGCATGTTAATTAAGCTACTGTACTGCTGCTGTGCGTGCATGTGCAAGTTGCTATTTTTAACACAGTAGAGAAACTCACATTTCAGTGGGAACTGTGTTGTTGTTCTCCCTTTTTTGCCAGTGCATCAAAATCTGGAGTTAGTGCGCCTTCTATCGGGGAAACGACGGTATTGCAGGGGAAAGGGAAATGAATGAGGTCATTGATTTTTACTATAATTTGGACAACGTCGGCGGGCCGGATTAAAAAGCCTAACGGGCCGTATATGGCCCGCGGGCCGTAGTTTGTCCACGCTGTACTAGTGACTGAATTGTCTTACTAGTAGGACAAAGAGCAAAGTAGATAATTCAACATTTATTAGTACATACAATTGGGGAGTTGGCTAAACCATTCTATGACGGGTCTATCAGTATACGATTATTAGTGACACTAATTATGTACCGCAACAATTTGGATCTATTACATTTTAAAGACTTAAATCATTCTCATATCATAAAAAGCCTATCATTTGTTACAAAGTATTTTAAGAGGAGAGGCGGTGAGACATAACATGAAATATCATAGTGCTCAATAAGTATGATAAGATTAAACTCATCAAGTCAGTGCAGTTCATAGACATCAGGTAAAATGGGATTCTTAGCCTTCTGTGTGTGATTGTGGTGGCTGATTGTTTGATGATGCAGTGTCACCAGGTGGGTAAACTGAAAACAGCAAGCGTGAGAGTAACAGAATAATGGCAAATCACAGCAAGACATGCTTTAAATAAAAGGCTCTATCCATTTTGAAGCTTGTGTACTGTATCTAGTCCAGGCGCTGATTATTAGAGCAAAAGAATCTGAGTCATTATTAGGAGAAATGAGTGGTGATAATCAGCTAAAATTGTTGACAGCGAGACAGCCACAGTCATTAAATGTTGTCTTGAGGGAAACTGTGACATAGACACAGAAGAGTCATCCACACTCCCCAGTGCCTGATTTGGCCTGTTGAAATGGTAGATTTTAATAAGGAGGCTGTACCACTGGGTAATTCAAAGGCTCATTTGAGGCACAATGAGGCAGCAGTAGAGCAGGATCCACAGCAAAAGCAGCATTTCCAACTCTAATGGGTTTATATCACAAGAGGCAGCCGAAAATTGAAGAAAGAATCCTCCCTTTCTGTTGGCGAAACACACGTGACACAATAAAAAAGACAATATATACGAATAAACGAAATTTGTAGGTCATATAAGTAAATACAAAATGTTATTGTTGGGATAGGGACAACTACTGGTGTCGGTAGAGTGCAATACAGCGAGCAAAATGTTTAATATTTTTAGTAAAGGATGATAGTAATGAAGTGGTGTTCCGTGCTTTTTCTAGCAGCGCCTTCAGCAAATCAAGCCAACCCTCAAAAACTATTTTATGGGTATAAAACCTCTACTGCAGCTACAGCTGCGACAATAATCAATAATAACCTCATACAATTCAAATATTATTTAGGAATATAGCCATATTTTACTCATCAAAAATCCTTTTTAACTGTACACAATATCCATCCTCCTTTCTTTCTTCCTTCTTTCTATCGCCATCGAAGCTAATGCTGAAAGTCGAGCCTGTCCTATTGTATTTCTGGCATACGTTTTTATTCGATTTAGCGCTGCTAATATTCGTTCCCGGTTGTGACAGATTTGCTTGCTTTGGAGTTGTCCGACCTTTCTTAATGATGTCCAGCTTTTTTTTCTTGAAAAGTCCGTCTTGAAAATGGCTTTAAATCAACACAACAATATATTTGCTTGTGCAGCTCGCTCCAGATACAGTTTGTTAGCTCTGGCTAGTCCACTCTATCACTAGCCTATCATAGTTGGTGAAAGCGATGACGTATCCCTACGCCTGCGAGAAGGCATTGTGGTGTTGCCAACTCGAAATCTGATTGGTTAAAGCAACAGTCTTATCGACGCTTGTTTAATGCAGCAGAGCCTGCAGAACTGATTGTGAAGGCCTTGTGTCAGATTTCTGACCCTGGCAACAAATAATGGCTTAAATGTGATTGGTTAAATGCTTCAATATGAAAACACACATCTGGAAGCAGTGCAACCAGGGGGGAAAGCAATGAAAGGAAGCTAACAGACAATTTGGAATTATTGAATAAGTATTGATGGACAAAATATAATATATGATTCAGATATTTCTTAGGCCAGCAGAGAAGGCCTTGAAGGCCCTGATGGCCCGACAAAATTTCACCCTCTCCCTCTCATTAGAGTAATGAGAGGGAGAGGGTGAAATTTTGGTTGTTGGTGAAGCATCAGTGTCTCACGATGTTAATTCTATCATAAGGACGCACCTGAAATGTGAGCTTTTGGGGGCTCTGCTGTTGTCATCTTTCAATTTAGCGTTTTCCATCTTATGTTTCTCTTTCTTTTCTTCACTGAAATTAGTCACTTCATGATTTTGTCCAGTAGAAACTCTTTCCAATTCATTTCCATGAGCTAAAGACACCAGGGAAGTGGAGGATTTCAGATGTTTGAACTTTTCTCCATCCAGGATTATTTCTTCTACTGTTTCCTCTTCAACTCTTGACTCCCCTTTTCTAAGCTGTCTGGATGGAAGAAAAACATCAATGCTCAGGTCCTTCATGTAACTGTAGTCATCCTCCTCCTCCGAGTCCGGTGCTGACAAGCTATAAATCCCTTCCTCGGAGCTCATGGAGAAATGACCCTCTTCTACCCTGGTTTTGCTGCATCCATGATCCTTGGAGCCTTTTTCCATCCATGATCGGATCTCCTGATTGATTCCTCCTGCCTCCAGCGAATACAGGGGCTGTAAGTTCAGTCTGACTTTCTTTCCCATTAATTGCGAGGCTTCCTGTTGTGGGCGTTTGGCAACATTACAGCCATGACATGATGAGAATGTGGAGATGTCAGAAGCCGCGCTGTTGGAAGAGTTATCAGAATGACTTCCTGAAGATTTCCTTGCCCAACGTTCCCAAAGTTCCCGCTCATGGCTCTTTTCGAGACATTCAAACAAACTTTGGGCTGCAGGATTCGTAGTCCTGCCAATAGCGGCTGACTTAACTGAGCCAAAATTTGGGATCTGGGGAATACTTTCTGCAATCTGTGAAACTTGATCCTGTAAAAAATGAAATTAAATGTGGAATCATATGCAGTGCTATGAAAAATAGACACATTTTGGTTTGTAATAGAGACAAAGGTGCCCCCACTCTTATTATTTTGTTACATGTACATGCAAAAAAAATTTTTTTCAAGAATCTGGTTACAACAGTTTATTTCGCATTGCATTTATATTGGATTCAAAAATAAACTTATTTTTTACATTTTAATTTCTATAGGGGGAGCGTCATTATGTCTAATGTCACCCTTTGTTCTAAACTAAAATGAACAGCCGATGCACAGACCAGATTTACTGTGTATGTGCAATGTCTAGTATAATTGCTTATTGGTAATGCAATAGCTTTTTGATCAAAACAACTAGTCGTTGCAGATACACAATAGTAAATCCCTTTTTCATAATTTGTCATGAGACACAACAATCCTCATCATAGCCATTGTGACATTTGTTTTGGTCAAGAGCAGAGAGAGAGTGATACTGGACAAAATGGACATGCAGTGAAATGAATGAAAATTGACCTTTCTATTTTCTTATTCCAGAAATACAATATCAACCAGTAGGCCGTGTTTTGACCTGTAAAGTAATATACAACATGTCCATGGAAAATTACATATTTTGCATTTGGTTCCCTTTTCAATCGTGATTAATCTGGCAGGAAAAATATAAGAGTGGGAAGGCAACAAACTCTACACTTTGCAATGTGTTTATAATTCAGTTACAACAATTGTCAGCTTAGCTGAACTCTCATTTTTCTTGCTTTTTTTCGTTTTGTTTGTTTTTTGTTGGGGGGTTTTGCACATTGCTTTATCCAAACAGTTATGCTTATACTCTATTTGATATATTTTGCACAAATACTAACCTTATCTATGTCTGAGTAATAACCCATGAACAGAGACACATAGGTGATAATGGACTTCTCATCTGGGGATATGTATGCCAGGTCTATAGGAGGAAGGACATTTCATGTTATTCCAACGCTGAGCTCTGAGTACTCAACAATGCCAAAGCAAATGATTATGACAAATGACTGGTACTCTATACAATATAGATGGCATGCATAACGGATGTCCCAATATTTCATGCTGTGGTTCATTTTAACATAAAAATTGACCTGTGCCTGCACAATATTTGTGCAAAACAAATTACCAGACAAAGGTAGCTCTGTGTAATGATTGACATAATAATGACAGGACAATATTTTTATGAACAGTGGCATTTTTACAAAATAAGTGGACCATTTTGGACTTTTCTGTCTTTTTGTGTTTAGGTGTGGGAGTTTAAGGTGTTGCTTTAGCCTCATCTAGCGGAATCTTAGTGTTGGTGTTAGGTTCTATTTTTTCTTCTTATGTCTTATTTGCTTGGTGGTCATTGAATACACAGTGTTTAACATCAAAAATTGAAATTTGCTTATGCTTTAACATTTATTATTCTTTGTGAGTGGCAAAAATTGAGTTGAATGACTTTCTGCTGTTTGTGTTGTGGACTTTTTGATTTGTTTGTGTTTGTTTAATCAAGGCCTATCTGATTTCCCATGTGATGCTTTGTCACTTTTTAACGACGCCGAGAGCTTTCTAAATATACTTGTATTTTTATTAGTTTTACCATTGATTCTGTACATTATTTAGTTCCATGTACATTATCCGCATTCATTTTTCATCAAATCAAACATAGTAAAAGTATGGTGTTTGTGCCACTCCGATTTTTTTTTTTTATTGTATAATTTATTTTTTATTGCCCACTTAGTCTGAATTCCCTGCAGGCCTGACATTTTAGAGTGACCATTGTGTTAATGCTGCCTGTTGATTGAAATGTCAACTCCCCAATGATTGCAGTAACAATGAAATACTGATAAGAAATGACTGTACAGTCTGCTCATGCATGAGAGCTATACAGTGTCATGGAACAATATGGTAAAATGAACCAGAGGATTTTGAAATGTCGGCACAAGCTTTTGTCTGGTTTCCTTGCTGAGGAAGAACTATTTTACATACAAATGAGAGATACTATGGAAAAAAATTAAAATGTATCATTCATTGAGGGTGCGCCTTATAATGCGGTGCGCCTTATAGTCGTGAAAATACGGTACTCTTTACCTTTAGGGTCAAGTAATGATGGTATATTCAAATGGTTAGAGGCTAATGAAAAAGCCTGTTGAAGGCATTCCATTGGCTCCATGGATAGACTCTCCTTCAGGTTAACCAAAGTTGGGTTTATGGACTTAATCAGAGCTAAGAATGCAAGTCCACTTCGCCAACTTTTCCCAAAATTATGAACCTCGACGCCAAATCTGCCAATGTAAATAGGCATATTAAATAATAATAATAATAGAGTGTTTTGTCTATTCATGATCATTTTTAGGAAATCAGACTCACTTTGAGACGCATCTTTGTCCCCAGAGCAAGAGAGATCTGATTGCTTTTCTTTCGCACTTTGAGTCTTCAAACGTAGTTGTACATTTTTGTGGCAGAGTGTTGCTGCAGTCGCTTTTCTCACCATTTGAGCAAAGTGAGAGGTTAGCAGATGACGGGTAAGAGCTCACTGATACCGAAGATCGGTTTGGAGACAAATCTCCCTGGAGTCCTGTCAACACCTTTTTAACCTACATCAGAGGATTGTACTTGAGAATCTTCACTTCTTATATAACAAGCAGTGAGACTGACCTGGAAATGAAGTATGACACTCCAAATAAGATTAAGAACCACTGAAGGGACGCCATCGACAATACCAGCGGCATCAATGCCAAGTAGTTTCACCTGAGTGACACATTACAGAGGGGGAATAGTCATTCAAAAAGCAGATTTAATTAAAGATTTGAAATACGACTGTAAACTAATCATGCACTCTTACATGTCTTTCATCCAGAAATGCAAGGGCCTTGGAAATGTTGCTCACTTTTAACATACGGTGAGTTGATGACCTAAGCCTGTAAAGCTGTAAAAAAAATATATACTTTTAGTCTAATGTTTTGAAATGTGACATTCTTCCAGTGGTGTGCCGTCAGGGCCTTCAAGGCCTTCTCTGCTGGCCTAAGAAATATCTGAATCACAGACTGATGTTAATTATATTTTGTCCATGAATACTTATTAAATAATTCCAAATTGTCTGTTAGCTTCCTTTCATTGCTTTACCCCTGGTTGCACTACTTTTCATATTGAAGCATTTAACCAATCACATTTCAGCCATTATTTGTTGCCAGGGTCAGAAATCTGCATCAAGGCCTTCACAATCAGTTCTGCAGGCTCTGCTGCATTAAACAAGCGTCGATAAAACGTTATATTTATTTCTGTCAAAGCTTGATCCTTACTAATTTGCACCCTGTTAGCTCTTCCAGTAGAGCCATTAGGATCCGTCCATCTTGGATGTCTTTAAACAGGTCATGCACTTTAAGTGGAGGGTTACACTGCGAAGAGATAAGAAAAATCATGCCATTGGGATAGCAGTATTAAAAAAAATATAGATGTTTTTGTGTCTTACTCGCTGGAGAAAAACATTCATCCACCTGCAGAAAGTTCTCTTCCGCATCGACGTTCTCTCATCTGGACCCCAAAAAAAGCAACAGCTTTAAATTTAAATGAAAATAATTAGACCCTTTTACTTCCTAGGTGACAAATTAGTCACCCCAGGATTCCCCATATAATACCGGCCCTGCTTGTTAAGGTGGCATGGCAGTGATTTTACAAGAAAACCTTGTTTTTAATGCGGTAATTGTTTCATTTAATGCAATGTTCTGCATTTT